>NC_086455.1:44773587-45508434 GCF_028390025.1 Pseudophryne corroboree
GCATACCCGCTGTTGCGTGCACCCGCTGGTGCACGGTATGCGTATTTACGGTAAGGTTTGTGTAGTCGTAGCGTGCGACTCAATCGTTACATATTTTCACAAATAATGTATTTTGTAGATCATGGTCCCTTTGATAGATTCTGAAAGTTTGGTTAATATAGAATGTTTATGAACAGAGGAATCCCTCTTTGTTTGATACAAAGGGTCAGATAGGAGTAATACAGTGGTGTTTAGTATCCATCAGAAGAATATTTAATTAGAAATATTCCGGTGTTGGTTTGAAGCAGATCAATCGCTCGTGCGAATAGTTATGGACATAAGAAGTTTATGAACATTTACTTTATTTGCACTTTATTACCCATGCGGCGGGAAACCCAGTTTCCCTCCCACCTGAGCAGTTGGAAATAGTCACAGCCCACCTGTATGAATCAACCTATGACCTTTTGTTACAATACGAAGCCGAATTCCTGTGTCCAATGAACAATGAGATTGTAGGGACCATTGAATTGTATTGTGTGTGGGGCATAAATAGCAGGCCGACCATATCCAACTTCACTCTCTTCAACGGTTCTCATTGCTGATAATCGGGAGCTGGATATCGAGGCGCATGCGATCGTTCCCCTTGTGCGTAAGTTCTCTCCGTAATCATATTGTCTTACTGTGAGCCATTTCTCTCTCTCCCTCTCTTCTCTTTCTCTCGTATTTTCCCTTGATTAGATTTAATTGTATTATATTGTATTTCCTGAGTAGTTATCTGGTTAGTTGGTTTATGTTATATTGTAGTGTATGCTTTGTACTGTGATTCTTTTTGCAAGTATAATAGTCATAATACACATAATAGGTTTCGGACCCTAAGCCCAGGTATCTGTGTATTCTTTTTAGTGTTCAATATTCCCTGAGCGTCGGTGACGCTCAAGCAGCTTTGTAGTTAATCAGGTTACACAAGGTTGCACTTACACTTTGTCTCTACACTAAGGTTTGCTGTGTATTTCATTGCTAAAGGTATAGATATAAAGGTTTAACGTTGTGAGCGTCTGCATCGCTGGTGATCTCCTCGTGGTCCCGAGCGCCGCTACGCTATAGCGAATCATTACGATAGTCAACAGCCAATAGTCTGCCTGCCTGTGATCACTTGGCCGTGAGTGAACGTGACGCCTGAGCGTCTCGATCACGGCTAAGCGATCGATACGCAACTTGCGTACCCTTACGGTACTTCTTACATAGATAGCGTACAGTGTTCTAAGACCTCATATAAGGTTATATACACGATAAATATTTAGCTTTATCAGTACCTACCTCTGTGTCGTCAAGTATACTATCCATCCATACCTGTGGTGCATTTCAGTTTTGCACAGTTTGCTGACCACCAGTATATAATATATAGCATTACGATACAGTAGGCCACTGCTGTACCTACCTCTGTGTCGTCAAGTATACTATCCATCCATACCTGTGGTGCATTTCAGTTGTGCGCAGTATATATAGTAGTAGGCCATTGCTATTGATACTGGCATATAATTCCACACATTAAAAAATGGAGAACAAAAATGTGGAGGTTAAAATAGGGAAAGATCAAGATCCACTTCCACCTCGTGCTGAAGCTGCTGCCACTAGTCATGGCCGAGATGATGAAATGCCATCAACGTCGTCTGCCAAGGCCGATGCCCAATGTCATAGTAGAGAGCATGTAAAATCCAAAAAACAAAAGTTCAGTAAAATGACCCAAAAATCAAAATTGAAAGCTTCTGATGAGAAGCGTAAACTTGCCAATATGCCATTTACGACACGGAGTGGCAAGGAACGGCTGAGGCCCTGGCCTATGTTCATGGCTAGTGGTTCAGATTCACATGAGGATGGAAGCACTCATCCTCTCGCTAGAAAAATGAAAAGACTTAAGCTGTCAAAAGCACAGCAAAGAACTGTGCGTTCTTCTAAATCACAAATCCCCAAGGAGAGTCCAATTGTGTCGGTTGCGATGCCTGACCTTCCCAACACTGGACGGGAAGAGCTTGCGCCTTCCACCATTTGCACGCCCCCTGCAAGTGCTGGAAGGAGCACCCGCAGTCCAGTTCCTGATAGTCAATTGAAGATGTCACTGTTGAAGTACACCAGGATGAGGATATGGGTGTTGCTGGCGCTGGGGAGGAAATTGACAAGGAGGATTCTGATGGTGAGGTGGTTTGTTTAAGTCAGGCACCCGGGGAGACACCTGTTGACCGTGGGAGGAATATGGCCATTGACATGCCTGGTGAAAATACCAAAAAAATCAGCTCTTCAGTGTGGAATTATTTCAACACAAATGCCTGCAGCGCATTCATCATAAGTCAGTGACAAGTTCAAAAACTTTGGATGACAGCGGAAGCAGTCCACTGACCACTAAATCCCTTCCTCTTGTAACCAAGCTCCTGCAAACCACACCACCAACTCCCTCAGTGTCAATTTCCACCTTACACAGGAAAGCCAATAGTCCTGCAGGCCATGTCACTGGCAAGTCTGACGAGTCCTCTCCTGCCTGGGATTCCTCCGATGCATCCTTGAGTGTAATGTCTACTGCTGCTGGCGCTGCTGTTGTTGCTGCTGGGAGTCGATGGTCATCCCAGAGGGGAAGTCGGAAGACCACTTGTACTACTTCCAGTAAGCAATTGACTGTCCAACAGTCCTTTGCGAGGAAGATGAAATATCACAGCAGTCATCCTACTGCAAAGCAGATTACTCAGGTCTTGTCAGCCTGGGGGGTGAGAAACGTGGTTCCGGTATCCATCGTTAATTCAGAGGCAACTAGAAACTTGATTGAGGTACTGTGTCCCCGGTACCAAATACCATCTAGGTTCCATTTCTCTAGGCAGGCGATACCGAAAATGTACACAGACGTCAGAAAAAGAGTCACCAGTGTCCTAAAAAATGCAGTTGTACCCAATGTCCACTTAACCACGGACATGTGGACAAGTGGAGCAGGGCAGACTCAGGACTATATGACTGTGACAGCCCACTGGGTAGATGTATTGCCTCCCGCAGCAAGAACAGCAGCGGCGGCACCAGTAGCAGCATCTCGCAAACGCCAACTCTTTCCTAGGCAGGCTACGCTTTGTATCACCGCTTTCCATAAGATGCACACAGCTGACAACCTCTTACAGAAACTGAGGAACATCATCGCAGAATGGCTTACCCCAATTGGACTCTCCTGGGGATTTGTGGCATCGGACAACGCCACCAATATTGTGCGTGCATTACATCTGGGCAAATTCCAGCACGTCCCATGTTTTGCACATACATTGAATTTGGTGGTGCAGAATTATTTAGAAAACGACAGGGGCGAGCAAGAGATGCTGTCGGTGGCCCGAAGATTTGCGGGCCACTTTCGGCTTTCAGCCACCGCGTGCCGAAGACTGGAGCACCACCAAACATTCCTGAACCTGCCCTGCCATCATCTGAAGCAAGAGGTGGTAACGAGGTGGAATTCAACCCTCTATATGCTTCAGAGGATGGAGGAGCAGCCTATACATCTGCCCACGATATAGGCAAAGGAGGGGGAATGCACCTGACTCGGGCGCAGTGGAGAATGATTTCAACGTTGTGCAAGGTTCTGCAACCCTTTGAACTTGCCACACGTGAAGTCAGTTCAGACACTGCCAGCCTGAGTCAGGTAAGTCCCCTCATCAGGCTTTTGCAGAAGAAGCTGGAAACATTGAAGGAGGAGCTAAAACAGAGCGATTCCGCTAGGCATGTGGGACTTGTGGATGGAGCCCTTAATTCGCTTAACCAGGATTCACGGGTGGTCAATCTGTTGAAATCAGAGCACTATATTTTGGCCACCGTGCTCGATCCTAGATTTAAAACCTACGTTGTATCTCTCTTTCTGGCAGACACCAGTCTGCAGAGGTTCAAAGACCTGCTGGTGAGAAAATTGTCAAGTCAAGCGGAACATGACCCGTCAACAGCTCCTCCTTCACATTCTCCCGCAACTGGGGGTGCGAGAAAAAGGCTAAGAATTCCGAGCCCACCCGCTGGCGGTGATGCAGGGCAGTCTGGAGCGAGTGCTGACATCTGGTCTGGACTGAAGGACCTGGCAACGATTACTGACATGTCGTCTACTGTCACTGCATATGATTCTGTCACCATTGAAAGAATGGTGGAGGATTATATGAGTGACCGCATCCAAGTAGGCACATCAGACAGTCCGTACTTATACTGGCAGGAAAAAGAGGCAATTTGGAGGCCCTTGCACAAACTGGCTTTATTCTACCTAAGTTGCCCTCCCTCCAGTGTATACTCCGAAAGAGTGTTTAGTGCAGCCGCTCACCTTGTCAGCAATCGGCGTACGAGGTTACTTCAAGAAAATGTGGAACAGATGATGTTCATCAAAATGAATTATAATCAATTCCTCCGTGGAGACATTCACCAGCAATTGCCTCCAGAAAGTACACAGGGATCTGAGATGGTGGATTCCAGTGGGGACGAATTAATAATCTGTGAGGAGGGGGATGTACACAGTGAAAGGGGTGAGGAATCGGAGGATGATGATGAGGTGGACATCTTGCCTCTGTAGAGCCAGTTTGTGCAAGGAGAGATTGATTGCTTCTTTTTTGGTGGGGGCCCAAACCAACCAGTCATTTCAGTCACAGTCGTGTAGTAGACCCTGTCGCTGAAATGATGGGTTCGTTAAAGTGTGCATGTCCTGTTTATACAACATAAGGGTGGGTGGGAGGGCCCAAGGACAATTCCATCTTGCACCTCTTTTTTCTTTCATTATTCTTTGCATCATGTGCTGTTTGGGGACAATTTTTTTGAAGTGCCATCCTGCCTGACACTGCAGTGCCACTCCTAGATGGGCCAGGTGTTTGTGTCGGCCACTTGGGTCGCTTAGCTTAGTCACACAGCTACCTCATTGCGCCTCTTTTTTTCTTTGCATCATGTGCTGTTTGGGGACTATTTTTTTGAAGTGCCATCTGTCTGACACTGCAGTGTCACTCCTAGATGGGCCAGGTGTTTGTGTCGGCCACTTGTGTCGCTTAGCTTAGCCATCCAGCGACCTCGGTGCAAATTTTAGGACTAAAAATAATATTGTGAGGTGTGAGGTGTTCAGAATAGACTGAAAATGAGTGTAAATTATGGTAATTGAGGGTAATAATACTATTGGATCAAAATGACCCCCAAATTCTATGATTGAAGCTGTTTTTGAGGGTTTTTTGTAAAAAAAACACCTGAATCCAAAACACACCCGAATCCGACAAAAAATTTTCAGGGAGGTTTTGCCAAAACGCGTCCGAATCCAAAACACGGCCGCGGAACCGAATCCAAAACCAAAACACAAAACCCGAAAAATTTCCGGTGCACATCACTAACGGTAAGTCCTGGGCTGAGCAGAAGCTGCACAAAATCTGTTTGTAAAGCTCTGCTACACATTCGATTGCACACTTGCACAGCTATAATACACTCCCCCTGTAGGGGGCAACTATCTGATCGCAGGGCTGCAAAAATGTGTAATGTGCTGTGGACATTATATAAATAATAATAATAATAATAATAATAATAATAATAAATGCAGACAGTGTAATGACAGTATGAGAATGTGGTAGTAATGTCATTTCAAAGCATGGCACCCGTGTCAGGACTATAACTTTAAACATAATATTAATGCTGTAAATAACATTACTGCCATGTCAGCATTCTCCCATCAACATTACATTGTTGACAGTTTGACTACTGACAGCATAAAGGTTGACTATTTAACTACATCCCGCTCACCTGCTAGCTAAGGCCATCTTAAGAAAGAAGGATTCCTGTCAGTTTAACAATACTTGCACATATGGTATTGATGATCTGATGTTTAAAACGTAACAGCTATGTTCCCTTTGATTGTGCTGAGGGCTAGAGTATGTGCTGTATCCAGTGTCGGACTGGGGCATGAAAGGCCCACTGGGGGAATGCAGTTATAGGGGCCCATACTTAGGGGTGTGTCCAGCATACAAAGGGGGTGTGGTCAGCCTCCACAGAGGCTTGAAATACACAATAGTTTAGTGCAGTGTAATGCAACATATCTACCATGTATAATACAAGTGCACAGTCTGGAACCTGATCCCTAGAGGAAAGAGTGGGCCCTCAGGCAGTGGGGCCAACCGGTGGTTTCCCTGGTAACCCTGTGGGCCAGTCCAACCCTGGCTGTAACACTTGAATGGGAGCAGGGCTGCAATCAGAAATTGTGGAGTGTGAGACTGACAACATAGGCAGGCCCCACACTCTGGCGCTTGCTGTGTACCCACCTACACACACACACTGCCCCCATAGCTGCACACACATGCTGCCCCCATAGCTGTACACACATGCTGCCCCCATAGCTGCACACACATGCTGCCCCCATAGCCGCATACATACAGTGCCCCCATAGCAGCACACAGTGCACTTTCTGGCAGCAAGTGCTCCCCCTCCTCCCTTCCATAGTACTCCATTCGGGGGGCGGGGTTTCACGAAATTACGCAGTTGCATCGTGACATCATGATGCAACAACGTCATTTCGTGAAACTCCACCTGCCTCCTCCTGCACCGATCCCCATAGTCAAAGATGCACAGCACCCTCAGCCAACTGGCTCAGCACTATTCCTGCCTGCCTCCTACAGCACTGATCCCTGTAGTTAAAGATGCACAGCAACTACAGCCTGCTAGACCCTCAGCCCGACACTTTTTCTGGCTGCCTCCTCTAGCACAAGTCCCCATAGCAAGAGTGGCAGAGCACCCTTACCCAGAGATGTAGCTAGGTGCCATGTTGCCCGGAGCAAGGGTATGTTTCGGCACCCCTTCCCCTTTACTAAATTGGGGGCATGTTACATTTGAAAAGAAGAAATATAAAAAAATCCTAAATTGGTGGCAAGACCGGTTCTAGACTTTGTGGAGCTCAGGGTGAAAGTTTCCTTTGACACCCCTATGATTAACATAGGGACACCTAAAAATATAAGAGTGTGGCTACATGGGGAAGGGGCATGGCCACAGCAGGGCCGGATTAACAATGGGGCTAATGGAGCTGCAGCTCCAGGCCCACTTTCAAAATAGGCCCACAGCAACTACATACTGCTGTGCAGCTGTAAACAGGAAAATAAACTTCCTGCTACAACAGCTTGCAAGTGACGTTGCGGTCTGTCTGGTGCGCACAGGTGCAGTGCAGAGCCACCCCGCAAGCACCCCTAATTACTGTCGGCTGCAGGGTAGGAGGATCCAGGGGCACTAGGACCCAGCACTGCTCAGCTGCTGCCGGCATCTCCGCAGTGTAGATGAGTGGGAGGGGACAGGGCAGGTCTTACCATTACACCGCGGACGCATATCATAAAGGCACAACGGTGCGAAGTGCGCCGAGCAGCTTGGACTACCACCCCAGCCTACCAGGAAGCCCATGGTGCAATCCAGGATCTGGCGGCTCACGCGGTGCTCTGTTCTTTGTTCAGCCGCGGCTCCCTCTAGATGCCGGGTGGGCGGGCGAGGCTGTGCAGTAATTGGCGGCCGCAGAAGGCCGGGTGTCCGCTGTTGCTCTCAACGGTGCAAGTAGAATCCCCGGAGCTCCCTGTTATACAGGAGCCGCCATCTGCAAGTGACAGCAGGTACTATAATATACAGTGCTGCAATATGTAGCTGCGGCAGCACAAGTGAAAGCACCAGGCTCATGCAATTCCCTCCCCCACCTAACCAGACTAATCCCTTTTTCTCCCCCCCGTCACCAGGATAAACCCCCACCTCCCCACACCAGGCTAATAATCCCCCTTCACCCCCTGTCACCAGATTTACCCACCCCCTCACCAGCAATATCCCCCCCCCCCCCCCCTCCCCACACCAGGCTAATCACCCCTACCCCTGTCACCAGGATAAACCCCACAACTCCCCACACAAGGCTAATCACCCTCCTCCCCCTGTCACCAGGCTAATTCATCCCCCCCTTCCCCCTGTCACCAGGCTAATGGGCCCCCTCCATCCCAACACCAGGCTAATCCCCCCTACCCCTGTCACCAGGATAAACCCCTGCCTTCCCATACCAGGCTAATCACCCCCTCCCCAGGCTAATCTATCTTCCTTTCCTTCCCTTCACCAGGCTAATAATCCCCCTCCTCCCCTGACTAATTATACTACTACCGACTGTGGGCCCCTTCACAGCGGCGCTCTGTTCTTCCCAATTTTTTCCTCCCCTCTTAATAAAATAATTATTGTAATATAATAATCTAAGCACTGAGATTTTTCTATTTCAAACTCACACACACACACTCTCTCACACACACACACACACACACACACACACACACACACACACGTACGTATGTGTGTATATATATACAGAGAGAGAGAGTTGGATGGCTGCAAGGCCACAACTACGTGTGTGCCGAGTGTGCGCTGCCCACAGCGCATGGGCACTACGGGCGCAACCGGCACACTCTCTCTCCTCCTCTCCCCTCCGCTGCCGCTGCCTCTTCCCGCGTCCTCCTGCATCCAGTACACGGTGGCCTGTGGCCCTTTCTAGCAGCTAAGCTGTTGCCTGGATGATATGCAGAGCTCCGGAGCTCTGCCTTGAACTTGGCGGCGGCACACACGTAACTGTAGGAGCCGGAAGAAGCGCAGGAGCGGACCAAGGCAGTGCGGGGTGAGTCGTGGGGGTGGGTTTGAGGTTACAAATGGCATACATTAACGCACACTTGGCTCAGCAGCTCCACACTGACTGATGTCACTCACTGTACACTACACCCCAGTCTCTCTGCTCCCCTCACTCAGTCACCCACCCTCACTCTCTCTGCTCCCTACACCCACTCTCTCTGCTCCCTATACCCACCTGCTCTGCTCCCCTCACTCACCCTCACTGCTCCCTACACCCACTCTCTGCTCCCTACACCCACTCTCTCTGCTTCCCTCACTCACTGCTCCCTACACTAACCCTCACTGCTCCCTACACCCACTCTCTGCTCCATACACCCACTTACTCTGCTCCCCTCACTCACCCTCACTGCTCCCTACACCCACTTGATCTGCTCCCCTCAATCACTGCTCCCTACACTCACCCTCACTGGTCCCTACACCCACCCTCACAGATCCCTACACCCACTCTCTCTGCTCCCCTCACTCACCCTCACTGCTCCCTACACTCACCCTCACTGCTCTCTACACTCACCCTCACTGCTCCCTACACCCACTCTCTCTGCTCCCCTCACTCACCCTCACTGCTCCCTACACCCACCCTCACTGATCCCGACACCCACTCTCTCTGCTCCCTACACTCAACCTCACTGCTCCCCACACCCACTCTCTCTGCTTCACTCACTCACCCTCACTGCTCCCTACACCCACTCTCTCTGCTCCCCTCACTCATCCTCACTGCTCCCTACACCCACTCTCTCTGCTCCCCTCACTCATCCTCACTGCTCCCTACACCCACTCTCTCTGCTTCGCTCACCCACCCTCACTGATCCCTACACCCACTCTCTCTGCTCCCTACACTCACCCTCACTGCTCCCCACACCCACTCTCTGCTTCACTCACTCACCCTCACTGGTCCCTACACCCACTCTCTCTGCTCCCATCACTCATCCTCACTGCTCCCTACACCCACTCTCTCTGCTTCGCTCACTCACCCTCCCTGTTCCCTACACCCTCTCTCTCTGATTCTCTCACTCACCATCACTGCTCCCTACATCCACTCTCTGCTTAGCCCACTCACCCTCACTGTTCCCTACATTCACCCTCACTGCTCTCTACACCCACTCTCTCTGCTCCCATCACTCACTGATCCCTACACCCACCCTGACTGCTCCCTACACCCGTCCTCACTTTTCCCTACACTCAACCTTACTCACTGCTCTCAACAACGACCAGGGCCATAACTAGGGGTGTGCAGATGGTGCTTTGCCCAGAGAGCATTTGCCCTGTGGGGGCACCATCTATAGACACCCCAACTTGCCACCTATTCCCTCATATGGTCCGCTGACGGATGCTGCTTTCACTCCCGCTTCCCTGAGTGCTCTGTGTGCATTAGAGCATCCGATGTCTAGCGCCTCAGTCCCAAGCTCTCTCTCTCAGGGAGGAAGCAGCACCAGCCTCTGCCCAATCAGATTGCAGCAACGGCAAGAGTAACGGCTGGCTGCAGAAGTTCTTCTCTCTCCCTTTGCATGACGGACATCGGAGGAGGGACAGCTGCTACAGAGCGCGATACCTCAGGATCCCTCTCCCTAGTATGCTCCACTCCCTCCGTCTCCAGCAGTTTCTGAGGAGGGACTGGAGTACAGGAGCCGTTCCTCAGAAGAAGAAATGTAAGTTGCAGCTTAGCTGCAGACCACATTATACAGCATGATGGAAATGCCCACTGTACAGCCTCAGATAGTAGTTATGAATTTCTTTTGAGAATTTGTTGAACAACTTAAGGGTCCTACACACCCTGCGATGTGCCACCGAGGTGCCCGACGGGCGACTTCGCCCGTCACCCGGCTCCATAGCAGTGCATGCTAATATGGACGAGATTGTCCACATTGGCATGCATGTATAAGCGACACCGCACCAGCGATTAACGAGCGCGGGGCCGTGCATCGTTCATCGTTGGTGCCTACACACTGCACAATATGAACGAGTTCTCGTTCATTATTGCGGCGGCACACAATAGGCCCTTCATGAATTTCAGCTCCAGGCCCATGAGGACCTTAATCTGGCACTGGGCCACAGAATAGGGCCAATTGAGATTACACAGCACAGTATTGTCTGATACTCACATTACACCACATAGTAGTGCTCCTCTTATACACTTTATATTACACATTACGTCACACAGTAGAGCCCCTTTTTACACGTTACACAACACAGTAGAGCCCCTTATACTTTTTACACAACACATAGTGATGCTGTAGCCGCCGGGGCAGATAGCGGTGCTGCAACAGCCATGGCAGGGATTGATGCTGCAGCAGCCAGGACATAGAAAGAGGTGCTGCAGCAGCTGGGGTATAAAGAGGTGAAGCAACAGCTTGGACAGAGAGAGGCGCTGCAGCAGCCAGGGCAGAAAGAGGTGCTGAAGCACCAGGGGCAGAGAGCGGTGTAGCAGGACAGAAGTAACCCTGCTTCACAGTTACAAGCAGACTTTGAGACATATGAGAGGGTGGCAGAGATCCAGCATGTGCTAGCTGTCAGCGTCTCCTGCTGTTTCCTCTGACCTGCTCTTTTCCCCACCTAGTCTCTGAGTCGGAGTCAGTGTGCGCCCCTCTGCTTCTTTTGCTACTGCCCTGCGGCTGTCTGTAAAGTGGCATGCGGTTTAGCGGGTGAAGAGAGGGGAGAGTCAGACGGCAACGCGCCCTCTAACTTTTCCAGCGCCTAAAGCTCGTGGTCCGCCGGAGCCACCCTCGCTACACCTCTGCCCTTACCTCTGCACTCTTTCTGCCTAGATCCTCCAGAGCCCAATATGGTGTGCTGCTCCTCTCCATTGCCAGAAGGTAGCTGCCTGTCCTGCACAGCCTGCCGACTAGTTCCCAGCTGATATCTGGAAACTGCGGGTGTCAGCAGGTAGGAGCCAGGGGGCGGGCCACCCATCTGTCTGGGCTCGAGACTCCAGTCCCAGCAGTTTCCCCCTGATGGAAGCCCTGGATGGGAAGGTAGGAAGGAGAGGGAAGGAGAAGGGGAAAGTGAAAAGGAGGAACACAGTAAAGAAAAGGAACAACAACGGGAAAAAGAGGGAAGAAATAGCAAGTGAGTGAAACAGCCCCATCTGGTCATATGTAAACAGTGAGGGGTAGATTCTGAGTTGGAGTAAGGTAAAGAAAAGAGCACGTTAAGCTGGGGACACACTATAAGTTATACTGTACGATATATCATTCCAGCATAACAAGAACGATATATAGCATGCATCGATAGTGTGTACGCCCGATTGAATGTGCGCAGCAGTCGTTCATCACATCAACCCAACTGATGTGCTGCTCATCAGATAGGACAATGCTATAAAAAAACAGTATGCAGTTACATACCTGCTGTAATGACACATCACACCATCATACGCTGGATGGTATAGAGCACAGATTCTCAAAGGCAGTCCCCAGGACCCCACACGGTCCATGTTTTGCAGGTCACCTGTAGATTTTTTAAATGTGACAGTTGGTAATACACAGTGCACCTGCTGGGTGACATGGAAAATGTGTACCCCTCCGGGGTCCTGAGGACCGAGTTTGAGAATCACTGGTATACAGCACAGGTTCTCAAACTCGGTCCTCAGGACCCCACACGGTCCATGTTTTGCAGGTCACCTGTAGATTTTTAAAATGTGACAGTTGGTGATACACAGTGCAGCTGCTGGGTGACATGGAAAACATGTACCCCTGTGGGGTCCTGAGGACCGAGTTTGAGAATCACTGGTATAGAGTGTACGGTACCCGTGATGTAATGTTACATGGCATTGAGCCATTGTCTGAGTCACGCACCATGCAGTGTGTACCCAGCTAACTTTGCTGCATTTCCATGAGAGAGGAAGTAAAAAGCCACACGGAAATTTCATTTACACACTAATTGAGACTTTAAAAAACTTTGTGCTACAATTACCAATAGTTCTATCAATAAAACAGCACTTGGCTCTAAAAGATTTCCTTACTACCTTGTCCTTGTGATTTTTTTTAAATTAATCACATTCATTTCCTTTTCAGCCATCATCATGACTAATGCTTGACTAGGCCTCAGCCATCACATTTCTATTCATCCATTTTCAACGTTGATGTCTCGGCTGATGAGTTTAGCTGTAGTTTTTAGGTTATATGGATTTGATATAGCAGTGACTTATCGAGGAGAAGATTTTCTTTGTCCAGAAAATTAGGTTTAGTCCAAGTCTTAATCAAATTACATTTCTTCTGGAGGTAATTAGATTGATGAGAAACTGCTGAATGTATTTTTTTTGGTGGTAATTAATGTAAACATACTCTTGTTAATGAACAGCTCCATCTCAATCATCTAGTGGACCTGTCACTACTCCTGTTTGTCACTTCCCTTTGTCACTGAATCATTTAATCAGGCGCTCCATTTCCGTGTGACCTCATGTTTTTAACTGCCGTCTGATCTCTACTTTCCCCTCACACAGACAGGGCTTGTCTGTCTCGATTTGTAAAGACATTATCAATGTACCAGAAAAAAACAAAACCTCAAGATGATAATTATTTAGAATTGTCTGTCAGATGTAAATATGTCACTGTAATCAAAGTAAAAACATATTTTATGAAGTCTCCCTCCTGAGTTGTATTTGTGTGCAGAAAAGCTTGCATACTATCAAAGTGCAGTAATCCATAGCAACCAGCAGAGGTCAGCCAATCACAAAGCGGATATCAGTAATTAACTGAGTGGTATAAGAGACAGGGCGGTCCATATACTAATTTTTGGAGAGAGATAAAGTGAACAGAGATAAAGTACCAGCCAGTCAGCTCCTAACTGCCGTGTTACAGAGATGTATTGGTCTGCGTGATACTGCCCTCTCTTGGCTGTCTTCCTACCTCCCTGACCGTTCATTCTCTCTCTCCTATCATGACTCCACTTCCCCCTCACTTCCACTAACTGTAGGTGTACTCCAAGGTTCTGTCCTTGGTCCTCTCCTCTTCTCTCTCTATACGTCCTCACTAGGTAAGCTCATTAGTTCTCTTGGTTTCCAATATCATCTCTATGCTGATGACACTGAAATCTATCTTTCCTCTCCAGACCTCTCCCCTGCTCTCCTCACTCGTATCTTCAACTGTCTCTCTGCTATCTCTGTTTGGATGACCCAGCACTTTCTTAAACTTAACATGTCTAAGACTGAGCTGATCATCTTCCCTCCCGCATAACCTCATCTCCTACAATCTCATTATCTATTGATGGCACTACTATCTCCTCTAGCCCACAAGTGGATTGGAGTAATCCTTGACTCCTTCAAACCATACATTCAGCACCTCTCGCAAACCTGCCGTTTTCATCTAAAAAATATTTCCAGGATCAGACCCTTTCTGACCCAGGATGCTACTAAGGGGTACATTTACTAAGCAGTGATAAGAGCGGAGAAGTAAGCCAGTGGAGATATTTCCCCATCAACCAATCAGCAGCTCTGTATCATTTTATAGTATGCAAATTATAAATGTTACTTCAGTGCTGATTGGTTGCCATGGGCAACTTCTCCACTGGCTCACTTCTCCGCTCTTATCACTGCTTAGTAAATGTACCCCTAAGACTCTTATCCACTCACTGGTCATCTCCTGACAGGACTACTGTAATCTCCTCCTGACTGGCATTCCTGACAAATACCTCTCTCCACTCCAATCTATCCTCAATGCTGCTGCCTGGCTCATTTTCCTCACCAAACGCACTGCCTCCACCTCTCCTCTCTTACTAGACCTTCACTGGCTTACCTTCCCTTTCAGAATCCATTTTAAGCTTCTCACACTCACTTACAAAGCCCTCACCCACTCCTCTCCCATCTACATCTCTGACCTTATCTCCCTTTACACTCCCACCCATCCTCTTCGCTCTACAAATGCATGCCGACTGCACGCTGACTCTCCTGCCTACTGATTACTTCCTCCCACTCCTACCTCCAAGATTTTAATGTGCTGCTCCCTTTCTCTGGAATTCCCTACCTCTCCCTTTCAGACTCTCCACCTCTATACAAAACTTCAAACGGGCTCTCAAGACCCACTTCTTCACCAAACCCAGCCAAATCTTATCCTAACACTCTGTTCCACGTTCTCTATGTACCCCATCCGTGTCACCGCTGTCTGTCTACCCCTCCCCTTTAGAATGTAAGCTCTCACAAGTAGGGTCCTCTTCCCTCATGTGCTTATCCTTTTTCTTACTTTAATAATCGTCAACTGCACCAAATCCAGCAGTCTTCTGCCACCTGATACTTATTCCTGTGCCATCTGCTGATGTAGCTATGTTTATTTACCATGTACTTGTCCAATATTGTCATCAACTGTAAGTTGCTGTTTTCCTATTTTATTATTTATGTACTCTGTAATTGGGTGCTGCAGAACCCTTGTGGCGCCATATAAATAAAAGATAATAATAATTATATATATATATATATATATATATATATATATAGAGAGAGAGAGAGAAATCAGTTGCTGTCTACAGTGTCTTTGTTGATCCGAGTGCCGCCTTCTATGATGTATATGTTGGATCTTATGCTTTGAGATACCTAGGAAGGCACCGGTACGTAATGAAAGATTATCGGGAGTGCTGCCTACGTGTATGGTAAATACTGTATACATACATATATATATATATATATATATATACATATATATCTCTACATACATACATATACATATACATTCCAGTGTCATCTGCTGATGTAGCTATGTTTATTTACCCTGTACCTGTCCTATATTGTCGTCAACTGTAAGTTGATGTTTACCTGTTTTGATTATTTGTTTATGTACTCTGTAATTGGGCGCTGCAGAACCCTTGTGGCGCCATATAAATAAAGGATAATAATAATAAAATAAATACTAACATCTCCTGCTGCAGTACCTGTCTTTCTCTGCGCTAACTGGTCTCCTTACGCTGGCTGGCGCTGCCCGGCGCTCCCTTAATTTTCTCCACTGACTTGCTGGGAGTCACTGCGTTCTGCCTCCTCACCGCTGCGGTCACTCTGACCTGAACTCTCCGTTGCGGTTGCTCAGCACTGCATAGCATAGAGAAAAACAGATACTGCAGCGGGTGATGTTAGTACATCCCGCCATGTTTTGAAAAAGGACAGGAACTGGTTGGTTGGTACTTTATCTCCATCCACTTTATCTTTCTGCAAGGATTAGTACATAGAACCCTGGATGTAGCATCATTTTGTGGTGCATGGTTCACAGGAGTGGTCCAAGGAGTCCATAGAATTTTTGCTTTCTGGAAAAACCCTATAGATTATGCAATTCCATTTTACAGAAAGTGCAGCAACATAGTGCATACATAGTACATACTAGGCGATATCGAGAACGATGTTTCGGTATCGGCCACATCATTCACTTTATCGTCTAGTGTGTACCCAGCATAAGACTCTCCTGAGGATTTGTCATTTCTGTTAACATATGCAACATTGTGAGAGCATTACAACTGGGTGAATTTGAATACATCCCATGTTTTGCCCACACAATAAAGGGTGGCTCAGAATTTATATTTAAAAATGACAGAGAAGTGGACCTAAACATTTCTGTCAAGTTTCAGCATTGATTCAGCAACTGCATGTAGAAGATTGCACCAGCTGCAAGAACAGTTTCATTTGCCATGCCACCAAGCGAAGTGACCAGTTGGAATTGCTCTCTTTATATATTGTACTTCAGAGGATAGAGGAACAGCAACAAGCCATCACACCTTCACAAGAAGCTATAACATATTGAGAGGAGAGGGAATGTACCTTACTCCAGCACACTGGAGGATACACTCTGTGTTATGCAAGCTACTGAAACCATTTGAAATAGCAACCAATGAAATGTGGAAAAGGACTCATGTTCATAAAAATGAACTACAAATTCTATGAGGAAGACCTTTGCCGCCCAATGCAACAAAGTACAGAGTGTCACAACTGAGGGCCTGAGCTGACGGGAGGCAGCCTCAGTTGTAGGGGCTGAGATGTACCGGAACCTGGGAGGTTGTATCAGACCCCTGGACATGTAAGTAACATGAATAATAACTGCCCGAAGGCGTGACCACGACAACTTGGATAAAAGTCAATGATGTTTATTATGACAACTCCGCAACACAGCAGCAGTAAAAGAAAACGTAAAAGTCAGCAAATAATAAATACAGTTCCTGGGTACTACAGGATGGCAGGAGCCACAGGGCACTGGTAGTGTGAGATAGTTCTTATGATCTTCTAGATGGAAAGTCCTTACCAGGCCCGACTGTAGCAATGGAGATAACCCAGGATTGTGCCAGCTGGTGTTCCAGGAAAAGCTGGGTTGCTGAAGGTAAAACAGCTGCTGTGGATACTGGCTGGAACCAGACTGTTGTTAGCACGGAGTGGATACTGGCTGGAACCAGTTAAATAATAGATGAACTTGGGAGCGATGAAATATGAACTGAAATGTAGAACTTGAGAGCGGAGAAATAATAATACCGGTGGAGAGTGGTAAAGTGTAGAAAGGACACCGGCCCTTTAAGGGAAGCTGTACTCTGCTGAAAGCTGAGCTGGAAGCAGGTAATGTTGTAGCTGGAAACAGATGAATCCACAATGGATTGGAGAGTCAGGCTACACCGCAGGTGGAATGCTGGTGCGGGTCTCTATGGTGGAAGTCTTGAGACAGGAGCTGGAACCTGGAAGACAATCACAGGAGAGAGACAAACAGGAACTAGGTTTGACAACCAAAGCACTGACGCCTTCCTTGCTCAGGCACAGTGTATTTATACCTGCAGCAAGGAAGGGATTGGCTAGGCAATTATGCAGATTATCAATACTGAGAACAGATTGGTGGAAATGATCAGCTGACAGAATCCAAGATGGCTGCGCCCATGCAGACACTTGGAGGGAAGTTTGGTTTGTAATCCATGTGGTAATGAAAACAGTAATGGCGGCGCCGGCCACCGGAGACAGGAGGCGCCAGGCTGACAGATGCACATCCAACCACGCGGACACAGCGGAGGCCGCGGCTGACGTAATCGCCACTCAGACACTCTGCATGCAGAAGTTCAGGGACGGCGGCGGAGGCCGCGGGAGACGCCATGCCAGGTGTAATATGGCGTTTACTGTGACAGCGTCCCAGAGTGACAGGAGAGGATACAGGAATGTACACATCAGGATAACAGATGGGATCCGGTCCTGGAGCGCTGAGCCAGCCTTAGGAGGCATCTGATGGGTAAGAAATGGCGTCCAGATACCCGGATCGTGACAGCACCCCCCCCTTTAGGAGTGGCCCCAGGACACTTCTTTGGCTTTTGAGGAAACTTGGAATGGAATCTCCGGACCAAGGCAGGAGCATGGACATCAGAAGCATTGGTCCATGAACGTTCCTCAGGACCATAACCCTTCCAGTCAATAAGATATTGTAGTTGACCGTAACGGTGACGTGAGTCCAGGATCTTGGCCACTTCATACTCAACGCCTCGTTGAGTTTGGACTTTCGGAGTTGGAGGAAGTGAGGAATGAAACCGATTCAAGATCAGCGGTTTCAACAGGGAAACATGGAATGTCCTGGGTATTTTTAAGAAGGGAGGCAACTGGAGTCTGTAAGCAACAGGATTGATGACTTGTTCAATCTTGAAAGGACCGATATAGCGAGGTGCAAACTTCATACTGGGAACTCTTAACCTCAAATTCTTCGTGGATAACCATACCCGATCACCCACCTTGAGAGCAGGAACTGCTCGACGCTTCTTATCCGCAAACTTCTTGTACCTGAACGATGCCTTGAGCAGAGCTGATCGTACGCTCTTCCAGATATTGGCAAACTGATGCAAGGTGATATCCACTGCGGGAACAGAAGTTGCTGGAAGCGGTTGGAACTCAGGGACTTTAGGGTGGAATCCAAAGTTAGTGAAGAATGGTGTTGAAGCAGATGAAGAATGATACTGGTTGTTATGACAGAACTCGGCCCAGGGAAGTAATTGAACCCAGTCATCTTGAGAGGAGGACACATAGATGCGGAGGAAGGCCTCCAAGTCCTGATTTACCCTCTCGGTTTGACCATTGGTCTGAGGATGGTAAGCCGTGGAAAACTTTAGCTTGACTTGGAGGACTTGACATAAACTTCGCCAGAATTTGGCTGTGAATTGAACTCCTCGATCTGAGATAATTTCTTCAGGAAGACCGTGGAGTCGGAAGATCTCTTGTATGAATACTTGAGCCAACTTGGAAGCTGACGGAAGACCGGTGAGAGGAATGAAGTGTGCCATCTTGGTGAACCGGTCAACTACCACCCAGATGGTATTGAACTTGTTGCACATGGGTAAGTCTGTAATGAAATCCATCGACAAGTGGGTCCATGGTCGACGGGGAACGGATAGTGGAACCAGTTGCCCCGCAGGCGACTGGCGGGATACTTTATGTTGGGCACACTTTGGGCAAGATGCAATAAACTCCAAGACGTCTTTTTTCAGAGTTGGCCACCAATAGGACCTAGAGATAAACTCCAGGGTTTTTTGGATACCTGTATGTCCGGCAAAACGGGAAGCATGGGCCCAATGCATGAGCTTCTTCCTTAGCATCGCCTTCACAAAACTTTTCCCTGATGGGGGCGTAGAGTCCATCCCTACCGTGGAGAATGCCAACGGATTTATAATAGGATGCTTGTCTGAAGACTCTGACTCATTTTCTTGCTCCCATGAGCGGGAAAGGGCATCGGCCTTGCGATTCTGAGAGCCCGGACAGAACTGGAGTTTAAAGTCGAACCTGGAAAAGAAAAGTGCCCATCTGGCCTGACGAGGGTTGAGACATTGTGCGCCCTTCAGGTATAAAAGGTTCTTGAGGTCTGTAAGTATGGTGATTAAATGAGAAGCTCCCTCCAACAGATACCTCCACTCTTCTAGAGCGAGCTTGATGGCTAGCAACTCCTGGTCGCCAATGGCATAGTTGCGCTCAGCTGGGGAGAACTTCCGGGAGAAGAAACTGCAAGGGTGTAAATGGCCATCTTTAGCCCTCTGAGATAACACCGCTCCTACTCCAACGGAGGAGGCATCCACCTCTAAGATGAAAGGAGAGTCGATGTCAGGCTGTTTCAGAACAGGCGCAGAGATGAACCTTTGTTTTAAAAGATGAAATGCTTGCATGGCTTCTTCAGACCACTTGGACGGGTTAGCACCCTTCTTAGTGAAAGCAGTAATAGGCGCCACAATGGTGGAAAAGTCTCGTATAAACTTTCGGTAATAGTTGGCGAACCCTAAGAACCTCTGGACCCCTTTGAGGGTTAAGGGTACCGGCCAATTTTGGATTGCTTGTAGTTTCTCAGGATCCATCTCTAGTCCGGAACCAGACACAATGTACCCTAGAAACGGAATGGACTTGACTTCAAAGACGCATTTTTCTAATTTGCAATAGAGATGATTGACACGGAGACGGGACAGAACCTCTTTAACCCAAAAACGATGTTCCTCTAAATCGTTGGCAAAAATGAGGATATCGTCTAGATAGACCACGACATGACGGTATAGAATGTCTCTGAAGATCTCATTGACAAAATGCTGGAAGACAGCTGGAGCATTGCTCAATCCGAAGGGCATGACGAGGTACTCATAATGTCCGTCACGGGTGTTAAAGGCGGTCTTCCACTCGTCACCCTCACGGATCCGGATGAGATTGTATGCACCTCGCAAGTCCAGCTTTGTAAAGATGGTAGCTCCGCTAACTCTGTCAAAGAGCTCAGTAATCAGGGGTAAAGGATAACGGTTCTTGATGGTAATGTCGTTCAAACCTCTGTAGTCGATGCACGGCCGCAGACCACCATCTTTCTTTTTTACAAAAAAGAAGCCTGCGCCGGCTGGAGAAGAAGAAGGTCGAATGAACCCCTTTGCTAGGTTCTCTTTAATATATTCCTCCATAGAATGCGTCTCAGGCAGAGACAACGGATAAGTTCGGCCTCGAGGTGGAACCTTCCCTGGAACGAGATCAATCGGACAGTCCCATTCTCTATGAGGAGGAAGGATATCAGCAGAAGCTTTACTGAACACATCCGTGAAATCTTGATATGGAGGAGGTGGAACATCAGACGACCTGGGGGAGGAAGAACAGACAGGCAATACTTTAAACAAACATGTCTCAGCACAGGAGGAACCCCATGCCAGGATTTGCGTAGTCGTCCAATCAATTGTAGGATTGTGAAGACGGAGCCATGGAAGGCCCAGGACCACAGGATGTGTGGCACTTGGAATCACTAAAAAAGAAATAAGTTCGGAATGAAGAACTCCCACTCTCAGACGAACTGGTAGAGTCCTTAAAGAAATAACTGCATCAAAAATTTTGCTGCCATCCACGGCAGTTAAAGAAATGGACGAAGGAAGTCTCTCGGTGGGTAGGGACCACCGTTTAACATAGGCTTCGGTAATAAAGTTCCCAGCTGCTCCGGAATCAAGGAGGGCAATGACGTTCCGATAACGTTGAGCAACTTGAAGCGAGACTGGGAGATTACAATCTTGAGGAGATGGAGAGGAGATCATTACTCCTAGCCGGCCCTCTCCTTGGCGAGCTAGGATTTGGAGTTTCCCGGACGTTTGGGACAGGCATTAATGGTGTGAGACGGAGCTGCACAATAGAGACAGAGAAACTCGGAGAGACGTCTTCGGCGCTCATCAGGAGTTAAACGGGAACGGCCAAGTTGCATGGGCTCATCTTTAGATGGTGACAGTTGACGAGGAGGAGGAGCAGAAGATTTTGGAGCAGATGATCTTCCACGCTCAGTTGCTCTCTCTCTGAAACGTAAATCAACTTTCGTGCAGAGTGAGATTAGCTCATCTAACTTAGAAGGTAAGTCTCTGGTAGCTAACTCATCTTTAATACGCTCAGATAAGCCATGCCAGAATGCAGCATACAGGGCCTCGTCGTTCCATGCCAGTTCGGATGCCAGGATCTGGAACTGTATCAGATATTGTCCTACAGTACGTGACCCCTGGCGTAAACGGAGAATCTCGGATGAAGCTGAGGTTACCCGGCCTGGCTCGTCGAAGATGCGCCTGAATGTTGACACGAAGGCAGTGTAGGAAGATAGCAGGGTGTCGGACCTCTCCCATAACGGTGATGCCCAATCAAGGGCTGAGCCACTGAGAAGAGAAATAATGTAGGCAATTTTTGTACGGTCACTGGGAAAATTGCCAGGTTGTAGCTCAAACTGAATCTCACACTGGTTGAGAAATCCCCTGCAGAATCTTGGAGATCCGTCAAATTTTGCTGGCGTTGGAAGATGAAGATGTGGAGCAGAAATGGGTAAGGTGGGTGGGGTTATAGCTGGAGTCACTGTGGTTGACGCACCAGATGCGCCTGATCCACGGAGAGTTGTCTGAATCCCATCCAGCCGAGTAGAGAGATCCTGGAGACAGCGGATGATGTGGCCCTGTGCAGCCTCCTGATGTTCTAGTCGGGCTGCCAGTTCTTGCATCGGCCTGGCCGCTTGATCCTGGTCTCCGGCTGGATTCATTAGGTCAGTGCTTACTGTCACAACTGAGGGCCTGAGCTGACGGGAGGCAGCCTCAGTTGTAGGGGCTGAGATGTACCGGAACCTGGGAGGTTGTATCAGACCCCTGGACATGTAAGTAACATGAATAATAACTGCCCGAAGGCGTGACCACGACAACTTGGATAAAAGTCAATGATGTTTATTATGACAACTCCGCAACACAGCAGCAGTAAAAGAAAACGTAAAAGTCAGCAAATAATAAATACAGTTCCTGGGTACTACAGGATGGCAGGAGCCACAGGGCACTGGTAGTGTGAGATAGTTCTTATGATCTTCTAGATGGAAAGTCCTTACCAGGCCCGACTGTAGCAATGGAGATAACCCAGGATTGTGCCAGCTGGTGTTCCAGGAAAAGCTGGGTTGCTGAAGGTAAAACAGCTGCTGTGGATACTGGCTGGAACCAGACTGTTGTTAGCACGGAGTGGATACTGGCTGGAACCAGTTAAATAATAGATGAACTTGGGAGCGATGAAATATGAACTGAAATGTAGAACTTGAGAGCGGATAAATAATAATACCGGTGGAGAGTGGTAAAGTGTAGAAAGGACACCGGCCCTTTAAGGGAAGCTGTACTCTGCTGAAAGCTGAGCTGGAAGCAGGTAATGTTGTAGCTGGAAACAGATGAATCCACAATGGATTGGAGAGTCAGGCTACACCGCAGGTGGAATGCTGGTGCGGGTCTCTATGGTGGAAGTCTTGAGACAGGAGCTGGAACCTGGAAGACAATCACAGGAGAGAGACAAACAGGAACTAGGTTTGACAACCAAAGCACTGACGCCTTCCTTGCTCAGGCACAGTGTATTTATACCTGCAGCAAGGAAGGGATTGGCTAGGCAATTATGCAGATTATCAATACTGAGAACAGATTGGTGGAAATGATCAGCTGACAGAATCCAAGATGGCTGCGCCCATGCAGACACTTGGAGGGAAGTTTGGTTTGTAATCCATGTGGTAATGAAAACAGTAATGGCGGCGCCGGCCACCGGAGACAGGAGGCGCCAGGCTGACAGATGCACATCCAACCACGCGGACACAGCGGAGGCCGCGGCTGACGTAATCGCCACTCAGACACTCTGCATGCAGAAGTTCAGGGACGGCGGCGGAGGCCGCGGGAGACGCCATGCCAGGTGTAATATGGCGTTTACTGTGACAGCGTCCCAGAGTGACAGGAGAGGATACAGGAATGTACACATCAGGATAACAGATGGGATCCGGTCCTGGAGCGCTGAGCCAGCCTTAGGAGGCATCTGATGGGTAAGAAATGGCGTCCAGATACCCGGATCGTGACACAGAGACTTCTGTAATAGTGGATTCCACTGTTGGCAATTTTATATTTTTTCGGCAGTAAACTTTCCCTTTATTAAAGGTGATTTTATCTTTAGCATTATATTGCTTGATTTCAGCTGCCCTTTCTTAAACCCTCTATGCCCTTGAGTACCAGCTGTAGTAGCTGTTGAAGTACTAATATCAGGATCATCATGACTGTCAGCAGCAACATCACTAGTACTTGGTTGCTGCTCCTGCTCTTCCATTGACTGATCGTGATCCATATCGACTCACAGTGCTTTATTATTATTAACGCAGTGGCACAACATGGCCCTAAAAACACACAAGTTTTACAAAACAGAAAACACTTTTTTCATTTTTTTAACAAATTACAACTTTACACTGTTACTCTAACAGCGCTTAAATATTAATGCGGTGGTATGGCTTGGTCCTGAGCACACACAAGTTTTTATTGTTTTTTATTATGTTATTTTCTTTGTTTTTTATATTTATATTTTACACACTGCTTCAAATGTGGTTATATTATTAACACAGTGGCACAGCCTGGCCCTGAACACAGACAAGTTTTACAAAAAAATAGGGTATTTTTATCACTGCGCTGTATCTGTATGTTAGCTGCTCAATTAAAAGGAAAAATTATTAAAAGAAATATGAGCGCTTAAATGTATAAATAATCCATTGTGGTACCTGTAAATAAAAAATGGTTATCACATCATATTTTTAATGTGTAATCTCTTTTTGAAAAGGTAAGGATATGGAGGTTGGAATTGTGTTCTGATCTCACCCATTGTAACTGCCTGAACCTACCTCTACTGCAGTCTGGGATGGGAAGAATGTTATATATCTCCCATTTTCACTGGGCTTTTCTTCGTCTCCTTCAGGTTACCACTGATGACAGCTCCAGCGGCATGTCAATAGCTAGCACCCGCTATCATCAGCGGTAACTGCAGCGGGAAGTTCCCGATCGGCACACCCAGCCGCACCACACTCCATCTCTAGCGGGACATCACCAACCGGAACCCGCCATCTTCAGTGGCACCCACAGCAGGAGACGAAGAAAAGCCCAGTGAAAATGGGAGATATAAAACAGTCTTCCCATCCCAGAATGCGGTAGATAGAGGTAGGCTCAGGAAGTTAAAATCGGTGAGACTAGAGCACGATTCCAACCTCCATTTCCTTACCTTTTCAAAAAAGATCTTAAACATTATAAATATTATGTGATAACTATTTGAATAACCAATAAATTATTTCTACATTTAAGCGCTCATATTTCTTTTCATAATTTTACAAAAATAATGCCCTTTTTCCTGTGTTTTTAACAATTGACAACAACTTCACACTACGACACATAGACCTTAAATTATTAATGCAATGGCACGGCCTAGCTCTGAATACACACATTTTTTTTAAAGTATTTAATTTTTTTTTTTTACACTCCACTGCAAATCACTGTGCTTATATTATAGTAATTGTGGCACATACCAGTGTGCACCAATAAAGGGTTACTGCTGCACTGCTGGCAGTGACAAAAAAGCACCAGAGTGCACCAAGGGTTAATGTTGCCCCTGTTTTAGGAGCTCTGGACTGCACTGTGGCCAGTAACAGCACTAGTGTGCACCAGTAAAGGGTTAATGCTGCTCCATATTTGGAACTCTGGGCAGCACTGTGGACACTGCCAAAAAAACAACACCAGTGTGCACCAAGGGTTAATACTGCCCCTATATTATATATTTTAGGAGCTCTGGGCTGCACTGCAGGCAGTGACAAAAAAACAACTCCAGTGTGCAGTTGCACCAATGGTTAATTGTCAGTTAAGTACAGCATCAGTGATACAATATAGATGTTCCTGCACTAAAACAAATGAAAAAACAATGTTTTGCTAACTGCCTACATATAAAACTATCCTGGCCAATATTAACACTAAGTAAGGTACATGTGGGTGCCACTGACCATCAAACAGTGGGCATAATTTAGAGGTGATCGCAGCAGCAAATTTGTTAGCAGTTGGGCATAACCCATACGCGCACGCCGGGGGGGGGGGGGGGTTCTGAGTACCTAGAAACCCTCCCTGGTCAACGATACATCGGAACTGCAGCAATTTATTTATTATTGTAGCTACGTAGCTCAGGCAGTGCGCAGCTCCTCTCAGGTGGGAGGCGGTCAAGATCCCGCCGGACGGAATCCCGGTGGTCGAATACCGACGCCGGAATCCCGACCGGCACAATCCTGACATATTCTCCCTCCGTGGGTGTCCCCGACACCCATAGAGGGAGAATATAATAGTGTGCCAAGCGTAGCAAGGCACCGTGCCCGCAGCATGGCGAGCCAAGCGAGCCCGCAAAGGGCTGCGTTCCGCTCGCAACCTCTGTCGGGATTGTGTGGTGGGGATTCCAGCGTCGGTATTTTGACCGCCGGGATCCCGTCCAGCGGGATTTAGCACTGATCCCTCTCAGGCAGGTCTCCGGATGAGGTGCTGGGTATTGGTGGAGGGATAATGGCATCCCTAGCCTAGTGCCGGCTCATCTTAACAGTGGCGGGTTGCATAGCCTAGAGACCGGGATGCACTGGTGGGCAGTCGTGAAACATTCTATCAGGTCAATGAAGTGAGAAGTGGCAGGAGATGACCCTATACGTATGGTAACAGGCCACCTCCGGAGGCTCCTGCTGCCTGCTTCACTGACTGACCTGTCATCACTTACATCTGAGGCTGTCCGCCAGGCCACCGACCAGCGCCTCCTACCAAACCCCCAGTCCTACCCGCACACCAGCGCCTTACGTACACCATCACCTCCCAATGCGCATGCCGCACACCACCGACCACCCACCATCGCCTCCTGTCCGCCTGTGCCTCCCGCTCCTTGGCTCCTCCAGCTGCCTCCAGAGAAGGATGGCAGAGTCTGAGAGTCCTGTGTGGAAGCAGGGACCTGTTAAGGTACAAGCTGCTGGGTCAATGCGGAGACTGTGTTTGGACTGGGCAGCGGCAGGGAAGCATCCGGTGTGAGGACTGGGAGCTTGAATGGGTGCTGCACTGGGTGTAACTCCTATCACAGTTGCGTTCCTCAGTGAATGCCTTTCACCACCGTGCTAAAGCACAGCCCCTGTTCTGTCCTGCACCCACCTCCCCCCAGATCCAGCCTTTCCTGCCTTGTGCCCCTGCACTCCATCCTTCCCTGTCCTTTGCCCCCCTCTGGTCCAGCCTTCCCTGCCCTGTGCACCATTATTAAGGTCCAGCCTTTCTTGCCCTATGCCCCTGCAACTCCATCCTTCCCTTTTCTTCCCCCCCCCCCCTCAGGTCCAGCCTTCCTTGCCCTGTGTACCCCCATTAAGGCCTAGCCTTTCCTACCCTGTGCCACCACCCAACCATGTCTAGTCATCCCTGTGCCCCGTTTAGGTCTAGCATTCCCCATCCTACACTTCCCGTTGGCCTAGCCATCCCTACCATATGCCCACCAGGTCCATCCCTCACTGCTTGGCATCTGCTTTTTATAAAAAAACACTCTACCCAGAATTTGGTGAGTTTTTCCCGGATGACTACACGCGCCTATCCTATGACACACTACACTGGCACTGGGACGGAAGCAGTTCCCATCCCCAGCTTCCTCCACCACTCCCAATGACGGATCTTCATCCTTTAAAAAGGTATTTTTTACACATACACACTTATCTCATCTTGACAAAGGGGCATGCCAGCCAAGAAACGGTGGTCTTTGAAGTGATGTATTAAACACGGTACACAGCATTGTTAACTATTGAGACTCCGACTGCCACTACTTGTTGGATGTTATATATATATATATATATATATATCCACACATTACATACATGTACGGAAACCCCCCCATGAAAATCCTGCATTTGCCACTGAAAACCATGTGCACTTCAGGGGGAGGGGGCAGCTGTAATGTACAGAGAGAGTTAGATTTGGGTGGGGTGTGTTTTAACTGAAATCTAAATTGCAGTGTAAAAATAAAGCAGCCAGTATTTAGCCTGCACAGGAACAACAGTACGGCAGGCAGGTGTCCCCATTTTACATATTACGGTACTCAAGAGTCCTCATTTTACACATTACAGCAGGCAAGAGTCTCCATTTTGCACATTACAGCAGGCAAGAGTCTCCATTTTACACATTACGGCAGGCAAGAGTCCCCATTTACACATTACGGCAGGCAGGTGTCCCCATTTTACACATTACGGCAGGCAGGTGTCCCCATTTTACATATTACAGCAGGAAAGAGTCTCGATTTTACATATTACAGCAGGCAGGAGTCCCCATTTTACACATTATAGCAGGCCGAGACCCCTTCAACAAGGAGAGACAGAAAAAAAAGAAAAAGAAAAAAAAGCTATACTTACGTTTGCACTGCAGCGGCATTCACCAGCCAGAGATCTTCCAACCCGCTTCACGCTCTTCATTCATCCCGCGCTGGCCCGCCTCTCCAGTCTCCCGTCGTGTCCCGGCTCTCCCTCCTCCCCGTCATGAGTACTGCGCTCGGGGGCAGAGTTTCGTGCAGTGATGCGTTTGCATCGTGATGTCACAACGCAAACACGTTATTGCATGAAACCCCACCCCCTAGGCGGAATAGTAATGATGGGGAGGAGGGGGAGCCAAGCAGAGCGACTTAGAGCCACGGCAGGTGCCCCGTGCGAATGCACGCCTCGCCTGACGCAAGAAACGGCTCTGGTCCAATATCACATATGTTAGCAGGGGCAGATCTAGACTTCTCCTATAGGTGGGCCAGTTTTAAAATTAATCCAGACTCTTCCCCCTTCCTGTCCGCTAAGCCCTAGTGATACACCATACATACACTACCAGCGGCAGCAGCAGCAGCACAACTCTACACGGCGCATCCTTATTTGCTTCTTCAGCCGCGGAGGAGCTGCTGCCGCCATGTCTAACAGACCGGGAACCGCAAGGACAGTGACACCCGACAGGTGAGGGGGAAGGGAGTGGACGGGGGGGGATATACTGGTGTGGAGGTAGCGGCCGGAGTGCTGTGCTGGGGAGAGCCAGGGCAGGAGAGACAGGGGACCCATCCCGGCAGATGTCCAAGTGGACCCACACACCGCACACCCTGCACCCATTTTTTTTAACACGTACCCCTCCGGAGTTCCGTGTCAGCAGCAGCAGCATTGCACAGTCCACCAGGTACAGAGTCTCTACTGACCCTAGTGCTCAGAGTTCCACTGCACTGCTGGTTATAAAATAGGGGGCCCAGAAGGAGACTGCACACGGGCCCCCTTCTCTCTTAAGACGCTACTGTCTGAGGTCTTGAAATCTTAAAAGATGTAGCGAATTTTGCCGTAGTTGCGTCTGCGACTAGTATCAGTCCTTCCCCTGATGTACAAGTGTACGTCTGATTATACTATCGCTTGGTGCGTCTTTAGTGCCACCATCGGTTGTACCATCGAAACTTTCACCTGGCCCTATATGTGATATTGTCTAACATTGGTGCAGTCTGTATAAAAGTGCAGTCTCCCGTATAAAACAGGTAACATTTTTCTTAAATCAGTCTAATGTGACTTAGATTTAGGGGCACAGAGAGGGTAAGGGGTAGGTACAGAGAACCATAACCTGGGTCTGCCAGCCTCATCCACAACATAGAGTGCCCATGCACATGAAGTGGTGGTGCAGCATGTTAGGAGAACCCCAGTATTCACACTTACACAACTGGCCATGACCCCAGCACCAGGGCCTGAAAAATACTCTGGTGCCCCTGGTTTCACTAAAGACTGCAAATGTCTGATTGGATATGCTAAAATATGCAACTGTGCAACCTTCTTTAATGACTGCAAAATATTTTTCTGTAAAAAATAATAAATGTGCCTTAATTGTATGCAAATATCTGAAATAGGCAAATTATTATTATTATTATTATTATTATTATTATGTTGTTGTTGTTGTTGTTGTTGTTGTTGTTGTTGTTGTTGTTGTTGTATGGTATTATAGAGTGATGCTGCTCCAGAAAGTGAACATGAAATCTTACAATCTAATAATTGATTTATTTTTGTTATTGCTATCAACTATGAATATTAATTATTGTTCAACTTTGTTTTGTACTTTTTATCCAATAATTCAGTGAGCGAAGAGTCGTTTTTCCCATGCCCACATTACTGTGAAGCTGTAGAATAATATACTGTATTTATTCCACAAAATAGCACAAAATCCAAGCAGAAACCGGTCCTGACATACCTAATGGTCTTCTTATTTATACCTCTGTGTCTTTTAATTACTGCGATACAATTATCTAAAATCTCAGCAGCTGGTGGAAACTTTCCTTTTTGTTCCAGACATATAAAAAAGTCTTTGTGAATTCTGGTGGCCCATAAGTCTTGATGCTTTCAAGATAATCAACCTTTTTCTGCCGTAAATTGTGAACCTACATAATATCCACTTCACGGTAGTAATTCTTATTTCTCATTTTCTACGGTGCTGATTGCAAGCGGCAGATAGAGGCCCTATAATCTTTTAATTTATCACTGCAACATTTTTTACAAACCCTGCACTGATTGCAGTAAATTCTTGTCATGGTGCAAAGATGTAAATGATCAATACTGCAGCTTCATTTACACCAGTAATGACAAGGAGGGAGATTTACCGCTGCTGGTGAAAAGGACCTGCATTACTTAATTGACCAGCCTACAATGGCGTGTGTGTGTGTGTGTGTGTGTGTGTGTGTGTGTGTGTGTGTGTGTGTGTGTGTGTGTGTGTGTGTGTGTGTGTGTGTGTGTGTGTGTGTGTGTGTACAGTTGGGGATGTATTCGGTGCAGTATGTGATTACTTTTGTGACTGCCCAATAATCAGTTATGCCTGATGTTTTTAGATTGACTGCTGTATACAGTATTTTATCATGTCTATGCAGAAATCCCTAAAAAAAAAAAGGAAATTGACTTTTTTATCTAACTGTATCCATCTACTGCTGGCTGATCAGTGATTGGTGTTTCTTTCTCTGTAGTGTGCAGGGTTGGACTGGCCCACAGGGGAACAGGGGAAACCCCCAGTGGGCCCCACTGCACAAGGCTGTGCACTTGAATTATACATAATACATATGTTACCTTATACCGCACAGGACTATGGTGTATTCTCTACAGCGCATTGCTGTTATTAATCTGGTACATTATAATACATGCACTAGCAGTAAGTTACTATATATATTTATCAAGGGGCCCAGCTCATGCACTCTCTAATGGTTAGGCAAACCTTCCCTGCCACAGTTACATGTGTTATAAACATTTTTCGCCATTGGGTGGTACGTAGGGATCCTTTTTCCTGGGGGCCTGAAATATTTGTAGGTATGCCTCTGGACCTGCTTATTGTAGTGTGGTATAAAATGGACTGGAGGGCACTTTAATGTTATATAATATGAACCGGGGCACTGTAATGAGGCACAATATAAACGGGGAGCACTATAAATCATAATGTGAATTGGGGGTACTGTGCGGCGTAATGTGTACTGGCAGCTCTGAAATGTGACATAGGGTGAACTTAAGCACTACTGTGATTCATAAAAGAAAATAGGGCGCTACTATGGGGCATAACATTAAATAAGGCTCTACTAAGGTTCAGAAAATGAACTAGGGCACTATTATAGGGCATAAAATTAACAACTGCTGCAGAGAAGTGTCTCTCTAGAAGCATTGGGATGGGGGCCCCTTCAAAATGTGGCTATGGGGCCCACAAAGTTCTGGCTACGCCCCTGACACTACATAATAATCAGATAATACAGAGATCTTGGTTGCATATATCTGCAGATATAGGGTTAAGCCCCCAGGCCGAACGACAAGGCTTCTCTGTCACTGGGGGAACCCTAACACTAGGTATGGTTCGGGGGCACGGGACTCCATCATGTCGGCACAGACTAGCCACCCCAGTGCAGCACACAGGTGAAAATTACTAGGGGTTAATAAGAAGCACATAAGTGCTATGTAAGTGAGGTGTGATTAAAATAATACAAAATATATACAATGTGATAGGGAAAAATATAAGTGTTAATAAAGTGTTAGGGTGTGCCGACCTGAAGCAGCCCAGCCACACCAGCACAGGGGGCACCACACCCCAAACCCACCCTATAAATAATTACACATATATCTGGGTCTGATAGCCCAGTGTAAGGCCACATGATAATGGCTCCTACAGCATCTGAGAGCAAGCTTACCTGGAGACACCCCTAGCTTCTCCAATGGCACTCTGGCGTCAGCAATCCCTCCTAATGCTGATCCTTCAATGCCTCTCTAACTATAATGCACATTTATTGGCAAGCTGCTCAATCAAATTGTGATGTCGCCCAGGTTCTAAAATGGAGGGGTAATTCTGAGTAAGAAAGAACATTTTGCTATCCCTATTGCAGGGCCGGTGCTAGGGTGTTCGGCTCCCCCCTGCAAACTATTAATTTGTGTCCTCCCATGTGTTTGATAGTGCTGCCATCGGCTCTGTGCCCACAGTGCATATGCACTGTGCCAGGCACCACTGGCACAGTGCTAGTTACGGAGCCAGTGCCTCCTGAGCCATTTAGCTCACTGCACGTCCCTGAATTACGGCCCTGTGCAGGGTATCTAGGGAAGGGCGGCACAGTGACTGTGAGAGAACACATTGGGTTGGGGTCGACACAGTAACTGAGTGTACACAGTGACTGGGACTGAACACAGAGGGGAGGATTGTGATTCTGACACAGTGACATAACACAGACTGGGAGAGGGGGTGTCACAGTGACGCGTGACAGAACACAGAGAGGGGGTTTGATGCACTGGGACAGGGCACAGAGGGGGGTGAAACGGTGACAGAACACGGGGGGCACAGTGACAGAACATGGGGGGTGACAGTGACAGAACACGGGGTGGAGGTGACACAGTGACAGAAAACAGAGGGGGTGACACAGTGACAGAATATGGGGGGTAACACAGTGACAGAACACGGTGAGGGGTAACACAGTGACAGAACACGGGGGGGAGTAACACAGTGACAGAACACGGGGGAGACAAAGTAACAGAACACGGGGGAGGGGGTAACACAGTGACAGAACACGGGGGGTAGAGACACAGTGACAGAATATGGGGGTGTAACACAGTGACAGAAAACGGGGGGTGACACAGTGACAGAACACGGGGGGTAGAGACACAGTGACAGAATATGGGGGTGTAACACAGTGACAGAAAACGGGGGGTGACACAGTGACAGAACACGGGGGTGTGACACATTGACAGAACACAGAGGGGGTGACACAGTGACAGAACATGGGGGGTAACACAGTGACAGAACACGGAGGGGGGTGACACAGTGACAGAACACGGAGGGGGGTGACACAGTGACAGAACATGGGGGGTAACACAGTGACAGAACATGGGAGGGTGACACAGTGACAGAATATGGGGGGAGACACAGTAACAGAACATGGTGGGGTAACACAGTGACAGAACATGGGAGGGTGACACAGTGACAGAATACGGGGGGAGACACAGTAACAGAACATGGTGGGGTAACACAGTGACAGAACATGGGAGGGTGACACAGTGACAGAACACAGAGAAGGGGGGGGGTACAGCGTGACATCAGGGTGTCTGTAATATCACAAGATCCTGGAGTGTCAGTGGGTATGCTACCCCAGGAGCTTGCAGCCCGGGCCATACCTTCCCCCTGCTGAATGACCTGAACTGCTGTGCAGTGCTCAGAGCCGCCCATTCGGGATACCGGATTTCTGCCTCAGCGCTGCCTGTCTCCCTCTGCTCACAGTAGCCACGATGCTGGTCTACTTACTGGGGGCCAGGCGAGCATGCTTCCCCTTGTGCGCCGATCACCGCAGCAGTAAGGACTCGGGGGGCTTCATGGCGGTAGCGGAGGGGCGCAGCAGAGAGGTACAGCGTGGCTGATTGGAGCAGCAGCATTATGAGGTGCTTGAGGGGGCGGTGTTTACTGCAGTCACACTGGGTGGGCTGGTGGGGTGGGGTTTGCTGAATCCTGTCCCACTTTGGACTCTGGAGAGGACACTACTGTACCTGGTTTGTTTTTAACACACAGCTGCTGGCGCCGCTGCCTGTAAAGTGTGACAGGCGCAGTGGCCGCCGGCATCACCAACACACTGCAAAGGGTTGCAGAGCAAAAACACTTACAGCGCCTCTCCAGCCCGGTGCCTACCTGCTCTGCATCCCTTTGCTGAGCAGGTTCCGCTGGGCCTGCCCTAATGCACACTGAGTGAAAAATAACACTACATAATAATCAGATAATACAGAGATCTTGGTTGCATATATCTGCAGATATAGGGTTAATCCCAGAGGCCGAGTGGCAAGGAGTCTCTGTCACTGGGGGTCCCTAACACTAGGTATGGGCCCCGGGCGCGGGACCCCATTAAGTCGGCACAGGCTGACCACCCCAGGGCAGCACACAGGTGAATATTAGTAGGGGTTAATAAGAAGCACATAGGGTAATTATACCAGTGTAATTAATAATAGAACTGATTAGCCGGAATGCCGGCAATTGCAGCACTATTATATACATCCAGCTCCAAGGTGCATATCAGCTAATATTGATATTATTTGGATACAAGCAGCCGCTGTGAACACCATTGTTACATATTAACTAAAATACACTGGCTTCAGTCTTTGGAGGAGGATACAGTCTGGGAGTTTGCCAAATATACCCCTTTCACATTGCCAAAATAACCCGGCTTTTTACCGGTTGCTGCCGAGTCGACCCGGGTCGAGGTGCGGTGTGAAAGCGCTAGTCTGAATATCCCGGGATGTCCAACCCAATATTTCTTCCCGGGTTAAAATAAGGGTTTAGCACGTGTCGGACCCAGGTTATTGTGCACTAAAATGGTACAGTCCAGGGATATTCTGCCCACCCATGAAGCAATAGCGCTGATTGGCTGTTTCTAGTCAGCTGAGGTTTGTTTACAGTACTGCACTCATGTCCTAAAGCAATCTGCACAGTTCTGCACTCCTTTGGACCAGTTCAGCACTTATTTGGACCAGTTCTGCACTCCTTTGGACCTGATTAACCATGTCAAACTGGGGTGATGATGAAGTCAGGGAGTTGCTGCAGATCAGGGGTGAGGAGGAAATCCGTCGGCAGATAACGGGTACAGTCAGGGATGCGATAACATATCGCAGCATCACTAAAATGCTTAAAAAAGGCTTTTTAAAAGGCTTTATTAGGTCCCAATAGCAGGTGGTCAATAAATTGAAGGCACTGAAGAAACCGTTTCACAAGGTTTACGACCACAATAGGAACTGCAGTGGTGCCGCCCGCATGGATTGGCAGTATTTTGAGTTGTGTGCCCATGCATTTGGCCATACCGCATTAAGCAACCCTGTGACATTGTCATCCAGTCTGGCTGCCGCTGAAACTAGCCATGCCTGTGCTGCAGAACCCCTCAGTCCTGTAGTGACCCCAGAGGCACGGTCATCTCCGCCACCGCCACCATCACCTGCATTGCTTCTGGATGAGCCAACACCCATGGCGGAAGATCCACTGCCGATAGGAGAAGCCGGTGTGTTGCCTATAACACGGGTGGCTGATGAGATCCAACCTGGACCTAGTGTGCCCGCAACAACCCCAACATCAACAACCCCAATGCAGCCTTTACGAGGACCATGTAAGTTAACGATTATATATTTTCACCAAAATCTGGACATACACTTGTTTTATTATTTGGCTACTTGTCCCCCGTTTCCAATGTATATGCCAGAGAAAAGGTGTAGTAAGTTGCCAAATAATAAAATATTCAAAAGTAATTGGAGATGAATTACAATTAAAATAATATTAAAAATGATGAATGTTGCAGTGTATGCAGTGTGTAGGTGGGAGGAGACCACAGACACGCTTGCTATCATCACTGCAGTTTTCTATAGCCTCACTGCAATTCACATCTGTTAAGACATTTTTGATCTCTTGCACCCACAGTATATACTGTACCGCCACGCAGGAGGAGGCCTAACAAGACAGAACAGGCAGCCAAAGCCATGACGACTGTTCTGCTGGATAAGCTGGAGTAAATGGACGCAGCCATGGCAGCCAGGGAAGATGCTCGCATAGACCGTTTCCTGGCAGCGAAACAAACCATGCAGAACAATTTTATGGATCATATTCGTGAGCTATAGAGGGAGAACCAGGAGTTTCTCACATCTCTGTTTGGTAGTCAACGCTTGGGGCACCCACATAATATGCCTCCCCAGTCACTCATATCCCCATTTCAATCCTGCACCGTACCCAGCACCATATGAGTATAGTCATCCCCAACCCTGCTCTACACAGAGGCCGGTAGAGCCTAATGCACCAGTGTACCAAGCACCGTACGAGTATACTCATCCCCAACTACCCCCTACAGAGAGGCCGGTAGATCCTAATGCACTGTTGTACCAAGCACCGTATGAGTATACTCATCCCCAACCACCCCCACACAGAGGCCGATGGACCCTAATGCGCCGGAGTATGAAAAGTTACCATAAACTCCTTGGCTTTTAATTTATTACCAGAGTATTTGCTGACTTGTTGTTGCTGTTGTTATTCTATTTCAGAAAAACGTTAAAACATTTATAATATGCTATATACAGGTTGAGTATCCCATATCCAAATATTCCGAAATACGGAATATTCCGAAATACGGACTTTTTTGAGTGAGACTGAGATAGTGAAACCTTTGTTTTCTGATGGCTCAATGTACACAAACTTTGTTTAATACACAAAGTTATTAAAAATATTGGCTAAAATGACCTTCAGGCTGTGTGTATAAGGTGTATATCAAACATAAATGCATTCTGTGCTAAGACTTGGGTCCCATCGCCATGATATGTCATAATGGTATGCAATTATTCCAAAATACGGAAAAATCCGATATCCAAAATATCTCTGGTCCCAAGCATTTTGGATAAGGGATACTCAACCTGTATTAACATAGTATTGTTATTTTGTATGTACAGTTCTTGTTTTGTATAAAGTAAAAAAGGTGTCACATCTGTTTTGTAAACTCTACTGAAATGTAATTTTTAAACCAAAAAAAAAGTGTAACACACAATCAGTTGAACATGGGCACAGAAGTTGAATGGGCAAAAACTGGATGGACCAGTGACTGCGCTAGTAGGTGGTACCCCATACCCAACTACAGTGGATATTTTGTGGACTTCATATTACCATACTGGAGGTCAGTGCATAGCACAAACTATTATACCTAAGGGACTCTCTATTTTAGCAGGGACAGAGAGATACAGAAGGGATTTAGGGGTCTATTTACTAAACCTTGGACGAAGACAAGGTGGACAGAGATAAAGTACCAGCCAATAGCTGGCAGGTGGCAGCCAGTGTGATGTAATGGATTTAGCTTGGTATTTAGGGGTCTATTTACTAATCCTTGGATGGAGGTAAAGTGGACAGAGATAAAGTACCAGCCAATCAGCTCCTAACTGTCATGTCACAGGCTGGGTTTGAAAAATTACAGTTAGGAGCTGATTGGCTGGTACTTTATCTCCATCCACTTTATCTCTTTCCAAGGCTTAGTAAATAGACCCTAGGATAGAGAGAGTGGCAGCAGGGACAAAGAGTGGCAGCAGGGTCAGAGAGAGAAAGCAGGGACAGAGAGAGAGTGGCAGCATGGACATGGAGAGTAGCAGCCAGCAGGGACACAGAGACAGAGGGCAGGGACACAGAGAGAGTGGCAGCAGGGACAGAGAGAGAGTGGCAGCACAACATAGAGAGTTGCAGCAGAGACACAGATGAAGAGAGCAGGGACAGAGAGAGACAGCGGGGACAGAGATAGAGAGAGAGAGAGGCAGCAGGGACACAGAGAAAGAGAGCAGGGACAGAGAGAGACAGCAGGGACAGAGAAATAGAGAGAGAGAGAGGCAGCAGGGACATAGAGAGAGAGGCAGGAGGAACAGCGAGAGAGAGTGGCAGCAGGGACAGAGAGAAAAAGCAGGGACATAGAGTGGCAGCAGGGACAGAGAGAGGCAGCAGGGACATAGACACAGAGAGTGGCAGCAGGGAAAGAGAGAGACAGCAGGGACATAGAGAGACTGGCAGCAGGGACAGAGAGAGACAGCAGGGATATAGAGAGACAACAGGAACACAGATAGAGATACTGGCAGCAGAGACAGAGAGAGTAGGGACCAGTGGCGTAACTAGAAATTTTTCTCCCCCAAGCCAAAAAATCCTTCGCCCCCCCCCCCCCCCCCCCATACCCCCCGTAATTGGCACTAGCAAAGGTAGAAAAATGCGCGCGCCGCAGGCGCGCGCCGGCAAAAAGGGTGTGTGGCTTTGTCAAAATGGGCGTGGCTTTGCGTGGAGGGCGTGGCATTGCAGGAAAAGACTGCCTTATACCCCAGTTTTGCAACCTGCACACCCAGACGTTGGTCACCACAGGAAAGAAAAATAATCCTGATTCATGCCCCTTACATTATTTGTCATTTTTCCTCCTTATAGTAATGCCCAGTATACATTATTCCACATACTGCAATGGCCCTTAGACATTATTCCACACACAATAATGCACATGACACAATATGCACACACTGTAATGCCCCAGACACATTATGCCACACACCGTAATGCCTGTGACACATTATGACAGGAATCGCAATGCCCGTTATACATTATGCTACACACTGCAATGCCCCTGATACATTATAGCACATACAATGTCTGTGACACAGTATGACACACACCACAATGATCCTGAGACATTATACCACATACCACAATGCCCGTGATATAGTATACAACACACCGTAATGCCTGATACATTATGACACACACCGTAATGCCCATTACACATTAAGTTCTACAGTAAGGCTTCTAATTACTTTTAAATTACCTGCTCGTTGCCAGGGGTTTCATGCTCTTGGTTCCATGCACGGTGCCAGGGGTTTTCATGCTCAGGGTGTCATGCTCGTTGCCAGGGGTTTCATGCACTGGGTGTCATGCTCGTTGCTAGGGGGTAGTGCTTGTTGCTAGGGCCATGCTCCCAGTGCTACATATGCCCCCAGTGCCAGATATTCCCCCACAGTGCCAGGTATATGCCCCTAGTGCCAGATATTCCCCCACAGTGCCAGGTACATGCCCCCATGGCCACATATACCCCCCCCCCCCAGTGCCACATATGCCCCCTCAGTGCCTTCTCCCCCCCAGTGCCAAATATTCCCCCACAGTGCCACATATGCCCCCTCAGTGCCTGCTCCCCCCAGTGCCAAATATTCCCCCACAGTGCCAGGTATATGCCCCCAGTGCCAGATATTCCCCCAAAGTGCCAGGTATATGCCTCCAGTGCCAGATCTTCCCCCCACAGTGCCATGTATATGCCCCCAGTGCCAGATCTGCCCCCACAGTGCCAGGTATATGCCCCCAGTGCCAGATCTGCCCCCACAGTGCCAGGTATATGCCCCCAGTGCCAGATCTGCCCCCACAGTGCCAGGTATATGCCTCCAGTGCCAGATCTTCCCCCCACAGTGCCAGGTATATGCCCCCAGTGCCAGATCTGCCCCCACAGTGCCAGGTATATGCCCCCAGTGCCAGATCTGCCCCCACAGTGTCAGGTATATGCCCCCAGTGCCAGATCTGCCCCCACAGTGCCAGGTATATGCCCCCAGTGCCAGATCTTCCCCCCACAGTGCCAGGTATATGCCCCCAGTGCCAGATCTGCCCCCACAGTGCCAGGTATATGCCCTTAGTGCCAGATCTGCCCCCACAGTGCCAGGTATATGCCCCCAGTGCCAGATCTGCCCCCACAGTGCCAGGTATATGCCCCCAGTGCCAGATCTTCCCCCCACAGTGCCAGGTATATGCCCCCAGTGCCAGATCTTCCCCCCACAGTGCCAGGTATATGCCCCCAGTGCCAGATCTTCCCCCCCCCACTGCCAGGTATATGCCCCCAGTGCCAGATCTGCCCCCACAGTGCCAGGTATATGCCCCCAGTGCCAGATCTGCCCCCCACAGTGCCAGGTATATGCCCCCAGTGCCAGATCTTCCCCCCACAGTGCCAGGTATATGCCCCCAGTGCCAGATCTGCCCCCCACAGTGCCAGGTATATGCCCCCAGTGCCAGATCTGCCCCCCACAGTGCCAGGTATATGCCCCAAGTGCCAGATCTTCCCCCCACAGTGCCAGGTATATGCCCCCAGTGCCAGGTATATGCCCACAGTGCCAGGTATATGCCCCAAGTGCCAGATCTGCCCCCCACAGTGCCAGGTATATGCCCCCAGTGCCAGATCTGCCCCCCACAGTGCCAGGTATATGCCCCCAGTGCCAGATCTTCCCCCCACAGTGCCAGGTATATGCCCCCAGTGCCAGATCTTCCCCCCACAGTGCCAGGTATATGCCCCCAGTGCCAGATCTGCCCCCACAGTGCCAGGTATATGCCCCAAGTGCCAGATCTTCCCCCCACAGTGCCAGGTATATGCCCCTAGTGCCAGGTATATGCCCACAGTGCCAGGTATATGCCCCAAGTGCCTGCTCCCCCCCCCCCCCCATGTGTTGGAGGGACACGGAGCGCATCGCGCGTCTCTCCTGCGTCCCTCCTGGCTTTCCCCCCGGCTGGTCTAATAAAGGAAGTGCCGGTTTGTGAGCCAATCAGAGCTCACGAACGGCACTTCCTTAGACCGGCCGGGGGAGAGCCAGGGAGGGACACAGGAGAGACGCGCGATGTGCGTTCCGTGTCCCTCCAACACAGCAGGGAGGGAGAGGAGACCGCAGATTGACATGCGGACGCTCGTCCGCATGTCAATCTGTTCTAAGTCAGTGGTGCCCCCGCAGCCCCTCGCCCCCAAGCCACCGCGAGGACTGCGGGGGCAGTAGTTACGCCACTGGTAGGGACATAGATATAGAGAGTGGCAGCAGAGACAGAGAGATACAGCAGGGACATAGATAGAGAGAGTGGCAGCAGAGACAGAGAGAGACAGCAGGGTCATAGAGAGACAGCAGGGACACAGATAGAGAGAGTGGCAGAAGAGACAGAGAGAGACAGCAGGGACATAGAGAGACAGCATGGACACATAAAGAGACATCAGGGACACAGAGAGAGCAGGGCCATAGAGAGAGCAGCAGCAGGGACAGAGAGAGACAGCAGCAGCATAGAGAGAGTGACAGCAGGGACAGAGAGAGACAGTAGGGACACAGATAGAGTGGCAGCAGGGACAGAGAGAAAGACAGCAGGGACATAGATAGAGAGAGTGGCAGCAGGGACAGAGAGAGGTTGCAATGTAAGATTACCAAACTTGTAGGTAAGGATTTGATGTTCTGCATATAGCTCAAGTCTCCCAGTCACAGCCGAGAGTGGCGGACGCCGTGGATGAGGAGTGGAAGCCTGCTTCCACTGCACTGCGAACCTGTGAGGAGGAGGAACCAACAGTGAGGAAGGAAAGAGCCGTGCGGTGTGTCCTGTGGCCATGCAGACTGTGCCCCTGCTCCTACAGCATGGTCCAATCAGCAAACATACCTAGACCGTGCCTCCACTTGCAAATATAGAGTTATCATCCAACACCCCCCCCCCCCAAGAAAAAAAAACAAAAAACCCTCCATTGCAAAGTGTTAATAAAGGGGGGAAAAATCACGGTGCAGTGGGGTAGCTTGTGGGGCCAGTGGGTCCCCCTAAGCGTCTACGCCTCATAGCAATTGCACCCTTTGCACCCATGTGATAGACTTGCAGCCAGCCATCAGCCCTAAAGTAAAATTGTAGGAACACAGAGGGGTGACACCGGGGAGGGAGGGGGAGGGGGGCATCTGGCACTCTACCAAGCCCACCACTGCATACAAGTCACACATGCACAAGCTCACATGCATGTGTCTCACGCACACACACATGCACGCATACATACAGACACACACACAGCAGCTCATATGCAAGTCACTCATCTTGAATCTTCTCTTCTCCCTGCTCATGTCCCATGTACCTACGCCCCCTGTGACTCCCTGTAGCCCCACCCCCTGTGATTTCTGTGTAGCCCCACCCCCTGTGACTCCCGTGTTGTCCCGCCCCCTGTGACTCCCATGTAGCCACGTCCCCTGCTGAGCCCCAGACTTCCTGTAACCACTGCCAGAGTCATGCTGCTTACAGCTAGCACCACCCAAAGGTATGTGCCTGCCGGCTGGTCAGCCAGCCAAGGAAGCCATAGGATCGGGTTGCCTAGGGTGAACCTACCTGATGTCCCGGTGGACCAATCCGCCCATGGATTGGAGGCAAGATGTAAAGGCGTCCAAGTTTGTCAGTGGTGCAGGATGCTGGCCGAACTCGGACATTTTTGGAAAGCAAAACCATCCCTTGTAAATGACTGTCGCTTTAAAAAACAGGCATCCCGCATCCCGCACCTCCGGAAAACTTGGATGCCAAACTTGTTTGCAACTGAAAATGATTATCAATTTTTTATTGAGTTTTAAACCGAATTGAAATCCGAACCAAAACACTTGAAGGAGAGATTGCCAACACCAAAACATGGGGCCCGCGCACATTTCTACTTATCACATTGGAGGGTATAGTATGCAGACAATATACATCTGCTCTCATCATCACATCATCTGCCTAATGTCACAAGGTTTATATTGTGTAGATGAGACAATGAGAAGATGTGAGACATAGATAATATCTACTACAGTAGACGGTTTAAGCTATGTCGTGATTGTAACTGTAGAGTGTGTGTGGCTTTATGCTGATGCTGCTACAGGGCACTTCCCTGGTGTACCTCCATGCCTCTGCGTGTGCAAGGACTGAGGCACCCACTTTGAGCACTTTTAGATGCTGCAGTACCTCCTGGTGCTTCTTTAGACTCAACAATAGGTTGCACCATTGAAACGTCCACAAACCCCTTGCTAGATGCTGATTTTCCAGCAGAGTATGGCCTCCAATGAGAGTGATTAAGCGCCCAAGTTCGCAACCAGTTTAGCAACATGCCCATTTAGCGACATTCCCAATACACATTCATAAGATGGACCAGCTGGGTGCATCTGAATAGCCATCTCCCTCCAGTCACCACCCAGCACATGTTCAAGACCCGGAACACTGCACCTCTGTACATACTGTGAGACGCATACGCTATGTAACTTTTATGTGACAAAGGTATTGATGTATCAAGCAGTAAAAGGAGTGGACCAGTGGAGAGGTTGCACATACCAACCAATCAGCTTTGAGGATGCATGTATCAAGTGCACTCTACAAAATAACAGGTAGAGGGTGACACATGAGCAATTGAAAAGCATTGACCATTTGCACAAATATCAGCATTGTGTGCGAATTATGGGCCCTACACACATTTACACTGAAAGAAATGAATGATCTTGTTCATTAATGAACGAGATATCGTTTATATCTTCCAGTGTGTATGCACCAACGATGAACTATGCGCAGCCCCGTGCTCATTCATCATTGTTGCCGGGTCGTTTATGCCTGCATGCCAATATAGCCTATCTCGTCCATATTAGCATGCAGGGCTATCGGGCCGGGTGACGGGCGGAGTGAAGAAACTTCACTCCCCCCTTCACCCCCTCTCCCCTGCCGCCGGGTCGTCCATCAGCCGCATCGGCCGTCGTGCACCTCTACGGCAAATCCGCCAGTGTGTAGGGCCCTCAAGAATCAGGCCCAATATCATACTTGCCTACCCTCCCTCATTCTGCAGGAGACTCCCTGAAATAGTAACAATCTCCCTGACTCCCTGAATAGTCCAGCAATCTCCCTGATTGCACCTTAACCCCATTGTGCAGCTGTTACATTCTTTGCGGGGGGGGGGGGATAAATCACAGATATATACATTCAAATGGGAACATCAGTGCCATTTCCCTGCATTGTTTATAAGGCACAATGATCCCTATGGCTACATGCATTTAAAGTAAAGTTTCCCATGGCCACTTACAGTATATGGAACCTCTTGTAAAGCACAATACACGAACAAATTCTACAAAATATATCTTAAAATAAATCTTTTCTTCAACAAGTAGATCTTACTAACTTTGGAGCTTATTTACATTTTGATGTAAGTCATTTTTATGATACTCCTCTCCGATGTAGCAGTACACGTCCGCGCTGATAGGTGTTACTTTAAAAATCTCCCTGAAATGCTTTTTCAAAAGTAGGCAAGTATGCCCAATGTGTTTATGTACATCTTTATATGTAAGCCACACTTACCTACTTTGTGGCTGCTCCCTCCGGGAGGGAGCTACCAGGTCACACAAGAGGGGGTGTGGAGGAGGCGGTACGAGGGCGTGGTGATGTGTTTGCATCATCGTAGCCATGCCCCTGCTCTATAATGCCCACATTATTGGTATTAGAGAGCGGGGGCGGGGCTACGATCATGCGAATTAATGTAATCGCGTCATCGCCCCGATCCTTTTTCCATTTAACAGGCTGAAAGTGGTGGGGCTCGTGGGATGCAGCGGGAGGAGTGCGGGGTGTGGCGGGGGGGGGGGGGGAAGGTGCAAGCAGGATGCGGGAGACTTGCCTTCTTCCCCTGGGGGCTGGGAGTGCCACCCTAATTTTGGAGCCTCCCGGCCTTTCCGGGAGAGTGGGCAAGAATGATGTACAGTAAGCTAATATGCTTTCTTAATAAATGATCCTCAAAAGGCATAAATTCTCCGTACATAAACAACGAGCATTTGTTCACACTTTAACAAACTCAGATTTAATATATGAATAAAGAGAAATGTGTGTTTTTTCTGCTAATCTCCAGGCATTGTCACTCTCAATAATCAGTTATTTTAGGTCTCTGGAATGCTGTATTAAGCATGGGGTGTGATTTGTGACAAACTTAGCAGGGTGTTGGCACAATTGACGAACGGAACAAAAATGAATGTTGTGCCAACACTGTGATGTTATGCTAATGACAGTGTGTACTTAGCAGCACGCTGACAATATTATATGATCAGCTGAAAGACAGCAAGACTGCTTAAACCTGAATAATCTTCTGTTTTCCAAGTTCATTTTGATTTCAAGTTACATAAACTGCCCAGAAACAGAATAACTCAACGTGATACCTATCAGAGAGGATACTGAGTATATTCAACCTGTAAGTCCACATAATACTGATTTCTGTCTATACCACTTATCCATCATTTTCTTCTCTGAGTGATAATGCACACAGAGATTTCCGTATTAGTACACAGATGCTGGCCACACATCAGGAATAACATATAGTGCATAATCCATTGAGCTTCTGTGCGGATAAAAGCATCCGCTATTTATGTAACATTACACTTGCACCAGACTCCTTAATGCCTGCTATATTAAGTAAATACCACTTTTTAGTAGGTGGCTGAATCTGTCCTCGGTTTTCTTTACCTCTAAGTAGAAATCCCCTGCGCTATTTATATATTGATCTATTTTGTTATGTAAGGGGAGCTAAGGGGGCTTTTATATGAAGGCTGGCTGCCAATGTACTTTCTGGTGTTGATAGTGTGGAACTGGGCACTGAACCAAAACATTCTGACTTAAGTACAATTCAGTACTGCTAGGGGGCGCTACTTTCACAATGGATTAACGTTCATGTGTCATAGCAATCAATGGTTAATGCTACTATTCCAGTACAATATGGTTATTGTTAAGTTTGTATAAGGGTATCAGTGCTAAACCAGTTCTATAATTAATTACACATTTTCTCTGTATCTTATATAATAATATAGATTTAGAAGGGTAAGATTTTACATGTATTGGTGTAATAAGATGGAAGTGTGTTGGGACAAGGGAGGTCATTCCGAGTTGTTCGCTCGCAAGGCGATTTTAGCAGAGTTGCTCACGCTAAGCCGCCGCCTACTGGGAGTGAATCTTAGCATCTTAAAATTGCGAACGACGTATTCGCAATATTGCGATTACAAACTTCTTAGCAGTTTCAGAGTAGCTTCAGACTTACTCGGCATCTGCGATCAGTTCAGTGCTTGTCGTTCCTGGTTTGACGTCACAAACACACCCAGCGTTCGCCCAGACACTCCCCCGTTTCTCCAGCCACTCCTGCTTTTTTTCCGGAAACGGTAGCGTTTTTTCCCAGACGCCCATAAAACGGCCTGTTTCCGCCCAGAAACACCCATTTCCTGTCAATCACACTACGATCGCCTGAGCGAAAAAAAAGCCGTGAGTAAAAATCCTAACTTCATAGCAAATTTACTTGGCGCAGTCGCAGTGCGGACATTGCGCATGCGCACTAAGCGGAAAATCGCTGCGATGCGATGAAATTTACCGAGCGAACAACTCGGAATGAGGGCCAATATACGGCCTAATTCAGACCTGATCGGTCCTCTGCAAATTTGCAGAGGGCTGCGATCAGATAGTTGCCGCCCATAGAGAGTGAAAAGCCACCCTGTGCGAGTGTGCGAATACTTGCGTACGCCGTGCGAAAACTTCGCCTGACAGCGGACAGCTGCAACTCACTCACCATCAAATGATTTTTCCATACTGTGCAGTCTGTGCATAGCCCAGGACTTACTCCTACAGTGCAATACAAACAGGATGATCGGGGTCGGAGCTGATGTCACACGCCCACCCTGAAATCGCTTGGGAACGCCTGCGTTTTTCCTGACACTCCCAGAAAATGGGCAGTTACCACCAGGGAGGCCAATCCCGGGCCGTTTTTTCAATCCCGGGATTCGGGATTAAAAAACACTCAATCCCGGGATTCCCGGGATCCCAGGATTGCAGTAGGGATCATTGAATGGCAGTGGAGAAGGGTGTAGGGAGCAGCGCTGGAGGGAGGGTGTAGGTAGCGGTACGGGAGGGAGGATGTAGGTAGCGGTGCGGGAGGGAGGGTGTAGGTAGCGGTGCTGGAGGGAGGGTGTAGGTAGCGGTGCGGGAGGGAGGATGAAGGTAGCGGTGCGGGAGGGAGGGTGTAGGTAGCGGTGCGGGAGGGAGGATGTAGGTAGCGGTGCGGGAGGGAGGGTGTAGGTAGCGGCGCTGGAGGGAGGGTGTAGGTAGCGGTGCGGGAGGGAGGATGTAGGTAGCGGTGCGGGAGGGAGGGTGTAGGTAGCGGTGCGGGAGGGAGGATGTAGGTAGCGGTGCGGGAGGGAGGGTGTAGGTAGCGGCGCTGGAGGGAGGGTGTAGGTAGCGGTGCGGGAGGGAGGATGTAGGTAGCGGTGCAGGAGGGAGGGTGTAGGTAGCGGTGCGGGAGGGAGGATGTAGGTAGCGGTGCGGGAGGGAGGGTGTAGATAGCGGCGCTGGAGGGAGGGTGTAGGTAGCGGTGCGGGAGGGAGGGTGTAGGTAGCGGCGCTGGAGGGAGGGTGTAGGTAGTGGTGCGGGAGGGAGGGTGTAGGTAGCTGTGCGGGAGGGAGGGTGTAGGTAGCGGCGCGGGAGGGAGGGTGTAGGTAGTGGTGAGGGAGGGTGTAGGTAGTGGTGAGGGAGGGAGGGTGTAGGTAGCGGTGCGGGAGGGAGGGTGTAGGTAGCGGCGCTGGAGGGAGGGTGTAGGTAGCGGTGCGGGAGGGAGGATGTAGGTAGCGGTGCGGGAGGGAGGGTGTAGGTAGCGGCGCTGAAGGGAGGGTGTAGGTAGTGGTGCGGGAGGGAGGGTGTAGGTAGCGGTGCGGGAGGGAGGGTGTAGGTAGCGGCGCGGGAGGGAGGGTGTAGGTAGTGGTGAGGGAGGGAGGGTGTAGGTAGTGGTGAGGGAGGGAGGGTGTAGGTAGCGGTGTGGGAGGGAGGGAGGCTGATAGAGAGCACTGCACGAGGGAGGGTGGGTGTAAGTAATACTACTTACTATTGGGTGGGCGGCAGCCATGGACACACTGAACACGGCGGCATTTCAAATGAAGCGCCGTCCGTCAGCCAAAAAAAACTGGCGGACCGGCAGCCAATCAGGGAAGCGGGAGGGAGGGTGTAGGTAGCGGCGCTGGAGGGAGGGTGTAGGTAGCGGTGCGGGAGGGAGAATGTAGGTAGCGGTGCGGGAGGGAGGGTGTAGGTAGCGGCGCTGGAGGGAGGGTGTAGGTAGTGGTGCGGGATCGAGGGAGGGTGTAGGTAGCTGTGCGGGAGGGAGGGTGTAGGTAGCGGCGCGGGAGGGAGGGTGTAGGTAGTGGTGAGGGAGGGAGGGAGGGTGTAGGTAGTGGTGAGGGAGGGAGGGTGTAGGTAGCGGTGCGGGAGGGAGGGTGTAGGTAGCGGCGCTGGAGGGAGGGTGTAGGTAGCGGTGCGGGAGGGAGGATGTAGGTAGCGGTGCGGGAGGGAGGGTGTAGGTAGCGGCGCTGGAGGGAGGGTGTAGGTAGTGGTGCGGGAGGGAGGGAGGGTGTAGGTAGTGGTGAGGGAGGGAGGGTGTAGGTAGTGGTGAGGGAGGGAGGGTGTAGGTAGCGGTGCGGGAGGGAGGGAGGCTGTTAGAGAGCACTGCACGGAGAGAGGGTGGGTGTAAGTAATACTACTTACTATTAGGTGGGCGGCAGCCATGGACACACTGAACACGGCGGCATTTCAAATGAAGCGCCGGCCGTCAGCCAAAAAGAGCTGGCGGACCGGCAGCCAATCAGGGAAGCGTCCGCAGCAGTCACTCCTGATTGGCTGCCGCTGCTGCGGCAGCTTCCCTGACTGGCTGCAGGTCCGCCAGCTCTGATTGGCTGGCGACCGGCGCTACATGTGAAGTGCCGCCGCGTTCAGCGTGTCCATGGCTGCCGCCCGCCTAATAGTGAGTAGTATTACTTACACCCACCCTCCGCACATGCGCAATGTAATCCCGTGAATCCCGGGAATGGAGGCTCCAATCCCGGATTCAAATCCCGGCATTTTTGGGCCCAAATCCCGGGATCCCGCCGATCCCGGGATTGGCCTCCCTAGTTACCACCCACAAATGTCCTCTTCCTATCACCTTGCGTACGCCTAGCAATTGAAATTTTTGCACAATTCTGTTGCTGTTTGGGCTCGCGTCTGCGTATTGCGGTGCATGCTCATGCGCAGTCATTCGATAATTGTCTTCTGTGTGATTTCCCACAACAGCGATCAGGTACGAATTAGGCCATAGTTCCATTAGATGAAACAAATAAGTATCATATACAGAATGTACCATCATTAGTGTCTCTCAAAACACAAATTTTACATGTACCCTGAGGTACTAGATGTAATGGAGATTGGGGGATATGTACTAAGCCTTGGAGAGAAAATTAAGGGGAATATCCAATCGGCCACAAAAATTTTTGTCCACGAAAAACGGTGGAGGGGGTGCAAATTTTTTTTTATCTGCCCCATCCAATTATTTTTGCACAAAAAATGTTCTATTGTCATCCGCAAACACATAAGATCTGGGATAAGTTCTCGGACCTATGTGTTTTCACTGAAAAAAACGTCTCTAAGGGCTGGTTATAGGGGATTTTGCATTCCGTTCCTCAGGCGCACAAAACAAAATCCCAGATAACTGCAGCATCGGGGCTACTTAGATAGCACCGGGGAGTTAATTAACCGTGGAAAATTACCACAGCAAATTGGATACTGGCCAAAGTGGTACTAACCAATCAGCTCCTAACGGCCATGTTACAGGCTGTGCTTGAAAAATGACAGGAGCTGGTTAATTGGTAGTTTATCTCAATCCACTTTATCACTCTACAAAGCTTAGTACATCTGCCGCTCTAACTGTTAAGTGTCGGTAACCCCGTCCCCCCACAGATGTGATTGTGTCATCAAGCAGCAGGGGCAGGACAAGGATAACTTGATCAGCATAATCAGATCTCACTCACTGCTAAGGATTGCCATCAGATGGGCTGCAGTGTTTTGTCGCATTTTTCCGCCATCGCTACATGTATTTCGATGGCATGTAACCACCGCTTGTTTGAACCATCAATGATGTTCTTATGTGCTTGCGCAATGGAAAGATGTAGAGTCCGCAAGGAGGTCTGCTACAGACGCAGTGTAGGCAATAATATCATGACACATAGGGAGCCCGCCATCGGAAAAAAATCAGATCGAAATATTGATGGTTGCCATCCACTGGTTTCCGATGGTCATCCCCACTGACGAACATTTACAATTCATAAAAACCCAATGGCATCATCAAACATTAAATTGCCAATTATGGGCCTAATTCAGTAAGGATTTCTAATTCTGCTAATTAGCTGAATTTGCAATCCCTCTATTCGCATGCCGCCCCCCCCCCCCCCCCCCCCTTCAACAAGCAGACAGGAAGCCCTCTGCCATGTTTCCGATCGCAACGGCTGAGTGTAACGTCACACAGCTGCCGTGGTCAAGCCCACACCCCTCGTTTGCGCTGCACTGCCCCTAGGTGCCTGTACAGATGACTCCAGTGGTGGTGCTGTGAGGACGTTCTTACCGGATTCCAGGCGAGTGCCTCCCGGGAAGCCTTCTGGTGTATTACATCTGTTTGAGAACTTTTTGGTTCTCTTACCATCTTACCATCTGGTAATTATTTCACTCCTTACCACTTCTGGATTTGTTTCACCTGTTATTAAGTGTGCTTGTGATTTTACTCCCATTGGGAGAAATCTTTTATGAGTATTTTGTTTGTCATTTTATTGGAACCATTTGTGGTCGTTATTAAATTACGTATTACACTAGATTCTGGCACTTTTTTATCTTTCATGACCGGTACAATTGAAAACTTGATGTGCTGAGGAGCTACTTAAAGGAGAAGCAACTGAAAGATCTAGTGACATGCCTGCTGATCTGTGCAACACAGGAACGTAACTTACCATATCATAATATGATTTATAATCATCATTGAGGATTAGAATTAATTTAATTGAAGGCGCCTATACGAATTGTGTACTACTCTTTTGTATTGCACTGCCCCCTGTTTGCTGGCCTCCGCTCCCACAATGATCCGCCTCTGCCCTGGAAATGGAGTGTTGCCGCAACTCCCCTGACCCACGACCGCCTCTGTCTGATTCACAGGCAGAGGCGATCGCATTTTCTGCGGCTCTCCCGCAGAAAATGTGGGCGCAAGCGCAGGACGGGCACTGCGAATTGCGCCCGCATCTTTTTCTCCTTTTCTGCGGTTGGATCGCACACTGTGATCCATCCTGAATTAGCCCTTATACTGTATGTAGAGACTAATGCTAGCTAATCTTGTACACTGAGAAGTGTTTGTTTGAGAGTGTTCTGTTTCATATGCTTGTTACAGAGATATTTTGTGCTATTAGCTGGAATTGTTACACTATATTGTTTCCAGCAGATTTCCCGAGATTGGCACACTGCCTCTTGCAATTATTGGCCATCCACTGAAACCCTCACTGAGCTAAATAGTCCCGTGGTGAGAACCGGTCTGCCAAACCTCCAGGAAGAGTTACAATGCAATCAGATCCTGTTCTCTGCCGCCTCCCAGGAGAAGGGATTAAGACCAGCCTAGTGATTTTCTCTGACTGTATCTCGTGTGTGTTTAAGGTTGTACCACACAATGCATAGATAGACATGTGATGGCTATCCCTTAGACCGCATACCAAATTATTACAGAGGTCACACAAAATGCCCTTACTAGAACACATCTATCTTCCAGTGCAGCACATCTAGAAAATAATGAATTCAATGAATAAGTAAATAAAAAAAAATACATATTTTTTTTTTTTTAAAGGAAGAAATATTTTATCCTCATGGAGCTCCTAGGAAATAAAGGTATTTGTAGATAAATCTGTGATTATGGAGGGAATTATTTTTTTATGGACATTGCAGAGTTAGCATTCTACTGTTTACAGAGTGTGCCATATGTGCTTATAAAATGTGCATGCCCTCAGTACGCAGGCAGAGTGAGGCTGAGGCACAGGTATTCATGAGGCATCTCACACATAACTGTAGAGGAGTTGCAGCTGGGAAAAGTGGCTGGATGCATAGACATAATTTTTTTCATATGTATCATATTAGCACCAAGGATAAGGCTGGTGCTCATGTATAATGCATGTGTGGTGCTTCTATAATGGGTGTGTACATGGGCCCCTGGCATACTTGCCTACTCTCCCGGAAAGGCCGAGAGGCTCCCGATAATTGGGTGGCACTCCTGGCACCCTGGGAAAGTGGGCAAGCCTCCCGCACCCCACCACTCACCGCAGCCCCCCGCTCACCACGGCATCCCATCACACAGAAGGGGGCGGGGTGATGATGCGATTCGTGCTAAATTGCGTCATTGTAACCCCGCCGCCCGCTTTACAATGCCGGTAATGTGGGCACTGTAAAGCGGGGGGCAGGGCTACGATGATGCGATGGTGTCACCATGCCCCCATACCGCCTCCTCCACGCCCCCATACCGCCTCCTCCAAGCCTCTCCTATGTGACCTGACTGCTCCCTCCTGGAGGGAGTAGCCAAAATGTAGGCAAGTATGGCCCCTGGGGCCACACCCTGCACCCATATTTTCAATACCTGTCTGCAGTCCAGCAGCAGTAATAGTGACTCTGAGCACTAGTTTAACATATGTCTCCAGGAAATGGTGGAGTGGCCATGCGCAGTATGGAAAATGTCCGGGAAAATGGCTGTGGTGCCATTTTTTTTCCAGAGACCTGCGCTCCACCTGGTGCTCAGAGACATTGTCACTGCTGCCACCTGCTAGAGAGAAGCATGGTGACGGGTCGCGAATGCACACTATGGCCAGTGCATGTGCGCAGACTAGACGGATGCGGCCGCCACATGTGCGCAGACTAGACGGATGTGGCCGCCACATATGAGCGCAGTGGCTGCGTCCATCTCTGAATAGGGCCCTAAGATTCTTATAGAAACAGCGGAAACATACAGCCAACGCAAATCACTGACAGGCATATTTATCAAAGGAATTGTGTGGACGGGTTGGGTATGCGTGACCAGCGGTCAGGAGAGCGCCAGTCATCATACCGCCACGGGATCCCAGCAGCGGAATGCTGGCGGGGAAGGGGAAAGGGGGGGTAACTTTGGAAAGATGGCACTTTGGTATCTTCTGTGCATGTTCCGTCTGAGTATTACTGGGAGGATGGCCAGGAGAAAAGGTAGGGAGTCCCCGGGCCTTCCTCGGGCGTTACTACTCCCCTGTACACTGCAAATGTTCTGAAGTCATAGGCATACAATAATCAGTTTATTTAATCAGCATCATAACTTCATCGGCTTACTGGTGCCGGCACTGTGTTGATAAAATCAGTGTCAACATACTGACCTCATACCGATAGAGTAACAGTCTTTTTGAGTATACTCAATATTAAAAAAGCAATCATGTAATAATTATATAATATTGACTGGCAGATGTATTAAGCCTGGAGAAGGCATAAAGAAGTGATAAGTGCAAGGTGATAACGTAACTGCCAATTAGTTCATAACTGTTGATTTACATATTGGAGCTGATTGGCTGGTGCGTTATCACCACTTGTCACCGCTTTATCACTTCTTTATACCTTCTCCAGGCTTAATACATCTGCCCCATAGTGTCTTATTTAATAATATTGTACAAAGGGCCTGATTCTGATTTGCAAGCAAAGCAAAAAAGCAGGCAACTGGGCAAAACAATGCTGCACTGCAGGTGGGGCAGATGTAACACATGCACAGAGATTAGATTTGGGTTAGGTGTTTTCAAACTGAAATCTAATTTGAAGTGTAAAAATTAAGCTAACATTTGTGGGCTTCATGCAAAAGCAGCCAGTATTAACACTGTACAAAAAAAATATAACTTAATTTGCTTCCCTTGTATGGCAACATGGTTTGTTCCATGCACAAAGTTACTTTCTTTTGGGCTTTGCTTACAAATCTGAATCAGGCCCAGTGAGCGATTATGTGATGTATCCACAGACAACGTCCGCAACCAATCAGCAGCTCGTAACAGTCTAGAATAGCCAGACTAATGAAAGCAAGTGCAGTATCCAATTGGTTCAGCACATCATTGCCATATTATTAAGCATACCTCCCAACACGTGGACTCTTCTTGTGCGACGAAGCCACGCTCATCTGAAAGGGGGTGTGGCTCCATGGGCATGCTGCGCTTGTGAGCCACGCCTCCAATTTTCATAGCTGTGGGGCCATGGCCAGCACTTTATGAGCTGCTGGCATGCCCCCAAACCCTCTGTCTCATGTGAATAAACGCTGTATGCATGCACATACAGGACCCTCCAAACTGTAGCGCTGCAGGAGGTTGTTTCACATCCGCCAGACCTCATGACAGTGTCCACCCGGCTCCAGCAAGCGTAACCTCACTTGCTGGAGCCGGGTGGATTCTGCCGTGAGTGGTGCGGCTGTGAGACATCCTGCTGCAGTGCTGTGCTGTAGTGCTGTTCTCCCCTGTATGCCCGTGTCTGTCCCCCGTCTCCCCGCAGCTCCCCCCCCCCCCCTCTCCTCCTCTGGGTCCCACATCTCAGTCCGACATTTTTTTATGTCGAACTGAGATGGTCGGAAACGGGGCCAAATCCTGTCGAATTTGGCCCCGTTTCACTCAAAAGTACGTGAATCGGCAGCTATACCGCCGATTCACGTACCATTCGACAAGTCGAATTCCACGACTTGTCGAATAAAAACTGATGGGACTGAATAGGTCGAATCACGATTCGACCTTAAAAAGTCAAAAACTGCCGTCTTTTCGACAGACGGTAGCTTTAGACCCTAATTGAATATACCCCTAAGTGTGCAACAATGTGAAATATAAGGGCATCTCACATACTGTACACAGACAATAAAAAGTCTTTCAGTCTCCATACGCTCAGGCACATAAGCATAACACTGTGTATGGCCGCTAGTACTGCTAAATCATTCTACAGTTAATTACAACAATTTCGGTATCAGCATGGCGCCTTATCAGACAGATACTGTATGTCTCATTTGTTCCAGCATTACTGGGCCATATACCATGTCCTGTAGTGCACTGTACAGTCACTTGCAAGTACTGCATTAGTGATCTATATACCTAATTTGCAGAATTACTCTCTTATACACAAATATTTCACCATGGGCAATACTTCAGTTCTATGTCCCATTAAATAGGTAGCATACTTCTGGCATAAACATTGCCATATGTAATTACAACGAGCACTACAGGAATTGTTTGCTAAGAGGGCTATGTAAATATTAATTATTAGTAATTGAAAGACAGTGATAGGGTTTAAGTGCTGAATGGATGTAGATATGAACAAATGTAAGCCTGACGTTATAACTCTGTGAGTCAACATTAATTGAGGGAAATTAAATTGCACTTTATGTACTAAGATATATAATTATTTTTGCAGACTGACAGCTTTTTATAGGCTGCTGTTTGAATGTGGTGATATGGTTTGCTTTATCTGTTTTTATCTTATATATAAAATTCATTGCTCCGGTTATGCATTCTGACACCCTGCACTGATTGGGATGAAACCAATGCGAGGTGCCAGTCAGACCTCACGGCAGAATGCGATGGGCAGAACTTTGACCCGGGAAGCCTATTCTGGGCCTTCTGCTGGATGGATTTGGAAGAAACCTTCACAAAGTGGTAACATTGGGTCCCTGAAGACATACCAAGGGGTTGGGGTCGGTCGGACCTCCCATTTGTGTACGCTAGGCAGAACTTTGACCCAAGGAGACTGTTCTGGGCCTCCCACTTGATGGGATTCAATTAAAACTTCACAGAGTGGTAACACTGGATCCTAGAAAACATACTAGGGGGTTGGGGTCCCAGTCGGCCTTCCTGTTTGTGTACACTGGACATAACTCTGAACTGGAGGGGCCTGGAGTTAGTACATTGGCCCTTATCTGCACAATGGTGTGCGGCTCTCCAGAAATCCCCAGATTTCCTGGGAATACATACGATTTACCGGCAGGAAGGAGTCCAGCTGTCCATATCCTGACAGCGGCATCCCACCCGTCAGAATGCCGGCAGCGGGGGGAGCGCAAACAGTCCCCTTGTGGGCTCGCTGCACTCGCCATAGGATCTACTCCTACTCTATGGGTGTCGTGGACACCCATGAGTGGGAATAGTTCTGTTTTGCCGGGATTCCAGCCGGTGGCATTGCTGCCTGGTAGGATTCCGGCATCGGTATCCTGACCGCCAGGATCCCAACAGCCAGCAAATTGAACGGATCCCGTTTCCTGAACTCTGCTGTTACACCCGCATACTTCTGCAAGTCACTGAGCCCTGTGTGCTTAATACCCGATTTGGAGAATTACATGTTTCCAACCACTTCTATGAATAGCGCCAGTTGCCAGCTGTGCTGCATTCGGTCACTAAGCTGCTGTAAACAATCTTCGGACAGAATCTGCCATTCAGTGATTCCAGAGATTAGCAACATAACTCCAGAGTCAGTTCTCAGTGTATACTGTTCCTGTCCAAGTTGTGTCTCCAAGTTCACCGGTTCCAGTCCAGTTCACTAGATCCAGTCTGGCTCAGAAGTCTCCAAGTTCTGTCTCCACGGGTAGCACTCTGATTTACCAGATCTAGCTCTAGATATAGCTTTTTATGCAGACATTGGGGGTCATTCTGAGTTGACCGCTAGCTGAAAATGTTCGCTGCGCTGCGATTAAGGAAAAAAACGGCTCTTCTGCGCATGCGTCGCAGTGCACATGCGCAACGTTCTTTCACAACGGCCGATGTATTTTTACACAAGGTCTAGCGAAGCATTTCAGTCGCACTGCTGGCCGCAGAGTGATTGACATGAAGTGGGCGTTTCTGGGTGTCAGCTGACCGTTTTCAGGGAGTGTTCGAAAAAACGCAGGCGTGGCTAGGTGAACGCGGGGTGTGTTTGTGACGTCAAATCCGAAACTGAACAGTCTGAAGTAGAGATGAGCGCCTGAAATTTTTCGGGTTTTGTGTTTTGGTTTTGGGTTCGGTTCCGCGGCCGTGTTTTGGGTTCGAACGCGTTTTGGCAAAACCTCACCGAATTTTTTTTGTCGGATTCGGGTGTGTTTTGGATTCGGGTGTTTTTTTCAAAAAACACTAAAAAACAGCTTAAATCATAGAATTTGGGGGTCATTTTGATCCCAAAGTATTATTAACCTCAAAAACCATAATTTACACTCATTTTCAGTCTATTCTGAATACCTCACACCTCACAATATTATTTTTAGTCCTAAAATTTGCACCGAGGTCGCTGTGTGAGTAAGATAAGCGACCCTAGTGGCCGACACAAACACCGGGCCCATCTAGGAGTGGCACTGCAGTGTCACGCAGGATGTCCCTTCCAAAAAACCCTCCCCAAACAGCACATGACGCAAAGAAAAAAAGAGGCGCAATGAGGTAGCTGTGTGAGTAAGATTAGCGACCCTAGTGGCCGACACAAACACCGGGCCCATCTAGGAGTGGCACTGCAGTGTCACGCAGGATGGCCCTTCCAAAAAACCCTCCCCAAACAGCACATGACGCAAAGAAAAAAAGAGGCGCAATGAGGTAGCTGACTGTGTGAGTAAGATTAGCGACCCTAGTGGCCGACACAAACACCGGGCACATCTAGGAGTGGCACTGCAGTGTCACGCAGGATGTCCCTTCCAAAAAACCCTCCCCAAACAGCACATGACGCAAAGAAAAAAAGAGGCGCAATGAGGTAGCTGTGTGAGTAAGATTAGCGACCCTAGTGGCCGACACAAACACCGGGCCCATCTAGGAGTGGCACTGCAGTGTCACGCAGGGTGTCCCTTCCAAAAAACCCACCCCAATCAGCACATGATGCAAAGAAAAAGAAAAGAAAAAAGAGGTGCAAGATGGAATTATCCTTGGGCCCTCCCACCCACCCTTATGTTGTATAAACAAAACAGGACATGCACACTTTAACCAACCCATCATTTCAGTGACAGGGTCTGCCACACGACTGTGACTGATATGACGGGTTGGTTTGGACCCCCCCCAAAAAAGAAGCAATTAATCTCTCCTTGCACAAACTGGCTCTACAGAGGCAAGATGTCCACCTCATCTTCACCCTCCGATATATCACCGTGTACATCCCCCTCCTCACAGATTATCAATTCGTCCCCACTGGAATCCACCATCTCAGCTCCCTGTGTACTTTGTGGAGGCAATTGCTGCTGGTCAATGTCTCCGCGGAGGAATTGATTATAATTCATTTTAATGAACATCATCTTCTCCACATTTTCTGGATGTAACCTCGTACGCCGATTGCTGACAAGGTGAGCGGCGGCACTAAACACTCTTTCGGAGTACACACTTGCGGGAGGGCAACTTAGGTAGAATAAAGCCAGTTTGTGCAAGGGCCTCCAAATTGCCTCTTTTTCCTGCCAGTATAAGTACGGACTGTGTGACGTGCCTACTTGGATGCGGTCACTCATATAATCCTCCACCATTCTATCAATGTTGAGAGAATCATATGCAGTGACAGTAGACGACATGTCCGTAATCGTTGTCAGGTCCTTCAGTCCGGACCAGATGTCAGCATCAGCAGTCGCTCCAGACTGCCCTGCATCACCGCCAGCGGGTGGGCTCGGAATTCTGAGCCTTTTCCTCGCACCCCCAGTTGCGGGAGAATGTGAAGGAGGAGATGTTGACAGGTCGCGTTCCGCTTGACTTGACAATTTTGTCACCAGCAGGTCTTTCAACCCCAGCAGACCTGTGTCTGCCGGAAAGAGAGATCCAAGGTAGGCTTTAAATCTAGGATCGAGCACGGTGGCCAAAATGTAGTGCTCTGATTTCAACAGATTGACCACCCGTGAATCCTTGTTAAGCGAATTAAGGGCTGCATCCACAAGTCCCACATGCCTAGCGGAATCGCTCCGTGTTAGCTCCTCCTTCAATGCCTCCAGCTTCTTCTGCAAAAGCCTGATGAGGGGAATGACCTGACTCAGGCTGGCAGTGTCTGAACTGACTTCACGTGTGGCAAGTTCAAAGGGCATCAGAACCTTGCACAACGTTGAAATCATTCTCCACTGCACTTGAGACAGGTGCATTCCACCTACTATATCGTGCTCAATTGTATAGGCTTGAATGGCCTTTTGCTGCTCCTCCAACCTCTGAAGCATATAGAGGGTTGAATTCCACCTCGTTACCACTTCTTGCTTCAGATGATGGCAGGGCAGGTTCAGTAGTTTTTGGTGGTGCTCCAGTTTTCTGTACGTGGTGCCTGTACGCCGAAAGTGTCCCGCAATTCTTCTGGCCACCGACAGCATCTCTTGCACGGCCCTGTCGTTTTTTAAAAAATTCTGCACCACCAAATTCAAGGTATGTGCAAAACATGGGACGTGCTGGAATTGGCCCAGATTTAATGCACACACAATATTGCTGGCGTTGTCCGATGCCACAAATCCACAGGAGAGTCCAATTGGGGTAAGCCATTCCGCGATGATCTTCCTCAGTTGCCGTAAGAGGTTTTCAGCTGTGTGCGTATTCTGGAAAGCGGTGATACAAAGCGTAGCCTGCCTAGGAAAGAGTTGGCGTTTGCGAGATGCTGCTACTGGTGCCGCCGCTGCTGTTCTTGCGGCGGGAGTCCATACATCTACCCAGTGGGCTGTCACAGTCATATAGTCCTGACCCTGCCCTGCTCCACTTGTCCACATGTCCGTGGTTAAGTGGACATTGGGTACAGCTGCATTTTTTAGGACACTGGTGACTCTTTTTCTGAGGTCTGTGTACATTTTCGGTATCGCCTGCCTAGAGAAATGGAACCTAGATGGTATTTGGTACCGGGGACACAGTACCTCCAACAAGTCTCTAGTTGGCTCTGCAGTAATGATGGATACCGGAACCACGTTTCTCACCACCCAGGATGCCAAGGCCTCAGTTATCCGCTTTGCAGTAGGATGACTGCTGTGATATTTCATCTTCCTCGCAAAGGACTGTTGAACAGTCAATTGCTTACTGGAAGTAGTACAAGTGGGCTTACGACTTCCCCTCTGGGATGACCATCGACTCCCAGCGGCAACAACAGCAGCGCCAGCAGCAGTAGGCGTTACACGCAAGGATGCATCGGAGGAATCCCAGGCAGGAGAGGACTCGTCAGACTTGCCAGTGACATGGCCTGCAGGACTATTGGCATTCCTGGGGAAGGAGGAAATTGACACTGAGGGAGTTGGTGGGGTGGTTTGCGTGAGCTTGGTTACAAGAGGAAGGGATTTACTGGTCAGTGGACTGCTTCCGCTGTCACCCAAAGTTTTTGAACTTGTCACTGACTTATTATGAATGCGCTGCAGGTGACGTATAAGGGAGGATGTTCCGAGGTGGTTAACGTCCTTACCCCTACTTATTACAGCTTGACAAAGGGAACACACGGCTTGACACCTGTTGTCCGCATTTGTGGTGAAATACCTCCACACCGAAGAGCTGATTTTTTTGGTATTTTCACCTGGCATGTCAACGGCCATATTCCTCCCACGGACAACAGGTGTCTCCCCGGGTGCCTGACTTAAACAAACCACCTCACCATCAGAATCCTCCTGGTCAATTTCCTCCCCAGCGCCAGCAACACCCATATCCTCCTCATCCTGGTGTACTTCAACACTGACATCTTCAATCTGACTATCAGGAACTGGACTGCGGGTGCTCCTTCCAGCACTTGCAGGGGGCATGCAAATAGTGGAAGGCGCATGCTCTTCACGTCCAGTGTTGGGAAGGTCAGGCATCGCAAACGACACAATTGGACTCTCCTTGTGGATTTGGGATTTCAAAGAACGCACAGTTCTTTGCGGTGCTTTTGCCAGCTTGAGTCTTTTCAGTTTTCTAGCGAGAGGCTGAGTGCTTCCATCCTCATGTGAAGCTGAACCACTAGCCATGAACATAGGCCAGGGCCTCAGCCGTTCCTTGCCACTCCGTGTGGTAAATGGCATATTGGCAAGTTTACGCTTCTCCTCCGACAATTTTATTTTAGGTTTTGGAGTCCTTTTTTTTCTGATATTTGGTGTTTTGGATTTGACATGCTCTGTACTATGACATTGGGCATCGGCCTTGGCAGACGACGTTGCTGGCATTTCATCGTCTCGGCCATGACTAGTGGCAGCAGCTTCAGCACGAGGTGGAAGTGGATCTTGATCTTTCCCTAATTTTGGAACCTCAACTTTTTTGTTCTCCATATTTTATAGGCAGAACTAAAAGGCACCTCAGGTAAACAATGGAGATGGATGGATTGGATACTAGTATACAATTATGGACGGACTGCCACGGTTAGGTGGTATAAAAAAACCACGGTTAGGTGGTATATATTATAATAATAATACAATTATGGATGGACGGACTGCCTGCCGACTGCCGACACAGAGGTAGCCACAGCCGTGAACTACCGCACTGTACACTGGTTGATAAAGAGATAGTAGTATACTCGTAACAATTAGGATGACACTATGACGGTATAAAGAATGAAAAAAAAACCACGGTTAGGTGGTAGGTATATAATAATAAATAATACAATTCTGGTCGGACGGACTGCCTGCCGTGTGCCGACACAGAGGTAGCCACAGCCGTGAACTACCGCACTGTACACTGGTTGATAAAGAGATAGTAGTATACTCGTAACAATTAGGATGACACTATGACGGTATAAAGAATGAAAAAAAAAACCACGGTTAGGTGGTAGGTATATAATAATAAATAATACAATTCTGGTCGGACGGACTGCCTGCCGTGTGCCGACACAGAGGTAGCCACAGCCGTGAACTACCGCACTGTACACTGGTTGATAAAGAGATAGTAGTATACTCGTAACAATTAGGATGACACTATGACGGTATAAAGAATGAAAAAAAAACCACGGTTAGGTGGTAGGTATATAATAATAAATAATACAATTCTGGTCGGACGGACTGCCTGCCGTGTGCCGACACAGAGGTAGCCACAGCCGTGAACTACCGCACTGTACACTGGTTGATAAAGAGATAGTAGTATACTCGTAACAATTAGGATGACACTATGACGGTATAAAGAATGAAAAAAAAACCACGGTTAGGTGGTAGGTATATAATAATAAATAATACAATTCTGGTCGGACGGACTGCCTGCCGTGTGCCGACACAGAGGTAGCCACAGCCGTGAACTACCGCACTGTACTGTGTCTGCTGCTAATATAGACTGGTTGATATTTAAAGAGATATTAGTAGTATACAACAATACTATACTGGTGGTCAGGCACTGGTCACCACTCCTGCAGCAAAAGTGTGCACTGTTAATTAATATAATTGTACTCCTGGCTCCTGCTAACAACCTGCAGTGCTCCCCAGTCTCCCCCACAATTAATTATAAGCTTTTAATTTATACATTGATGACTGTGCAGCACACTGGGCTGAGCTGAGTGCACACAGACTGAGTCACACTGTGTGACTGACTGTGCTGTGTATCGTTTTTTTTTTCAGGCAGAGAACGGATATAGCAGAGAGAAGTGAACGGATATATTATATTAAATAAAAGTTAACTAGCAACTGCACTGGTCACTGACTGTGGTAAACTAACTCTGTCTGCAACTCTGCACAATCTCTCTCTCTCTATCTAATCTATCTCTATTCTAATGGAGAGGACGCCAGACACGTCCTCTCCCTATCAATCTCAATGCACGAGTGAAAATGGCGGCGACGCGCGGCTCCTTATATAGAATCCGAGTCTCGCGATAGAATCCGAGCCTCGCGAGAATCCGACAGCGTCATGATGACGTTCGGGCGCGCTCGGGTTAACCGAGCAAGGCGGGAAGATCCGAGTCGCTCGGACCCGTGAAAAAAAACATGAAGTTCGGGCGGGTTCGGATTCCGAGGAACCGAACCCGCTCATCTCTAGTCTGAAGTGATCGCAAGCTTGGAGTAGGTCTGGAGCTACTCAGAAACTGTACAATATTTTTTTGTAGCCGCTCTGCGATCCTTTCGTTCGCACTTCTGCTAAGCTAAGATACACTCCCAGAGGGCGGCGGCTTAGCGTTTGCACGGCTGCTAAAAACAGCTAGCAAGCAAACAACTCGGAATGACCCCAATTGTAAGCTTGCGAGCAGGACCCTGTTTGTTTTTACCCAGTTTTGTCTTCTAATTGCGTCCAGTTGTAAAGCGCAACGGAATTTGCTGCGCTATATAAGAAACTGTTAATAAATAAATTTCCCACCAGATTGCTCACACACACTCAGGCCCGGCGACAGGGGGGGACAAAGGGGACACTTGTGCAGGGCCCTGAGGTTCAGGGGGGCCCCAAGGATCAGGAACACAAATAACAGGCCCACAGTGCCAATATTGCTTTTTAAAGTGTATACTCCAACTGCTCAGTTTAAGTAGGAAAACAATTATCAGGCACCCTAAACCCTGCCCCCTCCTTTTATCCCATCACTTTGTCTAGTCCCTGTGGTCCATGCTGTATTGCCCTCTTTACGCATGTTGCTGTGCTGGCGCTTTTCTGTATGTCCCTGCCACCGAAGAGCCGGGTAATGGAGTCAAAGGCTCCATTTTTTTTAAAGATTCCCTCTGCCAAGTTAAGGGGGCTTGAGGGGGCCACAGAGATATCAGTGTACTGGGCCCCAAGATTTCTGTTGCTGGCCCTGACCCTAACCCAGACCCCTGAACTACTCCTAATGCCTGCAGTAAAATTCTATGTTTCTATGTATATAGTGTGAATCCAACGGTACCATAAGTGCGGTATATACTTGCACTTCTTTGAGGGTGAGAACGTCTCCCCTAATTGAATTCAGACCTATTAATAGAGGTTGTGTGATCCCTGTGCAACAGTCACAGAAAGGGTTAATCTCTGCAGCTTGTCACTCAAATGACATTGTTGCATTTTTTGCAGAAGTGGAGCTGGGAGCTGTAACCCACAGATCATCTGCAGTAATTAAGTTGTATGGGTCATTAGGTCGACCACACTTAGGTTGACAGTCATTAGGTCGATCACTATTGGTCGACATGCATTAGGCCGACATCTTCACTAGGTCCTCTAGGGATCAGGTTCTAGACTGTGCACTTGTATTATATATTATACATATGTTACCTTATACTGCACAGGATTATGATGCATTCTCTACAGTACATTGCTGTCATTAATCTGGCACATTATCATGCATGCACTAGCATTAATTACTATATAAATTATCAAGGAGTCCAGACCAGGTACTCTATAATGGTTAGCCAAACCTCTGTGGTGGCTGGCCACACCCCCTTTGGAGGCTGGCCACACCTCTAATCATGGGCACCTACCACTGCATACCCCCTTCATGCTCCAGTCCAACACTGGACAAATATGTGCTCCCCCCATCTAAATGATTCAATTATTTAGCGACAGCTGTTGTTACAGTCTCTACCAAGTGATAGCACCTTAGGCCTCATACCCATAGATGTTAATTGCATGCACTTTAATATAGTTTTTAACCTAATGTTTTAATGACCCCATACCAACTTACTTACGAGTGCATTCCATTTGTGTTGTGTATTTCTGGACCCATCTGCACATACTGTATGTATACAGCACGGAAATGCATTGTGGAGGCCTGCAGAGACCACCAATGACCTCTAACGCTAGCGAAATGCAGGTAACACATATTTGGTAGTGACATGCATTTTAAGTTAACTCATATCTACTGTGAGATAAAAATCACCATTAGACCAATTATCTGACTTTGCCATACACTGTCATAATAATTGTCCAGATCATCTAATGGTGAGATCTGAGGAACAATTGTTCTTATGCCTGACTAAGTGATAATTGGTACTCAATCGCATCTATACAAAGTGCAATTAGCGGCCCAATCAGCCCATAATTGCACAGTGTATGTCCACCATTAGCCAGCATGTGCACCAACCAGGAGATCTGCAAATCATGCACTGCTAGAGACTCCAGAGGAATGGCGATGGTAAACACCAGTCTGGATGCCAAGACTTCCCAGGGAGACATAACCATGCCCCCCAAGATACCATGTCCATGCCTTTTTCTTGGCACACAGCTGAAGTGCAGCTTCTGAAAAAGCTCCCAACAGTCACATCAGCCATGCCTACCTAGTGCAGAGCCCAATAGACCTTTTGGTGGCCCTGGGTATGGGGCTTAAGTGTGGGGCAGCTATTAATATATATCCTATTCCAATGACCCTTACGAGTTTAATATTTATATTGCAGACACATTGGGGTAATTTTACTAAGATGGAAGTTCTATTTAAGATGGGATGTCGCCCACAGCAACCAATCAGATTCTGCTTCTCATTAATCTAGCAACTGCTATAAGAAAATACCTGGAATCTGATTGGTTGCTATACTCAACATCCTATCTTAAATAGAACTCCCATCTTAGTAAATTTACCCCATTGTTGTGCGGTTCTTGCTACTGCTGTTGCTATCTTCTGCAGTAGAGACTGCAGGACATGCTGAGTCTTCTAGTTCCACTTTTTAAGGAATGCAAGTAGTTGCTTACTTCAAATCCACAGCTTTAGGATGCTTATTTCCACAGAGCGGTTGACTGACCACTAAATTACTGTCTTAAAGAGGATTAGCATTCCTCACAGTTGGATGCAGACTGCATTCAAATATCACATTCTTATCTCCATAACTCTCACCGTATGAATACAATTTCTGACTGGACAAAATGTTTAAATATGCTATTATAAACCTTCACATTTGGCTGCTATTCAAATTGACATGGACATCTTCTGTTAGTCGGCCTGCCAATCTCATTACAGCACTGAGGAGAGCTGCCTCTCATCTGCCTTTCTTCCTGCAGTCACTGAGCAATACGCAATTAGAAATGATAAGAAAAACCAAGAGAAGAAAATATAGAACAACAATACTTTTTACACGGAGCTTAAAACTAGTGTAACAGTGTAACACTTGTGTGACGTCTTTTCATCCTTCTATTTGAACGCAGGTCCAACTTTTTTAAAAAATATTTTTTTTGCTAGGGAAAAAACTGAAGTGGAACAAATGAGATTGGGATTTTATTATGATTTTATAGTGTTGCAATGCAGATAGTTAATTGGCTTATTTTAGTGCTTTTGGTGCCTATGAAATGTTTCCACGCAAATGCAATTACGAAGGACGCTGAGCCGCCCTTTGAGGGTATATTGAATCAAATTGAAAAATGAATTCAGTAAATTGTTGCAACGGTGTCACATAAAATTAATTTCACCAAAAAATGCTTCAAAAGGACTGAAATTATATTTTTCAGAGGCTTCGGTTATTGGAAAAGTTTGGAAGAGAGTTGCCACTATAGAAAACTCACTGTACCCCAAGAATACATTCATGGACATCCAGACAGTCTTTGGATCTGTTCCAACTAGTGCCAGTTCTATATAACTATAGCCTATAGGCACACAGGACTTGATTCCATGCAAGCTCTGAGATGCCCCATTTAGCGCCTGTGCACCCTGTAATACAGATTGATGCATTATTATACACCGCCATCTGTCACATCAACAAAAATTGCAATGGCCGTATGGCAAGTGCAGTTTCTCCTCTTATACTTGTGGCTGTGTATCTGGGAACGCAGCTGCTTGCATTGACGCTCCCATAATACTCCCGGTCAGCAAACCATTCTTAGGCGCGCTGCTAGCCACCATTTTTCTGTCACCGCCCAGGAATGCCCATCACTTTTCTGCTCCATTTCTGATAGAGTCTAACCCGATCATAAACATCTTAGTGATATTTGGTGGACCCCTTTCTTTGAAAGTAAAGCATTCATAACCTAGAACCAGAAATAACGACACGGAGACTTGAATTTTGGCAGAAAATTGCTAGCTATTTATTTGTCCCTATCCATTAGGAAACCTGTAATAAAGAAATTAATTAAATATGCCGCTCCAGCCGGCATATGGTGGCGGCCCAAAAGAACGGCTCAATTAACCTAAATTAACCTTAAATAACTAACCCTATAAATTTACTAAAACTTATCATAAACCGGTAATAGGTGACAACTCAACCCCCACAGTGACTACCCACCGCTCCTGGGTGCCCTGCCGCTGCCTTCCCGGACGGGTGGTCAAGCGGCCATAAGTCGATGGAGGTGAGTGCACCTAAACCACAACAAACTGTAAAACACTACAGTTTTCTCTACCATACAAAACTGCCGTTCTTTTCCGCCCATAAATAGCCAACGATAACAGCCAACAACTTAACGCCAAAGCACCACGTGCCAGAATTTCTTACTACCAGGGCGGGAGGGCGGGAAAGCAAATCCACCAAGAGAACTAAGATGGCCTCACCTTCCCTATATATATCAAACCCTCCCCCTAAAGAAGGCTGTACTTTCCTCACAGCTAGGTCCACCCCTCCCCAGATGTTTAACTCTTTCCTCTCCTATACAGTCAATACTCTCTCCTAAACATCTTAGTGATATTTGGTGGACCCCTTTCTTTGAAAGTAAAGCATTCATAACCTAAAACCAGAAATAACGACACGGAGACTTGAATTTTGGCAGAAAATTGCTAGCTATTTATTTGTCCCTATCCATTAGGAAACCTGTAATAAAGAAATTAATTAAATATGCCGCTCCAGCCGGCATATGGTGGCGGCCCAAAAGAACGGCTCAATTAACCTAAATTAACCTTAAATAACTAACCCTATAAATTTACTAAAACTTATCATAAACCGGTAATAGGTGACAACTCAACCCCCACAGTGACTACCCACCGCTCCTGGGTGCCCTGCCGCTGCCTTCCCGGACGGGTGGTCAAGCGGCCATAAGTCGATGGAGGTGAGTGCACCTAAACCACAACAAACTGTAAAACACTACAGTTTTCTCTACCATACAAAACTGCCGTTCTTTTCCGCCAACAGCGAAAGACTCATCCCCACAGTCTTTCGCACCGCCACCATAAACCTACCCTAACTCCTGCAAAGCGAAACCTAGATCCTCCAGAAAAAACATCATCCCCTCATTGGATAGATGTACTCCATCACGCCGGAAAAGGTGGCTGTCTCTGAACCGAATCCTCGGGTGGCGAACCACCCTCCCTCCGTGGGACAGCACCCACTTTGCCACCGCTCCGTTCACCTTTTTCCGGGCCTCGTCAATCTGGCGCCCATCCGCCACTCCCCTCCAACACAATCTTGGCACCATCATTGAAAAAACCAATACACAATTGGTCCATACTGCGGCCACACTTGCCAGATCCCGTATCATGGCCCACCGCAGGTCCAAGGATGTCCTCTTCCCCAGGTCGTTGCCACCTAGATGGACAACCAAGACCCTAGGGACTCCATACTTGCTGGCCTGACTCACTAACCTACTCCTCAGCTCACCCCACATCATTCCTTGCCAGCCAAGCCATCTGACACCCTGTGCTCCTAGCAATGCCTGAGACCCTTCCGAGGCCACAAACCTGGCCGCCCAATAAATGTAAGAGTGGCCAACCACCCAAACGGTCAAATTGTCGTCAAACCATCCTGAAGGGGAAAAGAGGGGTAGAATTGATTACTAAGAGGCTTATTAATTGTTTACACTGAAGGATCTGCCAAAAAGAAAAACTTTAGATCTCGCTATTGCAGCAGTCACGGCCTAGCCGACTGCACCATGTTTCGTTGCCATTTAAAAGCGCAATTAAGGACACAAAGGGGAAGGATCAAATAAAAACAAACGAAATAAAATAGGGGGGGGGAGGGGGGGTATAAAATGGGAAACACATGTAATAACTCAGCTGGAGGTGAAAGCGTAAAGACCTGCTGAGGGACTCTGATTAGACCAGATTAGCCGAATTGTAGATTAGAATTCAGTCCGTCAAGTCAGGCAAAAAATCGCAAAATAACTCCAGACCCCCGCTGCCGACTCATGTCAGCAACGGCGAGTAGCTAATCCCTGAGTAGGATAAAAAGGGGGAAAACACTAACAAATTCACAACACCATAAAATCACAGAACTGTAACATCATAATACATTGCAAATAAACAAAGCACCAAGCGCAAACCGACCTCTCATGTGACAGGGCGAATATATCGTCTGTAACTTGACGACTTCCATCGCCCCACCGCCTGGATTTCAGTTCTGGAAAAACCCGCCGCAGCAGCCGACGTCGCCGCGCCTATCCGAAAGGAATGGGTACTGAAAGCAGCGGGTGAGAGGCCCAAGCCCGCCAAACAACGACCCAGCATCCAACGGAACTGGTATTTCGTGACTGGCAGCCCGTCATAATGCAATAGCCATGACCCCTCCTTAACGGGTCGCACCACCACATATTGCATTGCCAGACCCACTGGGCAAACACTTTCTTCTAGCGCTGGAACCATAGTGACCCAGCGCCCTCTCCCCACTTGATCCGTCTTGGAGCGCCGCAATCTGCACAGCAAGGACCTCTCACCCACTACCACGTCTCCGACCAGCATGCGCGAATCTGCTCTCTTGGAAGGCGCTACCAACTCCGAAACCCTAAAGGCCCCGTGGTAAGCCATTGAGAACGCCAAACTGAACAAAAGCGTCTCAAACCTGAACGACGCGACTCGCCCCACCGCCGCGATGACGGCTGGCAACAAGGCCGCATCGATGGGCCGCCTCCTATCTGGTGGCGTCGGCGCAACTCCGCCCACCCTTTCATTGCCTTCCGCAGAACCTCGCTTTTTGTTATATCAGGGACGCCTCGCAGCTTGCAGAAAAATGAGACGCCAGCCAAGTACCGTGATACCACCGCTCGTGACCTACCGGAAACGTAAAGCTGCCAAATAAAAGAAAGCATCAGCCGATGCTTGCTCTTACCTTGATGCTGACGACCCTGGACAAACTCCTCCCACTCGCTCCAAGCTTGTCCGTAAGCCTTGAGCGTGGCTGGCGCGACTGACCGCAACGCTAGACCCTCCAGTCCGGCCCGATCACCTGCCAAACATAACCGGGACAGTGAAAACCTTGCTCCTCGGCCTCGGGTGCCAAAACCCAAAATCTCTCCCACTGTCCACGCGACAACGCGTCTGCGATTCCGTTCTCCAAGCCGGGCACGTGTTGTGCCCGGAACCATAGGTTCCTACGCAAGCACGTCAAAAGCAATTGCCCGAGCACCCGCAGAACCACTAGCGATTTCGCCCTCTGGTTATTAATCGCATGTACCACGCCCAGATTATCGCATCTAAACAATATGCTGCGGTTAGCCAACCGATCGCCCCAGACTTCTAACGCTACCATGATGGGAAAAAGCTCCAGCAGCACCAGATCTCTTGTAAGACCCTCGCTGTGCCAGCTTGCCGGCCAAGATGCCGCACACCACGATCCCTCCAAAAAACAACCGAATCCCGAGGCACCTGCGGCATCGGTAAACAGCTGCAACCGTTCGCTGTCTACGGCTGGCGCTTGCCATATGCTCACCCCGTTGAAATCCTCCAGGAACGAAGCCCAGACAGCCAAATCCCTTTTTAATTTAGAGGACAATCGAACGAAATGATGAGGCCTGGCACACCCCGCCGTTGCCCTTTCGAACTTCCGGCAGAACACCCTGCCCATCGGTATTACCCGACAAGCAAAGTTCAGCATGCCCAGCAAGGACTGCGCCTGCCGCAGCGTGACTTTACGCGAGACGTTGAACCGGCAAATGGTTTCGCGGAGCTTCGACACTTTGTCCCGGGGCAGGCGACACTCTCCCGCCACGGTGTCAATTTCAATCCCCAAAAATGATAGGCAGGAGTCCGGACCCTCCGTTTTGTCCTTGGCTACAGGAACGCCGAAGTGGTAGAAAAGAGCCCGGGTGCTGAACAGCAAGTCGCCGCACCTTGTGTCATTAGCCGGACCTGCACATAGGAAATCATCGAGGTAATGTGCAACCCCGTGACCGCCTGACGCAGACTCCACGCACCAATGAAGAAAAGTGCTAAAGCGCTCGAAAAATGAGCATGAAACAGAACATCCCATCGGCAGACATTTGTCGATGAAATACTCCGCCCCAATCCGGAAACCCATAAAACGGAATGAGTCCGGATGCAATGGCAGTAATCTAAAGGCTGACTCAACATCAATCTTAGCCATGAGGGCCCCGCTCCCGTAGCTGCGGACCATCTCTAGCGCTTCGTCAAATGACTGATACACCACCGAGCAACAAGCCGGTGGTATTGCGTCGTTGACCGATGCCCCTGGCGGGTAAGAAAGATGCTGGATGAGCCGAAACGCGCCTGGAGTCTTCTTCGGTACCACCCCGACCGGGGAGATGACCAAGTCATCCACCGGGGGTGACCTAAACGGCCCCTCCATCCTGCCCAACCTGACCTCCTTGTCCACCTTCTCCCGCAGCACCGTCGGCAAAGCTCGGGCAGACTGGAGGTTCCTCTGCGCGCGCACGGACACCTCGCTTGCAACAGGCAAGCGAAAACCAAACTTAAAACCGTCTAACAAAAATTTTGCATCTCTTTTATTTGGATACAGATCCAACCACTTACCCATCGTTTCCAGCTTAACTGGCGTTGGGGCTCTGCTGAGCGGTCCCGCTCGCGGCCTGCTTCGGGTATGGTTGTTTCCCCCGATTTCCCTGTCGCCCCCCTTTGAAACAAGAGGAGGCTGGGTGGGCTCCACCACACTGCTGGCAGGAGTGACGAAAACGACACTGTTTGCCAAAGGAACATGTTCCGCTGTTAAAAGCGAAGCATTTCCCTCGAGGGGCAGACCGCCCGCCCACGCGAACGGCCAATCCGCCTGTCTTGGCAAATCCCCCATCCGCGCCCGTTCCCTGTGCTGATGACCCCGCGCGACGCCCACCTGCTCCCTGTTTCTGGGTTTCCTCCTCCCGCTGGGATGCCCGGGTCACTTTGAGCCAGACCTCCACGTCCTTGAACCCAAAATCCATGACCCGTAGCCCGTCCTGCTTCTCCCGAAACTCTTGGTCATACCGCCGCCATTCCGAGCCCGAGGATGTGCGCTGCATGTCGTGCACGAGATGAAGGTACCGGATGATATTCATGTGCTCTTCTGGCCTATCCTCCAAATAGCATGCCGCAAACACCCAGAACCCGGCCAGCCAATTATCAAAAGACCGGAAAACTTCTGTCCCCATGCCCTTCGTAGCGGCCGCCGCTTTGTATTCCTTCTTCATGGCCTTAGTCAAGCCGAATAAGTCCACGAAGTCACCCCTACGTATCTTCTTGCGGCAGCTGTCTCGCAGCCCCCTCATAACTGCGGTGTACTCGCAGCGCACTACCCCAGGCAGATCGCGCCGCTTCTTTGCCCTACGCTCCTCCTCACTAATTCGCTTGCGTCGCTTACGCCTCTTCTGCTGTTTTGCTGCCCTTTTGGCAAATTTTTCGGCCTCCTTCCTTGCCCTAGCAGTACTATCTGCGTCGGACGCTTGCGACGCCAAAGAAGAGGAGGAGGAGGAAGACGAAGAGCTATGCGAACTCGAGCTCGCGGTGGAAATTTATATAGACTGTACCAACTCACCGGATGCCATCGACCTCTCCGACCCGGATTCTTCGTTTTCTTCAGCCCAATCATCGTCCACCACGAAATCTGCCAAATCCCCTTCCTCTCGGCCCTCTGTGGAAGACAAAACAGAAGAGGGCCCGGCCCGTGCTTGCGGCGCACGCCGGGCACCCCGTGTGGAATGCGCAGTGACCGCGCGCCCCTGCTGCTCCCGGTCTGACCTTAGCTCCAGCTCCGCCGCGGCGGCCCCCAGCTCTCGGCAGGCTCGTGCCACCCGCTGCGCCGCTGATGCCCTCCGTTTGCCAGACCCCCTGCCTCCCGCAGACTGGCCGAAATCCGCCATCGCCCTAGGGGAGGCCACTGCAGCTAACGGCCCCAGAGCCTCCACCACCGTGGCCAGCGCCGACGCTATGGCCCCAGGAGGATCATGTGTGGCGCGACCCCCGTAAACGCCGCCCGAAAAACGACCGGTCCTTGGTTGGGCGCGAGCCCGTGCCCACCGACCGCCCGATGCGACCCGGGGACCCTGCCCCTCTTGTTCTGACCTGAAAGCAAGTGCCCCACGGCCGGACCAATCGCTCTCTACTTCCGATCCTTCGCCTTCCCTCTCTAACGAAGCAGAAGAATCCCCCGGTCCTGGGGAGGACCAGCTGTCGTGCGCAGCGGCCCGTGCCGCGGCCCTGCGGCCGCTGACCCATTCCCTGTCTCCCCTCCCCCCGCGGGACCCGCTGCGTCCCGCCTCTGCAGTGCTAATGCGGGGAGTCACAGGGACCCGCTGCGCACCCGCGCGTGTTCCCCCGCGCGTCACCTGACCCGCGGAGTGCGCACGCGCATGCTGCTCCCGGCCACCCCTTGCAGTTCCTGCCGTGCCCCCCTCTCCTATTGTCATCTCTATGCGCCCAGCGCTGCGTACCCGAGGCATACGCTGCACCCCCCTTGTGCACTCTCTCCCCCTGCCGGATTCCGGCATCCGGGGAGTAGAAACGGGTGGCCTGTGTGCTGGTGGCGCCGCTGCGCGCACACGTGCGCGGCCGGCGGCGTCCGGAGCGAGCGTGGGCGCGCGCGCACCCCGAGCGCGTGTCCCACGTCCTCCCACCATCGGGCTCTCCTCCTCAGCCGCCGCGCGAGGCTCCTGCACAGGCCCCGCGCGGCGACCGCCAGCTCCTCGTCCGGTCCTCTCCCCCCGCCCGGCACTAACAGTCGGCCGTGGCAAGGAGGGAGGGCTAGGTCCTGCAACTACCGGGCTCCCCCCGCGGCGCGCGCGCCCGCGGGCACCCGACATGATCCCGGACTCCGCGGCTCCCGGAGGGGACGGCCGCCGCCCGCCAACCGTCGAGCGGCTTGAAGGGACCCCTGGTCCCCCACGCCGCCCTCGCCCGGCCGGAGTGACCGACTCGGCTGCCGGCGGCGAACCCGCCCGGGCCCTGCTTGTGGTGCTCGCGGCCGTGTTTGTGAAGGCCCCTAGGGACGGAGCCCCGTCCCCCATGCTGCCCACTGCAGCCTCAGGGCCCGCTCGACCGTCTGACCCACGGTACCGAGCCGGGGCCCTTAGAACACGCTGGGGGCGAGCAGCCATATTAGCAGTTAATAATAGGAGGAGAGGGGGAGTATAACCTTGAGGTAGGGGTTATTCTGTGTGCACTTGAAGGAGAAACAAAATTTGTCTGCAATGCAGCACTCACCTAAAAGCAAATCCACCAAGAGAACTAAGATGGCCTCACCTTCCCTATATATATCAAACCCTCCCCCTAAAGAAGGCTGTACTTTCCTCACAGCTAGGTCCACCCCTCCCCAGATGTTTAACTCTTTCCTCTCCTATACAGTCAATACTCTCTCCTAACATCGCCTTTCTGCATACTCTGAGTAACGCATACATTGTAGGGGTTTTCATAACTTTGTGAGCATGTGCAGTTGCAAGTAATCGCTCAACTAAATGAACATTGGCATTACATAGAGCAGCCATTTAAAAGGCAAAACTAACATGGTTTTAAATCATTGCTACATAAAATATCAGGCAGACTTACCGGCAAACCACCAATGCCTGAAGTACACAGGCTATTACATTTACCCCTACTATACAGTATGTCAGAGGCAGTGAAGGCCCATGTCAAACTCTCAAGGTGAGACTTCTATTGGATTTCTATAAACCCTAAGGCAGGGGTGTAAGTAGAACTTTGTGGGCCCCATAGCAAAATCTTGAAAGGGCCCCCTCTTGTGGTCTCCACATGAAAAAAAAGATACCCAGCACTGCAGGATCAGTCCCTCAGCACCCTACTGCAGTACAAGTCATTACCTGCTGTCTGGCTGCTGGTCATCCTCTCAGCACCACATAGCCCAACTCCAGTCCCGGTCTTCACCACAGCCTGCCCTGTGGCATCAGTCATTAGATAATTTGCAGCAGATGACACTGTGTGGAAACATGTGCTATGATGTCAGTAGGGTCACACCTGGGCAGTCAGTAGGGTCATGCCTGGGCAGTGTTTGGGCCACTTGAAAATGACCAGTGCTACCTGGGCAACAGCTGAGCATGGTGGGTGTTCTAAAGCAAAGAACGCACCCCCTCCTTCCGGACCCCTCTCCACTACTTCCCTACTGTACTACAGCCAGCATGGCTAGTGCTAGACACTGAGACTGTGCAGGGGTGTGGGGCACAACTAAACCAGCCCAGTATGTCCCTTGTTCCTGGCGTCCCAATAAATGCATGACTGGAGGCAGCCCAGGCCCCATAGAAGCCGTACCCCTTGCTTCCACAGTAGTTATGCTGCTACCCTTAAGTCTACATGTGCAGCTGAAGCTGTGTAGGTACCAATGGAGACAAACAGGAAACCAGCAGACGGGGAGGGTGCTGAATATAATGATGGTCAGAGGCACACCCAGGGGGCAGACACACCGACGGGCAGCTGCGGGGACCTCATCCTCTACAGAGGTACCCCAACAACAGAGGATCCTCCTCAGGTAAGCAGCAGACAGTGGGGGGCTCAGGCAGGCCCAGCAGGTAGCAGTGTTGGCATGGTTGCAACAGACAATGATCTGGGAGTCCAGTAATTTAGGCTGACCATATTATCCCTTTAACCTGGGACACTCATGAATTATACAGGTTCTGTGGCTGGCTGGCTATAAGCCTGCATTTCACCTGGTTTTAAGCAGCCACAGAACCTGTGTAATTCATGAGTGCCCCAGGTTAAAGGGATAATACGGTCAGCCTAAGTAATTCAGGCTGCGGCTTCGGGTCTATTTTGATGCCAGGGCTCGGACGCTGGAGCTTGGTGGGTCCCCTTAACCTTGACATTTGTCAGAGGGAAAACTGTCTTTCAATTGGACAGTGATCCAAAGCACATTGGCAAATTTACCTAGTTCTGGAATGCAATTCTTATACTCAACATTTTATCTATGACATCATCATACCTATTGACATTGTGGTGTGGACATTGTCAGTGTTGATCTAATGACTACATCCTGTCTTCTCTCCCTCATCCTGCCTCTTTCTCCTCTCTCTATGGGTTTCTATATATCCTCTACTGCTCTCATGTATTTCCATCTTCCTTTCCATCTCTCTTTGCACTCTAAAGTATGCTCTTTGTCTGTCTCTCCCAGTGTGTATATTACACCCTTTGCAGGGGTGCTTATTTCTCAATAAAAAAATATGTAGCATTTCTTGTTTAAAAAGTTTGCAACCTAAACCATAAGAACAGAGAACAGGCTGTTCTTACAACACATCGGTTACCTCATGATCACATTGGGACAGATCGGATACTTATCTCCTAAGAGACTTATTAAGAAAATCACATTTTGTTATGTGTTTGGTTCACTACACCCGTAAAATAAATGTGGCCTGAAATTCCCTCTCATATTGCGCTTCATAAGTATGTCCTTCATTCTCCTCACAGCAGGGGAGGTCTTCCCCGTCTGAGGAAGCATATTTGTTTACGAGGTACACATAATGAAAGGAAGCCCGCACCTGTGAAATCACCGCGTATATTGCACTAATACAGAGAAAGCTATTTAAATGCAATAGCTTTGTTAGAGGTGAATGTCATTTGGTATTATGAGCAGATCTGATGCATCTTTTTTTTTTTTTTGTACCAGTATTTTTGCTGCCTGTTCAGGTGTTTTCAGGCCTCATGAATGAACATCTGTTATAGTGCAAAATATATCACAGAAGGTTCCTCACAGCAACGGTTGGCAAATTATGCAGTGTTGGAAGTGACAGGACAAGCGGTGTGTGTGCTGAAGTGACACTGACCTATGTCATTAGTTTACTGGGCTGTACCCAACATATGGAAGCCTCTGACATTCTACTTTACTGATACAATCTAGGAAAATGGAAACAGGGTGTGATCCGCAAGTAAATAATTTAGCCGGCATAGCAAACAATGGAGAACAATTTTCCACTGAGGAGAAATTTGTGATATTTGTGTTATCACATACTTTTGCCACTCACAGATATGTGATATTGGATCATTTTCCTCAATAAAAACTTAAGCACGTCTACATTTTTTTGTCTTATTTGTTTGGTTTTGTTCTCTTTATCTACTTTTAGGACTTGTGTGAAAATCTGAGGTAGTTTTAGGCCAAATTTCAGCAGAAATATAGATAATTCTGAAGGGTTCACAAACGGTCAAGCAACACTATATATATATATATATATATATATATATACACACATATATATATATGTATATATATATATATATATATATATATATACACATATATATATATATATATTAGAGATGAGCGGTTCGGTTCGTCGAGATCTGAACCCACCCGAACTTCACCTATTTTACACGGGTCCGAGGCAGCCTCGGATCTTCCCGCCTTGCTCGGTTAACCCGAACGCGGACGAACTTCATCATCCCGCTGTCGGATTCTCGCGAGATTCATATTCTATATAAAGAGCCGCGCGTCGCCACCATTTTCACTTGTGCATTGGAGATTGAACGGAGAGGACGTGGCTACGTTCTCTGCCTGAAAAGCTCCATATCTGTGCTCAGTGTGCTGCAAATATCTGTGCTCAGTGTGCTGCAAATATCTGTGCTCAGTGTGCTGCAAATATCTACGTTCTCTGCCTGAAAAGCTCCATATCTGTGCTCAGTGTGCTGCAACTATCTGTGCTCAGTGTGCTGCAAATATCTGTGCTCAGTGTGCTGCATTTTGGTGACCAACGGTATATAGTTGTACAGTACAGTAGGCCATTGCTGTATCTTGCAGCTCCGTGTCACTGCAAGTATCCATTCCATATCTGTGCTGCATTTTTGTGAGCAGTATATATAGTAGTACAGTGCAGCATTTTGGTGATCAACAGCATATAGTTGTACAGTACAGTAGGCCATTGCTGTATCTTGCAGCTCCGTGTCACTGCAAGTATCCATTCCATATCTGTGCTGCATTTTTGTGAGCAGTATATATAGTAGTACAGTGCAGCATTTTGGTGACCAACAGTATATAGTTGTACAGTACAGTAGGCCATTGCTGTATCTTGCAGCTCCGTGTCACTGCAAGTATCCATTCCATATCTGTGCTGCATTTTTGTGAGCAGTATATATAGTAGTACAGTGCAGCATTTTGGTGACCAACAGTATATAGTTGTACAGTACAGTAGGCCATTGCTGTATCTTGCAGCTCTGTGTCACTGCAAGTATCCATTCCATATCTGTGCTGCATTTTTGTGAGCAGTATATATAGTAGTACAGTGCAGCATTTTGGTGACCAACAGTATATAGTTGTAAAGTACGGGTTCACTATGGTATGCCGGCAGTCGGGCTCCCGGCGACCAGCATACCGGCGCCGGGAGCCTGACCGTTGGCTTACCGACAGTGTGGCGAGCGCAAATGAGCCCCTTGCGGGCTCATTGCGCTCGCCACGCTACGGGCACGGTGGCACGCTACGCGCGCCACGCTATTTTATTCTCCCTCCAGGGGGGTCGTGGACCCCCACGAGGGAGAATAAGTGTCGTATGCCGGCTGTCGGGATCCCGGCGCCGGTATACTGTGCGCCGGGATCCCGTCAGTCGGTATACTGAAGACCACCAGTACAGTACAGTAGGCTATTGCTATTGATATACAGTAATAATATTACTGGCATATAATTCCACACATTAAAAAATGGAGAACAAAAATGTGGAGGGTGAAATAGGGAAAGATCAAGATCCACTTCCACCTAGTGCTGAAGCTGCTGCCACTAGTCATGGCAGAGACAATTCAATGCCATCAACGTCGTCTGCCAAGGCCAATGCCTAATGTCATAGTAGAGAGCATGTAAAATCCAAAAAACTAAAGTTCAGTGAAATGACCCAAAAATCTAAATTAAAAGCGTCTGAGGAGAAGCGTAAACTTGCCAATATGCCATTTACGACACGGAGTGGCAAGGAACGGCTGAGGCCCTGGCCTATGTTCATGGCTAGTGGTTCAGCTTCACATGAGGATGGAAGCACTCATCCTCCCGCTAGAAAACTGAAAAGAGTTAAGATGGCAAAAGCACAGCAAAGAACTGTGTTCTTCTAAATCACAAATCCCCAAGGAGAGTCCAATTGTGTCGGTTGCGATGCCTGACCTTCCCAACACTGGACGGGAAGAGGTGGCTCCTTCCACCATTTGCATGCCCCCTGGAAGTGCTGGAAGGAGCACCCACAGTCCGGTTCCTGATAGTCAAACTGAAGATGTCACTGTTGAAGTACCCCAGGATGAGGATATGGGTGTTACTGGCGCTGAGGAGGAAATTGACAAGGAGGATTCTGATGGTGAGGTGGTTTGTTTAAGTCAGGCACCCGGGGAGACACCTGTTGTCCATGGGATATATTCATCCCATTGACATGCCATTGACATGCCTGGTCAAATTACAAAAAAAAATCACCTCTTCGGTTTATTTTAACAGAAATGCGGACAACAGGTGTCAAGCCGTGTGCTGCCTTTGTCAAGCTGTAATAAGTAGGGGTTAGGACGTTAACCACCTATAACCATCCTCCCTTATACGTCACCTGGAGCGCATTCATCAGAAGTCATTGACAAGTTAAAAAACTTTGGGTGACAGTGGAAGCAGTCCACTGACAACTAAATCCCTTCCTCTTGTACCCAAGCTCCTGCAAACCACACCACCAACTCCCTCAGTGTCAATTTCTCCTTAGACAGGAATGCCAATAGTCCTGCAGGCCATGTCACTGGCAAGTCTGACGAGTCCTCTCCTAACTGGGATTCCTCCGATGGATCCTTGAGTGTAACGCCTACTGCTGCTGGCGCTGCTGTTGTTGCTGCTGGGAGTCGATTGTCATCCCAGAGGGGAAGTCGGAAGACCGCTTGTACTACTTCCAGTAAGCAATTGACTGTCCAACAGTCTTTTGTGAGGAAGATGAAATATCACAGCAGTCATCCTGCTGCAAAGCGGATAACTCAGGCCTTGGCAGCTGTGTTGGTGTTAGACGTGTGTCCGGTATCCACCGTTAATTCACAGGGACTTAGAGAATTTCTTGAGGTAGTGTGTCCCAGGTACCAAATCCCATCTAGGTTCCATTTCTCTAGGCAGGCGATACCGAGAATGTACACAGACCTCAGAAAAAGAGTCACCAGTGTCCTAAAAATGCAGTTGTACCCAATGTCCACTTAACCACGGACATGTGGACAAGTGGAGCAGGGCAGGCTCAGGACTATATGACTGTGACAGCCCACTGGGTAGATGTATTGCCTCCAGCAGCAACAACAGCAGCAGCACCAGTAGCAGCATCTCGCAAACGCCAACTCGTTCCAAGGCAGGCTACGCTTTGTATCACCGCTTTCCAGACGAGGCACACAGCTGACAACCTCTTACGGAAACTGAGGAACATCATCGCAGATTGGTTTACCCCAATTGCACTCTCCTGGGGATTTGTGACATCGGACAACGCCACCAATATTGTGCGTGCGTTACATGTGGGCAAATTCTAGCACGTCCCATGTTTTGCACATAAAATTAATTTGGTGGTGCAGAATTTTTTTAAAAACGACAGGGGCGTGCAAGAGATGCTGTCGGTGGCCCGAAGAAATGCGGGCCACTTTTGGCATTCAGCCACCGCGTGCCGAAGACTGGAGCACCAGCAAACACTCCTGAACCTGCCCCTTAATCAGCTGAAGCAAGAGGTGGTAACGAGGTGGAATTCAACCCTCTATATGCTTCAGAGGATGGAGGAGCAGCAAAAGGCCATTCAAGCCTATACATCTGCCTACGATATAGGCAAAGGAGGGGGAATGCAGCTGACTCAAGCACAGTGGAGAATGATTTCAACGTTGTGCAAGGTTCTGCAACCCTTTGAACTTGCCACATGTGAAGTCAGTTCAGACACTGCCAGCCTGAGTCAGGTCATTCCCCTCATCAGGCTTTTGCAGAAGCAGCTGGAGAGATTGAAGGAGGAGCTAAAACGGAGCGATTCCACTAGGCATGTGGGACTTGTGGATGGAGCCCTTCATTCGCTTAACCAGGATTCACGGGTGGTCAATCTGTTGAAATCAGAGCACTACATTTTGGCCACTGTGCTCGATCCTAGGTTTAAAGCCTACGTTGTATCTCTTTTTCCGGCAGACACAAGTCTGCAGAGGTTCAAAGACCTGCTGGTGAGACACTTGTCAACTCAAGCGGAACGTGACCCATCAACAGCTCCTCCTTCACATTCTCCCGCAACTGGGGCTGCGAGGAAAAGGCTAAGAATTCCGAGCCCACTCGCTGGCGGTGATGCAGGGCAGTCTGGAGCGAGTGCTGACATCTGGTCCGGACTGAAGTACCTGCCGACAATTACTGACATGTCATCTACTGTCACTGCATATGATTCTGTCACCATTGAAAGAATGGTGGAGGATTATATGAGTGACAGCATCCAAGTAGGCACGTCAGATAGTCCGTACGTATACTGGCAGGAAAAAGAGGCAATTTGGAGGCCCTTGCACAAACTGGCTTTATTTTACCTAAGTTGCCCCCCCCCCTCCGGTGTGTACTCCGAAAGAGTGTTTAGTGCAGCCGCTCACCTTGTCAGCGATCGGCGTACGAGGTTACTTCCACAAAATGTGGAGAAGATGATGTTCATCAAAATTAATTATAATCAATTCCTCCGTGGAGACATTCACCATCAAGTACACAGGGACCTGAGATGGCGGATTCCAGTGGGGATGAATTAATACTCTGTGAAGAGGGGGATGTACACAGTGAAAGGGGTGAGGAATCGGATGATGAGGAGGAGGTGGACATCTTGCCTCTGTAGAGCCAGTTTGTGCAAGGAGAGATTGATTGCTTCTTTTTTGGTGGGGGCCCAAACCAACCAGTCATTTCAGCCACAGTCGTGTGGCAGATCCTGTGGCTAAAATGATGGGTTTGTTAAAGTGTGCATGTCCTGTTTATACAACATAAGGGTGGGTGGGAGGGCCCAAGGACAATTCCATTTTGCACCTTTTTATTTATTTATTTATCTCTGCATCATTCATGTGATGTTTGGGGCTATTTTTTTTAAGTGCCATCCTGTCTGACACTGCAGTGCCACTCCTAGATGGGCCAGGTGTTTGTGCCGCCCAATTGGGTCGCTTAGCTTAGTCATCCAGCGACCTTGGTGAAAATTTTAGGACTAAAAATAATATTGTGAGATGTTCAGAATAGACAGGAAATGAGTGGAAATTATGGTTTTTGAGGTTAATAATACTATAGGATCAAAATTACCCCCAAATTCTATGATTTAAGATGTTTTTGAGGGGTTTTTGAAAAAAAAAACACCTGAATCCAACAAAAAATTTGCAGGGAGATTTTGCCGAAACGCGTCCGAATCCAAAACACGGCCACGGAACCAAATCCAAAACCAAAACACAAAACCCGAAAAATTTCCGGTGCACATCTCTAAATATATATATATATATATATATATATATATATATACATACATATCTTTATAAAAGTGCATAGAGCACTCTTATTATTGCTTACTCCTGGCTACCGGTTTCCGGCTGCTCCAATCCCTAATCCTGCAGGATTTTCCAGGATATTCCCATTTACAAGTCTCATTTGGTAACCATTTCACTTTGCATGTGCCGCTTGCCATTGGACACGACTAACGCGCTTCGACATGAGACTTCATCATGGGGTGATGCCATAGTCCATGGATAAGTACCATATGTAGTATATCTCTTTCTGATGGATCAAACAATTAACTGCATTAATAACACTTTCTACGTGATGTCAATACATCATAATAATATCAATATCTTCACTTATATTATGGTAATCTTATGGTATACAATTTGTAAATACAGATGGATCCGCGCTCATCTGAGGCGGCTCCATCGCAAACGCACACTCCCGGCGTGACAAAGCTATCCGCCCGCCTAGTCAGTGAACAGAAACGTTCCTATTCAGAGCGTCTCCATCTGGGCGCAAGGACTGAGACGCTCTCCATTCAAGTGAATGGGGCACGTCTCCGTCACTGGCATGCTTGCCTGGGCGGACGGGGATGCTCTTGGCGATAAGCGTACCCCGGTGGGTGCACCTAATCACAGACAGAGCCACGACTAGAGTGACTCCATCTGTACATATTACATTTACACCACATATCATATGAAAATGCTACTTATCTCTCATACTCATATCCGCGACATTTTCTTGTAGCCTTATGGGTGCAGCCACTTTCCATTAGTTCTATATATTCTAACAATATTACAATTTTATAAACAAAATAATATATAAATGGCTGCGCCCATAAGGCTTCAATGGCACTGATATGACCAGAGGCGGAACTACCGTCAGTGCAGGCAGTGCACTGCACTGGGGCCCGCCTCTGTCCAGGGGCCCAAGCATGTAATGAGTCAAACTGACTCATTACATGCCGCTGTGCGCTGCAGGCAACCGCTGCCCGCAGCGCACAGCCGCCCGGAGATAGGAGCTGAGCAGCGGTACAGACGGGGGAAGGAGGAGGGAGCCGGAGGACGGAGCCGCAGCAGCGCTTTGTTACTGGTGGAGGCGCTGCTGCTGCTGCTCCTCTGCTTCCCTATAGGCTGTCTTCCGAGAACAGCCTATAGGGAAGCAGAGGGGCAGCAGCAGCAGCGCCTCCACCAGTAACAAAGCGCTGCTGCGGCTCCGTCCTCCGGCTCCCTCCTCCTCATTCTCTACTGCCCGGGAATCGTCGTCTGACGCAGCTGCACCAAGGAGCCTGAGGTTAAGTATAATTCTTCTTTCTTTCTTTCTTTCTTTCTTTCTTTCTTTCTTTCTTTCTTTCTTTCTTTCTTTCTTTCTTTCTTTCTTTCTTTCTTTCTTTTTCTTTCCTTCTTTCTTTCTTGTGCCTGCCGCAATGTGTAAAAAGGGGGGACTACCTGCCGCAATGTGTAAAAAGGGGGGACTGCCTGCCGCAATGTGTAAAAAGGGGGGACTACCTGCCGCAATGTGTAAAAAGGGGGGACTGCCTGCCGCAATGTGTAAAAAGGGGGGACTGCCTGCCGCACTGTGTAAAAAGGGGGGACTGCCTGCCGCAATGTGTAAAAAGGGGGGACTACCTGCCGCAATGTGTAAAAAGGGGGGACTGCCTGCCGCAATGTGTAAAAAGGGGGGACTGCCTGCCGCACTGTGTAAAAAGGGGGGACTGCCTGCCGCAATGTGTAAAAAGGGGGGACTACCTGCCGCAATGTGTAAAAAGGGGGGACTGCCTGCCACTATGTGTAAAAAGGGGAATCTGCCTGCCGTAATGTGTAAAAATGGGGACGCTGTCTGCCGTAATGTGTAACAAGGGCACGCTGTCTGCCGTAATGTGTAAAAAGGGCACGCTGTCTGCCGTAATGTGTAACAAGGGCACGCGGTCTGCCGTTATGTGTAAAAAGGGGTAATCTGCCCGACGCTATGTGTAAAAATGGGGAATCTGCCTGCCGTAATGTGTAAAAAAGGGGGGCTGCCTGACGCTATGTGTAAAAATGGGGAATCTGCCTGCTGCTATGTGTAAAAAGGAGGAATCTGCCTGCCGTAATGTGTAAAAATGGGGACGCTGTCTGCCGTAATGTGTAACAAGGGCACGCTGTCTGCCGTAATGTGTAACAAGGGCACGCTGTCTACCGTAATGTGTAAAAAGGGCACGCTGTCTGCCGTAATGTGTAACAAGGGCACGCGGTCTGCCGTTATGTGTAAAAAGGGCACGCTGTCTGCCGTTATGTGTAAAAAGGGCACGCTGTCTGCTGTAATGTGTAAAAAGAGGAATCTGTTCGCTGTAAGGTGTAAAAGGGTCTCTACCTGGTGTAGTGGTGCTACTGTGCGGCGTAATTTGAATAATGGAGACTACTGTGTTGGTATTATTTTGTGGCCACACCCCTTCCCCACGAAGCCACGCCACTATGTATTTTTGCGCGCGCCTACGGCGCGCACTGCCCCCGGGGTGGACTTGGATGGGGGGGGGCCCAAAGCATTTTGTCGCACCTGGGCCCACCGCTTGCTTGTTCCGCCACTGGATATGACTATGAGAGATAAGAAGTAAGCGACAATAAGGGTGCTCTATGCACTGTTTAAAAGGTGTGCACATTGTAAGTGTTTTGAATCCTTTTTGGTGAGTTCATTAAACTTATGCCTAAAGGTATTGTCACTATTGTGTGTTCCTTTTTGTACAATTCTTTCAGATATATAAATAAATGTTAATAATATTAATCGTCATTTAGCCATAACATATGTCTTGACTTCTTTCCCCGGGAATCAGCAGTCGTTGCAGCATGGCACATGCTGCTCAGCCAGTCAATCGTTCTTTATCCCGCCCCAGACTCCTGTAAAACCAGCCAATGGGAGTCCAGGGGCGGGCTAAATGACGATTGACAGGCTGAGTTTGTGTGCTTTGCTCATTCCCAGGGAAAGAAGTCAGGACGGACATATGTTACATACAACCTCACATGTATGTTAATATGTCCTGGCCAGCTCACCCCTGCAGCTTTTGGACAGCGCTACAGTCCAGGACAGCAATCATTTACAAGGCAATCATTACATCTGGCCCCAAATCACTGATTATTAATTAGCTTTTATATAACTTGATAGCAGACATATGGGGTATATTCAATTAAAACCGGATACATTCCAGCATGAATTTGTCGGAATGGATCCGACAGAACCTATTCAATGAAGAAAAAGTCGGATTGAGATGAGTATGCTGAGGGAGAGCAGCGGGGAGACGGGGTAAGCAGCGGAGAGACGGGAGTGAGCAGCGGGGAGATGGGAGTGAGCAGCGTGGAGACGGGAGTGAGCAGCAGGGAGACGGGAGTGAGCAGTGGGGAGATGGGGAGAGCAGCGGGTGAGACGGGAGTGAGCAGTGGGGAGATGGGGAGAGCAGCGGGTGAGACGGGAGTGAGCAGTGGGGAGATGGGGAGAGCAGCGGGGAGACGGGAGTGGGGAGATGGGGAGAGCAGCGGGGAGACGGCGGTGAGCAGTGGGGAGATGGGGAGAGCAGCGGGTGAGACGGGAGTGAGCAGTGGGGAGATGGGGAGAGCAGCGGGTGAGACGGAGTGAGCAGTGGGGAGATGGGGAGAGCAGCGGGGAGACGGCGGTGAGCAGCGGGGAGACGGGAGTGAGCAGCGGGGAGACGGGGAGAGCAGCGGGGAGACGGAGGTGAGCAGCGGGGAGATGGCGGTGAGCAGCAGCTATAGCAGCGTAGCCGGAGGATGGGGCACCACCGCCAGACCTCACTGCAGCGCCCACCTGGCTCCAGCAAGTGGGACCTCGCTTGCTGAAGGGGGGAGGACGCTGCTACGCTGCTATAGCCACTGCTCACCGATGTCTCCCCACTGCTCACTCCCATCTCCCTGCTGCTTACCCCCAATCTCCCCTCTGCTTACCCCCGTCTCCCCGCTGCTTACCCCCGTCTCCCCACTGCTCTCCCTCAGCACCCTCCTCTCAATCCGACTTTTTTTTAAAGTCGGATTGAGATGGTTGGAAACAGGGCCAAAACCTGTCGGATTTGGCCCCATTTCCAACAGAAGCACGCGGATCGGCAGCTATTCCGCTGATCCACCTGCTTTCTGACAAGTCGAATTCCCCGACTTGAATAAAAAAGCCGGGGACTGAATAGGTCAGAACCCCTAGCAATCTGAAAAAGTCGAAAACTGACGACTTTTCGACAAGACGGCAGTTTCGACACCAATTGAATATACCCCATATTCTTTCATCTTAAATCATTTGCATAAATCAGCAGTATTTTATTTGATGGACAGTCGTTTTTGTAATGCTATTTGTAAGGTGATCACTTCTGTTATACAGATATACTGTAATATCGATTTGAGATGCCATTGATAAGCACGTCCAGCCACTTACCACAAAGGTGATCTTATTTCCCTTGCAGCCTGCGGCTGTCATTAGTGCATCCCATTTCACATTTGAAAGCATTTTTTTTAAACTGCTCCAGCACATCAAAGATCTTCTACTTCAATCAAATACAATTATGTCTGAGTTCCTAATTATAGCTCTTCAGCTTTGAGATGCTGATAACATTTGAACTTCCCATTCACCCTGGAAAAATAACATTCAACCTTTTCAGCTTGCTCTTGGTGCAGCAACATTTCATCAAGAGCACCTGCGAGTCAAGGTCTGCTAATTCAATACAACAGTCTATCTATCTATCTATCTATCTATCTATCTATCTATCTATCTATCTATCTATCTATCTATCTATCTATCTATCTATCTATCTATCTATCATAGATCAAAATAGGAATTAAAGATCCCTATTGAAAAATAGATGATCTGTGTACACTGTGATAAGTTAAATATTTCATGGGGCGTATAGAGGGGGTAATTCTGAGTTGATCGCAGCAGGATTGTTAGCAGTTGGGCTAAATCATGGGGGTTATTCCGAGTTGTTCGCTCATTGCCAATTTTCGCTATGCTGCGATTTGTTGCTAATTGCGCATGCACAAGGCATGGAGGGCGCATGCGCTTAGTTATTTAACTAAAAAGTTAACAGTTTTGCTGTGGATCCTGCAGCGCATTTCAGTCGCACTGCTGATCGGTGAATGATTGACAGGAAAGGGGCGTTTCTGGATGGTAACTGAGCGTTTTCCGGGAGTGTGCTAAAAAATGCAGGCGTGTCAGGGAAAAACACGGGAGTGTCTGGAAAAATGGGGGAGTGGCTGGCCAAACGCAGGGCGTATTTGTGACGTCAAACCAGGAACTAAACGGACTGAGCTGATCGCAATCTAGGAGTAGGTCTGGAGCTACTCAGAAACTGCAAAGAATTATTTAGTAGCAGTTCTGCTAATCTTTCGTTCGCTATTCTGCTAAGCTAAGATACACTCCCAGAGGGCGGCGGCCTAGCGTGTGAAATGCTGCTAAAAGCAGCTAGCGAGCGAACAACTCGGAATGAGGGCCCATGTGCACTGCAGGGGAGGCAGATTTAACATGTGCAGAGAGAGTTAGATTTGGGTGGGTTATTTTATTTCTGTGCAGGGTAAATACTGGCTGCTTTATTTTACACTGCAATTTAGATTGCAGATTGAACTCACCACACCCAAATCTAACTCTCTCTGCACATGTTACATCTGCCCCCCCTGCAGTGCACATGGTTTTGCCCAACTGCTAAAAAATTTCCTGCTGCGATCAACTTGGAATTACCCCCATGGTTTTGCCCAACTACTAACAAAGTTCCTGCTGTGATCAACTCGGAATTACCCCCAGAGAGCGGAGAGAGGCCCCATGTGCAGTTTCCATCACGCTACAAAAGCGTCACTGCAGTTGTAAATAGTTATTCTGTAATATTAATAGTATGGTAATGATTACATCTAGCATTTTATAATAAAACCTAAGAAATCATACATAATATATCACATACAGTATAAGTGGCATAGAGCATATAAACAGGACTCAGTGGTTAAGTTCCAATATCAAATTGGGCAGAGTGGATTTCTATGTATGCCCAAAATGACCCTTTTAAAACAAAAAAAAAAGGGAATTGTTTCATATCAAAGATTGGCCACCCAATAAATCCGACAGTGCTGTATCCTGATAGATGCCTCAACCTTACAACAGTCTTGCCTGCTATCCTGGAAAAGAGTAATCTGGAGGCGTCAGTGAGTCTCTCCTAAGCCATGAGGTCACAGGCAAAGTTAATACACTCATAGCGCTATATGGTAATGTAGCAGGAGGCATCTACTATGAGCAGATGCCACCTGCTGCAGTAGTGATTCGACCAGTGGATCTCTTACTTACCATCAGACGGCTTGCGGCACCTATGGTGCCATGCAAGTCACCCGTTGCAGAGGCCAGGAAATTTTCATCTTACTACAGAGATCCCTGGCCTCTTTCCTCCCCCTCACTGACAGTCTACTGCCATCCTGCTACCTTCATCACAGGTCAGGTCCTGAACATGTGTAAAGTACCAATAATCTTTACTTTGATCATGATGTCGCACCTCCAACCACATCTGAATAACCCCCACTAACAGCAAATGATAGATCACCCACTCCAATCTGTACATGTGCGATAATATGGGGTCAGAGCAGTTTTGCTAAACATATTGGGAGTCTGACTTTTAGTTTTGCGCAACTCTGTGTATGGGGTGTGATTCAGAGATGGGCGCTATTCTTATTCACTCAGAAATTATTGATATTTTCTGTTCTGCACATGCACCACTGCTGAAAAGCATGCACAGCTATAGTGTTGCTCAGTAGTGGATCTTGCTACGGGCACACAGGATTTTTGCCTGGGGCGCCGCCTTCTGGAGGGCGCCGCCGCCATGGCAAGATCCGCTACTGGTGGTGCTCCCCGATGCTGTGCGGTGCTGTGTGGTGCGCGATGACGGCATCGTGCACCGCACGGCATTGTGGGACCCAGTGATGTGCGGTGGGACTGGGACCGCACACAGACGCTAGGGGTCATAATTGACCTCTAGTGTCTATGCTGTGCTATGGGAGAGACGTCATGACGTCTCTGCCATAGATCCGAGGAGTGGCGCCAGCGGCTGGAGAAGGAGGATAGCAGCGGTCGGGAAACAGGAGTGGGGATGGTGATTTTTTATTTATTTCATTTTTTTTATTCTTTTTGGGTGATCGGTGCTACTGGGGGCACAGTACTGGGGGCACAACTGCTGAGGGCACAGCTACAGGGGGCATAACTGAGCACGCCCCTTCTCCGAAGCCACACCCCTATTTTTTCCGCACTGGGCGCCACAAGGCCTAGATCCGGCCCTGGTGTTGCTGCTCCAGTCACACTGTGGTGCTACTTGCAGTGTGATTGACAGATCGCAGGCGTTTGGCCGCAGTGACAGGCAGTGTTCTAGAAATGAAAGTACTTATGGTGCCGCAGGATGCGGTCAATTAAACTACAATCAAAATCCCGTTGGTCAAAATACGGACAATCACTGACCGATGGTCAAAATCCCGACAAGGTCAAAATACAGACAAGGTCAAAATAACAACATTTAAAATGTCGACAGGACAAAAAGTCGACATGAGTTTTTCATTATTTTTTTCATTGAAACCGACTTGTTCATACTTTACTATCCCAGTGGACCTGGAGGGGGTGCCAATAGTGTGACGAGCGCAGTGTGGCACCGAGCCCGAAGCATGGCAAGTGCAGCGAGCCATGTGAGGGGACGCGGTACACTTATACGGTGTCCATGTTGACCTATGTCGACATGCGCACAAAAAATTGGGAAACTCATGTCGACTCGTCGGTCAATTGTTGTCAGTATTTTGACTGTCGGGATTTTGATTGTAGGTATTTCATACTAAACCCGTCATGTTGGGGTCAAGCTGGAGCCAGCATGTGCGTCTTCCGACACAGATTCATTGGCCTCTGCAGCTTAGTTGCGGTGGACATCCTGAGCAACCTTAGGGTAGCTCTGACGTCCGATGATCTGCACGATGTTCCCGTTGTTCATCTGATTCTGCATGTTAGGATGCAGGAGACGGAGCTAAGAAGCCAGTGGCGGGCGTCTCATTTCAAAGGATTTCAACTGCAGCAATTGCATAACTTCTGCTGCTACCAAAAACATAGCACCGATCCCTCTTCTGTCCACTTCTGAATCACCTCCCTGGCCACACCCTGTGAGTTTCTGTAAATTGCGCATGCGCAACGGTTAATATATGGATCTTGCCTATCTCTGGGCATTTCTGAGTTAGATGAATTCCGGCTGTTCCTCTCAATCTGGGAAATGGCTGTTTGTGGATGGTAACCGAGCAGCAACACTGCGGATGCTCTCCAGACTACTGTCTCATTGGCACTTAGCCAGAGTTGCCTCCTATTTTGAGATGTGGAGAGGGTGCGATTTTCAGACAGATCTGTTGCACCTAGCAAGTGGTTGGTGTTAGAAAAGTGGGCGGCATGACTATGCGCATGAAGGTGTGCTGACAGACATCTTAGCATAGGATTTCCACAACTGGTTGCAATGTCCATCCACACTTGTGCCCATTTTGCTCAGACCTTGTTTGACTCAGGCCTTGGTTATGTAATAAAAAAAGTTATGTTTTTGCCAAATGTATTACTTGGGGGAGATGCCTTGGAGACATACAAAGCCAACAGCCTTCTAACTAGAGATATGCGCTGGACCATGTTAGTAGCTTTGCTTTCGGTTCTAATTCATTGTCTGGTCTTTGATTTGGTTTTGGATTTCGGCCAAAATGTTGTTGTTTTTTAATGTACAAAAATCATATATTTTGGGCCTTTTTTGTTCCTAGAGTATTATTAACCTCAACAACATTCATTTCCAGTCATTTACAGTAAATTTTAACCACCTCATAGCTCACAATATTGTTTTCAACTTTTCACCAATATTGGCCAAAGGCTGCAGCAAGCTGGCTGCTTAAACTAAGTGACAGAGCAGCGGAACAAGCACGCAGCATATTACACATTACACTGTACTGCTGTGTCTATTAGTCACATTACCCCACACAGTAGTACCACTTATACACATTACTCCACAGTGGAGCTGGTTATACACATCACGCCACACAGCAGAGCTCTTATACACGTTACGGCACACAGGAGAGCCCTTATACACATTACACCACAGTAGAGCTGGTTATACACATCATGCCACACAGCAGAGCTCTTATACACGTTACGGCACACAGGAGAGCCCTTATACATGTTATGCCACACAACAGAGCCATTATACACATTATGCCACACAGCAGAGCCCTTATACACATTATGCAACAAAGCAGAGCCCTTATACACATTACGGCACACAGGAGAGCCCTTATACACATTATGCCACACAGCAGATCCCTTATACACATTATGCCACACAGCAGAGCCCTTATACACATTACAAACACAGCAGAGCCCTTATACACATTATGCCAGACATCAGAGCCCTTATACACATTACACTAGACATCAGAGCCCTTATACACATTATTCCAAACAGCAGAGCCCTTATCCACATTATGCCACAGCAGAGCCCTTATACACATTACACCACACATCAGAGCCCTTATACACATTATGTCACAGCAGAGACCTTATACACATTATGTCACAGCAGAGAGACCTTATACACATTGCATCACACAGCAGAGCCACTTACACATTATGCTAGACAGCAGAGCTCTTATACACATTACACCACACAGGAGAGCCCTTATACACACTATGCCAGACAGCAGAGCCCTTATATAGCTGCAGTGCTGCTTACCTAGGCTGCAGTCTCACTTCAATCACTGCAGGACCTGGGAGAGCCAGAGCTAGGAGACAGTGGAGGCAGAGCTAACTGACTACACAGGAGCTGGGTGCCCTCCACTATCATTTAAATTTGCAATATACATCATAGCAGGCACCTGGAAGATTGCACCAGTGGTAACCCAGTGTAGCGATGTATTCCCCATGCAGCCTGTCAGATCCAATCAGTGTCCGCTACCATGGTATCAGGCCACTGGTTGCCTGAGAGACAGCCATTCCCAGCCAACCAGTGGCCTGTTACCATGGTAGCGGCCGCTGATTGGATCTGAGCAGCCAGCTTTCCAGAACAAAACACTAAGATCTCATGCTGGGATCTCTATGTTTTAGCTCATTTTCTGATCCGAGCCTGGCAGGAAGACCAAAGCCGGGACTCAGATCCGCTGGGATACCCTAAATTCAGACAGGTTTGGATTTTCTAATATCCGAACCGCTCATCCCTACATCTGTCATTTATCTAGCACAGTAATTGCAATAATAGTTACAGTATATGCTGATTAGTTGCTGTGAGTAACTACTCAACTTTATCTCTCTCCAAGGCTTGATACATCCGCCCTGGGAAATTCCAGCATTCCAATGGGTCCAATATATGCATATCTTGTATGATACAACTTTCCTGTACTATTGAGTCGTAACATACAAAGCAAGATTATTTTGTGGCAAAGGTTGTGCCACCGTGATGTGATATTGTGACTTTAGGAGTCTATGTACTAAGCCTCGGAGAGAGATAAAGTGGTGAGAGATAAAGTACCAACCAATCAGCTCATAACTGTCATGTTTGAAAATGACAGTTATGAGCTGATTAACTGGTAGTTTATCTCCATCCACTTTATCTCACATCAAGGCTTAGTACATAGGGCCCGATGCAGACCTAATCGCTGCAGCGCGTTTTCACACAGCGAGTAATTATCGATATACTGCGTGTGTGTAAGCTCCGCAATGCGCACTCTCGTCGGCAAACAACAACAGGCATCTCTCTGGACAGCGACAGGCTGGTGCGAAAATTCTAATCACACAGACATTCGCATACTGATTGACAGGAAGAGGCTGTTTATGGGTGGCAACTGTTCGTTTTCCGGGAGTGTCAGGGAAAACGCAGGCGTTCTCAAGCGTTTTCAGGGTGGGAGTGTGACGTCAGCTCCGGCCCCGATCAGCCTGTTTTCATCGCACTGTAGGAGTAAGTCCTGGGCTGCGCACAGACTGCACACACTGGAAAAATCATTCTATGGTGATCGAGGTGCGAACGGATTTGCAGCTGTCCGCTGACTGATTTTTTGCAGCTCGGCGTACACATGCAATCGCACACGTGCACGGCGAATATACACTGCCCTGGGGTGGCGACTATCTGAATGCAGGACAACAATTTTAGCAGCCTAGCCATCAAGTCTGAATCACCCCCATAGACTCCTCAGTCTTTTATAAAGCAGAAGGTTCAGACAGCCTAATGACAATTCCATTACCACGTAACCCCAAATCACATTATTTTCAGGAGTATCAGTTTATATATAGCATTTTCTGTTTCATTTATGATAAAGTCATGGACTTGTTATTTTACTGCTGATCTCTCACTAAACAAGCCTGTCAAATCAGAATAAAATCATCAACTTTATTTCTATAAAGCGTTCTTCAATTTAGCTCCAAAGCAAGTTTTATTGGATTAATTAAAGCGACTATTAATTTTCCAAGTAAAATGAATATTGTATTCATTGCATCTAAAAGTACATAGCACATCAAGTTGTATCTCTGAAGTCATTACGGGGGAACATCCTTAGTTTGTTTAATCTATTGCTGGTCACTAGTTTATTAATATTACGGTTTCATACCAAATGCAAGCCCGGGTAAAGTCTATTAAGCTGTGACAGTGGATTTACTCCCTGTAACTAATGATCTGCACTCATACTCAGGGGCGGATCCAGAAGAAAATGATAGGGGGGGGCACAATGGAAGGGGCAAGTACATTTGCGTGCGGCTTCGGTGCATGTGAGGTGGCGCTTCTTATACAATGCCCACAGTTGTAGCCCTCATTATGCAATGGCCACTGTACTGGTAGTGCCCCTTATATAGACCCCATAGTAGTGGTGTCCTTTATGCAATGCCCGTATTGCTCCCAGTAGTAATGTTGCCTGTAGTAATGCCCCCAGTCATTATGCCCCCAGTGGTAATGCCCCTGCAGTTATGACCCCAGTAGTTTACCTCCCCCCTTTAGTTTAGCCTCCCAGTGGTAATGCGCCCACTAGTTTAGCCACCAGTAGTAATGCCCCCCTGTAGTTTGCCCCATTGTAGTTTAGCCCCTGTAGTTATGCCCCCCCTTATAGTTTAGCCTCCAGTAGTAATGCCCCCAGTAGTTTGGCCCCTGTAGTTATGCCCCCAGTAGTTTGGCCCCCCTGTAGTTTAGCCCCCAAGTAGTAATGCCCCTGTAGTTTAGCCCCCAAGTAGTAATGCCCCTGTAGTTTAGCCCCCAAGTAGTAATGCCCCTGTAGTTAAGCCGCCAGTAGTAATGCCCTCCTGTAGTATGCCCCCAGTAGTTACCACCTTTGTAGTTGGCCCCCAGTAATAATGTCCCCCAGTAGCTTGCCCCCAGTAGATGCCCCCCTGTAGTTTGCCCCCAGTAGATGTCCCCCAGTAATAATGTCCCCCAGTAGCTTGCCCCCAGTAGATGCCCCCCAGTAGTTTGCCCCCAGTAGATGTCCCCCAGTAATAATGTCCTCCAGTAGTTTGCCCCCAGTAGTAATGCCCCCTAGGACTTTGCCCCCAATAGATGACCCCCCAGTAGTAATGCCCCCAGTAGATACCCCCCAGTAATAATGCCCCCAGTAGCTGCCCCCAATAGATGACCCCCCCAGTAGTAATGCCCCAAGTAGATGCCCCTCAGTAATAATGCCCCCAGTAAAAATGTCCCCCATTAGGTGCCCCCAATAGATGACCCCCCAGTAGTAATGCCCCCTGTAAGTGCCCCCCCAGTAATAATGCCCCCAGTAGCTGCCCCCCCAGTAGTGATGCCCCCAGTTATAATGCCCCCAGTTATAATGCCCCCAGTAGTAATCCCCCCCCAGTAGTAATGCCCCTTGTTGATGCCCCCCCAGTAGTAATGTCCCCCCGTAGTTTTCCCCCAGGAGATGCCCCCGCTGCATTAAGGAAGAAGAAAACATAATACTTACCGAGCCCCGTTCCCGCGCCGCTGCAGTCCTCCTCCTGGCTGGCGTCCTCTCCTCAGTACTATGAGAGAGACGTCATGACTGACGTCTCTCCCATAGCGCACGGCGCAGTGACAGCGCCGGAAGCCGGAGCTCAGTACTGAGCTCCGGCTACCGCTGTGCAGGGAGACGGGCGCCCGCTGGTAACACAATCTCAGCGGGCGCCCGTCATCTCCCTATGCGGCGCCGACGCCGCGGGGGGGACGGGGACGGGGGGAGGCCACAAATGACAGGGGGGGCACGGGCCCGAGTGCCCCCCCCCTGGATCCGCCACTGCTCATACTGTAGAAAGATAGGATGAAATGAAAATCAGCTACAGTAGCTGAAAACAATTAATTATAATCAGTGTCGTAGCTGTTCTCAGACTCAGACTGGCTACTAAAGTTTCGACAGAATCCTTTAATTTGCACACACTTGATATCGGGAGAACGGGCCATCGATTGTATATGTGTGTATGCAGTGCCCAGCCAGGAGTGTTGGCCAATAAATGATCCTGCTATGGTCAGGACCGGGAGATAGCATGTCATGTTCTGCACAGCCAACCTCTCTATATCCATAGAGAAGCCGCTACTCCCCCCCCCCCCCCATACCACTTTCCCCGCCTCTCAGGAGGTTAAAGGGGGTTACAGCTGTGTATGCCCACAGCCCGGCTGATCAGGAACATTTACATGATCAGCCAGGGATCAAACAGCTTTAGGGCCTGATGCTGAATCGGACGCAGCACCGATGTCAAACGCAGTGGAGATATATGTTTCATCTGTGCATGCAGCTGAGTTGCACAGCGCATTTGACTCAATTTTGTTCATAAAGAGTAGAGAACCAATTTATAAAAGAATGGTATTAGAAATATAAAGGGTGGCTAATCCGATGCACAGGTGCAGAGACTCCCAGCTGCTCATATACTGTAGGATGCATACTGAAACTGAGAAATTGCACCTAACTTAGGGCTGGTGCAAGATTCAATAGTGCAACCAATGGTGCATCTAAAGGTGCACCAGAGTCTAAAGATTCACCAGATAGTAGTACAGCATCTATTCAAACAGCAGCTAGGCGTCTCAGTCTTTGCACAGTTGGATGCATGGCTGTACACCAGAAAAGAGCTTTGCAGTAACAATAGCAGAAAGTTGCAGACACTGCTGCAGAAAAAGACGCAAGTATTGCAATCAGTGTTTCCAAATTAGGCTCTAGGTGGGCCAGTTGAACAGGTTTAGTACAAAAGTTAGCAGCTGGGCAAAACCATTTGAGGCAGATGTAACATGTGCAGAGAGATTTAGATTTGGGTGGGGTGTGTTCAAACAGAAATCTAAATTGCAGTGTAAAAATAAAGCAGCCAGTATTTACCCTGCACAGAAACAATATAACCCACCCAAATCTAACTCTCTCTGCACATGTTGTATCTGCCCCCCTGCAGTGCACATGGCTTTGCCCAAGTACTAACAAATTTGCTGCTGCAATCAACTCTGAATTAAACCCTGAGGACACTGCTGGCACCCTTGCACTGCTGACACTGACAATGATTTTTTCAATATTTGTTGCCCTGTCGCATTGTGGTGTAATAGCTTAATTTTTTGATACTAAATAACTGTAACATTTTATTAGCTTCACCTTGAGAGTTGTGGAAGATATTCGCGTACAAACAAACTTATTCTTTCATGTGTGTGTGTGTGTGAAATATTTTTTAATGAAGATATTCTCTAAAATGCCCTAACATGCCTATAATGTCTACTCCTCCCCCTTAAGAGAAGACGAGGTGTATTACACCACAAGTCATTCCCCAAACATATCTCCAGCACCTCCATGATGCGATAACCCCACAATATCTTCTATAAGCCCATTCTCCCTTGGCAAAATCTTTCTGTTAGATGCACAATTGACTCTTTCTGGTGGCAGGGGCCCCGTTACTGTCAAACAGCCAGAGCTGGATTAAGGCTATGGGGGCCCCGGAGCACTTCACAGTGCAAACTACCTCAGGTAGTTACCTGATTTATGATTTGTTTATAGCTCTTTGTCATAACAATTTTTTACATATATAGAGGTCTATTTACTAAGTGTTGAATGGAGATAAAGTAGATGGAGATAAAGTACCAGCCAATCAGCTCCTAACTGTCATTTTTCAAACACAGCCTGTGACATGATGGTTAGACAGTGATTGGCTGGTACTTTATCTCCATCCAAGGCTTAGAAAATAGACCTCTTTGGGGCAGATGTATTAACCTGGAGAAGACATAAGGAAGTGATAAACCAGTGATATGTGCAAGGTGATAAAGGCACCAGCCAATCAGCTCCAATATGTAAATTAACAGTTAGGATCCGATTGGCTGGTGCCTTTATCACCTTGCACATATCACTGGTTTATCACTTCCTCATGCCGTCTCCAGGTTAATACATCTGCCCCATGATTAGCTATTTTTATTGTTTTTCATCTATTTCATTCCATTCCTATCTAAAATTAGAATTTTTGGCTCTGGGTCATGTGTGTGTGTGTGTGTGTGTGTGTGTGTGTGTGTGTGTGTGTGTGTGTGTGTGTGTGTGTCTAATGTGTGTAATTCATCTACCTAGCTTTTTATTAGGGGCCCTACTGTTTAAAGTGCCCTGGTCCCCCCGTAGCCTTAATCCAGCTCTGGACAGGAGAAGAGGGGCCAGCCTGAAAGGTGCTCAAGTCATTGATGGCTGGTTTCAGGGGAGGGTCCAGCCATGATTAAAGCCAAACAGTGGTGAAAACGGTCTGGCTCCGCCTCCAATAATCCCAGACAGCAGATCAGCAGTGTAGATCAGGGAACTATATCCCAGACTCAACTGTGCTGCCCCAAAAGCTCTGCATTATCACCTGCAGCGAGTGTCAGTACAGTCTGCATGCCTCCCGCTCCCGGCCACTTTATATGCGCAAGTGCAGCGTGGCTGCGGCCCTGACATGTCTGCCACTGCTCCCCAGGCATCACCCACCCTCCGCTGGTTCCACACTTCTTCCCTGCAGCCTACACACCCGGCTGGGAGCGCAGGCTGCTACTTCACACATCATTGGACAGCTGAGCCGTCGCTCAGCTGTCCTTACTGCCATTTTCCAATGATCATTCATATGAGGCACCTAGCTGCATGGATTTACTCTGTCAGTGGTGAGACTGTTTCCTGGTTTATGTAAGCAGGAGACTTTCATCATCCAGCAAGGTGCAACATCCATGGTGCTAAAACAAAACCTACAAGGAGATGTGAAGCAGAGATCCCACAATCACTACCAGTAGAGAAACCAGCTTTTAGTCCACAAAGCATTTTCAGCTTCAGTAAGCAAACGTTTTTTGTTCTCAGTGTCAGACACAAGACTTATGCAACATTCAACATACTAAGGGGCATATTTATCAATTTTCATGAATTGGTCCCAATAATTATAAATTATTATTGCCATTTATAGCATCAATAAGAAATTAAGGGGCAGATGTATTAACCTGGAGAAGGCATAAGGAAGTGATAAACCAGTGATATGTGCAAGGTGATAAAGGCACCAGCCAATCAGATCCTAACTGTAATTTACATACATATATATATATATATATATATATATATATATATATAAAATTATTATTTTTGTTTATTTATTTCTTTTCTCTCATTATCACATTTGAGCCTGGTAATGTGATATTGATACAATGGTATAAGTGATATCACTGTATGTAGTTCAACCCAAGTGCATTTTTACATTGAGCTTGGTTTTGGCTTGAATACGAATTACATGTACAGTATGTATGGCTCAGCTCATGTGTATATTTTTATATCTGGATGTGGCTAGTTCCTTTTTAATTAAATTATTAAAAGTTAGATGTGCGCGGAGTCTCATGTTTTGGTTTTGGCCCCAATTTCATTGTAGTGTTGGTAAGTTCGGCAAGTTAAATGAATAACAATGAGATCTTATTAGGAATACTGAGGAACAGGAAATCTCAATCTACAGTGGCCACATATCTTCTCAGTGATGTATGGGTTGGAAAACAAGTTATTGAGACAAAAGCAGGAAAGAAAAAGATGTTTAGCACTAATTGGAGACTGGGGTAGTAACATTGCGCTTGGCCAAGTGTATTATTAAAATCCCCAGTTTTAATTTATGCAACAATTGAAAGCAAAAGCAATCATGACATGACAGGGGTCTTTCCCGAATGTTTCGTCTTCCAGAAGGCTTCGTTATATATGTAAATTCCATCAAGGACATGGAGAAGCACTTTCATCATAACAGATACTGTCAGTTCATACTTCCATTGCAAGAAGAGAAGAAGTTTCTTGTTTTCCCAACAGCGAAACCTGCCTTTGAATTTCATCAAGATGCAAAAACATGTGTGACTGTCTCCATCTGAACTTCAGTGTCAAATCACCGTCTACAGCTTGGTGATTAAGGTTCGCTCAGAGACGTACATATTTTATTTTTAAATAATTTTCTCCTCTGCTTTGCAGGATTTAGTATCATGTGGATTGAACAGTTGGGAGACAAAACTAATTAAAACTTAACAATCGAAAGAAAGACGCAGATCAAACACAGTTATCTTTACAAACAAATACAATGCTAGCCATTATTAGTAATCCTGGAACATCTAAGAAATGTTTGATCACGATTTTAGCTAGCAGATGAGTGCTTGAGGAGGCTCTGATGTTCACATCAAATTTCAATTTCTAGCACTTTAGATGTTCCACGCTACAGATATTGTCACCAATTTTACTTTTGTTTTTGTTGCTGTTCTCTTCTACCAACTATATTAAATGATTATACAGTTTCAGAAATAAAAGACAGTTCAGATCTTCTTGTGAGACACAAGAAGCAATTTCCTCTCCTCTTTGTAATGCTGAAAATCATTCTTTCTTGGCTCCATAGTGACAAGCTGATTTGTTCCAAGATCAACAATGTGTATTTGCTAAAACATCATGTAACTAAAGAGGACATGTACTAAGCAGTGATAAATGTGGAGAAGTGAGCCAGTGGCGAAGTTGCCCATGGCATCCAATCAGCATTGACGTAACATTTATAATTTGCATACTATAAAAATGTACAGAGCAGCTGATTGGTTGCCATTGGAACTTCTCCACTCCGTGAGCCAATTAGATGCCGTTTTGAGAACCGAGTAAAACCGAGTAAAACCGAACCCGCTCATCTCTACTTAGTACATGTCCCCCTAAATATGTTTAATCTGGTTAAGTTTTATGTGCATGGATTAAACTTTGCAGCTAGTTCCTCCTCAACAATAAACATAAAAATAAAAGACACTGGAATTTTAGTTATACGGCTTTCAGATCGCTAATGCTGGGTCACACCCGGAAATTAGAAATGGGACCTTACCTCGTGTGCTACCCAGCTTTGGACCGGGTCGGGTTGCCATCGGAGGCAGGGACCGTGGCGTCATCGGGGGCTGGTGCAGAGGCAGTGCCAGGAGATGAGATCGTCTCTGCACTGCCTCTCCCTATGCAGTGAATGGGTACCGGGTTGCATCGACCCAGGAAACCCGTTCACACTGCACCTGACCCGTTAATAGCTCAGGAATAACCCTTCTTTATTCCCGGGTTGAATTGGCGGGTCAGGCGACCCGGGAATTCGGGACTGACCCTTTCACACTGCACAGCGACCCGTGTTGACACAGCAATATACCAGGTCGATACCGGGTTATTTGTGCGATGTAAAAGGGATATAATAGAACCAACATCTCTAAAATACAAGTTGACTTCTGCAGAAGATGTACTCCTAATGTTCAGAAGATATACTGTATGTGATAGGCCCACACTTTGGGGGTAATTCAGACCTGATCGTAACAGCAACTTTGTTAGCAGTTGGGCACAACCATGTGCACTGCCGGGGGGAGGGTGGTAGAAGATGTTACATGTGCAGAGAGAGTTAGATTTGGGTGGGTTATATTGTTTCTGTGCAGTGTAAATACTGGCTGCTTTATTTTTACACTGCAATTTAGATTTCAGTTTGAAGTTGAACACACCCCACCCAAATCTAACTCTCTCTGCACATGTTATATCTGCCCCCCCCCCCCCCCCCTGCACTGCACATGGTTTTGCCCAACTGCTAACAAATTTGCTGCTGCGATCAGGTCTGAATTGCCCTCTTTGAAAGAACTTAAGGTGTTGGATGCTGAGAAGTTTGTACTCTACGACCCTTAATCAGGGTAGACCGCAGACGTACGAATTTCACAAATAGGCAATTTTGGGACGTTTGTCCATGCGCAAATTCTGCAACATGCATGTGCAGACTTCTGCATTGCGAATGCATCCCTGAAGGATGTGATCGCAATTTGCTTGACAGCGGTGGGCGGCGGCAAAGCGTCGATGTGGCATTGTAGGGGTGCGATCTGGATAACAGAGGAGTGTCCAGACCATTTTTGGGGCTGGCACATGATATCACACACAGTCGCTGCAACACGAAAAATGGTGGCGGCCCGCCTGCATATGTAGCCTATCTGCGTATGCAGGGGGTCAACCCTAATTCCTGACTCAGTGATGTGATCCCGATCGCATCGCTGGCCGCCAATTGGCATGCTGGGCGGCCCCCAGCATGTGAGTTAATCAGTAGAAGATTCTATAAACCAACTGCAAAATAAGCTGATGTGCAGAACATGTTCTTTTCCTTTCTCAAGGACTCGTATTCGAGGGGTCATTCCGAGTTGATCGTAGCTGTGCTAAATTTAGTACAGCTACAATCATCTTCCCTGACATGCGGGGGGATGCCCAGCACCCTATCCGTTTAGTAGATAGACAGTGTCTAGTTAGACAGTCAATAGATAGACACCATATATTAGACAGACATTAGGTCGACAGGGTCAAAAGGTCGACAGGGTCAAAAGGTCGACATGGAAATGTCGACAGGTCAAAAGGTCGACATGTCAAAAGGTCGACATGGAAGAGATCGACAGGTCAAAAGGTCGACATGGAAAGGTCGACAGGTCAAAAGGTTGACAGGTCAAAAGGTCGACATGGTCAAAGGTCAACATGATAATTGTCGACATAAAAAAGATAGACAAATTTGTTTTTTTAATTTAACATGTTTTTGGATTATTTCATACTTTCTCTATCCATGTCGGCATAGAGTTGGTTATAAACCTTGTGGCGAGCGCAGCGAGCCACCGTGCCCGAAGTGTGGCGAGCGAAGCGAGCCCCGCGAGGGTATGCCTTTCTGCAATTGGGGTGCCAGATGACAAAACTATCCACACAAAGCACAAAAATGCAAAAAACATGGTGTCTACCTTTTTCATGTCGACCATTTTCATGTCGACCTTTTGACCTGTCGACCTTTCCATGTCGACCTTTTGATCCTGTCGACCTTTTGACCCTGTCGACCTAATGTCTATCTAAGATATGGTGTCTATCTATTGACTGTCTAACTAGACACTATCTATCTTTCATACCGGAACCGCCCAGCACAGGACTAGTCCGCCCCACATGTCAGTCCGCCCCCCCCCCCCCGCCCCCCCCCGCACAAATACAAAAGCATCGCACAGTGGCGATGCTTTTGTATTTGTGGAGTAACTCCCGGCCAGCGCAGCCCCTGCTGCTGGCCGGGAGTTAATTGGTGCTGCCACTGGCCGCAGTGGCTGCATGAGACGTCATGCAGCCGCTGCGGCCCGCCCCCCAATGGTCTGGCCACTCCTGCGTTGGCTGGACCGCGCACTTCTCCCGCCCAGCGACCGCCTCTGCACAGTTTCAACCTGATTGCTGCTCTGCGACAAACTGCAGCGAGCTATCGGGTCGGAATGACCCCCTTGGTCACTATGATCTAGAGATGTGCGCGGACCTCTGTGTTTTGGTTCTAATTCATCATCATGTTTTATTTTTGACAAAACCAGCCTCAAGTGTTTTGGTTCGCATTCAGTTTCTGGTTTAGTTTTGGATTTCTTTAAAATTGATAAAAATCGATAAACATTGACTTAAAAAAAACCCAGTAAAAATCTATAAAACAGCTAAATTCAAACCATGTAATTTGGACCTGTGTACATTCAATCCAAAACCCAAGCCCGGCGTTTTAAATCCGAGTTCTGAACTGACAACAGACCCGAGCTGAGACTTGGTTCCACTTGCAACCCCAACGTGATTCTGAACTGGGACTCAATTCAGAAACCCTAAGTTCGGTTGTGCTCGTATTTCATTGCTACAGTATGATAAATGGTGTTCCAGCCAATCAGCTCATACAGTAACAGTCATGTGTTTTACAAGACAGTTGGGAGCTGATTGGCTGGAGCACCATTTATCATACGCAACAAGTCTTACGCAGCTAAAACTCATTGATAAATGGGCCCCTCGCTCCACTTTATCTCTTTCCAAGGCTTAGTACATCTGCCCCAAATTATGGAACAGACATTGCGGTTAACAACATGACATTTCTGTTTGCACATTCGATGTTTATATATAAATAGTATATTAAGACATATTGGGGTGTGATTCAGACCTGAGCGCTGCTGTGCGTTTTGTACAGCGTGTGATCAGGTGATAACTGTGCACGTGTATGCATCGCATTGCGCACGTGTGTCAGATAACAACAAAGGGCATCGCCGGTTAGCGACAGGATGGTGCGAAAATTCCGATCGTACGTGGGCTTTCGCAAGGGGATTGACAGGAAGAGGCCGTTTGTAGGTGGTAATTGAGCATTTACTGGGAGTGTCCGGAGTGTCCGGAAAAACGCAGGCGTTCCCAAGCGTTTTTAGGAAGGGTGTCTGACGTCAGCTCCGGCCCAGATCAGCCTGTTCTCATCGCACTGTAGAAGTAAGTCCTGCGCTGCGCACAGACTGCACACAGTATATTATTACAGCTCAGCATACACATGGGATCGCACACTTGCACGGCGATATATACACTCCTCCTGGGGGTGGTGACTATCTGAACGCAGGACATCGATCAGTTCTGAATCACCCCCATTGCTTATTTTATATGTTTATTTACTAAAGGAATAATGTGATATAATTCCAATTTCTGCATATAATGTATTACTCCTAGACATTGGATGTCTCTTACCTAATATCCTAAGGCTGCAATAGTGAAGAATCTGCCTGTCATTATAGTCAATTTGGATCCATTCCTAATTCTGTAGGAAACAGGAAGCTCGGGTAGGAATTTGCATAGTGTATTGGCAGATGGGGAGAGAGCTAAATAAAGTGGATTGAAGCATCAGTAGAGTGGGTATTTGGCATAGATATCAGCTGCAAGAAGACGGTGTACTTGAGGTGAGATATAATTAATGAATATGGAAGATTATTGGGCGCTCCTTGTGTCTGAAATGATTGCAGCTGTTAATGAGCGACAGAAAGGAAGTAAAGTACCAGCTAACGAGAGCCACCTACAGATCTGAGTCATTGATATCATTTCACTAATACTACAGCGATAGGAGTAGGAAAGAAATGGGAGAATGAGAAAGGGTTCAAGTTTAAGTTAAAAAATAGGATTTTAATTACCTACCGGCAAATCCTTTTCTCGTAGTCCGTAGAAGATACTGGGAATCCATTTAGTACTTAATTTTTACACTGCAATTTAGATTTCAGTTTGAACACACCCCACCCAAATCTAACTCTGTCTGCACATGTTACATCTGCCCCCCCCCCCCCTGCACTGCACATCGGGGGTCATTCCGAGTTGTTCGCTCGCTGCCGTTTTTAGCAGAATTGCGATCAGGCTAAAAACCGGCAATTATGCGCATGCGTATGGGCCGCAGTGCGTACGCGCTAAGTACTTTCACACAAAACTATGCAATTTTACACAGGGCTGTGCGACGCTTTTCAGTCGCTCTGCTGATCGGTGAGTGATTGACAGGAAGTGGGTGTTTCTGGGAGGTAACTGAGCATTTTCCGGGAGTCTGCTAAAAAAAGCAGGCGTGTAACGGAAAAACGCAGGAGTGGCTGGGGAAACGGGGGAGTGGCTGGCCGAACGCAGGGCGTGTTTGTGACATCAAACCAGGAACCAAACAGTATGCAGTGATCGCAATCTAGGAGTAGGTCTGGAGCTACTCAGAAACTGCAGGTAAATATTTAATAGCAGAACTGCTAACCTTTCGTTAGCAATTCTGCTAAGCTAAGATACACTCCCAGAGGGCGGCGGCCTAGCGTGTGCAATGCTGCTAAAAGCAGTAGCGCGCGATCAACTCGGAATGAGGGCCATAGTTTTGCCCAACTGCTTACTTTTTTGGTTTGCTAACAAACTTGAATAAGGCCCTGTGTGTATAACATGTCAGCCTCAGAGCCGGATTAAGGGGGGGTCCAGGGGGTAAGTACCCCGGGCCCTCCTATTTTAGGGGGCCCCCCGACGGAGCAGCTATGTCACAGTGCGGGAACTCACTGATTCTGTAATCTCCAGCGGAAGCAGAGGCTGGAGATTACAGAATCAGTGAATCTCCGCGCTGCCTGGGACGGAGGGGGGAGGAAAATTCTGCTCACCTCACACTGCAGCGCAGCAGAGATTGGATGGAGCGGGAGGGCACGTGTCCGCTTTGCAATCCGCAACAAGGAAAAGCTCATGAATAATTGAGCTGCAGCCGGGCTCAGCGGCCAATAGGGGTGCCGCAGGGTCACGTGGTGCGCCGAGGAGGCTCGGAAGGAGAAGTGATCTCTCCATGAGCACGGTGTAGTACAGGTACTCAGTCTACCCATCCTTCTCCAGCCAGCAGCAGTATCTATGCTCCAGCCAGCACACGCTGCTGTGTGCTGGCTGGTCTGTGATAGTGCAGGGAAGCTGCTGCCGCTTACCAGCAGCAGCCTCTTCTGCCTGTGCAGGGGCCAGGGGGAAGCGATCACACTGATCGCTCCCCCCCCTGTGGATTTGACCCTGGCTGGGGGCCAAATCTGTGAAATAAATGTAGTTCTCATTCATTTGCATAAGGGGCGTGGCCACGCCACCCCGAATTAGGCCACTCCCCTGAAACTTTCAGCTGTGTGTGGAGTCACTGGTAAAGGGGGGGATGGCCCCCATGTTTTAAGTGCCCTGGGCCCCCCGAAGCCATAATCCGGCCCTGGTCAGCCTATTAGTACGCTAGGAACCAGCGCTTCACAAATGTTTCACTAGTAAATAATGCAACAACACAGTACTTAAGTGATACAAAGGTTTCTTTTTGGAACCAAAGTTCTGAGCTGGCCTTCCAGAAGTACCTTCATCAGAATAACAAGATGAATGATGAAGATAATCTTCAAAGATTAATAAGGGGTCTATTTACTAAGCCTCAGATGGAGATAAAGTCGCTGGAGATAAAGTACCAGCCAATCGGTTCCTAGCTGTCATTTTTCAAACACAGCCTGTAACATGACAGTTAGGAGCTGATTGGCTGGTACTTTATCTCCATCCAAGGCATAGTAAATAGACCCCTAAATACTTGAGGAGCAGTTTGAACAGGACATGGCTGTGTCACATTATGACGCGTGTGGACTGGGGGGTTGGGAGTCAGGCACGCTGCCGGTTTCCCTGGTATAGTAGTACAGTAAATGCTGGAGACTGTTGACTCACACTGATCATTTACCCTCAATTGCTGCAACCGGTCATATTAACACACTAGTCATCCTCATTATGGTGATGATGATTGGCAGGCGTCTAAACCATGCGGTGCTTAAATTGTATCACCAGATTTAATAATTTAGGGCGAAATGTATGAATTTGATTTTGCAGCAAAATCTCAGAATTGTTGCCATTTTCTGAAATTTTCCGCATCCATTTTGCAAAATCACCGCAAAATCGCTCGACAATCAAAATTGACTTTTAGTAAATTTACTCCACTTTCTCTCTCTAAAAAGCTTGAAACATCTCCCCCATATCTTGGAATGATCCAACTCAGAATATATGGGTATGGGTCGTTAGGTCGACCCAACTTAGGACGACACTCATTAGGTCGACCACTGAAGGTCGACATTGTCATTAGGTCGACATGTACTAGGTCGACAGGTCAAAAAGTTGACATGAGGTTTTGACTGTTTTTGGTTTAGTTTTCTCCGTAAAGTGACGGGGAACTCATATTAGTGCACCGTGTCCCCTCCATGGCTCGCTTCGCTCGCCAGATTACCGTTCCAATGGTAGTCCACGTGGATCGTTAAGCATGAAAAAATCCAAAAAAATGAAAGAAATTTTTTTGAAAAACTCATGTCGACCTTTTGCCCTATCAACCTAATGCATGTCGACCTTCTGTGGTCGATCTAAGTTGTACCGACCTAACGACCGTAACCCAAATATACATGTACTGTAATTATGAGGTCTATATATGAAGCAGTGAAAGGAGTGGAGAACTGAACCAGTGGAGAAGTTGCCCATGGCAACCAATCAGCTACTCCGTACAATTGTATAGTAGTAGGCAAAGTATAAATGTTACTTCAATGCTGATCGGTTGCCATGGGCAACTTCTCCACTGGCTCACTTCTCCACACTTTTCACTGCTTCATGAAGAGATCCCCAAGTCTTCTTCTTAATCTTGACCAACAGTTTGTCTGAACTGTAAATGTATATGCCTCCAACTCAGCAGCATTCCCACTGTTTGTAATAAAAAAAATTAAACACCAGGGTCAGGGGTGTTTTAAGAGAGGAGAGGGGCCGCGTGCAGCCTCCATTGTGGGCTCCTCCTTTCCATCTGTGAGTAGCCTCTGGCATAATGGCAGAGTCTACTGTGCATGCCCAGGTTTCCGCACCTTCTTTCTGGGGACATGTCCAGTGTGCATGCACAAATCACTCGGAAATAGCCACGGTGGCCATTTTCCAAGTAATTTATGAGCGCAACGCAGAGTCGCCGAAGGACTCTGGAGGGGTAAGTATAATAAATGGGTGCAGGATATGTGGTGTGGGGCTCTCTGGACCCAGGGGCCGGTGTGCTCCACACACACTGCACCCATTATAGAAACACCTGGCTGTGACCTGGGTGGGCCCTCACCATAAATTTCTACAGTTGGATGAACATTTGATAACAGAAAAACCTATCTAAAGGTGGGTACACACTGGAAAGATATATCTGCAGATCAATTGATCTGCAGATATATCTATGGACGGATCGGGCAGTGTGCTGTGCATAAACACTGCCCGATCCGTCGGGGACTGACGTCATGAACTGGGTGGGTGTGTACACACGCCCGCCCAGTTCAGCTGTCAATCACCGCCGGCTGCCGCAGCATGTGTACGGGCGGTCGGCCGACCGCCGTACACACACAGCGACGCACCAATATATCGGTAGATATATTGGCCGTCGGCTGTGCTGCGGGGCCGACGCGATACACAGACGTATTGCGTTCACAGACGTATCGGCCGTACACACTGGCCGACAAACCCGCGATATATCGGCCGTTCAATAGATTGGCCGATATATCGGCCAGTGTGTTGTGTACGGGCCTTAACAGATGTGCCTGCACCTCAGTCTAGAGCACCCGTCAGCAGGGATAGAGTGGCCCACGGGGTTACAGGGGAACCCTCCGGTGGGCCCCACTGCCTGGAGGCCCACCTCCTTCTCTAGGAGTCAGGTTCTAGGCTGTGGACTGGAACTATACATTGTACATATGTTACTGTATACTGCACAGGACTATGGTGTATTTTCTACACTGCATTGCTGTTATTAATCTGGTACATTATCATGCATGGACTAGCGGTATTTACTATACATATTTATCAAGGGGTCCAGAACATGCACTCTTTAATGGTTAAGAAAACCAATGTGGTGTCTGGCTACACATCCTCTGGACATTTCCCACACCCCTAAGCACAGGCCCCAACCATTACATTCCTCCGGTGGGTCCTTCGTGTCCCAGTCCAACAGTGCCCGTCAGTGAGGCATCTTCCAGTGCTTTCACCTCCCATGTGCAAAATCAGCGCCTCAGACCATGATACAGAATGTATAGTATACATCTGCAGTGTACATCCCATCAAGCTGAATTACTGTCCTATACCTGGAACAGCCTAAGCAAGCACAGATCGATCGCTCCAGAGAGCGCATAATAATCACTTGCTATTCACTGTTCAAGCGGCTTTAAGTTTAAAGAATAAAATATTCCTTTTTCCAGTTGCTTTGCTTGTATTCCTGCTTAACAGTAAATTTCTGTTGAGCCGTTTTAGTTTGTCTAAAGTCAATAGTCTATCACTTATACGAGATGGGGAAATGGCAGAGGCTCTAGCAAGTCATTATATACGTGTTTTCAGTGGGAAGAATTGGTTTTCTCTGCTCAACAAATACATCAGCGGTCTGTGTTTTATATTCATTGTGTCTCTTCTTAACCCTATACTGTAGGTTTTCTTCTTTACTAGCTGCTTCGTCTGCATCTCACGTTTCAAAAATACTTTAATATGCAGAACAGGAATGTTACCTGTAGGAAAGAATGGCTTTCGTTGTCTTTATCACACACACACACACACACACACACACACACACACACACACACACACACACACTTATATATACTGTGTATATGTGTATATATATATATATATATATATGTGTGTGTGTGTGTGTGTGTGTGTATGTATATATATATATATATATATATATATATACACATTCAAAAATACTTGTATTCTTTTAATCTTCGACTCAGAGGGTGGAACCAATATTTTAACAACCTGGGAGGAGAAGGATTGTATCAGTAATTTGCCTTTAGGTCAATTGGCGCCTAGTTACATTTTAATTACTAGCGCCTTAGGGCTGCTCCACAGGTCTCGTTATTTCCCTGCATAAAACATAAACGAAGAACATCTTTCAGAATCCACGGCGGGATGATTTGTACAGTTTTCTGGCTATATTAGCCTTTATAGGAAAAAAAAAAAAAAAAAACTGTGTTCCCTAATGCACACCGAGTGAATAATATTACTACATAATAATAGTCAGATTATACGGAGATCTTAGTTGCGTATATCTGCAGATATAGGGTTAAGCCCCCAGGCCGATCGACAAGGCTTCTCCGTCACTGGGGGTCCCTAATACTAGGTATGGGCCTGGGGTGCAGGACCCCATGATGTCGGCACAGGTCGGCCACCCCAGGTCAGCACACAGGTGAAAATTAATAGGGGTTAATAAGAAGCACAGAAGTGCTAAGTAAGTGATGTGATTAAAATAATATATACAAAGTGATAGGAAAAATAATAAGTGTTAATAAAGTGTTAGGGTGTGCCGACCTGAAGCAGCCCAGCCATACCGACACAGGGGCCACCGCACCCCACACCCACCCCATAAATAATTACAAATATATCTGGGTTGAATTCCCAGTGTAAGGCCACATGGTAATGGCACCTACAGCATCTGAGAGCCAGCTTACCTGGGGATACCCCTGGCTTCCCCTATGGCACTTCTGGAGTCAGCAATCCCTCCTAATGCTGACCCATTTATGCCTCTCTATATACAATACACAAAATGGAAAGCTGCTCAATCAGATTGTAATGTCACTCAGGTGCTAAAAGGGGAGGGGTAATTCTGTGTAGGAAAAAAAACTGTGTTCCCTAATGCACACCGAGTGAATAATATTACTACATAATAATAGTCAGATTATACGGAGATCTTAGTTGCGTATATCTGCAGATATAGGGTTAAGCCCCCAGGCCGATCGACAAGGCTTCTCCGTCACTGGGGGTCCCTAATACTAGGTATGGGCCTGGGGTGCAGGACCCCATGATGTCGGCACAGGTCGGCCACCCCAGGTCAGCACACAGGTGAAAATTAATAGGGGTTAATAAGAAGCACAGAAGTGCTAAGTAAGTGATGTGATTAAAATAATATATACAAAGTGATAGGAAAAATAATAAGTGTTAATAAAGTGTTAGGGTGTGCCGACCTGAAGCAGCCCAGCCATACCGACACAGGGGCCGACATCATGGGGTCCTGCACCCCAGGCCCATACCTAGTATTAGGGACCCCCAGTGACGGAGAAGCCTTGTCGATCGGCCTGGGGGCTTAACCCTATATCTGCAGATATACGCAACTAAGATCTCCGTATAATCTGACTATTATTATGTAGTAATATTATTCACTCGGTGTGCATTAGGGAACACAGTTTTTTTTTTTCCTACACAGAATTACCCCTCCCCTTTTAGCACCTGAGTGACATTACAATCTGATTGAGCAGCTTTCCATTTTGTGTATTGTATATAGAGAGGCATAAATGGGTCAGCATTAGGAGGGATTGCTGACTCCAGAAGTGCCATAGGGGAAGCCAGGGGTATCCCCAGGTAAGCTGGCTCTCAGATGCTGTAGGTGCCATTACCATGTGGCCTTACACTGGGAATTCAACCCAGATATATTTGTAATTATTTATGGGGTGGGTGTGGGGTGCGGTGGCCCCTGTGTCGGTATGGCTGGGCTGCTTCAGGTCGGCACACCCTAACACTTTATTAACACTTATTATTTTTCCTATCACTTTGTATATATTATTTTAATCACATCACTTACTTAGCACTTCTGTGCTTCTTATTAACCCCTATTAATTTTCACCTGTGTGCTGACCTGGGGTGGCCGACCTGTGCCGACATCATGGGGTCCTGCACCCCAGGCCCATACCTAGTATTAGGGACCCCCAGTGACGGAGAAGCCTTGTCGATCGGCCTGGGGGCTTAACCCTATATCTGCAGATATACGCAACTAAGATCTCCGTATAATCTGACTATTATTATGTAGTAATATTATTCACTCGGTGTGCATTAGGGAACACAGTTTTTTTTCCTACACAGAATTACCCCTCCCCTTTTAGCACCTGAGTGACATTACAATCTGATTGAGCAGCTTTCCATTTTGTGTATTGTATATAGAGAGGCATAAATGGGTCAGCATTAGGAGGGATTGCTGACTCCAGAAGTGCCATAGGGGAAGCCAGGGGTATCCCCAGGTAAGCTGGCTCTCAGATGCTGTAGGTGCCATTACCATGTGGCCTTACACTGGGAATTCAACCCAGATATATTTGTAATTATTTATGGGGTGGGTGTGGGGTGCGGTGGCCCCTGTGTCGGTATGGCTGGGCTGCTTCAGGTCGGCACACCCTAACACTTTATTAACACTTATTATTTTTCCTATCACTTTGTATATATTATTTTAATCACATCACTTACTTAGCACTTCTGTGCTTCTTATTAACCCCTATTAATTTTCACCTGTGTGCTGACCTGGGGTGGCCGACCTGTGCCGACATCATGGGGTCCTGCACCCCAGGCCCATACCTAGTATTAGGGACCCCCAGTGACGGAGAAGCCTTGTCGATCGGCCTGGGGGCTTAACCCTATATCTGCAGATATACGCAACTAAGATCTCCGTATAATCTGACTATTATTATGTAGTAATATTATTCACTCGGTGTGCATTAGGGAACACAGTTTTTTTTCCTACACAGAATTACCCCTCCCCTTTTAGCACCTGAGTGACATTACAATCTGATTGAGCAGCTTTCCATTTTGTGTATTGTATATAGAGAGGCATAAATGGGTCAGCATTAGGAGGGATTGCTGACTCCAGAAGTGCCATAGGGGAAGCCAGGGGTATCCCCAGGTAAGCTGGCTCTCAGATGCTGTAGGTGCCATTACCATGTGGCCTTACACTGGGAATTCAACCCAGATATATTTGTAATTATTTATGGGGTGGGTGTGGGGTGCGGTGGCCCCTGTGTCGGTATGGCTGGGCTGCTTCAGGTCGGCACACCCTAACACTTTATTAACACTTATTATTTTTCCTATCACTTTGTATATATTATTTTAATCACATCACTTACTTAGCACTTCTGTGCTTCTTATTAACCCCTATTAATTTTCACCTGTGTGCTGACCTGGGGTGGCCGACCTGTGCCGACATCATGGGGTCCTGCACCCCAGGCCCATACCTAGTATTAGGGACCCCCAGTGACGGAGAAGCCTTGTCGATCGGCCTGGGGGCTTAACCCTATATCTGCAGATATACGCAACTAAGATCTCCGTATAATCTGACTATTATTATGTAGTAATATTATTCACTCGGTGTGCATTAGGGAACACAGTTTTTTTTCCTACACAGAATTACCCCTCCCCTTTTAGCACCTGAGTGACATTACAATCTGATTGAGCAGCTTTCCATTTTGTGTATTGTATATAGAGAGGCATAAATGGGTCAGCATTAGGAGGGATTGCTGACTCCAGAAGTGCCATAGGGGAAGCCAGGGGTATCCCCAGGTAAGCTGGCTCTCAGATGCTGTAGGTGCCATTACCATGTGGCCTTACACTGGGAATTCAACCCAGATATATTTGTAATTATTTATGGGGTGGGTGTGGGGTGCGGTGGCCCCTGTGTCGGTATGGCTGGGCTGCTTCAGGTCGGCACACCCTAACACTTTATTAACACTTATTATTTTTCCTATCACTTTGTATAGATTATTTTAATCACATCACTTACTTAGCACTTCTGTGCTTCTTATTAACCCCTATTAATTTTCACCTGTGTGCTGACCTGGGGTGGCCGACCTGTGCCGACATCATGGGGTCCTGCACCCCAGGCCCATACCTAGTATTAGGGACCCCCAGTGACGGAGAAGCCTTGTCGATCGGCCTGGGGGCTTAACCCTATATCTGCAGATATACGCAACTAAGATCTCCGTATAATCTGACTATTATTATGTAGTAATATTATTCACTCGGTGTGCATTAGGGAACACAGTTTTTTTTCCTACACAGAATTACCCCTCCCCTTTTAGCACCTGAGTGACATTACAATCTGATTGAGCAGCTTTCCATTTTGTGTATTATATTAGCCTTTAATCAAATATGGCATTATATTTATGTGATTTGAGATGGATAAATTCAATTATTGTTTAAAATGCCTGTCATGGCAGCCCATGTTGTTTATGAAGTGTCCTTCCATTTGGGGTGGATACAAGCAATATCTCTCAGGAAAAGAAGTAAAGAACAATGGGGCAGATGTATTAAGCCTGAAGAAGTGATAAAGCAGTGATAGGTGCAAGGTGATAAAGCACCAGCCAATCAGCTCCAATATGTAAATTTCCAGTTAGGAGCTGATTGGCTGGTGCATTATCACCTTGCACTTACCACTGCTTTAGCACTGCTTTATTACTTCTCCAGCCTTAATACATCTGCCCCATTATGTGAGATTTGATTAAAAATGTGATATTTGTATTTGGCTTTTTATTTTTTACCCAGCTTTGGTTCAACCCAGGTGCAAATATTTGTCTTTCTTTTCTGTTGTTTTTCAGTTCTTTTTTTTTATTGCTTTACGGTTAAAAATCAATAAAGTAACATAATAATAATAATAATAATAATAATAATAATAATAATAAAAACACATTTTTGAGTTTCAAATAAATGTTAATTGAATATCACATCTCCTCAAAACCCACTTTACAAAATAATTTTCTAGTTGTTTTTTGACACCCACTCATTTTAAATTATATACGCAAAATAGCTATAGGTGGGAGTGACATCATTCCCTTCTCTACATCGTTCAAGTAACCAATCACCAGCAGTTATGTAGGTATGAGAACTGCACCAAAGTATGCCCCACATAGTAATGCCACTTGTTATGCCCCACACAGTAATGCCCCTTGCACTAAAGTATGCCCCACACAGTAATGCCCCTTGTTATACCCAACACAGTAATGCCCCTTGTACCACAGTATGCCCCACACAGTAATACCCCTTGTTATGCCCCACACAGTAATGCCCCTTGTACCATGCCTCACTTAGCAATAATCACAATGCACACTGTACCTGGTCCTGCTTATTGTCAGGGGTTGTTCAATGCTGCTTCTGCAGTGCTGCCAGCCAGGCCTGCTCCCTCTACTACCACCACAGCCAACACCACATTCCCGGCACTTCTGTGCTGTTGCTTGTGTCCTCCCTCTGGGCCAGAGCCGGCCATAGGTATAGGCAAACTAGGCAATTGCCTAGGGCATTTGATATGCCTAGGGGCATCAGCAGATTCTGCTGATTAAAATGATATGCGGCATGCCTATATTCTGTGTGTGGCATTTCATATGCAGATACAGCCACAGTCTCACACCACAGTATATAGGCATGCTGCATATCATTTTAATCAGCAGAAGCTGCTTGTGCATCCTACCCACATAGCAATGCAAATAAGATGCATTTTCATTAAAAAAATGTGCCGACGTTCACATTGAGGCAAGATTTATGAGGACACATCTGTGTCCAAGCAGAGGCAGAGGTCACAGTGTTAGTGGCAGTGTGAGTGCTGTGTGCATGTGAGTGGGTTGGCTGTGCAGTAGTGTTCGGAATATGTGTAAGGAGCATTATGTGTGTCATGTACAAATGTATTAATAATGTGCAACATATGTGTAAGGGGCACTATGTGTGTCATTATGTGTATAAGGGCATTAATAATGTGTGGCATATGTGTACCAGGGTACTACTGTATGTGTGATTATGTGTATAGGGGCACTAATAACGTGCAGCAAATGTGTAGGGGGCACTATGTGTGTCATTATGTGTATAAGGGCATTAATAATGTGTGGCATATGTGTAAAGGACATTATGTGTAAATGGGCATTAATAAAGGTTGTCATAATGTGTAAGGCACATTACTGTATGTTTATAAGGACATTAATAATGTGTCTCATATGTCTTAGGGGCATTACTGTGTGGCATTATGTGTTTAAAGTGCTCTACTATGTGGCGTTGCGTATAGAAAGGGCACTACTGTGTCGTCTAATGTGAATAAAGAGCAATAGGGTGTGGTGAAATGTGAATAAGGAGCAATTCAGTGTGATGTAATGTGAATAAGGGGCACTACTGTGAGGAGTAACGTTTATAAGGTAAAGTGATACTACTGTGGGATGTAATATGAATTATGGACACTATCGCATGATCAAATGTGAATAAAGTGCAGTACTGTGTGGCGTAATTGGAATTGGGGTTTCTATTGTGTGGCCATGCCCCTTGCCAGCAAAAACACACTCCTTTTTGGGCTGTGCGCCAAATGTGCGAACTGTTCCTATTTAAAATATAGGGGGTACAAACACCAAAATAAGGACTGCTATGGATGAGGGGTGATGGTGCTGGGAAAGAGGCGGAACCAGCGGTGGTGCTAGGGGGCACCAGCCAAAATCTTGCCTAGGGCATCATATTGGTTAGGGCCGGTTCTGCTCTGGGCTCCATCTATATCCCTCCCAAAATGGCTGCCACCAACTTTAGTATCCATCAAAATTGTCCTCTCTTAAACGGTGGCCATTTTGGGAGTGACATTTTCACAGCATTCTATACAGTCGGCCAGACCGCATAGAATACTGCACACAGTAGCTTCGGCCTGGTATCCCGTGCGGTTACACGGCTGGCCCAGCCCTAAAAACGGCACTGTTTAAAGTATTGGGAAGAAAAATCAAAGGTACTACCGTCCCATTTCTCAGCTACCCAGTCCCTCCAAGCTACTTGAGAGACTTGCCTACACTCGCCTTACACACTTTCTTAACTCCCACAACTTATTGGACCCACTTCAGTCAGGCTTTCATGCCCAACACTCCACAGAGACGGCACTGACCAAAGTAGTGAATGATCTAGTCACTGCTAGATCAAAAGGCCGTTACACACTACTTATTCTTCTAGATCTCTCTGCTGCTTTTGACACTGTTGACCACTCTCTTCTCATACAAACACTACAATCCCTAGGTCTTCAGGACATAGCCCTTACTTGGTTCTCATCCTACCTATCTAATCGCTCTTTCAGTGTTCACTTCTCTGATTCTACCTCCTCTTCTCTACCTCTATCAGTTGGAGTACCGCAAGGCTCAGTCTTAGGTCCTCTGCCTTTCTCAATCTATACCTCCTCTCTTGGTAAACTAATCAGCTCCTTCGGATTTCAGTATAATTTGTATGCTGATGATACTCAAATCTACCTATCCTCCCCAGATTTCTCACCATCTGTATTGGCTCGTGTCACTGGATGCCTGTCTGCCATTTCATCTTGGATGTCATCTCGCCACCTCAAACTCAACATTTCCAAAACAGAATTAATTATTTTCCCACCAGCTAAGAGTAGTTACCAACCTGATATCTCCATAACTGTTGACAATGCAACTATCCACCCTACCCCACAAGCTCGTTGCCTAGGTGTCACCCTTGACTCTGAAATGTCCTTTGTTCCACACATTCAATCTGTCTCTAAATCATGTTACATGCACCTTAAAAACATTTCCAAAATACGCCCTTATCTTACACAAGACACTGCAAAAACTATAATCCATGCACTCATCATCTCCCGCATTGATTATTGTAATAGTCCCCTTACTGGTCTTCCCAAACATAGGCTCTCACCACTTCAATACATTTTAAATGCAACTGCGAGGCTAATCTTCCTCACCAGACGTTCTTCATCTGCTGATCCACTCTGTCAGTCCCTCCATTGGTTACCGGTATTCTACCGTGTCAAATATAAAATACTTTTACTTACATACAAGGCTATTAACCAAACTGCACCATCATACATCTCCTCACTCATCTCAAAATATCTCCCTACCAGACCTCTCCGCTCTGCACAAGATCTGCATCTCTCATCCACATATATTACCTGTTCCCACTCAAAATTACAGGACTTTACCCGAGCTTCACCCACTCTGTGGAATGCACTCCCACGCACAATAAGACTCTCCTCTAGTCTCCAAACCTTTAAATGTTCCCTGAAAACTCATCTCTTCAGACAAGCCTACCAAATTTCAGACCCACACACATAACCTTCAGTGCTTCCCTATCCAGTTACATCCCCTCTGTACAGTCCACATAACCTCACATTTTGTCTTCCAACATTGCTGGGTGATCATATCATACAACCCATTAAGAACCTAGCAATCTGGGGAACCATTATGTAACAGGTAGCATCTATCCTTGTGTATCAATGCCTATTTCCCTATAGATTGTAAGCTTGCAAGCAGGGCCTTCCTACCTCTGTCTGTCTGTCTGTCTGTCTGTCTGTCTGTCTTTGTCCAGTTTTGTTCTATAACTGTTGTTCTAATTGTAAAGCGCAACGGAATGTGCTGCGCTATATAAGAAACTGCTAATAAATAAATAAATAAAATCATTTGTGTGAGTTAAGACAAATCTTGCTTAGGGTCACGGACAGCTCTTCTGGTAGTGAGTTTCAACACATGAGAAAATAAATAATGCATCTGCTCAGTTTATTCTCACAGCTTAAAGAATGGATAAAAAAAAAAAAAAAACCTGCATCGCTTAAAGGCAAAATAATCATTCAATAGGGGAAATGACTCAAATTGTACTATTCAAAATCAACTATGTTTTTTTTTTGTAAAGTTGTCAAAATAAGTTAGACAATCAATTGTGAAAATTGATGAATATCACCCACTGAGATTGTTTTAGCATCTACTTTCTAATTTTTTAACCTCACAGCTTCCAAAAGTTCCAGATCTAAATGTTCCACTGCTTGCTTTTGCCGGTAAGAAAAGAACTGCATGATCAGTGTAAATGATTTAATCACTATAGGAAATCGTTAGTGTTTGTAGAACAAAGAAAATGCTAAAACAAGATATGAGAGAAAGGAAGGAGATCTTCAAGTGATTCAGTTATTTTTTATGTTTATAAGGATCAGGTTAATAAATGGACACAGTTATGTATTATGTATCCATGTATTATATTGTATTTAGAGGAAAAGAAAAATGTCATGTCTTTTCACAGTTTTTTTTTTTTATGGCAGGTGAATTAGTGCACTGAAAAAATATTGCACTTAATATTATTATTTTTTATTATTATTATTATTTTTATTATTATTATCATCATCATCATTTTTTCCCATAGCAATCCAAAAGCTGCACAGCACTGCGCAAATGGGTAAAACATACAAAAAGTACATACGTGCAAAATGGTACAGACAAGAACATACTTTACATTTACAGTATATAGGGGGTCATTCCAACCCGTTCGCACGCAGTGGTTTTTCGCTGCTGTGCGGACGGGTGCGGAATGCGCGGGCACGGCATTGCCTGGCGACAGGGGTCGCCGGGTTACGTTGCGGCTACCGACGGGAGCAACCGCAAGGAAGATTGACAGCAAGGAGGCATGGAGGGGCGGATCCGGACCGTTGGAGAGCGTTTTCGGGGAGTGGTGAGTATAACGCAGGCGTGTCCAGGACAACGGAGGGCGGAGGAGTGACGTCAAAGCCGGGCCCATCATTGCTGGATCCATCGCACAGGGTAAGTATGTCCAGGGCTACTCTTCTTCTGCTTGAATTTATTTTAGCTTAGCAGGGCTGCACAAGCGATCGCAGCCCTGCTAAGCTAAAATACACTCCCCCCATAGGCGTGGGCTATTGATCGCAGCAGCAGCTAAAAGTTGCTGGCTGCGATCAACTCGGAATGACCACCATAGTCAGCTAGAGATGTGCGCAGACCTTCATGTTTTGGTTTTGGATCACTTGGTTTTTTTAAATAAAATTTCTAAAAATAACTAAAATAACATAATTTGGGCCTTTTTTTGTTCCTAAAGTATTATTAACGTCAATAACATTAATTTCCAGTCATTTCTAGTCAATTTCCAGTCAATTTTGATCATCTCACAGCTCACAATGTTTTCATCCAGTTCAGGCCAAAAGATTGCATGAGGTAGCTGGCTGAGTAAGCTAAGTGACAGCAGTGGGCAGCACACACATGTGGTGGACAACTTCAAGTATGACACATCTGGGAAACAGAGTGGCACTGCTGTGGCAAATAGAATGGCAATTTAATAAACTATATGACTCCATAGAAAGTAACCAAGAATGTTTTCATTAATCAAGAAATAGATCAGAGGCCTGAGGGAGGTACAGGGAAATGGAGGTAATAAAAAAAGAAGAAAAAAAAAAGATTGATTGATTAATTGATTGATTGATTGTGGTAGGCAACTGTATGGTCAATTTAGGCGCAAACTGATTTGAATAACTAAATATTCTCTGTGAGGCCTACAGGCAAAAAGACAATAAAAGAAGAATAAAAAAATGATTGATTGGTTGTAGTGGGCATTGGCAACTATAGTCCATAGTCTCTTTTAGGTGAGGCCTAGTGGCAAAAAAGACAATGGTGATCATTCCGAGTTGTTCGCTCACTGCCGTTTTTTGCAGAATAGCGATCAGGCTAAAAATGGGTGATTCTGCACATGCGTAGGGTCCGCAGGGCGCACGCATTAAGTATTTTCACACAAAACTATGCAATTTTACACAGGTCCGAGCGACGCTTTTCTGACGCTCTGCTGATCGGTGTGTGTGTTTGACAGGAAGTTTTTGTTTCTGGGCGGAAACTGACCGATTTCCGGGACTGTGCTAAAAAAACGCAGGCATGTCAGGCTAAAAAGCAGGAGTGGCTGGAGAAACGGGGGAGTGGCTGGCCGAACGCAGGGCGTGTTTGTGACGTCAAACCAGGAACTAAACGGACTGAGGTGATCGCAATCTAGGAGTAGGTCTGGAGCTACTCAGAAACTGCAGGGAAATATTTAATAGCAGAACTGCTAATCTTTCGTTCGCACTTCTGCTAAGCTAAAATACACTCCCAGAGGGCGGCGGCTTAGTGTGTGCACTGCTGCTAAAAGCAGCTAGCGAGCGATTAACTCGGAATGAGGGCCAATAAAAGAATAAGATTGTCACTAATGTCCCCAAAAAATTCAGCCTAGAATGAAAATAAAAGTGGTGCAAGATGGAATTATCTTTGGGCCCTCTCTCCCACGTATTAGTTATTAAAAAGGACATGCACAGTTTAACAAACCAAGCACTTCAGACAGCGTGTTTTTTTTGTGTGGCCCCCACAAATCAAGCTACCAATGGGTTTAAGGCAGCTAAGCTAACAGCTCTACAGTGGCATAATTTCATTGTCACCCTCATCAATGTGTACATCATCCTCACACAATAATAATTAATCCCTGCTGAAATCTGAACTTTGATGTAATTGCCAGCAAAGGTTTTTCTCATGGATTTTCCAGTTCACTTTGATTAACATCATCTTTTCCACATTTTGAAGAAGTAGAATTCTACACTGTTCACTGACAAGGTTTCTGGCTGTGCTGAAAACTCTTTCTGAGTACATACTGGAGGGTGGGCAGCTCAAGTAATGCAAAGCGAGTTTATCCTCCACCATTCTTTGGATGTTGACCATATCAGATAGAAATACGGTAGAGGTGTCACTAATTTTGGGCAATTCTTTTAGAGCCAACCAGTTATCAGAATGTTGTGTTGACTCCTCTGTATCAACACTAGGCAGCAGCAGTTGGCGGAGAAACTGAAGGAGATGTTGTGTACCACCTAAGCCACCAACTTGCTTACCACAGTACTTGTTATATGTTATGTGAACACATTGGGGTATGGCCTGCAGAGTCACAGTACTAATATTTTATGTGAAAGCAGTGGGGTACAGCACCTACACCACACATCAGTGGTACAAAAAAAGCCATTTATAGTATTTTTGATGTCTATAAAGCTCCTTGAGACCTGTTGGAAAAAGAGCATCTATATACATAACATTATTATTATTATTATTATTTATTTTTAAAAATTTTTGCAAATGCCAACTCATACTGCAAACTGGCAGCACTTCTATTTATATAAATGCAGTGGGGGGGGGGGGGGTACAGCACACACAACAAGCTGTACAAAAAATATAAAAAAAAATAACTTTTTAAAAAACTTTTTGGGATGGACACTGGAAAGATAAGTTAGCAGCACTGAAGTGTATGAACACTGGGCCGATATGATAGCAGTACTGGAGTGTATGAACACTGGGCCGATATGTCAGCAGTACTGGAGTGTATGAACACTGGACAGAAACGTCAGCAGTACTGGAATGTATGGACAAATCTGTACCAACCTATCAGCTGCTAATTGTCATTTTATAGGCTGTGTTTGAAAAATGACAGGGGCTGAATGGTTGGTACTTTATATCTCTCCACTGAGGGCCAGTGCTAGGGTGTTTGGCGCCCTCCTGCGAACTATAAAATTGAGCCCTCCCTCCCATAACTCATAAAGGGTCAGCGTGCATCACAAAAGAGGGGGATTTCAGGGAGGGTGAGGGCAGGGACCCTGACGGGAAGTTACAGGGAGGGTGAAGGCAGGGAGTTACATGGAGGGTAAAGGCAGGGGCACTGACGGCAGTGGCGTAACTACTGCCCCCGCAGCCCTCGCGGTGGCTTGGGGACGAGGGGCTGCGGGGGCGCCACTGATTTACAGCAGACTGACATGCGGACGAGCGTCCGCATGTCAGTCTGCGGTCTCCTTCCCTCCGCCGCTTGTTGGAGGGACACGGAGGGCACAGCGCGCCTCCCTGTGTCCCTCCTGCATCATCTCCGGCGGCCGCGGGTCTAATAGGGGGAAGTGCCGTCCGTGAGCTCTAATTGGCTCACGAACCGGCACTTCCCCCTATTAGACCCGCGGCCGCCGGAGATGATGCAGCAGGAGGGACCACAGGAGAGGCGAGCTGTGCCCTCCGTGTCCCTCCAAAAAGCGGCGGGGGGGGGTGAGGGGGGGAAAGAAATATCTGGCACTGGGGCATATCTGGCAGTGGGGGGAATATCTGGCACTGGATATCTGGCGCTGGGGCATATATGGCACTGGTTGGGAATATCTGGCACTGGGGGCATATATGGCACTGGGGGGGAATATCTGGCACTGGGGGCATATATGGCACTGGGGGGGAATATCTGGCACTGAGGGCATATATGGCACTGGGGGGGAATATCTGGCACTGGGGGCATATATGGCACGGGGGGAATATCTGGCACTGGGGCATATATGGCACTGGGGGGAATATCTGGCACTGGGGGCATATATGGCACTGGGGGCATATTTGGCACTGGGGGGGAATATATGGCACTGGGGGCATATCTGGCACTGGGGGCATATGTGGCACTGGGGGGGAATATCTGGCACTGGGGGCATATGTGGCACTGGGGGGTATATGTGTACCTGGCACATGGGGGGGGGGGGGCTATATTTGGCACTGGGGCATATGAGTACCTGGCACCGTGGGGGAATATCTGGCACTGGGGACATATGTGGCACTGGGAGCACAGCCCTAGCAACAAGGACTACCTCCTAGCAACGAGCATGACACCCAGTGCATGAAACACCTGGCAACGAGCATGACACCCAGTGCATAAAACACCTGGCAACGAGCATGACACCCAGTGCATGAAACCCCTGGCAACGAGCATGACACCCTGAGCATGAAAACCCCTGGCACCGTGCATGGAACCAAGAGCATGAAACCCCTGGCAACGAGCATGACACCCAGTGCATGAAACCCCTGACAACGAGCAGGTAATTGAAAAGTAATTAGAAGCCTTACTGTAGGACTTAATGTGTAATGGGCATTACGGTGTGTGGCATAATGTATCACGGACATTGCGGTGTGTGTCATAATGTGTCACAGGCATTACGGTGTATGGTATACTATATCGCGGGCATTGTGATATGTGGTATAATGTCTCAGGGTCATTGCAGTGTGTGGCATAATGTATCACGGACATTGCGGTGTGTGTCATAATGTGTCAGGCATTACGGTGTGTGGTATACTATATCACGGGCATTGTGGTATGTGGTATAATGTCTCAGGGTCATTGCAGTGTGGCATAATACATAACGGGCATTGCGGTGTGTGGCATAGGGTATAACGGGCAGGGCATTGCGGTATGTGTCACAGGCATTACGGTGTATGGTATACTATATCACGGGCATTGTGGTATAATGTCTCAAGGTCATTGCAGTGTGTGGCATAATGTGTCACAGGCATTGTATGTGCTATAATGTATCGGGCATTGCAGTGTGTGGCATAATGTATCACGGACATTGCGGTGTGTGTCATAATGTGTCACAGACATTGTATGTGCTATAATGTATCAGGGGCATTGCAGTGTGTAGCATAATGTATAATGGGCATTGCGATTCCTGTCATAATGTGTCACAGGCATTACGGTGTGTGGCATAATGTGTCACAGGCATTACGGTGTGTGGCATAATGTGTCGGGGGCATTACAGTGTGTGCATATTGTGTCATGTGCATTATTGTGTGCGGCATAATGTCTAAGGGCCATTGCAGTATGTGGCATAATGTATACTGGGCATTACTATAAGGAGGAAAAATGACAAATAATGTAAGGGGCATGAATCAGGATTATTTTTCTTTCCTGTGGTGGCCAACGTCTGGGCGTGCAGGTTGCAAAACTGGGGTATAAGGTAGTCTTTTCCTGCAATGCCACGCCCCTTTATGCGAAACCACGCCCATTCCAACGAAACCACGCCCCCTTTTTGGCGGCGCGCGCATATTTATCCCTTTCTTGCTCCCAATTATGGAGCATGAAGGGGGGGGGGGGGGGGGGGGGGCGCCGAAGAATTTTTTGGCTTGGGGGAGAAAAATTTCTAGTTACGCCACTGACTGACGGAGTTACAGGGTGGGTGAGGGCAGGGAGTTACAGGGAGGGTGAGGGCAGGGGCACTGATGGGTAGTTAAAGGGAAGGTGAGGGCAGGGACGCTGACAGGGAGTTACAGAGAGGGTGAGGGCAGGGATGCTAAGGGGAGTTACAGTGAGGGCAGGGATGCTGAGGGGGAGTTACAGGGAGGGTGAGGGCAGGAACACTGGGGGAAGTTAAAGGAAAGGTGAAGGCAGGGACTCTGAGGGGTAGTTACAGGGAGGGTGAGGGTACGGACACTGAGGGGGAGTTACAGGGAGGGTGTAGGCAGGAACTCTGAGGGGGAGTTACAGGGAGGGTGAGGGCAAGGACACTGAGGGGGAGTTATAGGGAGGGAGAGGGCAGGGACTCTGAGGGGGAGTTACAGGGAGGGTGAGGGCAGGGTCACTGGGGGGAGTTAAAGGGACGGTGAAGGCAGGGATACTGAGGGAGAGTTACAGGGAGGATGAGGGCAGGTACTCTGAGGGAGAGTTACAGGGAGGGTGGGTGAGGGCATGGGCACTGGGGGGGAGTTACAGGGAGGGTGAGGGTAGGGGCACTGGGGGGGGAGTAAAGCATGGGTTAGGGCAGTGGTACTGAGGGTGGAGTTACAGGGAGAGTGAGGGCAGGGATGCTGACAGGGAGTTAGAAAGAGCATGCGGGGCATTGAGGGGGAGTTATAGGGAGGGTGAGGGCATGGGCACTGGGGGAGGAGTTACAGGGAGGGTGAGGGTAGGGGCACTGGGGGAGGAGTTACATGGTGGGTGAGGGCATTGGTACCGAGGGTGGAGTTACAGGGAGAGTGAGGGCAGGGGCCTAAAAAATTGCTTTATTAGAATAAATAAAATATTCTAAATCCATGTGGGGATTAAACATACTGTACATATACAAACTATATACTATGGAGAGTCCCCCAGATGTCACTTACCAGATATGTGCAGTATAAGCAGCGCCTCCTCTCTTGTTCAGAAAGAGGCAGCAGCCTGTCACACATGGGATTCTGCACGCCGTGGCTATCCCTTTGATTCAGAGCAGCGCACAGGGGAGGCGGAGCTCGGGACTCAGAGCTGTGCTAGTGTGCAGGGGCAAACGCAGGATTTTCATGGGGGGGTTGTGTTTCTATATGGGTGTGTGTGTGTATATTTTTATGTAAGTAGCTAGGTCCAGCGCTCAGTGCATCTCTCCATGTACACATGCTGGGTGCCCTCCCCAGATACCAGTAAGGTATCTGGTATCTGCGGGGACATGTAGCAGCAAATGTAAATGGTGACACTCCGGTCTATTACAAACCAACTCGAAACACAATGGTGTAACACAATCAACGTTTCAGCTCTGTAGTGCACTTTTTTCATGTTGTGTTAAACTTAAAAAAAAAAAGCTCATTAAAGAGTTGAAAATAAGAATTTACTTACCGATAATTCTATTTCTCATAGTCCGTAGTGGATGCTGGGAACTCCGTAAGGACCATGGGGAATAGCGGCTCCGCAGGAGACTGGGCACAAAAAGTAAAAGCTTTAGACTAGCTGGTGTTCACCGGCTCCTCCCCCTATGACCCTCCTCCAAGCCTCAGTTAAGATACTGTGCCCGGACGAGCGTACATAATAAGGAAGGATCTTGAATCCCGGGTAAGACTCATACCAGCCACACCAATCACACCGTACAACTCGTGATCTGAACCCAGTTAACAGTATGATAACCGTAGGAGCCTCTGAAAAGATGGCTTCCAACAATAAACAATCCGATTTGTTTGTAACAATAACTATATACAAGTATTGCAGACAATCCGCACTTGGGATGGGCGCCCAGCATCCACTACGGACTATGAGAAATAGAATTATCGGTAAGTAAATTCTTATTTTCTCTGACGTCCTAGTGGATGCTGGGAACTCCGTAAGGACCATGGGGATTATACCAAAGCTCCCAAACGGGCGGGAGAGTGCGGATGACTCTGCAGCACCGAATGAGAGAACTCCAGGTCCTCCTCAGCCAGGGTATCAAATTTGTAGAATTTAGCAAACGTGTTTGCCCCTGACCAAGTAGCTGCTCGGCAAAGTTGTAAAGCCGAGACCCCTCGGGCAGCCGCCCAAGATGAGCCCACCTTCCTTGTGGAATGGGCTTTTACAGATTTTGGCTGTGGCAGGCCTGCCACAGAATGTGCAAGTTGAATTGTACTACAAATCCAACGAGCAATCGTCTGCTTAGAAGCAGGAGCACCCAGCTTGTTGGGTGCATACAGTATAAACAGCGAGTCAGATTTTCTGACTCCAGCCGTCCTGGAAACATATATTTTCAGGGCCCTGACTACGTCCAGCAACTTGGAGTCCTCCAAGTCCCTAGTAGCCACAGGTACCACAATAGGTTGATTCATGTGAAACGCTGAAACCACCTTAGGGAGAAATTGAGGACGAGTCCTCAATTCCGCCCTATCCGAATGAAATATCAGGTAAGGGCTTTTATAGGATAAAGCCGCCAATTCTGATACGCGCCTGGCTGAAGCCAGGGCCAACAGCATTACCACTTTCCATGTGAGATATTTCAAATCCACCGTGGCAAGTGGTTCAAACCAATGTGATTTTAGGAACCCTAAAACTACATTGAGATCCCAAGGTGCCACTGGAGGCACAAAAGGAGGCTGTATATGCAGTACCCCTTTGACAAACGTCTGAACTTCAGGCACTGAAGCCAGTTCTTTCTGGAAGAAGATCGACAGGGCCGAAATTTGAACCTTAATGGATCCTAATTTTAGGCCCATAGACAATCCTGCTTGCAGGAAATGTAGGAAACGACCCAGTTGAAATTCCTCCGTAGGGGCCTTCTTGGCCTCACACCACGCAACATATTTTCGCCAAATGCGATGATAATGTTTTGCAGTTACATCCTTCCTGGCCTTGATCAGGGTAGGGATGACTTCATCTGGAATGCCTTTTTCCTTCAGGATCCAGCGTTCAACCGCCATGCCGTCAAACGCAGCCGCGGTAAGTCTTGGAACAGACAAGGTCCCTGCTGGAGCAGGTCCTTCCTTAGAGGTAGAGGCCACGGGTCCTCTGTGAGCATCTCTTGCAGCTCCGGGTACCAAGTTCTTTTTGGCCAATCCGGAGCCACGAGTATCGTTCTTACTCCTCTCCTTCTTATGATTCTCAGTACTTTTGGTATGAGAGGAAGAGGAGGGAACACATATACCGACTGGAACACCCACGGAGTTACCAGAGCGTCCACCGCTATTGCCTGAGGGTCCCTTGACCTGGCGCAATATCTGTCCAGTTTCTTGTTGAGACGGGACGCCATCATGTCCACCTTTGGTTTTTCCCAACGGTTTACAATCACTTGGAAGACTTCTGGATGAAGTCCCCACTCCCCCGGGTGGAGGTCGTGTCTGCTGAGGAAGTCTGCTTCCCAGTTGTCCACTCCCGGAATGAACACTGCTGACAGTGCTATCACATGATTTTCCGCCCAGCGGAGAATCCTTGCAGCTTCTGCCATTGCCCTCCTGCTTCTTGTGCCGCCCTGTCTGTTTACGTGGGCGACCACCGTGATGTTGTCCGACTGGATCAATACCGGTTGACCCTGAAGCAGAGGCCTTGCTTGACTTAGGGCATTGTTAATGGCCCTTAGCTCTAGGATATTTATGTGAAGAGACGTTTCCATGCTTGACCACAAGCCCTGGAAATTTCTTCCCTGTGTGACTGCTCCCCAGCCTCTCAGGCTGGCATCCGTGGTTACCAGCATCCAATCCTGAATGCCGAATCTGCGGCCCTCTAGAAGATGAGCCTTCTGTAACCACCACAGGAGAGATACCCTTGTCCTTGGAGATAGGGTTATCCGCTGATGCATCTGAAGATGCGATCCGGACCATTTGTCCAGCAGATCCCACTGAAAAGTTCTTGCATGGAATCTTCCGAATGGAATCGCTTCGTAAGAAGCCACCATTTTTCCCAGGACTCTCGTGCACTGATGCACTGACACTTGTCCTGGTTTTAGGAGGTTCCTGACTAGCTCGGATAACTCCCTGGCCTTCTCCTCCGGGAGAAACACCTTTTTCTGGACTGTGTCCAGAATCATCCCTAGGAACAGTAGACGTGTTGTTGGAATCAGCTGTGATTTTGGGATATTTAGAATCCACCCGTGCTGACGTAGCACTACCTGAGATAGTGCTACTCCGACCTCTAACTGTTCCCTGGACCTTGCCCTTATCAGGAGATCGTCCAAGTAAGGGATAATTAATACGCCTTTTCTTCAAAGAAGAATCATCATTTCGGCCATTACCTTGGTAAAGACCCGTGGTGCCGTGGACAATCCAAACGGCAGCGTCTGAAACTGATAATGACAGTTTTGTATCACAAACCTGAGGTACCCTTGGTGAGAAGGATAGATTGGGACATGGAGATAAGCATCCTTGATGTCTAGAGATACCATATAGTCCCCTTCTTCCAGGTTCGCTATCACTGCTCTGAGTGACTCCATCTTGAATTTGAACCTTTTTATGTAAGTGTTCAAAGATTTTAGATTTAAAATTGGTCTCACCGAGCCGTCCGGCTTCGGTACCACAAACAGTGTGGAATAATACCCCTTTCCCTGTTGTAGGAGGGGTACCTTGATTATCACCTGCTGGGAATACAGCTTGTGAATAGCTTCCAATACTGCCTCCCTGTCGGAGGGAGACGTTGGTAGAGCAGACTTCAGGAACCGGCGAGGGGGAGACGTCTCGAATTCCAATTTGTACCCCTGTGATAATACCTGCAGGATCCAGGGGTCCACTTGCGAGTGAGCCCACTGCGCGCTGAAATTCTTGAGACGGCCCCCCACCGTGCCCGAGTCTGCTTGCAGAGCCCCAGCGTCATGCTGAGGACTTGGCAGAAGCGGGGGAGGGCTTCTGCTCTTGGGAAGAGGCTGCATGGTGCAGTCTTTTTCCCCTTCCTCTGCCCCGGGGCAGGAACGAGCGGCCTTTTTCCCTCTTGCCCTTATAGGGACGAAAGGACTGGGTTAGAAAAGACGGTGTCTTTTTCTGCTGAGAGGTGACCTGGGCTAAAAAGGTGGATTTTCCAGCCGTTGCCGTGGCCACCAGGTCCGATAGACCGACCCCAAATAACTCCTCCCCTTTATACGGCAATACTTCCATATGTCGTTTGGAATCCGCATCACCTGACCACTGTCGCGTCCATAACGTTCTTCTGGCAGAAATGGACATCGCACTTACTCTAGATGCCAGGGTGCAAATATCCCTCTGTGCATCTTGCATATATAGTAATGCATCCTTTAAATGCTCTATAGTTAATAATATACTGTCCCTATCCAGGGTATCAATATTTTAAGTCAGGGAATCCGACCAAGCCACTCCAGCGCTGCACATCCAGGCTGAGGCGATCGCTGGTCGCAGTATAACACCGGTATGTGTGTATATACCTTTTAAGATATTTTCCAGCCTTCTATCAGCTGGTTCCTTGAGAGCGGCCGTATCAGGAGACGGTAACGCCACTTGTTTTAATAAGCGTGTGAGCGCCTTATCTACTAGAGATGAGCGGGTTCGGTTTCTCTGAATCCGAACCCGCCCGAACTTCATGGTTTTTTTCACGGGTCCGAGCAGACTCGGATCCTCCCGCCTTGCTCGGTTAACCCGAGCGCGCCCGAACGTCATCATGACGCTGTCGGATTCTCGCGAGACTCGGATTCTATATAAGGAGCCGCGCGTCGCCGCCATTTTCACACGTGCATTGAGATTGATAGGGAGAGGACGTGGCTGGCGTCCTCTCCATTTAGATTAGAAGAGAGAGAGAGAGAGATTGACCTGATTTACTGGAGCTTAGGAGTACTGTAGAAGTGTAGAGAGTGCAGAGTTTACTAGTGACTGACCACAGTGACCACCAGACAGTGCAGTTTTATTTAATATATCCGTTCTCTGCCTGAAAAAAACGATACACACAGTGACTCAGTCACATACCATATCTGTGTGCACTGCTCAGCCCAGTGTGCTGCATCATCTATGTATATATATCTGACTGTGCTCAGCTCACACAGCTTATAATTGTGGGGGAGACTGGGGAGTACTGCAGTGCCAGTTATAGGTTATAGCAGGAGCCAGGAGTACATATTATATTAAAATTAAACAGTGCACACTTTTGCTGCAGGAGTGCCACTGCCAGTGTGACTGACCAGTGACCTGACCACACTGACCACCAGTATAGTTAGTAGTATACTATATTGTGATTGCCTGAAAAAGTTAAACACTCGTCGTGTGACTTCACTTGTGTGGTGTTTTTTTTTTTATTCTATAAAAAACTCATTCTGCTGACAGACAGTGTCCAGCAGGTCCGTCATTATATAATATATACCTGTCCGGCTGCAGTAGTGATATATATATATTTTTTATATCATTATTTATCATCCAGTCGCAGCAGACACAGTACGGTAGTTCACGGCTGTAGCTACCTCTGTGTCGGCACTCGGCAGTCCATCCATAATTGTATACCACCTACCCGTGGTTTTTTTTTCTTTCTTCTTTATACATACATACTACTACATCTCTTTATCAACCAGTCTATATTAGCAGCAGACACAGTACAGTACGGTAGTCCACGGCTGTGGCTACCTCTGTGTCGGCACTCGGCAGTCCGTCCATAATTGTATACCACCTACCCGTGGTTTTTTTTTCTTTCTTCTTTATACATACATACTACTACATCTCTTTATCAACCAGTCTATATTAGCAGCAGACACAGTACAGTACGGTAGTTCACGGCTGTAGCTACCTCTGTGTCGGCACTCGGCAGTCCGTCCATAATTGTATACCACCTACCCGAGGTTTTTTTTTCTTTCTTCTTTATACATACATACTACTACATCTCTTTATCAACCAGTCTATATTAGCAGCAGACACAGTACAGTACGGTAGTCCACGGCTGTAGCTACCTCTGTGTCGGCACTCGGCAGTCCGTCCATAATTGTATACCACCTACCCGTGGTTTTTTTTTCTTTCTTCTTTATACATACATACTACTACATCTCTTTATCAACCAGTCTATATTAGCAGCAGACACAGTACAGTACGGTAGTCCACGGCTGTAGCTACCTCTGTGTCGGCACTCGGCAGTCCGTCCATAATTGTATACCACCTACCCGTGGTTTTTTTTTCTTTCTTCTTTATACATACATACTACTACATCTCTTTATCAACCAGTCTATATTAGCAGCAGACACAGTACAGTACGGTAGTTCATGGCTGTAGCTACCTCTGTGTCGGCACTCGGCAGTCCGTCCATAATTGTATACCACCTACCCGTGGTTTTTTTTTCTTTCTTCTTTATACATACATACTACTACATCTCTTTATCAACCAGTCTATATTAGCAGCAGACACAGTACAGTACGGTAGTCCACGGCTGTAGCTACCTCTGTGTCGGCACTCGGCAGTCCGTCCATAATTGTATACCACCTACCCGAGGTTTTTTTTTCTTTCTTCTTTATACATACATACTACTACATCTCTTTATCAACCAGTCTATATTAGCAGCAGACACAGTACAGTACGGTAGTCCACGGCTGTAGCTACCTCTGTGTCGGCACTCGGCAGTCCGTCCATAATTGTATACCACCTACCCGTGGGTTTTTTTTCTTTCTTCTTTATACATACATACATACTACTACATCTCTTTATCAACCAGTCTATATTAGCAGCAGACACAGTACAGTACGGTAGTTCACGGCTGTAGCTACCTCTGTGTCGGCACTCGGCAGTCCGTCCATAATTGTATACCACCTACCCGAGGTTTTTTTTTCTTTCTTCTTTATACATACATACTACTACATCTCTTTATCAACCAGTCTATATTAGCAGCAGACACAGTACAGTACGGTAGTTCACGGCTGTAGCTACCTCTGTGTCGGCACTCGGCAGTCCGTCCATAATTGTATACCACCTACCCGTGGTTTTTTTTTCTTTCTTCTTTATACATACATACTACTACATCTCTTTATCAACCAGTCTATATTAGCAGCAGACACAGTACAGTACGGTAGTTCACGGCTGTAGCTACCTCTGTGTCGGCACTCGGCAGTCCGTCCATAATTGTATACTAGTATCCATCCATCTCCATTGTTTACCTGAGGTGCCTTTTAGTTGTGCCTATTAAAATATGGAGAACAAAAATGTTGAGGTTCCAAAATTAGGGAAAGATCAAGATCCACTTCCACCTCGTGCTGAAGCTGCTGCCACTAGTCATGGCCGAGACGATGAAATGCCAGCAACGTCGTCTGCCAAGGCCGATGCCCAATGTCATAGTACAGAGCATGTCAAATCCAAAACACCAAATATCAGTAAAAAAAGGACTCCAAAACCTAAAATAAAATTGTCGGAGGAGAAGCGTAAACTTGCCAATATGCCATTTACCACACGGAGTGGCAAGGAACGGCTGAGGCCCTGGCCTATGTTCATGGCTAGTGGTTCAGCTTCACATGAGGATGGAGGCACTCAGCCTCTCGCTAGAAAAATGAAAAGACTCAAGCTGGCAAAAGCAGTAGCACCGCAAAGAACTGTGCGTTCTTCGAAATCCCAAATCCACAAGGAGAGTCCAATTGTGTCGGTTGCGATGCCTGACCTTCCCAACACTGGACGTGAAGAGCATGCACCTTCCACCATTTGCACGCCCCCTGCAAGTGCTGGAAGGAGCACCCGCAGTCCAGTTCCTGATAGTCAGATTGAAGATGTCAGTGTTGAAGTACACCAGGATGAGGAGGATATGGGTGTTGCTGGCGCTGGGGAGGAAATTGACCAGGAGGATTCTGATGGTGAGGTGGTTTGTTTAAGTCAGGCACCCGGGGAGACACCTGTTGTCCGTGGGAGGAATATGGCCGTTGACATGCCTGGTGAAAATACAAAAAAAATCAGCTCTTCGGTGTGGAGGTATTTCAACAGAAATGCGGACAACAGGTGTCAAGCCGTGTGTTCCCTTTGTCAAGCTGTAATAAGTAGGGGTAAGGACGTTAACCACCTCGGAACATCCTCCCTTATACGTCACCTGCAGCGCATTCATAATAAGTCAGTGACAAGTTCAAAAACTTTGGGTGACAGCGGAAGCAGTCCACTGACCAGTAAATCCCTTCCTCTTGTAACCAAGCTCACGCAAACCACCCCACCAACTCCCTCAGTGTCAATTTCCTCCTTCCCCAGGAATGCCAATAGTCCTGCAGGCCATGTCACTGGCAATTCTGACGATTCCTCTCCTGCCTGGGATTCCTCCGATGCATCCTTGCGTGTAACGCCTACTGCTGCTGGCGCTGCTGTTGTTGCTGCTGGGAGTCGATGGTCATCCCAGAGGGGAAGTCGGAAGACCACTTTTACTACTTCCACCAAGCAATTGACTGTCCAACAGTCCTTTGCGAGGAAGATGAAATATCACAGCAGTCATCCTACTGCAAAGCGGATAACTGAGGCCTTGGCATCCTGGGTGGTGAGAAACGTGGTTCCGGTATCCATCATTACTGCAGAGCCAACTAGAGACTTGTTGGAGGTACTGTGTCCCCGGTACCAAATACCATCTAGGTTCCATTTCTCTAGGCAGGCGATACCGAAAATGTACACAGACCTCAGAAAAAGAGTCACCAGTGTCCTAAAAAATGCAGCTGTACCCAATGTCCACTTAACCACGGACATGTGGACAAGTGGAGCAGGGCAGGGTCAGGACTATATGACTGTGACAGCCCACTGGGTAGATGTATGGACTCCCGCCGCAAGAACAGCAGCGGCGGCACCAGTAGCAGCATCTCGCAAACGCCAACTCTTTCCTAGGCAGGCTACGCTTTGTATCACCGCTTTCCAGAATACGCACACAGCTGAAAACCTCTTACGGCAACTGAGGAAGATCATCGCGGAATGGCTTACCCCAATTGGACTCTCCTGTGGATTTGTGGCATCGGACAACGCCAGCAATATTGTGTGTGCATTAAATATGGGCAAATTCCAGCACGTCCCATGTTTTGCACATACCTTGAATTTGGTGGTGCAGAATTATTTAAAAAACGACAGGGGCGTGCAAGAGATGCTGTCGGTGGCCAGAAGAATTGCGGGACACTTTCGGTGTACAGGCACCACGTACAGAAGACTGGAGCACCACCAAAAACTACTGAACCTGCCCTGCCATCATCTGAAGCAAGAAGTGGTAACGAGGTGGAATTCAACCCTCTATATGCTTCAGAGGTTGGAGGAGCAGCAAAAGGCCATTCAAGCCTATACAATTGAGCACGATATAGGAGGTGGAATGCACCTGTCTCAAGCACAGTGGAGAATGATTTCAACGTTGTGCAAGGTTCTGCTGCCCTTTGAACTTGCCACACGTGAAGTCAGTTCAGACACTGCCAGCCTGAGTCAGGTCATTCCCCTCATCAGGCTTTTGCAGAAGAAGCTGGAGACATTGAAGGAGGAGCTAACACGGAGCGATTCCGCTAGGCATGTGGGACTTGTGGATGGAGCCCTTAATTCGCATAACAAGGATTCACGGGTGGTCAATCTGTTGAAATCAGAGCACTACATTTTGGCCACCATGCTCGATCCTAGATTTAAAGCCTACCTTGGATCTCTCTTTCCGGCAGACACAAGTCTGCTGGGGTTGAAAGACCTGCTGGTGAGAAAATTGTCAAGTCAAGCGGAACGCGACCTGTCAACATCTCCTCCTTCACATTCTCCCGCAACTGGGGGTGCGAGGAAAAGGCTCAGAATTCCGAGCCCACCCGCTGGCGGTGATGCAGGGCAGTCTGGAGCGACTGCTGATGCTGACATCTGGTCCGGACTGAAGGACCTGACAACGATTACGGACATGTTGTCTACTGTCACTGCATATGATTCTCTCACCATTGAAAGAATGGTGGAGGATTATATGAGTGACCGCATCCAAGTAGGCACGTCACACAGTCCATACTTATACTGGCAGGAAAAAGAGGCAATTTGGAGGCCCTTGCACAAACTGGCTTTATTCTACCTAAGTTGCCCTCCCACAAGTGTGTACTCCGAAAGAGTGTTTAGTGCCGCCGCTCACCTTGTCAGCAATCGGCGTACGAGGTTACATCCAGAAAATGTGGAGAAGATGATGTTCATTAAAATGAATTATAATCAATTCCTCCGCGGAGACATTGACCAGCAGCAATTGCCTCCACAAAGTACACAGGGAGCTGAGATGGTGGATTCCAGTGGGGACGAATTGATAATCTGTGAGGAGGGGGATGTACACGGTGATATATCGGAGGATGATGATGAGGTGGACATCTTGCCTCTGTAGAGCCAGTTTGTGCAAGGAGAGATTAATTGCTTCTTTTTTGGGGGGGGTCCAAACCAACCCGTCATATCAGTCACAGTCGTGTGGCAGACCCTGTCACTGAAATGATGGGTTGGTTAAAGTGTGCATGTCCTGTTTTGTTTATACAACATAAGGGTGGGTGGGAGGGCCCAAGGACAATTCCATCTTGCACCTCTTTTTTCTTTTATTTTTCTTTGCGTCATGTGCTGTTTGGGGAGGGTTTTTTGGAAGGGACATCCTGCGTGACACTGCAGTGCCACTCCTAAATGGGCCCGGTGTTTGTGTCGGCCACTAGGGTCGCTTATCTTACTCACACAGTCAGCTACCTCATTGCGCCTCTTTTTTTCTTTGCGTCATGTGCTGTTTGGGGAGTGTTTTTTGGAAGGGCCATCCTGCGTGACACTGCAGTGCCACTCCTAGATGGGCCCGGTGTTTGTGTCGGCCACTACGGTCGCTAATCTTACTCACACAGCTACCTCATTGCGCCTCTTTTTTTCTTTGCGTCATGTGCTGTTTGGGGAGTGTTTTTTGGAAGGGCCATCCTGCGTGACACTGCAGTGCCACTCCTAGATGGGCCCGGTGTTTGTGCCGGCCACTACGGTCGCTAATCTTACTCACACAGCTACCTCATTGCGCCTCTTTTTTTCTTTGCGTCATGTGCTGTTTGGGGAGGGTTTTTTGGTAGGGACATCCTGCGTGACACTGCAGTGCCACTCCTAGATGGGCCCGGTGTTTGTGTCGGCCACTAGGGTCGCTAATCTTACTCACACAGCTACCTCATTGCGCCTCTTTTTTTCTTTGCGTCATGTGCTGTTTGGGGAGGGTTTTTTGGAAGGGACATCCTGCGTGACACTGCAGTGCCACTCCTAAATGGGCCCGGTGTTTGTGTCGGCCACTACGGTCGCTAATCTTACTCACACAGCTACCTCATTGCGCCTCTTTTTTTCTTTGCGTCATGTGCTGTTTGGGGAGGGTTTTTTGGAAGGGACATCCTGCGTGACACTGCAGTGCCACTCCTAGATGGGCCCGGTGTTTGTGTCGGCCACTAGGGTCGCTAATCTTACTCACACAGCTACCTCATTGCGCCTCTTTTTTTCTTTGCGTCATGTGCTGTTTGGGGAGGGTTTTTTGGAAGGGACATCCTGCGTGACACTGCAGTGCCACTCCTAAATGGGCCCGGTGTTTGTGTCGGCCACTACGGTCGCTAATCTTACTCACACAGCTACCTCATTGCGCCTCTTTTTTTCTTTGCGTCATGTGCTGTTTGGGGAGGGTTTTTTGGAAGGGACATCCTACGTGACACTGCAGTGCCACTCCTAGATGGGCCCGGTGTTTGTGTCGGCCACTAGGGTCGCTAATCTTACTCACACAGCTACCTCATTGCGCCTCTTTTTTTCTTTGCGTCATGTGCTGTTTGGGGAGGGTTTTTTGGAAGGGACATCCTGCGTGACACTGCAGTGCCACTCCTAAATGGGCCCGGTGTTTGTGTCGGCCACTACGGTCGCTAATCTTACTCACACAGCTACCTCATTGCGCCTCTTTTTTTCTTTGCGTCATGTGCTGTTTGGGGAGGGTTTTTTGGAAGGGACATCCTGCGTGACACTGCAGTGCCACTCCTAAATGGGCCCGGTGTTTGTGTCGGCCACTAGGGTCGCTTATCTTACTCACACAGTCAGCTACCTCATTGCGCCTCTTTTTTTCTTTGCGTCATGTGCTGTTTGGGGAGTGTTTTTTGGAAGGGCCATCCTGCGTGACACTGCAGTGCCACTCCTAGGTGGGCCCGGTGTTTGTGTCGGCCACTAGGGTCGCTAATCTTACTCACACAGCTACCTCATTGCGCCTCTTTTTTTCTTTGCGTCATGTGCTGTTTGGGGAGGGTTTTTTGGAAGGGATATCCTGCGTGACACTGCAGTGCCACTCCTAAATGGGCCCGGTGTTTGTGTCGGCCACTAGGATCGCTAATCTTACTCACACAGCTACCTCATTGCGCCTCTTTTTTTCTTTGCGTCATGTGCTGTTTGGGGAGGGTTTTTTGGAAGGGACATCCTGCGTGACACTGCAGTGCCACTCCTAGATGGGCCAGGTGTTTGTGTCGGCCACTAGGGTCGCTTAGCTTAGTCATCCAGCGACCTCGGTGCAAATTTTAGGACTAAAAATAATATTGTGAGGTGTGAGGTATTCAGAATAGACTGAAAATGAGTGGAAATTATGGTTTTTGAGGTTAATAATAATATGGGATCAAAATGACCCCCAAATTCTATGATTTAAGCTGTTTTTTAGGGTTTTTTGAAAAAAACACCCGAATCCAAAACACACCCGAATCCGACAAAAAAAATTCGGTGAGGTTTTGCCAAAACGCGGTCGAACCCAAAACACGGCCGCGGAACCGAACCCAAAACCAAAACACAAAACCCGAAAAATTTCAGGCGCTCATCACTATTATCTACCCTAGGGGGTGTTTCCCAACGTGCCCTAACCTCTGGCGGGAAAGGGTATAGTGCCAATAATTTATTAGAAATCAGCAGTTTTTTATCGGGGGAAACCCACGCTTTATCACACACCTCATTTAATTCATCTGACTCAGGAAAAACCACTGGTAGTTTTTTCACACCCCACATAATACCCTTTTTTGTGGTACTTGTAGTGTCAGAAATGTTCAATGCCTCCTTCATTGCCGTGATCATGTAACGTGTGGCCCTACTGGACATTACGTTTGTCTCGTCACCGTCGACACTGGATTCAGTATCCGTGTCAGGGTCTGTGTCGACCATCTGAGGTAACGGGCGTTTTAGCGCCCCTGACGGTGTCTGAGACGCCTGAACAGGCACTAATTGATTTGTCGGCTGTCTCATGTCGTCAACAGTTTTTTGCAAAGTGCTGACATTGTCACGTAATTCTTTAATTACTACCATCCAGTCAGGTGTCGACTCCCTAGGGGGTGACATCACTAACACAGGCAATTGCTCAGCTTCCACATCATTTTCCTCCTCATACATGTCGACACAATCGTACCGACACCCAGCACACACACAGGGAATGCTCTGATAGAGGACAGGACCCAACTAGCCCTTTGGGGAGACAGAGGGAGAGTTTGCCAGCACACACCAGAGCGCTATATATATACAGGGATAACCTTATATAAGTGTTACTCCCTGTTATAGCTGCTGTATTTATATATTAGCTGCCAATAGTGCCCCCCTCTCTGTTTTACCCTGTTTCTGTAGTGCAGGACTGCAGGGGAGAGTCAGGGAGCCGTCCTTCCAGCGGAGCTGTGAAAGAAAATGGCGCTCGTGTGCTGAGGAGAAAGGCTCCGCCCCCTTCACGGCGGCCTTTTCTCCCGCTTTTTTCAGGAAACTGGCAGGGGATAAATGCATCCATATAGCCCAGGAGCTATATGTGATGCATTTTTTTTAGCCATATAAGGTTTTTATATCGTTTTTATTGCGTCTCAGGGCGCTCCCCCCCAGCGCCCTGCACCCTCAGTGACCGGAGTGTCAAGTGTGCTGAGAGCAATGGCGCACAGCTGCAGTGCTGTGCGCTACCTTATTTAAAGACAGGAACGTCTTCTGCCGCCGCTTTCTCCGGACCTCTTCGCTCTTCTGGCTCTGTAAGGGGGCCGGCGGCGCGGCTCCGGGACCCATCCAGGCTGAACCTGTGATCGTCCCTCTGGAGCTAATGTCCAGTAGCCAAGAAGCCCAATCCACTCTGCAGTCAGGTGAGTTCGCTTCTTCTCCCCTTAGTCCCACGATGCAGTGAGCCTGTTGCCAGCAGGACTCACTGAAAATAAAAAACCTATTTAAACTTTTACTTCTAAGCAGCTCAGGAGAGCCACCTAGCTTGCACCCTTCTCGTTCGGGCACAAAAATCTAACTGAGGCTTGGAGGAGGGTCATAGGGGGAGGAGCCGGTGCACACCAGCTAGTCTAAAGCTTTTACTTTTTGTGCCCAGTCTCCTGCGGAGCCGCTATTCCCCATGGTCCTTACGGAGTTCCCAGCATCCACTAGGACGTCAGAGAAACATTGATTTAACACACCATTATATTCCAAGTTGGTTTGTAATAGTCCAGAGTCCCACCATTTGTTTTTGTTGTTGCTATTTATCTATACACACACACACACACACACACACACACACACACACACACACACACACACACACACAGTAAAAACACCATGTACACCCACCCACCCACCCCCATTCTACACTATGTATACTAGAGGTGTGCGGCGTTTTGTGTTTTGGTTTTGGTTCTGGTTCCATGCTCGTGTTTTGGATCTGGATTGGTTTTGCCAAAACCACCCTTTCGTGTTTTGGTTTTGTATTGGATGAGTTTTGAAAAAAAAACCATAACAACAGCTAAAATCACAGAATTTTGGGGTAATTTTGATCCTACGGTATTATTAACCTCAATAACATTAATTTCCACTCATTTCCAGTTTATTCTGGACACCTCGCACCTCACAATATTGTTTTTAGGCCAAAAGGTTGCACCGAGGTGGCTGTATGACTAAGCTAAGCGACACAAGTGTGCAGCACAAACACCTGGCCCATCTAGGAGTGACACTGCAGTGGCAGACAGGATGGCAGATTTAAAAAATAGGCCCCAAACAGCACATGATGCATAGAAGAAAAAGAGGTGCAATGAGGTAGCTGGATGGCTAAGTTAAGCGACACAAGTGTGCGGCACAAACTCCTGGCGCATCTAGGAGTGGCACTGCAATGGCAGACAGGATGGCACTTAAAAAAACTAGGCCCCAAACAGCACATCATGCAAAGACGAAAAAGAAATGCAATGAGGTAGCTGCATGGCTAAGCTAAGCAACACAAGTGTGCGGCACAAACAACATTTGTGGCACAGGAGAGCGTACCCAAAACCACACATACACATGGCAAAGCCTGTAAAATTAATTTGGGCAATAATAACCCTTTTATTTGGAGCTATTGTAATAATATGCAGCACAGACAAGCGTACCCCTACACCATACAGGGCAAACCCTTTAAAAATAATTTGGATAATAATATAAGTAATGTATATGACCCTTTTATTACGAGTAAATAATATACAGCACAAGACACCACCACTGGACTAATGTAGCACAAGACAGCACCACTGGACTGGACTTATACGGCAGTACCCCATGACTTATACGGCAGTACCACTGGACTGGATTTATGACATTAACACTGGACTTATATGCCAGTACCACTGGAATTATACGGCAGTATCACTGGAATTATACGGCATTACCACTGGACTTATACGGCAGTACCACTGGACTGGATTTATATGGCAGTATCACTGGAATTATACGCCAGTACCACTGGAATTATACGGCAGTATCACTGGAATTATACGGCAGTACCACTGGATTTATATGGCAGTACCACTGGACTGGATTTATATGGCAGTATCACTGGACTTATACGCCAGTACCACTGGAATTATACGGCAGTACCACTGGAGTGGATTTATACGGCAGTATCACTGGAATTATTCGGCAGTATCACTGGAATTATATGGCAGTACCACTGGTCTTATACGGCAGTACCACTGGACTGGATTTATACGGCAGTATCACTGGATACACCAGTACCACTGGAATTATACGGCAGTACCACTGGAATTATATTGCAGTATCACTGGAATTATATGGCAGTATCACTGGAATTATATGGCAGTACCACTGGATTTATACGGCAGTATCACTGGAATTATACGTCAGTTCCACTGGACTTATACGGCAGTACCACTGGACTGGATGTATATGGCATTATTACTGGACTCATATGCTAGTACCACTGGATTTATACTCACTGGACTCATACGCCAGTACCACTGGATTTATACGGCAGTATCACTGGAATTATACGGCAGTACCACTGGAATTATACTGCAGTATCACTGGAATTATACGGCAGTATCACTGGAATTATACGGCAGTACCACTGGACTTCTACGGCAGTACCACTCGACTGGATTTATATGGCAGTATCACTGGAATTATACGCCAGTACCACTGGATTTATATGCCAGTACCACTGGACTTATACGACAGTACCACTGGTCTTATACAGCAGTATCACTGGATTTATACGGCAGTACCGCTGGACATATACGGCAGTATCACTGGAATTATATGGCAGTACCACTGGATATATACGGCAGTATCAGTGGATTTATACGGCAGAACCGCTGGACATATACGGCAGCATCACTGGACATATACACCATTATCACTGGACTTATACGGCAGTACCACTGGACTTATACAGCAGCACTGGACTGATTCAGGACAATACAGCCGCACTGCAATGGACTGGACTTATACAGCAGCACTGGACATATGGCAGCAGAGGACATCGCCACTGTGACTGGACTGATGCAGCATGAGACACCACCACTTGACTGATGCAGCACAACACAGCACCACTGGACTGGACTTATACAACAGCACTGGATATATGGCAGCAGAGGATACCACCACTGTGACTGGACTGATGCAGCACAAGACACCACCACTGGACTGATGAAGCACAACACAGCACCACTGGACTGGACTTATACAGCAGCACTGGATATATGGCAGTAGAGGACAACACCACTGTGAATGGAGTGATGCAGCATAAGACACTACACTGGACTGAGCAGCACAAGACAGCACTGGAATCGCCACCCCACTATCCCTCCCTCACAGACACTGAGGATGCAGACACGTCCTCTTGTTACACTCTCCAGGACTGGAGTGAAAATGGCGGCAACACACGGCTCCTTATATGGAATCCAAAACCACGAGAATCCGACAGCGGGATGATGACGTTTTGCCTCGTTCTAGTTTCCGAGTCAGGCGGGAAAACCCGAGCCGGGCTCGGATCCGTGCTTGGGTAGTGAAGTCCGGTAGAGTTTGGTTCGCAGGGAACCGAACCCACTCATCTCTAATGTATACCCACCTTATCCCTCCCCCCTATTTTACACTGAATTTTACTTGTTGTTTCTTACTTACTCCCTGCTGTTGTGACAATAACACGTGGTGCAACGAATGCCCCCTTTCTTCCTTGCAGCCTGTGCAGGCTGCAGACAGATACAACTGAGGAGCTAATTTCCTCAGTAATCACTTTGTTGTGCTGTTGTGATGATTTTGAAGGTGGTCTGCGGCTCTGCGCAGCGGGACAGAGAACTGATTGGCAGTGGTGGTGGTGAGCTGCCCCTCCCCTCATTCGTGGCCGGACCTTACTCCTCAACTCGCGGTCGGACCCCACTTTCCCACTCGCGGGTGCCTCCTTCCCCCTCTCTCACCTTATACTAATTCCAATCCTGGCTGCCACGCATGTGCGGCAGCTCTGAAGACTGAACGGGTAGCGTGCGGCAAGTGCAGAGACCTCAGAAACCCCCCCTGCATGTGGCGGTCTTCCTGGGCAGGTCGGGCGGCGCATGTTATATTTTTTCGGCACATCTCTTCATGCTGGCAGCTGCCACTGCTGCCTGTGGTAAGTGTTACAGGCGCTGGCAGCAGCGGCAGCCGGCAGCAACAGACAGGACAGTGCAGCTACGTCAGTGGGGGAGATACTGTTCATGCTACTGGCACCACTGCTGCCTGTCAGAGTGACAGGCGCTGGCAGCCGGCAGCAACAGTGCACATCAGCAAGGTCACAGAGTGGGGAGAGCGCCTCTCCAACCCGGTGCCTCCCTGATTTCCAGAGCTTGCTGAGCAGGTAGCACCGGGCCTGTCTCCACTTTATCTATCTCAAAGCTTTGATACATGTCAACCTAAGTAACTTCATGAGCAAAAAAGGGATGGATGTCATTATTACAAAGATGGAATTTGCAGAATTGGGAGAGGGTCTGGATGTGTGTGTGTGGGGGAAGGGGAGCAGAATATATGACGAAGTTGAAAAAGAGTTTAGGGAACACTGGAGAAGGAGATATTAATAACAATGAGAGAAATGGGGGAGAAGAGAGGAGGTTTGCTATGGTAAAGATGGTCACTTCTGTTTTGGAGATGTTGAATTTCAGGAAGCATTGTGAAATCTGGGATGAGACCACCAACAGATCTGCTAGAGGATTGGAGGCAAGAGATCAGTGGAAGATTGGATATCATTGGCATAGAGGTGGCAGCAGAGACCAAAAGAGCTTATGAGTTTACTGAGGGAGGTGGTATAGGGGGAGAAGAGAAGGGGGTCAGGGACTAAACCTCATGGCACCCCACTGGAAGTGTAAGTAGAGGAGAGATAGAGGTGGGTGTAGAGACATTGATGGAGTAGTTGAACAAATAATAGGTGAAACAAGAGGGAACTGACTCATGAAGACTGTAGGAGTGGATAGTTTGCAGAAGGATTGGGCAGTTAGTGTTGAATACTGCTGTGAGGTTGAGGAGTATGGCAAAAGTGGCCTTTTGATTTGGCCTTCAAGTAAGTGACCTTGGTGATGGCAGTTTTGGTGGAATGAAAGAGACCAAAAGCCTGTTTGGAGTGGGTCTAGGAGGGAGTGACAGAGAAAGAGAGTGAGGCGGTTGTACTCTACCCACTCAAAAGAGCTTGGAGGGTTAGATGAGGAAAGAGATGGTACTGGTAATTAGAGGGGGAGGAGGCTGGAAGCCAGGGCATGTTTGAAGGATATGGAGATGGTACCTGATAAGAAGAATGTGGACAACAGGGGATCAGATATAGGGAGGCAAACACCAGAAGAGTTGGAAAGGGATGGTATGAAGGAGTCAGAGTTGGGGCGTTTCTAGAGAGGAGGAGGCCCGTGTGCAAGCTCTGGCTGGGCCTCCTCCTCTCTAGCCGGCAGTGCTGTGTAGACTCTGGGCACTAAGGTCCCTAGGGGACCCTAGCGCTGACCCAGAGTCTACAGCGCATGCGCAGATCTACGGTTAAATGGTGCGGTGGCCATTTTCCCAGTGATGTTCCTACTGTACATGCGCAAATCACCGGGAAAATGGCGGCACACCATTTTCCCAGTGATTTCTGCAGTGCTTCTGCTGCGCCGCAGGACTCCGAAGGATTTGCAATTAATGGGTACAGGGTGTACGGTGTATGCCCACCTTGACCCCAGGTGCCCATGTGCACATCAATCACTGCAACCATTATAAATACGCCAGTGAGTCAGATGGAGGGTGTAGATGAGGGTATACATTTCAAAACAGGAGATAGGGGTGAAATAACACAAGGTTGATAGTCCTGGCAGGATGATGGAGAGGTGCAGTATCCTGAAAGGAAGAGATGTCACAGATATTCTATACTGCAATACCGCACATCTACTGCGTATACATGGCCGAGTCCCATTATTATGACCACCAGCTAATAGTCAGAGTAACCACCTTGTGCAGCACGGACAGAAAATAGGAGAGCTGAACTGTCATTTTAGACTGGTAGCCCCCAGGTTTATTTTGATGGTGAGCCGCTCCACTGTAGAATGTCGGTCGGCCCTCATGCATCTTCGGTTTTTCGCAATGGTGTATTTGTCCAATCACGACACACCTTCACCACAGCAGCACAGGAACAATTCACAAACTGCGCTGTCTCAGAAATACTGCCACCCTTGGTCCGAAAGCCAATAATCATCCCTTTTTGCAACTCTGATAAATCGCCCCTTTTACCCATGACAGCAACGAGTGGTATGTGTGCATACGGCCTATCGCACACCTTATATACCCAGCAAGCCAGTGCATGGCACGTGACGTACTTCATGGGCTATGCGCTGCCGACGTAGGAGGTGGTCATAAAAATGTGACTCGACCGTGTAATTTTATATGGTCTGCCTGTCTTCTACATCCATACACTGTGGGGAACAGGCCGTGTGCCATCCTTCCAGCAGCTCACACTGCTAGGGCAAAAGGGCAGGAGTGGAGAACCTGCTGGCACTTCAGGAGGTGATTATGCAGTCCTGGGGGGCAGCGCAGCAGAGAGTGCTGCGGGACTGGGCGGAGGAAAGGCAGAGGGTGGGTGGAATGGAGCCGAGCAATGGGGGGAGGGGGGGCATGATGGTATTGATCAGGGATGGGACATGGCAGGGGATGACCATCATATTCTGGGTCATTTTACTAGCATTTATTACTTGGGCTGATTATAATTCTTCTTAGCAGTCCAAGGTTGAAAAGCTTAAAGCTGGGACACTGAGGGCCTGATTTCAAAAGCAGCCTCATCTGCAATAATTCACACTGCACACGTGTGCGATGGAACCAAGGCATATACAAATGCACCACGCAGCTCTGTGTATCAATTCAGAGTTGCAAGCAAGTCAGTCTGATCTCCACTTGTGCCTACATTTATATACGTGAGCACTCACATGTAGGGTAAGTGTTGCACCTTGCATCTGTGAGTTTGACGTTGAACAAGATTTTTGCATCTATTTGAAACTATTTAATTTATTGATCACTTGTTTTTATATGCTATAGGAGCTGCTTTCAGGAATGTATACAGATAAGTATAATGTAGGACAGTGGTTCTCAAACTGATGGTCAGAACCACAAACCGTTTATGTTTTCCAGGTCATCTGTGCATCTTTAAAATGTGACAGTTGGTCATATACCTGCGCCCCTGCAGGGTGACCTGTAAAATGAGAACCAGTAGGGGTGCTGAGGACTGAGTTTGAGAACCACTGATCTAGGAAAATATATACTGTCTCTGTATATAATGAATGAGAGGCAACACTCATTTGAATCCAATATAAAGTGCAGGGGCCATAAATCATACCGGATTGGATAGTCCGGATGGATGGGGTAAGTATTGTACAGTATATATATTATTTACAGAAGTTAAAATGGGGAAGAAAAGTCTTGGAAGGAAATACTTCCAGCATGTACAGTAGCTGTTATTAATCCCGGCAGAGCTGACTGCAGTGTCCTTCAGTGGGATTAGGAGACATACAATCTGCTGTGTAGGAAAATATCTCCTGTCACAACCAAATGTTTTTTTTAAGCAAAACATAATTTTTTAAACAACACAGGTGTCCTCCCTCTGAGAGAGGAGAGCTCAGTGATGGGACATAGAGGAGGCAGCCTCCACGTCCCATATTGCTAGCTGGGGGTATCCAGAGGTAACTCTGTTGTAGAACTTATGCAGTATACTAACCCTTCATAGGATGGAAGAATGCTGATCAGCCTGAAGAAGCAGATGTAGGCTCCAGAGGCGTCACCGGGTGTGGTGACACCCGCTGCGCACCCTTCATATGACAGCGTGCTAGAGGCACGCTCGTGGCAAAAAGGGGCGTGGTCGCAAAGAAATTAGGTGTGGCCTCACGGTTCATCACTCCGGGGGCGTGCCCAGCATCTCCGGAGATGCTGGGCTGTACTGGGCTGCCCCCGGAGACTGTCTGCAGCGCTGTCGGCTCCTCTGTTATGACAGGAGCCGGGTGCTGTAGCAGAATTTAACACTGCAGCACCTGGCTCCTGTCACTGCGGAGGAGCCCACAGATTGGTGTCGCCCCTTCTAGGCGTCGCACCCCCCGCACCCGCCTTATGACGCCACTGGTAGGCTCTGTGAAACGCCGCTGCTACAGCTATTTACTGGTATTATCTACCCATTCATTTATATGAGATACAGGTTGAGTATCCCTTATCCAAAATGCTTGGGACTAGAGTTATTTTGGATATGGGATTTTTCCGTATTTTGGAATAATTGCATACCATAGTGAGATATCATGGTGATGGGACCTAAATCTAAGCACAGAATGCATTTATGTTACATATACACCTTATACACACAGCCTGAAGGTCATTTTAGCCAATATTTTTTATAACTTTGTACATTAAACAAAGTGTGTCTACATTCACACAATTCATTTATGTTTCATATACACCTTATACACACAGCCTGAAGGTCATTTAATACAATATTTTTAATAACTTTGTGTATTAAACAAAGTTTGTGTACATTGAGTCATAAAAAAACAAAGGTTTCACTATCTCACTCTCACTCAAAAAAGTCCGTATTTCGGAATATTCCGTATTTCGGAATATTTGGATAAGGGATACTCAACCTGTATTTCCTTTTTATATATCTATTTGGTTTTTGTTTTAGCTATTTGTACTACCATATGTCAATAAAGTAGGTTTATAGAATTTTCCATTTTGGATCTTTTTGCGCCATTGGATCCCACCACAACATATCATACCAATAAACATCAGGTTTGTAAATGAATGTCCAAAGCATTCTTTCATCCTACTAAAGGTGAGTATACTACATAAGTTCTAAAACACAGTACCATTGATCTGCTCTATGGGGGTGATTCAGACTTGATCTCACGCTACGTTTATTTGCAGCGCTGTGGTCAGGTCAGAACTGCGCATGCGTATGCTCCGCAATGTGCAGGCATGCCACTCCCTGGCGACGGGGATCGTCGGACAGCGACAAGTTTAACATAGAAAGCGATCGCACGGGCGATCGCAAACAGATTGACAGGAAGAGGGCGTATGTGGGTGTCAACTGACCATTTCTAGGGAGTGTCCGGAAAAACGCAGGCGTGCTCAGCCCTTTGGAGGGAGGATTCTTGATGTAATCTCCTGGCCGGATCATCGCAGCGGCTGAGAAAGTCCTGAGCTGTGCAGAGACTGCACAACCTTTTTTTTGTTCAGCTCTCTGCACAAGCGTTCGCACCCCTGCACATCAACTACCCCCTCACCCTGTAGGAGGCAACTACCTGATCGCAGCACTGCAAAAAAACTGCCTGCATTCGATCAGGTCTGAATTACCCCCTATGTTGGCACTTTACTTATCTATCCTCAGAACCCCTACAAGATAAGAAAAAAATCAGCAAATAATTCCAAGTGACATCTACGTAGTTCACGCAACCGCCATAGGACAATGGTGAGAGTTTTTCCAATGCCTACCAGTTCTTGAAACAAGGTGAGTTTGTATGTCCTCTCTGTAAACTCAGGTACTAGTGTGTTACTCACTATTTTCTCAAATTTATCAAGCCTTGGAGAGTGATAAAAAGCACTGGGGGTAATTCCAAGTTGATCGCAGCAGGATTTTTGATAGCAATTGGGCAAAACCATGTGCACTGCAGGGGAGGCATATATAACATGTGCAGAAAGAGTTAGATTTGGGTGGGTTATTTTATTTCTGTGCAGGGTATATACTGGCTGCTTTATTTTTACACTGCAAATTAGATTGCAGATTGAACACACCACACCCAAATCTAACTCTCTCTGCACATGTTATATCTGCCTCCCCTGCAGTGCACATGGTTTTGCCCAATTGCTAACAATAATCCAGCTGCGATCAACTTGGAATTACCCCCTCTGTGATAAAGTACCAATCAATCCGCTCCTAAGTGTCATTTTTCGAACACAGGCTGTAACATGACAGGAGCTGATTGGCTGGTACTTTATCACCGAGATAAATGGGCCCCTATGATTGTACTTTTGTTATCCACATATTCTCTGGCTATTTGAGCACATTACTGGAAGAAGGTATCAGAAGGAATAAACACTTATTGATCAAAGATAGCACCAGAACCATCATATTAAATATAATAGCAATATACAATAACATTAGGTAAAAACATTTAGGCCAGTGTTTGTGACTGCCATTTTTATGTAGCTCATACAGATGTGCCATTTTAGATAGAACTGGCTCAAAAAAAAAAAAATTTACTCTCAAATCTATTACATAGAATTATTTATAACAGTCACAAATAATGGTCACCACTCTGTTACTGAATATTCAATTCAACAAGCTACATGAAATATTGCAAAACAATAATAAACAATTGAATAGCTTTTATTTCTTTTTGTGTAGACTATTTTGTGTATACTATATACAATAAATGTCACCAAATTGAATACGGAGTCTCTTGAAAATGAAGTTACAGTATAGAGCAGTGGCTCCAAACTTTTTTGAATCACGGCACCCCTAGGCCAAAAGTTTCTTACTGAGAAATTTAGAAAGAAATATTAAATTAAGTAAATTGTGTTTATATGTCCTCATTAGGTTCGGTTACATGGTGAGGTACAGGATTTGCTTCTGTTTGTCTACATATTTTATGAGTTGAAGCCAAGAGCCCTGGTTTTGCCTATTACATTGACCTTAAATAATTAAAATTGATCCTGGACCACACCAACCCAGGGCACCCCTGCAAGTGTCCCGAGGCTTCCCTGGGTACCACGGCACACAGTTTGAGAACCACTGGTATAGTGGTATATACACATGCGCCCTATACTTAAAGAGCCCCATATTGTATTTGCATGAGAGAAAAGCAAGATACAGTAAATAATTAACTGTTTTGTTTTATCTTATGTTTTAAAAGCATTTGGCCACTCTATGTACTGCAAGCTATTATGTACCTATATAAGTTCTGAAACTGGAACCTTTACAGAAGGTCATAATAATTAAAGAAAGGGGAAACCGTGGGGGAAATTTACTAAGATTCGTATTTTCCAGATTCAGGTCAAAGTTCAATCACGAATGACATCGAAAGTGTAAAACTGCAACTTTTTGAATTTATTACGACTAATTTACTAAGCTGTTGTATTCGGGTTTTTCTTTTGTTCCGATGTCGATGTCATTCGTGTTTTTTTATTGTTTTTTACGGCAGTGATTAGCAAAACACTGCCGACTTTTTTTACAATTAATCTCGGCCGGATCTGTGTGATCCGTGCTGGGGTTCTTTTTTTTTTTTTTTTATTATTAAACACTGTAAAATCTTTTTAAAAAATTGCGTGGGGTCCCCCCTCCTAAGCATAACCAGCCTCGGGCTCTTTGAGCCGATCCTGGTTGCAAAAATATGGGAAAAAAAATGACAGGGGTTCCCCCATATTTAAGCAACCAGCATCGGGCTCTGCGCCTGGTCCTGGTTCCAAAAATACGGGGGACAAAAAGAGTAGGGGTCCCCCGTATTTTTAAAACCAGCACCGGGCTCCACTAGCTGGACAGATAATGCCACAGCCGGGGGTCACTTTTATATAGTGCCCTGCGGCCGTGGCATCAAAAATCCAACTAGTCACCCCTGGCCGGGGTACCCTGGGGGAGTGGGGACCCCTTCAATCAAGGGGTCCCCCCAGCCACCCAAGGGCCAGGGGTGAAGCCCGAGGCTGTCCCCCCCCCATCCAATGGGCTGCGGATGGGGGGCTGATAGCCTTTGTTGTCAAAGAAAAGATATTGTTTTTAGTAGCAGTACTACAAGTCCCAGCAAGCCTCACCCGCATGCTGGTACTTGGAGAACCACAAGTACCAGCATGCGGCGGAAAAACGGGCCCGCTGGTACCTGTAGTACTACTACTAAAAAAATACCCAAAAAAACACAAGACACACACCGTGAAAGTATAATTTTATTACATACATACACACATACATACATACTTACCTTATGTTCCCACGCAGGTCGGTCCTCTTCTCCAGTAGAATCCAAGGGGTACCTGTTGAAGAAATTATACTCACGAGATCCAGGGGCCCAGGGTCCTCGGAGAAATCCTTTGTAATCCACGTACATGAAAAAAAAAAAAAAAACGCTTACCCGAGCCACGCACTAAAAGGGGACCCATGTTTTCACATGGATCCCCTTTTCCCGACTGCCAGAAAACCCACTCTGACTTCTGTCTAAGTGGGTTTCCTCAGCCAATCAGGGAGCGCAACGTTGTAGCACTCTCCTGATCGGCTGTGTGCTCCTGTACTGACTGACAGGCAGCACACGGCAGTGTTACAATGTAGCGCCTATGCGCTACATTGTAACCAATGCTGGGAACTTTCTGCCCTGCGGTTGACCTAAAGTGACGTCACCGCTGAGCAGAAAGTTCCCAGCATTGGTTACAATGTAGCGCATAGGCGCTACATTGTAACACTGCCGTGTGCTGCCTGTCAGTCAGTACAGGAGCACACAGCCGATCAGGAGAGTGCTACAACGTGGCGCTCCCTGATTGGCTGAGGAAACCCACTTAGACAGAAGTCAGAGTGGGTTTTCTGGCAGTCGGGAAAAGGGGATCCATGTGAAAACATGGGTGCCCTTTTAGTGCGTGGCTCGGGTAAGCGGTTTTTTTTTTTTTTCAAGTACGTGGATTACAAAGGATTTCTCCGAGGACCCTGGGCCCCTGGATCTCGTGAGTATAATTTCTTCAACAGGTACCCCTTGGATTCTACTGGAGAAGAGGACCGACCTGCGTGGGAACATAAGGTAAGTATGTATGTATGTGTGTATGTATGTAATAAAATTATACTTTCACGGTGTGTGTGTCTTGTGTTTTTTTGGGTATTTTTTTAGTAGTAGTACTACAGGTACCAGCGGGCCCGTTTTTCCGCCGCATGCTGGTACTTGTGGTTCTCCAAGTACCAGCATGCGGGGGAGGCTTGCTGGGACTTGTAGTACTGCTACTAAAAACAATATCTTTTCTTTGACAACAAAGGCTATCAGCCCCCCCATCCGCAGCCCATTGGATGGGGGGGGACAGCCTCGGGCTTCACCCCTGGCCCTTGGGTGGCTGGGGGGGGGGACCCCTTGATTGAAGGGGTCCCCACTCCCCCAGGGTACCCCGGCCAGGGGTGACTAGTTGGATTTTTGATGCCACGGCCGCAGGGCACTATATAAAAGTGACCCCCGGCTGTGGCATTATCTGTCCAGCTAGTGGAGCCCGGTGCTGGTTTTAAAAATACGGGGGACCCCTACTCTTTTTGTCCCCCGTATTTTTGGAACCAGGACCAGGCGCAGAGCCCGATGCTGGTTGCTTAAATATGGGGGAACCCCTGTCAATTTTTTCCCCATATTTCTGCAACCAGGATCGGCTCAAAGAGCCCGAGGCTGGTTATGCTTAGGAGGGGGGACCCCACGCAATTTTTTATGAAAAAATAAGCACTTTCCCACCCCTTCCCACTGATATACATGCACGGATCTCATGGATCCCTGCATGCCTATCTAATCACGGAAAAAAAAAGCAGGTCTGTTTTTTTTTAGCACTTTTTTACGAGTTGTAATTTTTCACGGCAGTGTTTGTTTTTTTTTTGCTTTGCACTTCTTAGTAAATTACCGAGATTCATACTTAAACAGCCGCGTTTTGACCGATGGTGTATTCATTCGTAATTTTTTTCTTGGACTTGCAAAAAATTACGAATGCCCTCATCACTGCCGTGATTTGAGTTTAGTAAATTACCGAGATGACACTTTGATGAAAAAACGGCATCTCGGTCAAAATCGGGAGCTTAGTAAATTTACCCCCGTGTGTTCCTCAATCCTTGCAAATCAACTTGGCAGGCTGCAGTAGGTAAAGCTCAGTCGTTCTCTCCCAAGTGTATCTCTACACGCTAGGAAGCACAGCAGATAGAAGTGCCGTGTATATTGAGGAGTGACATTTTAGTGACTAAGTTCCTGGAATCAGGACATCTGCAGTAATGTGATTTACACAGATGTCCAAAACATCTTCGAATGACCATCTGGGAATCATTCTGATTTCCCAGTCAATGAGCGTCACATCTAACTGACATTAGAAGACTGGGTTTATGGGCAGGGCCCTTGCAGTCTCTGGCAACAAAACATTTCAATGCTCAGTGTGAGTGCAGAACTCGAGTTATGAAAATGAAATAAAGTAATACAAGTCACAGTGTAATGTTTTGCAAGATATGATATCATCTACAGATATAAGGTGTTTCTGATTCACTTTGGAACCCAGAATGCATGAAGAGTAGTTTAGATTCAGCTCATTTCGACAGCGCATTCTGTTCACCAGCGGGGAGCATGCTTGCTTGTTAGGCCATGAAGTGAAGGCTTGTATAAGTCACAGGCATCTTGCATTTTGTCTTACTGAAGCATAAAATTATAAATGAGTAATCTACTCACAAACAGGCAAATGTGTTTTTCCTGCTACTGTGATTTAAGAGAAAATACATCAATAGGAGTAAACAAACGGTTCTCTAATTGAAATAGCAGCAGATTATATGCAGATATGACCTCCTGTAATTACACAGGCCTGCAATGGAAACATTGTCTGAAAACAAATAACTGATTTTTATAGGACTTTGGGTGTTGCTGGATTTTCAGAAAACATACTTAAAAAGTTCCATCACGTACTATTTTTCCGCAAACTCAAACTCAATTCATTCAGACCTGATTGGTAGCGTACAACTCCAATGGTGGGGACACTTCGCATGTGCAGGGTGGGTTCTGCATCTTCGCACCCAGTGTCCCCTAAGCCGCAGCCTGATTGACAGTCTGCCTGCGTTTCGGGGTGGGGAAGGGGTAGCGACTGGGTCTATTCATCAAATTGAATACGTGTCACCTCTGTTTTATAGGAGTATAGAGGTGTCTGCATTTAGCAATGCAGATTTATTGAGTAACTTGAAGGTTGAGATGACTGATGGTCACAGGATGTATTTATGTGACCGGCGGTCAGGAGACTGCCAGTCACGGGTGTAGTATGGCTGACCGGCGGTCTCCTGACCGCCGGTCAGCTTACCGACGCCGGGATCCCGGCAGCATACTGACGCCGGGATCCCGGCGGGGAGGGGCGAGTGCAGCAAGCCCCTTGCGGGCTCGCTGCGCTCGCCACGCACGAGTAGAAATAGTCCCTGTTGGTCGGCATGCCGACCATCGGGAAAGTGAGCCTCGTGGAGGAGGTCATGTGACTGTCGGTCAGCTGACCGGCGGTTACATGAATACCACCCCCAGTCACTATACCAATGCCGGGATTCTGACCGATTGCCAGCCCGACCACCAGCATGCCGACTAACAAGGACTGTTACCACTTGTGGGTGTCCACGACATCCATAGAGTGGGAATAGAACCTGTGGCAATCGTAACGAGCCCACAAGGGGCTTTGTTGCGCTCCCCCCCCCCTCCCCTCTTCCGCTGGCAATCTAAAGCTTGGGATCCTGGCAACAGTATGGTGACCAGCCACCCGAACCCAACACATGGTCACGCAGTGTGATCTGATGTTGTGTCTTGAGAGTAACCATCTGATCACGGAAGCAGCCAGAAGGTGTATACAGGTATATTCTCCAGATGCCTCCTGCTGCTTTTGCATATGAGCTGTACGGTATTGCACAGCCGCTTCCCTGCGACTGTGCAATAGTGTACAACTCTGAAACAGGCCCATAGCTTTAAAGCAAAAACTGTATTATAGTGCTTTGAGAACATTTTTTATACTATCATTTGATCAAGTTTTGAAGAAGGAGAATTCTGAGACCAAAGAGGGGCAATAGTAGAGCCACAAGCTGTCTACAAAAGAAAAAGTATCAAAAGGAGCTTTGAGGGGAAGTCGGAATGGATTTCTATTAGAGATGTGCGCTTCGCTTTTCCAGAAATCCTAATCCACCAAATTTTGTGGAGCGTAACCAAACCAATACCCAGTTCGGATCTACTTAGGAGATCTAAACCAAATCGAGTGCCGGTTCGAATCTTCCCGCGGTTAGGAATATGGATTTTTGCTTAAAATTTAGAGTTTTAGATTGCAAAAATTACATGCTTTCAGCTGTTTTTATAGATTTTTATAAATGATTTTCATAATTTTTTATCGATTTTTAACCGACCCAAAAAACCGAATCCAAACCAAAACAATTTAGGGTGGTTTTGCCTAAAGCAAAATCAAAACATGATGATGAATTACAACCAAAACATGGTGGCACGGACAAATCTCTAATTTCTATAAATAATTTTGTACATAAATCAATTTTTTTATGTTTTTTTTTTTTACAAATAAAAATACTTCAACAAGAATATGTATTAATATGCTATTTTCCCATATTTTTGCATTTACTTGGTGAAAAAAACTTGCATTGTAGAGAAATTTGGTGGACATATTTGAAATCAGCATGCCAAAAACTATAAGAATCAGTCATCAAATTGTAGGCAATTCATAAATTAGTATTTTTGGGGAGGACATGCAATACTGATCTTGGACAGCAGCTGACACTTATTAAAACCTGCACTATGTAGCTGTGTCCTCTATAGAACAGTAGAACAAATATTGTAAATGCCATATACTGTAGCTTAGGAACTACTTTGTGCAAACATCGGAGGTTGCACATGTGTTTTAAATAGCTTAGGTATATTTTGTCGACATTCATAATATCTACATGGTTGTAATATCAACATGCATAATTTTGACATGCTTAGCATGTCAACACTGGCCATGTAGTCATTTGTCATCATCGATAATGATGTAATGTCATCGTGATTATAAAGTAGACAGACCATTTTTGCTGGTTTTGGTTCTAATTCATTCAGTTTTGCCTAAACGCTGCGGTTTTGTATTTTTTTTAAATGAAAAAAGCTAAAATCACATAATTTGGGCTATTTTTTGTTCCTACAGCATTATTAACCTCAATAACATTAATTTTCAGTGACTTTTGGCCACCTCGCAGCTCTCAATATTGTTTCCATCCAGTTTAGGCCAAAGGCTGCAGTGAGCTGGTTGGTTACTAAGCGGCAGAGCAGTAGCACAAACACGTGGCAGTTTATAGCACATCTAAGAAACATTGCCACACAGCAGTGGCAGAAATTAAAAGTGGTGCAACATGGAATTGTCCTTGGGCCACCCATCCTTATGTTCGATATTTAAAAAGGGCATATACAGTTTAACAAACCAAGAATTTCTGCTACAGGGACTGCTACTTTTGTGGCTGAAGTGCTTGGTTTGTTTTGGATCCCACAATACAGGCTACCAATAGGATTAAGGCAGCTAAGCTAACAGCTCTGCAGTGGCAAGATAGCATCATCACACAAACAACATCCTCATCCTTAACATCCTCATTAGTGCCAGCATCAGCTATACAAATATCCCCCCACCCTCTTGCACTTCCTTGGTGGTTTTCCTCAATTTCTATATCATCAGCTTTACTTCTGCTGCTCAATTTCACATTTACAGAGGCAGCAGAAATGGTAGAAAGTGGCTCTCTGCTGTTCTTTGTGAATACATATTCAGAAAGGTCAGGATCACACATAGCACTCTAGGACACACTTTGAATCTCCTCAGGGATTTGTGACATTTCTGTTTCTGAACACACAGTTTGTTCTACTGCCTTAGTGGTTTTACATTTTTACACCTCTTCTAGACTCTGAGTGAAATGGTCTTGTATCATCATGAGAGGCAGAAGAAGATGCCTTACTGACAGTTGCAGAACCATCACTCATAAATAAAGGCCAAGTCCTGAGTCTTTCCTTGCTACTGCATGTAGTGAATGGCATGTTGGCATTTTTATGTTTCTCTGCACCTATCTTTCCCTTTAATAGACGTGTTTTTTCTTTACCACTGGGAAATATTGTTGTTGTTTTTAATTTCAGATGTTCTGACCTAAACTCCCTATGCCATTGGACATGGGCTTTAGTAAATGATGTTGAAGGACTAGTATCATCATGACTGGTTGCAGCAGCTGCAGTAATAGTATTGGGTTGCTGCTCCTGCTCTTGTGTAGAGACATTTAGATTTGTGTGGGGTGTGTTCAAACTGAAATCTAAATTGCAGTGTAAAAAATTCAGCAGCCAGTATATACCATGCACAGAAATAATATAACCGACCAAAATATAAATCCCTTCACACATGTTACATCTGCCCCACCTGCAGTGCAACATGGTTTTTCCCAAATTCTAACTTTTTTGCTAACAAACCTGAATAACCCCCATAATTTTTTACTGGCAGCTCAGCTCACACTACATGGAGTCAGACCACTTTTATATGTGTACGTGAGGTGAATAAAGCGCACTAAGGTACTAAGCATGTTCTGAATCATATTCACCAAAGAACGGTGTTGCACCCTTAATAAATGGTCACTAAGCACATTACCTGATTGGGTCAGCACAATCTTATGAACTTAATTTAATTTATATACAATATTACAGCACCTCTAGCACTTTACTGCACATATCTACCTTTTCTATTACGTCCTAGAGAATGCTGGGGACTCCGTAAGAACCATGGGGATAGACAGGCTCCGCTGGAGACATGGGCACTTTAAGAAAGACTTTAGGTATGGGTGTGCACTGGCTCCTCCCTCTATGCCCCTCCTCCAGACCTCAGTTTACTACTGTGCCCAGAGGTGCATTACAGGGAGCTCTCCTGAGTTTCCTGTCAGAAAGTATTTTGTTAGGTTTTTTATTTTCAGGGAGCCTGCTGGCAACAGACTCCCTGCATCGAGGGACTGAGGGGAGAGAAGCAGACCTACTTCTGTGAGTTTCAAGGCTCTGCTTCTTAGGCTACTGGACACCATTAGCTCCAGAGAGATCGGTACGCAGGTCTCACCCTCGCCGTCCATCCCAGAGCCGCGCCGCCGTCCTCCTCACAGAGCCGGAAGATAGAAGCCGGGTGAGTATGAGAAGAAAAGAAGCCTTCAAAGGCGGCAGAAGACTTCATGATCTTCACTGAGGTAACGCACAGCGGTAAAGCTGTGCGCCATTGCTCCCATACACCTCACACACGGCAGTCACTGTAAGGGTGCAGGGCGCAGGGGGGGCAAAAATAAGTATATATACAGTTGGGCACTGTATATATAATGAGCCCCCACCAGTTTTCAGTATATTTGAGCGGGACAGAAGCCCGCCGCCGAGGGGGCGGGGCTTCTCCCTCAGCACTCACCAGCGCCATTTTCTCCACTGCACAGCGCTGAGAGGAAGCTCCCCGGACTCTCCCCTGCTTAACCACTGTGAAAGAGGGTTTTGAAGAGGGGGCACATAATTTGGCGCATTTATATATGTACAAACAGCGCTACTGGGTAAACATATATTTATATAGTGTTTTTTCCTGGGTCATATAGCGCTTGGTGTGTGCTGGCATACTCTCTCTCTCTGTCTCTCCAAAGGGCCTTGTGGGGGAACTGTCTTCAGATAAGAGGATTCCCTGAGTGTGTGGTGTGTCGGTACGCGTGTGTCGACATGTCTGAGGTAGAAGGCTTTCAGGGGGAGGAGGAGGAGAGAATGAGTGTAACATAGTAACATAGTATCTGAGGTTGAAAAAAGAGAATTGTCCATCGAGTTCAACCTATTTGTGGTCTCCTATGCATGATGATTTGACTAAAATTTCTGACTGATGCTGCTGTCAGCCGTTGCATTTTATCCCTATTTATAGTAACTATAATGCATGACTATGCACCATACCCCTGGATATCCTTATCCATTAGGAATTTATCTAACCCATTCTTAAAGGTGTTGACAGATTCCGCCATTGCAACTCCCTCGGGCAGGGAATTCCAAACACGTATTGTCCTTACTGTGAAAAAGCCTTTACACCGTATTGTGCGGAATCTCCTCTCCTCTAACCTGAGCGAGTGTCCACGAGTCCTCTGTGTCGATCTAACCAAAAACAGGTCCCGCGCAAGCTCTGTGTATTGTCCCCTTATATATTTGTAGATGTTGATCATATCCCCTCCCCGACAATGCCGACACCTGACTGGATGGATATGTGGAAGGTTTTAACTGCTAATGTAAATTTATTGCACAAAAGATTAGACAAAGCTGAAGCTAGGGAACAGCCAGGGAGTCAACCCATGTCTGTCCCTATGTCGCAGGGACCTTCGGGGTCTCAAAAGCGCCCACTATCCCAAATTGTAGACACAGATACCGACACGGACTCTGACTCCAGTGTCGACTATGATGATGCAAAATTACAGCCAACAGTGGCTAAATGTATTCGATATATGATCATTGCAATAAAAGATGTTTTGCATATCACAGAGGAACCCCCTGTCCCTGACAGGGTACACATGTATAAAGGAAAGAAACCTGAGGTAACCTTTCCCCCCTCACATGAGTTGAACGAATTATGTGAAAAAGCAAGGGAATCTCCAGACAAAAAACTGCAGATTCCCAAAAGGATTCTTATGGCGTATCCTTTCCCGCCAACGGACAGGATACGGTGGGAATCCTCCCCTAGGGTGGACAAGGCATTAACACGCTTATCCAAAAAGGTAGCGCTGCCATCCCAAGATACGGCTACCCTCAGGGACCCTGCTGACCGCAAGCAGGAGGTTATCCTGAAGTCCATTTACACACATTCTGGTACCTTACTCAGACCGGCGATTGCGTCGGCCTGGGTTTGTAGCGCGGTAGCAGCATGGACAGATACCTTATCAGCGGATATTGAGACCCTATATAAGGATACCATTTTACTGACCCTAGGGCTTATAAAAGATGCGGTCTTGTATATGAGAGATGCTCAAAGAGACATTAGTCTACTGGGTTCTAGAATCAACGCGATGTCCATTTCTGCTAGACGAGTCCTATGGACCCGACAATGGACAGGTGATGCCGACTCAAAAAGGCATATGGAGGTTTTACCTTACAAGTTGAGGAATTGTTTGGGGAAGGTCTCTCGGACCTGGTCTCCACAGCCACAGCCTAAGAAAGCACCACATTATCAAATGCAGTCCTTTCGATCACAAAGAAACAAGAAAGTACGAGGTGCGTCCTTTCTTGCCAGAGGTAAGGGCAGAGGAAAAAAGCTGCACAACACAGCTAGTTCCCAGGAACAGAAGTCCTCCCCGGCCTCTACAAAATCCACCGCATGACGCTGGGGCTCCGCTACAGGAGTCCGCCCCAGTGGGGGCACGTCTTCGAATTTTCAGCCACATCTGGGTTCACTCACAGGTGGATCCCTGGGCAATAGAAATTGTTTCCCAGGGTTACAAGCTGGAATTCGAAGAGGTGCCTCCTCGCCGGTTTTTCAAATCGGCCCTGCCAGCTTCTCCCCCAGAAAGGGAGATAGTGTTAAATGCAATTCACAAATTGTATCTTCAACAGGTGGTGGTCAAGGTACCCCTGTTTCAACAAGGGAAGGGATATTACTCAACCCTATTTGTGGTCCCGAAACCGGACGGTTCGGTCTGACCCATTTTAAATTCAAAATCCCTGAACCTATACTTGAAGAGGTTCAAGTTCAAGATGGAATCACTCAGAGCGGTCATCGCCAGCCTGGAAGGGGGGGATTTTATGGTATCGCTGGACATAAAGGATGCATACCTGCATGTTCCCATTTATCCACCTCATCAGGCGTACCTGTGATTTGCGGTACAGGATTGTCATTACCAATTTCAGACGTTGCTGTTTGGGCTTTCCACGGCCCCGAGGATTTTCACCAAGGTAATGGCGGAAATGATGGTGCTCCTGCGCAAGCAAGGTGTCACAATTATCCCGTACTTGGACAATCTCCTCATTAAAGCGAGATCAAGAGAGCAGTTACTGAACAGCGTGTCACTTTCACTGAAGGTGTTACAGCAACACGGCTGGATTCTCAACATCACGAAGTCGCAGTTGGTTCCTACGACTCGTCTGACTTTCTTGGGCATGATTCTGGATACAGACCAGAAAAAGGTTTATCTTCCGATAGAAAAAGCTCAGGAACTCATGACTCTAGTCTAGAGATGAGCGCCTGAAATTTTTCGGGTTTTGTGTTTTGGTTTTGGGTTCGGTTCCGCGGCAGTGTTTTGGGTTCGAACGCGTTTTGGCAAAACCTCACCGAATTTTTTTTGTCGGATTCGGGTGTGTTTTGGATTCGGGTGTTTTTTTCCAAAAACACTAAAAAACAGCTTAAATCATAGAATTTGGGGGTCATTTTGATCCCAAAGTATTATTAACCTCAAAAACCATAATTTACACTCATTTTCAGTCTATTCTGAATACCTCACACCTCACAATATTATTTTTAGTCCTAAAATTTGCACCGAGGTCGCTGTGTGAGTAAGATAAGCGACCCTAGTGGCCGACACAAACACCGGGCCCATCTAGGAGTGGCACTGCAATGTCACGCAGGATGTCCCTTCCAAAAAACCCTCCCCAAACAGCACATGACGCAAAGAAAAAAAGAGGCGCAATGAGGTAGCTGTGTGAGTAAGATTAGCGACCCTAGTGGCCGACACAAACACCGGGCCCATCTAGGAGTGGCACTGCAGTGTCACGCAGGATGTCCCTTCCAAAAAACCCTCCCCAAACAGCACATGACGCAAAGAAAAAAAGAGGCGCAATGAGGTAGCTGTGTGAGTAAGATTAGCGACCCTAGTGGCCGACACAAACACCGGGCCCATCTAGGAGTGGCACTGCAGTGTCACGCAGGATGGCCCTTCCAAAAAACCCTCCCCAAACAGCACATGACGCAAAGAAAAAAAGAGGCGCAATGAGGTAGCTGTGTGAGTAAGATTAGCGACCCTAGTGGCCGACACAAACACCGGGCCCATCTAGGAGTGGCACTGCAGTGTCACGCAGGATGTCCCTTCCAAAAAACCCTCCCCGAACAGCACATGACGCAAAGAAAAAAAGAGGCTTTTTACTGATATTTGGTGTTTTGGATTTGACATGCTCTGTACTATGACATTGGGCATCGGCCTTGGCAGACGACGTTGCTGGCATTTCATCGTCTCGGCCATGACTAGTGGCAGCAGCTTCAGCACGAGGTGGAAGTGGATCTTGATCTTTCCCTAATTTTGGAACCTCAACATTTTTGTTCTCCATATTTTAATAGGCACAACTAAAAGGCACCTCAGGTAAACAATGGAGATGGATGGATTGGATACTAGTATACAATTATGGACGGGCTGCCGAGTGCCGACACAGAGGTAGCCACAGCCGTGAACTACCGCACTGTACTGTGTCTGCTGCTAATATATAGACTGGTTGATAAAGAGATAGTATACTCGTAACTAGTATGTATGTATAAAGAAAGAAAAAAAAACCACGGTTAGGTGGTATATACAATTATGGACGGGCTGCCGAGTGCCGACACAGAGGTAGCCACAGCCGTGAACTACCGCACTGTACTTAGAGATGAGCGCCTGAAATTTTTCGGGTTTTGTGTTTTGGTTTTGGGTTCGGTTCCGCGGCCGTGTTTTGGGTTCGAACGCGTTTTGGCAAAACCTCACCGAATTTTTTTTGTCGGATTCGGGTGTGTTTTGGATTTGGGTGTTTTTTTCCAAAAACACTAAAAAACAGCTTAAATCATAGAATTTGGGGGTCATTTTGATCCCAAAGTATTATTAACCTCAAAAACCATAATTTACACTCATTTTCAGTCTATTCTGAATACCTCACACCTCACAATATTATTTTTAGTCCTAAAATTTGCACCGAGGTCGCTGTGTGAGTAAGATAAGCGACCCTAGTGGCCGACACAAACACCGGGCCCATCTAGGAGTGGCACTGCAGTGTCACGCAGGATGTCCCTTCCAAAAAACCCTCCCCAAACAGCACATGACGCAAAGAAAAAAAGAGGCGCAATGAGGTAGCTGTGTGAGTAAGATTAGCGACCCTAGTGGCCGACACAAACACCGGGCCCATCTAGGAGTGGCACTGCAGTGTCACGCAGGATGGCCCTTCCAAAAAACCCTCCCCAAACAGCACATGACGCAAAGAAAAAAAGAGGCGCAATGAGGTAGCTGTGTGAGTAAGATTAGCGACCCTAGTGGCCGACACAAACACCGGGCCCATCTAGGAGTGGCACTGCAGTGTCACGCAGGATGTCCCTTCCAAAAAACCCTCCCCAAACAGCACATGACGCAAAGAAAAAAAGAGGCGCAATGAGGTAGCTGACTGTGTGAGTAAGATTAGCGACCCTAGTGGCCGTCACAAACACCGGGCCCATCTAGGAGTGGCACTGCAGTGTCACGCAGGATGTCCCTTCCAAAAAAACCCTCCCCAATCAGCACATGATGCAAAGAAAAAGAAAAGAAAAAAGAGGTGCAAGATGGAATTGTCCTTGGGCCCTCCCACCCACCCTTATGTTGTATAAACAAAACAGGACATGCACACTTTAACCAACCCATCATTTCAGTGACAGGGTCTGCCACATGACTGTGACTGATATGACGGGTTGGTTTGGACCCCCCCCAAAAAAGAAGCAATTAATCTCTCCTTGCACAAACTGGCTCTACAGAGGCAAGATGTCCACCTCATCTTCACCCTCCGATATATCACCGTGTACATCCCCCTCCTCACAGATTATCAATTCGTCCCCACTGGAATCCACCATCTCAGCTCCCTGTGTACTTTGTGGAGGCAATTGCTGCTGGTCAATGTCTCCGCGGAGGAATTGATTATAATTCATTTTAATGAACATCATCTTCTCCACATTTTCTGGATGTAACCTCGTACGCCGATTGCTGACAAGGTGAGCGGCGGCACTAAACACTCTTTCGGAGTACACACTTGTGGGAGGGCAACTTAGGTAGAATAAAGCCAGTTTGTGCAAGGGCCTCCAAATTGCCTCTTTTTCCTGCCAGTATAAGTACGGACTGTGTGACGTGCCTACTTGGATGCGGTCACTCATATAATCCTCCACCATTCTATCAATGTTGAGAGAATCATATGCAGTGACAGTAGACGACATGTCCGTAATCGTTGTCAGGTCCTTCAGTCCGGACCAGATGTCAGCATCAGCAGTCGCTCCAGACTGCCCTGCATCACCGCCAGCGGGTGGGCTCGGAATTCTGAGCCTTTTCCTCGCACCCCCAGTTGCGGGAGAATGTGAAGGAGGAGATGTTGACAGGTCGCGTTCCGCTTGACTTGACAATTTTGTCACCAGCAGGTCTTTCAACCCCAGCAGACCTGTGTCTGCCGGAAAGAGAGATCCAAGGTAGGCTTTAAATCTAGGATCGAGCACGGTGGCCAAAATGTAGTGCTCTGATTTCAACAGATTGACCACCCGTGAATCCTTGTTAAGCGAATTAAGGGCTGCATCCACAAGTCCCACATGCCTAGCGGAATCGCTCCCTTTTAGCTCCTTCTTCAATGCCTCCAGCTTCTTCTGCAAAAGCCTGATGAGGGGAATGACCTGACTCAGGCTGGCAGTGTCTGAACTGACTTCACGTGTGGCAAGTTCAAAGGGCATCAGAACCTTGCACAACGTTGAAATCATTCTCCACTGCACTTGAGACAGGTGCATTCCATCTCCTATATCGTGCTCAATTGTATAGGCTTGAATGGCCTTTTGCTGCTCCTCCAACCTCTGAAGCATATAGAGGGTTGAATTCCACCTCGTTACCACTTCTTGCTTCAGATGATGGCAGGGCAGGTTCAGTAGTTTTTGGTGGTGCTCCAGTCTTCTGTACGTGGTGCCTGTACGCCGAAAGTGTCCCGCAATTTTTCTGGCCTCCGACAGCATCTCTTGCACGCCCCTGTCGTTTTTTAAAAAATTCTGCACCACCAAATTCAAGGTATGTGCAAAACATGGGACGTGCTGGAATTTGCCCATATTTAATGCACACACAATATTGCTGGCGTTGTCCGATGCCACAAATCCACAGGAGAGTCCAATTGGGGTAAGCCATTCCGCGATGATCTTCCTCAGTTGCCGTAAGAGGTTTTCAGCTGTGTGCGTATTCTGGAAAGCGGTGATACAAAGCGTAGCCTGCCTAGGAAAGAGTTGGCGTTTGCGAGATGCTGCTACTGGTGCCGCCGCTGCTGTTCTTGCGGCGGGAGTCCATACATCTACCCAGTGGGCTGTCACAGTCATATAGTCCTGACCCTGCCCTGCTCCACTTGTCCACATGTCCGTGGTTAAGTGGACATTGGGTACAACTGCATTTTTTAGGAGACTGGTGAGTCTTTTTCTGACGTCCGTGTACATTCTCGGTATCGCCTGCCTAGAGAAGTGGAACCTAGATGGTATTTGGTAACGGGGGCACACTGCCTCAATAAATTGTCTAGTTCCCTGTGAACTAACGGCGGATACCGGACGCACGTCTAACACCAACATAGTTGTCAAGGACTCAGTTATCCGCTTTGCAGTAGGATGACTGCTGTGATATTTCATCTTCCTCGCAAAGGACTGTTGAACAGTCAATTGCTTACTGGAAGTAGTACAAGTGGGCTTACGACTTCCCCTCTGGGATGACCATCGACTCCCAGCGGCAACAACAGCAGCGCCAGCAGCAGTAGGCGTTACACGCAAGGATGCATCGGAGGAATCCCAGGCAGGAGAGGACTCGTCAGACTTGCCAGTGACATGGCCTGCAGGACTATTGGCATTCCTGGGGAAGGAGGAAATTGACACTGAGGGAGTTGGTGGGGTGGTTTGCGTGAGCTTGGTTACAAGAGGAAGGGATTTACTGGTCAGTGGACTGCTTCCGCTGTCACCCAAAGTTTTTGAACTTGTCACTGACTTATTATGAATGCGCTGCAGGTGACGTATAAGGGAGGATGTTCCGAGGTGGTTAACGTCCTTACCCCTACTTATTACAGCTTGACAAAGGGAACACACGGCTTGACACCTGTTGTCCGCATTTCTGGTGAAATACCTCCACACCGAAGAGCTGATTTTTTTGGTATTTTCACCTGGCATGTCAACGGCCATATTCCTCCCACGGACAACAGGTGTCTCCCCGGGTGCCTGACTTAAACAAACCACCTCACCATCAGAATCCTCCTGGTCAATTTCCTCCCCAGCACCAGCAACACCCATATCCTCCTCATCCTGGTGTACTTCAACACTGACATCTTCAATCTGACTATCAGGAACTGGACTGCGGGTGCTCCTTCCAGCACTTGCAGGGGGCGTGCAAATGGTGGAAGGCGCATGCTCTTCACGTCCAGTGTTGGGAAGGTCAGGCATCGCAACCGACACAATTGGACTCTCCTTGTGGATTTGGGATTTCAAAGAACGCACAGTTCTTAGCGGTGCTTTTGCCAGCTTGAGTCTTTTCAGTTTTCTAGCGAGAGGCTGAGTGCTTCCATCCTCATGTGAAGCTGAACCACTAGCCATGAACATAGGCCAGGGCCTCATCCGTTCCTTGCCACTCCGTGTGGTAAATGGCATATTGGCAAGTTTACGCTTCTCCTCCGACAATTTTATTTTAGGTTTTGGAGTCCTTTTTTTACTGATATTTGGTGTTTTGGTTTTGACATGCTCTGTACTATGCCATTGGGCATCGGCCTTGGCAGACGACGTTGCTGGCATTTCATCGTCTCGGCCATGACTAGTGGCAGCAGCTTCAGCACGAGGTGGAAGTGGATCTTGATCTTTCCCTAATTTTGGAACCTCAACATTTTTGTTCTCCATATTTTAATAGGCACAACTAAAAGGCACCTCAGGTAAACAATGGAGATGGATGGATTGGATACTAGTATACAATTATGGACGGGCTGCCGAGTGCCGACACAGAGGTAGCCACAGCCGTGAACTACCGCACTGTACTGTGTCTGCTGCTAATATATAGACTGGTTGATAAAGAGATAGTATACTCGTAACTAGTATGTATGTATAAAGAAAGAAAAAAAAACCACGGTTAGGTCACTGGTATATACAATTATGGACGGGCTGCCGAGTGCCGACACAGAGGTAGCCACAGCCGTGAACTACCGCACTGTACTGTGTCTGCTGCTAATATATAGACTGGTTGATAAAGAGATAGTATACTCGTAACTAGTATGTATGTATAAAGAAAGAAAAAAAAAACACGGTTAGGTGGTATATACAATTATGGACGGGCTGCCGAGTGCCGACACAGAGGTAGCCACAGCCGTGAACTACCGCACTGTACTGTGTCTGCTGCTAATATATAGACTGGTTGATAAAGAGATAGTATACTCGTAACTAGTATGTATGTATAAAGAAAGAAAAAAAAACCACGGTTAGGTGGTATATACAATTATGGACGGGCTGCCGAGTGCCGACACAGAGGTAGCCACAGCCGTGAACTACCGCACTGTACTGTGTCTGCTGCTAATATATAGACTGGTTGATAAAGAGATAGTATACTCGTAACTAGTATGTATGTATAAAGAAAGAAAAAAAAACCACGGTTAGGTGGTATATACAATTATGGACGGGCTGCCGAGTGCCGACACAGAGGTAGCCACAGCCGTGAACTACCGCACTGTACTGTGTCTGCTGCTAATATATAGACTGGTTGATAAAGAGATAGTATACTCGTAACTAGTATGTATGTATAAAGAAAGAAAAAAAAACCACGGTTAGGTGGTATATACAATTATGGACGGGCTGCCGAGTGCCGACACAGAGGTAGCCACAGCCGTGAACTACCGCACTGTACTGTGTCTGCTGCTAATATATAGACTGGTTGATAAAGAGATAGTATACTCGTAACTAGTATGTATGTATAAAGAAAGAAAAAAAAACCACGGTTAGGTCACTGGTATATACAATTATGGACGGGCTGCCGAGTGCCGACACAGAGGTAGCCACAGCCGTGAACTACCGCACTGTACTGTGTCTGCTGCTAATATATAGACTGGTTGATAAAGAGATAGTATACTCGTAACTAGTATGTATGTATAAAGAAAGAAAAAAAAACCACGGTTAGGTGGTATATACAATTATGGACGGGCTGCCGAGTGCCGACACAGAGGTAGCCACAGCCGTGAACTACCGCACTGTACTGTGTCTGCTGCTAATATATAGACTGGTTGATAAAGAGATAGTATACTCGTAACTAGTATGTATGTATAAAGAAAGAAAAAAAAAACACGGTTAGGTGGTATATACAATTATGGACGGGCTGCCGAGTGCCGACACAGAGGTAGCCACAGCCGTGAACTACCGCACTGTACTGTGTCTGCTGCTAATATATAGACTGGTTGATAAAGAGATAGTATACTCGTAACTAGTATGTATGTATAAAGAAAGAAAAAAAAACCACGGTTAGGTGGTATATACAATTATGGACGGGCTGCCGAGTGCCGACACAGAGGTAGCCACAGCCGTGAACTACCGCACTGTACTGTGTCTGCTGCTAATATATAGACTGGTTGATAAAGAGATAGTATACTCGTAACTAGTATGTATGTATAAAGAAAGAAAAAAAAACCACGGTTAGGTCACTGGTATATACAATTATGGACGGGCTGCCGAGTGCCGACACAGAGGTAGCCACAGCCGTGAACTACCGCACTGTACTGTGTCTGCTGCTAATATAGACTGGTTGATAAAGAGATAGTATACTACTAATATTATATACTGGTGGTCAGGTCACTGGTCACTAGTCACACTGGCAGTGGCACTCCTGCAGCAAAAGTGTGCACTGTTTAATTTTAATATAATATTATGTACTCCTGGCTCCTGCTATAACCTATAACTGGCACTGCAGTAGTGCTCCCCAGTCTCCCCCACAATTATAAGCTGTGTGAGCTGAGCAGTCAGACAGATATATAATATATATAGATGATGCAGCACACTGGCCTGAGCCTGAGCAGTGCACACAGATATGGTATGTGACTGAGTCACTGTGTGCTGTGTATCGCTTTTTTCAGGCAGAGAACGGATTATAAATAAAAGTGGTGGTCACTGGTCACTATCAGCAAAACTCTGCACTGTACACTACTGAGTACTCCTAATGCTCCCCAAAATGAGTAAATCAAGTGTCTAAACGGAGAGGACGCCAGCCACGTCCTCTCCCTATCAATCTCAATGCACGTGTGAAAATGGCGGCGACGCGCGGCTCCTTATATAGAATCCGAGTCTCGCGATAGAATCCGAGCCTCGCGAGAATCCGACAGCGTCATGATGACGTTCGGGCGCGCTCGGGTTAACCGAGCAAGGCGGGAAGATCCGAGTCGCTCGGACCCGTGAAAAAAAACATGAAGTTCTGGCGGGTTCGGATTCAGAGAAACCGAACCCGCTCATCTCTACTGTGTCTGCTGCTAATATATAGACTGGTTGATAAAGAGATAGTATACTCGTAACTAGTATGTATGTATAAAGAAAGAAAAAAAAACCACGGTTAGGTGGTATATACAATTATGGACGGGCTGCCGAGTGCCGACACAGAGGTAGCCACAGCCGTGAACTACCGCACTGTACTGTGTCTGCTGCTAATATATAGACTGGTTGATAAAGAGATAGTATACTCGTAACTAGTATGTATGTATAAAGAAAGAAAAAAAAACCACGGTTAGGTCACTGGTATATACAATTATGGACGGGCTGCCGAGTGCCGACACAGAGGTAGCCACAGCCGTGAACTACCGCACTGTACTGTGTCTGCTGCTAATATATAGACTGGTTGATAAAGAGATAGTATACTCGTAACTAGTATGTATGTATAAAGAAAGAAAAAAAAACCACGGTTAGGTGGTATATACAATTATGGACGGGCTGCCGAGTGCCGACACAGAGGTAGCCACAGCCGTGAACTACCGCACTGTACTGTGTCTGCTGCTAATATATAGACTGGTTGATAAAGAGATAGTATACTCGTAACTAGTATGTATGTATAAAGAAAGAAAAAAAAACCACGGTTAGGTGGTATATACAATTATGGACGGGCTGCCGAGTGCCGACACAGAGGTAGCCACAGCCGTGAACTACCGCACTGTACTGTGTCTGCTGCTAATATATAGACTGGTTGATAAAGAGATAGTATACTCGTAACTAGTATGTATGTATAAAGAAAGAAAAAAAAACCACGGTTAGGTGGTATATACAATTATGGACGGGCTGCCGAGTGCCGACACAGAGGTAGCCACAGCCGTGAACTACCGCACTGTACTGTGTCTGCTGCTAATATATAGACTGGTTGATAAAGAGATAGTATACTCGTAACTAGTATGTATGTATAAAGAAAGAAAAAAAAACCACGGTTAGGTCACTGGTATATACAATTATGGACGGGCTGCCGAGTGCCGACACAGAGGTAGCCACAGCCGTGAACTACCGCACTGTACTGTGTCTGCTGCTAATATAGACTGGTTGATAAAGAGATAGTATACTACTAATATTATATACTGGTGGTCAGGTCACTGGTCACTAGTCACACTGGCAGTGGCACTCCTGCAGCAAAAGTGTGCACTGTTTAATTTTAATATAATATTATGTACTCCTGGCTCCTGCTATAACCTATAACTGGCACTGCAGTAGTGCTCCCCAGTCTCCCCCACAATTATAAGCTGTGTGAGCTGAGCAGTCAGACAGATATATAATATATATAGATGATGCAGCACACTGGCCTGAGCCTGAGCAGTGCACACAGATATGGTATGTGACTGAGTCACTGTGTGCTGTGTATCGCTTTTTTCAGGCAGAGAACGGATTATAAATAAAAGTGGTGGTCACTGGTCACTATCAGCAAAACTCTGCACTGTACACTACTGAGTACTCCTAATGCTCCCCAAAATTAGTAAATCAAGTGTCTCTCTAATCTATTCTAATTCTAAACGGAGAGGACGCCAGCCACGTCCTCTCCCTATCAATCTCAATGCACGTGTGAAAATGGCGGCGACGCGCGGCTCCTTATATAGAATCCGAGTCTCGCGATAGAATCCGAGCCTCGCGAGAATCCGACAGCGTCATGATGACGTTCGGGCGCGCTCGGGTTAACCGAGCAAGGCGGGAAGATCCGAGTCGCTCGGACCCGTGAAAAAAAACATGAAGTTCTGGCGGGTTCGGATTCAGAGAAACCGAACCCGCTCATCTCTACTCTAGTCAGGAACTTATTGAAGCCAAAACAGGTGTCAGTGCATCACTGCACTCGAGTCCTGGGAAAGATGGTGGCATCATACGAAGCCATTCCCTTCGGCAGGTTCCATGCGAAGACTTTCCAATGGGACCTATTGGACAAATGGTCCGGGTCGCATCTACAAATGCATTGGTTGATCACCCTGTCCCCCAGAGCCAGGGTATCTCTCCTGTGGTGGCTGCAGAGTGCTCACCTTCTAGAAGGCCGCAGGTTCGGCATTCAGGACTGGATCCTGGTGACCACGGATGCGAGCCTCTGAGGTTGGGGAGCAGTCACACAGGGAAGAAACTTCCAAGGTCTTTGGTAAAGTCAAGAGACTTGTCTTCACATCAACATCCTGGAACTGAGGGCCATATACAACGCCCTACTTCAAGCGGAGACCGTACTGCGCGACCGACCAGTTCTGATCCAGTCAGACAACATCACCGCAGTGGCTCATGTAAACCGCCAAGGCGGCACAAGGAGCAGAGTGGCAATGGTGGAAGCCACCAGGATTCTTCGCTGGGCGGAAAATCATGTAAGCGCTCTGTCAGCAGTGTTCATTCCGGGAGTGGACAACTGGGAAGCAGACTTCCTCAGCAGACATGACCTGCATCCAGGAGAGCGGGGACTTCATCAGGAAGTCTTCGCACAGATTGCAAGTCAGTGGGGACTGCCCCAGATAGACATGATGGCGTCCCGCCTCAACAAAAAGCTACAGAGGTATTGCGCCAGATCAAAAGACCCTCAGGCGGTAGCTGTAGACGCCCTAGTGACACCGTTGGTGTTCCAGTCGGTCTATGTGTTTCCTCCTCTTCCTCTCATACCCAAGGTGTTGAGAATAATAAGAAAAAGAGGAGTGAGAACAATTCTCATTGTTCCAGATTGGCCACGAAGGACCTGGTATCCGTATCTGCTGGAAATGCTCACAGAAGATCCGTGGCCTCTTCCTCTACGACAGGACCTGTTGCAACAGGGGCCCTGTCTGTTCCAAGACTTACCGCGGCTGCGTTTGATGGCATGGTGGTTGAACGCAGGATCCTAGCAGAAAAAGGCATTCCGGATGAGGTCATTCCTACGCTGATAAAGGCTAGGAAGGACGTGACAGCTAAACATTATCACCGTATATGGCGAAAATATGTTTCTTGGTGTGAGGCCAGGAATGCTTCTACGGAAGAATTCAATCTGGGCCGTTTCCTTCACTTCCTACAGACTGGAGTGAATTTGAGCCTAAAATTAGGCTCTATTAAGGTTCAGATTTCGGCCTTATCCATTTTCTTTCAAAAAGAATTGGCTTCTCTCCCAGAAGTACAGACTTTTGTGAAGGGAGTGCTGCATATTCAGCCTCCTTTTATACCTCTGGTGGTGCCTTGGGACCTTAACGTGGTGTTGAGTTTCCTTAAGTCGCACGGGTTTGAACCACTTCAAACGGTAGAGTTAAAATATCTCACTTGGAAGGTGGTCATGTTATTAGCCTTGGCTTCGGCTAGGCGAGTGTCGGAATTGGCGGCTTTGTCTCATTAAAGCCCCTATCTGGTTTTCCATATGGATAGAGCGGAATTGCGGACCCGTCCTCAATTCTTGCCTAAGGTGCTGTCATCTTTTCATATGAACCAACCTATTGTGGTGCCTGTGGCTACGCGAGACTTGGAGGATTCCGAGTCCCTTGATGTAGTCAGGGCTTTGAAAATTTACGTGGCCAGAACGGCTAGAGTCAGAAAAACAGAAGCACTGTTTGTCCTATATTCAGCCAACAAGGTTGGCGCCCCAGCTTCAAAGCAGACTATTGCTCGCTGGATCTGTAACACGATTCAGCAGGCGCATTCTATGGCTAGATTGCCGTTACCAAAATCGGTCAAGGCCCATTCCACTAGGAAGGTGGGCTGGTCTTGGGCGGCTGCCCGAGGGGTCTCGGCACTACAACTATGCCGAGCTGCTACTTGGTCGGGTTCTTCAAACACCTTTGCAAAGTTCTATAAGTTTGATACCCTGGCTGAGGAGGACCTCTTGTTTGCTCAATCGGTGCTGCAGAGTCATCCGCACTCTCCCGCCCGTTTGGGAGCTTTGGTATAATCCCCATGGTCCTTACGGAGTCCCCAGCATCCTCTAGGACGTAAGAGAAAATAAGATTTTAAACCTACCGGTAAATCTTTTTCTCGTAGTCCGTAGAGGATGCTGGGCGCCCGTCCCAAGTGCGGACGACTTCTGCAAGACTTGTATATAGTTTTGCTTACATAAGGGTTATGTAATAGTTTTCATCGGTCTTGGACTGATGCTATGTTGTTTTCATACTGTTAACTGGTTAGTTTATCACAAGTTATACGGTGTGATTGGTGTGGCTGGTATGAATCTTGCCCTTGGATTAACAAAAATCCTTTCCTCGTACTGTCCGTCTCCTCTGGGCACAGTTTCTCTAACTGAGGTCTGGAGGAGGGGCATAGAGAGAGGAGCCAGTGCACACCCATACCTAAAGTCTTTCTTAAAGTGCCCATGTCTCCTGCGGAGCCCGTCTATCCCCATGGTCCTTACGGAGTCCCCAGCATCCTCTACGGACTACGAGAAAAAGATTTACCGGTAGGTTTAAAATCTTATTATTGCAAATATTGCACGAATTAGCACTAAGTCACTTTAAAGAGCAAATCACTGAATTAGTGTCTTGCATCTTTACACGTACAAACTCCACACCAATACCCAGACGGTTCTAAGAGGAGAAGTAGTACGAAGAAAGGGACACCTTGAGGCAAAGACACTTTATATAAGATGATCGCTTCACTTATGTCTGGTACGCACATTTGAATGATATTGAGGATATCTTGAACAAACTATTTTAACACTGAAGGTGTGACTGATTTACCACTAGAACATATATATACAGGGTCGGACTGGCCCACAGGGGTACCAGGGAAACCACCGGTAGGCCCCACTGCCTGAGGGCCCACTTCTTCCTCTAGGGATCAGATTCCAGACTGTGCACTTGTATTATACGTGGTAGATATGTTGCATTACACTGCATTAGACTATTGTGTATTTCAAGCCTATGTGGAGGCTGGCCACACCCCTAAGTATGGGCCCCTATCACTGCATTTCCCCGGTGGGCCCTTCATGCCCCAGTCCGACACTGTATATATATATATATATATATATATATATTTACCTCAGCGCCATAACTAGGTGTGGGCAGAAGGGGCATTGCCCACAGCGCACACCTAGTTAGAGCGCATATTCCCCCTGCGGCCCGCGCCGTCTCTTGACTCCTGTGTACTGTGCAGGCGACATGAGACCATGGGGAAGCAGGAGCGATCATACTCCTGAAACCACTGCCGCCGCCGCAAAAGAGCCGCTGCCTCCGTCTGGGTTATCCGCTTCTGCCCAGGGAGAGCCGATGCTGCCAGGAGAGTGCCGCTGCCGCCAGGTAAGAGACGCTTCCGCCAAGGGGAGAGTCACTGCCACCGGCGGGAGAGCCGTTGCCTCCAGGTGAGCCGCTTCCGCCGGGGGGAGAGCCGCTGCAACCGGGGGGGAGAGCCGTTGCCTCCAGGTGAGCAGCTTCCGCCGGGGGGGGGAGAGCCAGAAAGGACCTGCCTCTCCTGAAGAGCAGTGCCACCTGTCGCAGTCAGTGTAACGCAGGGTACCCACTCCTCCAGAAGTGTCGTCATTGTTGTCAGTACATGAGCAGGAATAATAACTTACTGTATACTGTATCTCTTACTGAGCAGGGGAATGTCAGTCTGTGCAGCTGGTATACATGGATGGAGGAGAGAGGGCTGACCTCTGGGGGACATCTCACTACCTGGTCGACTGTAGATGGTCAGCTCATATGGTCGCAGACCTCTATAGTCGTTATCTCAGTGTTACTTTACTATTACTACTATTTAGACTGGATAACAATGATAATAGATGGTCACCTGGTATTAGAGAATGATTAACAATAGTTATCAGAAGAGTAGCATTATATATATATATATATATATATATATATATATCTATATACACCAGACATGTACCATGCCAGACACATATACTATACCATACATATACTATACCAGGCATATATACTATACCATGCATATACTATACCAGACATATACTATACCAAGCATATACTATACCAGACACATACTATAGCAAGTATATATTATACCTCAGCGCCGTAACTAGGTGTGTGCAGAAGGGGAATTGCCCACAGCGCACACCTAGTTAGAGCGCATATTCCCCAGTGGCTCGCATCCTCTCTTCGCCCCTGTGTACTGTGCAGGCGACATGAGACCATGGGGAAGCAGGAACGATCATACTCTTGAAGCCGCCGCCGGAAAAGAGCCGCTGCCTCCGGGTTATCCGCTTGTGCCCAGGGAGAGCCGCTGCTGCCAGGAGAGTGCCGCTGCCGCCAGGGAAGAGCTGCTTCCGACGGGGGGAGAGCCGCTGCCACCAGGAGAGAACCGCTGCCGCTGGGAAAGAGCTGCTGCCGCCGGGAGGGAGCATAGCCGCTGCTGTGGGGGGAGAGCCACTTCCACCGGGTGAGAGAGCTCAGCCACTGCTAGGCTTGGGGTCTGGAGAGCTAAAGTATTGCTCCTTGCTGGCTAGGATATGGGGGGGAGGGGGGGAGAAAGAGAATGTGTAAGGGCATGTGTGGCATAAAGTGTAAGTGCGTAATGTATGGCTGGATATGTAAGGGGCATAGGCATGTGTGGCAGAAGTGTGAGGGGCAAAATGTGTTGCATAATGTTTAAGGCAGGGCTGTAACACAAATACTCACACACATGTAAAAAGGGGGACTCTGCTGCCTAATGTGTGATAGAGGGTCTACCTGGAGTAATGTGTGTAAGTGGCGCTACTGTGCGGCATAATTTGAATAATGGAGACTTCTGTACAGAATAATATGAATTGGTATTATTTTGTGGCCATGCCACTTCTCCATGAAGCCACGCCTCTATACTTTTGGCACCTGTTTTGTATATGTGTGTGGGTTTGGGGGGGCGATGCTGTTTCTTGCACACAGCGCTAAAATGTCTAGTTACGGCACTGATTTACCTATATATAAAAATAGATAAATATACATACTGTGGCCACAACCACTCCGGGGAGGGGGTCGGGAAGTTGTTGTACCGGGGCCCAGGATTTCTCTTGGCAGCCCTGATCACCCTACATTGTGTATTATAAATTGCAGCCCAATAGGGGTTTGCATGAAAATGCATAATGTAAGCCTGCACCATGTATAGGAATGGGATTTGTGCCCACTGCACATCATCCCCACATAGCACCGGAACAAGTAATTTTACCTCCTAATAAAATTAATTGACCCCTAAACGCTCAATATACTGATTAACATATTGCAAATCAAACCATTTGAAACTAAAGTACAGTAACTACAAACGTAACTTTTCTGTGTACAGCCAAAGCAAATAACTTTCCTAACACATAGATGTCCAAGGTTTCCGTATACTGTTTTTCCCTATACAGAAGACTGGTTCATCAGAAATGAAAGAATAAACACATCTCTGGATATATGGTACATGCTTAAAGCTAGTCCCGTTTCTTGTAAGCACAATTATAAATCTGTCGTTGACTACATGTTAGGACATCACCCAGATGTGCTGCTTGTTCTAAGCTGAGTCCAGGAGGAGCTGGAATATACTGATGGCTTTATCAGAATGAAATACATCAACTGCTTTCATAGGAGCGTAATTCTGACAATATATATAATACTAAAGTATTAGTTGACACACATCAGGGGTAGAGGCGTTCAGCTGTTAAACCTGTGAACAAATTAAGTTTTGGCTTATTGACACCGTGCAAAGATGGCAGGCCTACCCCGTCACCATGTAATGTACACAAGATTTACGGACTGCGACAATGATTTTTTATTTTTGGCAGTCTGGTATAAGCATTTGGAAAAGAATTGTACCTTTTGTAAAGGGTTTATGTTTGTACAGTAGCTTTTTTTTAATACTGATTTCTTTGTACATGAGGTAAATGCATCAAGGCAAAGATTTACAGCATTTATTTGAAGAGTGGACTTTTGGACAGTGTATAAAGAAAAGTCATATACTGTACAGCTGACGATAGGAATGAGAACCAACATCTTTCCTTACTTACTTACTTACTTGCAAAGGTCGCCAAGTGCTAGCGTTCAATTGCATTGTTCTAGTCAGCAAAAGCAAAACATCTCCTTCAGTAGATGTTTTGTGGGATTGGTAGCAATTTTTTTATTTAGTTTATCATTTTGGTCATTGTTTTATTTTTATAAACAGTGCCTCCTATATTTGAATTGATTTTTGTTTTAGTTACTAAACTTCACCAATTTAACTCCACCCTCTATGGGGGTAATTCAGAGTTGATCGTAGCAGCACATTTGTTAGCAGTTGGGCAAAACCATGGGGGTCATTCCGACCCGATCGCTTGCTGCAGTTTGTCGCAGCGCAGCGATCAGGACGGAACTGCGCATGCGCATGGCAGTCGTCGGTGCTCAGCGATTGCCTCTGAGACAGAGGCGGTCGCTGGGCGGGAGGGGGCTGAACGGCGGCATTAAGCCACCGTTTAGGGGGAGCGGCCAGCGGGAGCGTTGAGTAACTCCCGGCCATCGCCGCTGTGCGATGCTTTTGTATTTGTGCGGGGGGGGGCGGCACAGACATGCGGGGCGGGCTAGCCCTGTGCCGGGCGTGCCCCCGCATGTCTGAGTTTACGATCGTAGCTGTGCTAAATTTAGCACAGCTACGATCAACTCGGAATGACCCCCCATGTGCCCTGCAGGGGAGACAGATATAACATGTGCAGAGAGAGTTAGATTTGGGTGGAGTGTGTTCAAACTGAAATCTAAATTGCAATGTAAACATAAAGCAGCCAGTATTTACCCTGCACAGAAACAAAATAACCCACCCAGATCTAACTCTCTCTTTGCAAATGTTATATCTGCCCCACCTGCAGTGCACATGGTTTTACCCAACTGCTAACAAATTTGCTACTACGATCAGGTCTGAATTACCCCTTATGTTTTGTAGGACCAACAATGAGTCCCACTCACATATCTCACTTTGGCGTTTTAAATGACCTTTTAAGGGGACCTTTTCCATTTTATCCATTTACAGATCAGAATATTTTATAGATAAGGCGTTTGACAAACATCAGTCAAAACACTGACTTTCTTCAGGCCCTTCATGGGCTCTTTGCTTTAATGTATTTTGTTTCTCAATGTTAATATGATTATTTTGGTTATACATTATACAGAACTGCCCACCAAGTGGGTGTCTGCATGGGTACACATATTAATTCAGACAAAAAAATCTATATAGAAGGGCCCCCCGGGTGGATTGTCATGTGATTGTCTTTCATCCTACCGTTGGTTCACCCTTATGGCCAGATTTATCGCACAGATGACACATTCCTGACCAACTGTGATAATATTTGAGTTTCCTTTAAGAATACTGCCTGCTTGCAATCTTAAATACTCTGTGACCCAGTATACATAATGGAACCAAGCAGCCACAGTTTTTTGCTTATTTGAATACTGGGGCATTTATAAGTCACTTTTACATACACCTGGTTAATTACAGCTATGGATGAACGAACTGACTGGGATAGAAAAGAGGAACCTTGTAGTTCTTGACGCACAATTGGAGAGTATATATAAGTTTGAAAATCAACCTTTATTATTTAATAATTAAAATGATGTGAAAATAGCTCACAGATTATCCTAGACTACAGTGAAACATATTCAGTGAAACCAATGTTCACATGTAATACGTTGGTATTACATGTGAACATTGGTGATCATAAGTAGAGAGTGCAGCTACCCAACCCTTGTGCACCTATGGATGAACCAAGGTGCCCATTATTCTTTCTACTCAGTGCCGGCGACAGGCCACCTGCACCAAGTCCCAAGGATCAGAGGGGCCCCAAGGATATGCCACTTAGTGCCTGGCAGGGATGTGAGCAGTTTTCTCCAAATAGGGCAGCGAGCTGTAGGTGGTGTTGGCGCATCCTCAGAGTGACAGGAGCCTCTCACACACAGTGACTGTGCGGCGCGAGTGTGTGCCCGCTCTTCTGGGTCCAGTTCTGTTGCATGCAGTTACAGGACATGGCAGCAGCTCCTCTGCCCAGGATTCCCAAGCACTGAGCCGGCCTTTTCTGTAGAGATGAGCGGGTTCGGTTTCTCTGAATCCGAACCCGCCAGAACTTCATGTTTTTTTTCACGAGTCCGAGCGACTCGGATCTTCCCGCCTTGCTCGGTTAACCCGAGCGCGCCCGAACGTCATCATGACGCTGTCGGATTCTCGCGAGGCTCGGATTCTATCGTGAGACTCGGATTCTATATAAGGAGCCGCGCGTCGCCGCCATTTTCACACGTGCATTGAGATTGATAGGGAGAGGACGTGGCTGGCGTCCTCTCCGTTTAGACACTTGATTTACTAATTTTGGGGAGCATTAGGAGTACTCAGTAGTGTACAGTGCAGAGTTTTGCTGATAGTGACCAGTGACCACCACTTTTATTTATAATCCGTTCTCTGCCTGAAAAAAGCGATACACAGCACACAGTGACTCAGTCACATACATACCATATCTGTGTGCACTGCTCAGGCTCAGGCCAGTGTGCTGCATCATCTATATATATTATATATCTGTCTGACTGCTCAGCTCACACAGCTTATAATTGTGGGGGAGACTGGGGAGCACTACTGCAGTGCCAGTTATAGGTTATAGCAGGAGCCAGGAGTACATAATATTATATTAAAATTAAACAGTGCACACTTTTGCTGCAGGAGTGCCACTGCCAGTGTGACTAGTGACCAGTGACCTGACCACCAGTATATAATATTAGTAGTATACTATCTCTTTATCAACCAGTCTATATTAGCAGCAGACACAGTACAGTGCGGTAGTTCACGGCTGTGGCTACCTCTGTGTCGGCACTCGGCAGCCCGTCCATAATTGTATATACCAGTGACCTAACCGTGGTTTTTTTTTCTTTCTTTATACATACATACTAGTTACGAGTATACTATCTCTTTATCAACCAGTCTATATATTAGCAGCAGACACAGTACAGTGCGGTAGTTCACGGCTGTGGCTACCTCTGTGTCGGCACTCGGCAGCCCGTCCATAATTGTATATACCAGTGACCTAACCGTGGTTTTTTTTTCTTTCTTTATACATACATACTAGTTACGAGTATACTATCTTTTTATCAACCAGTCTATATATTAGCAGCAGACACAGTACAGTGCGGTAGTTCACGGCTGTGGCTACCTCTGTGTCGGCACTCGGCAGCCCGTCCATAATTGTATATACCACCTAACCGTGGTTTTTTTTTCTTTCTTTATACATACATACTAGTTACGAGTATACTATCTCTTTATCAACCAGTCTATATATTAGCAGCAGACACAGTACAGTGCGGTAGTTCACGGCTGTGGCTACCTCTGTGTCGGCACTCCGCAGCCCGTCCATAATTGTATATACCAGTGACCTAACCGTGTTTTTTTTTTCTTTCTTTATACATACATACTAGTTACGAGTATACTATCTCTTTATCAACCAGTCTATATATTAGCAGCAGACACAGTACAGTGCGGTAGTTCACGGCTGTGGCTACCTCTGTGTCGGCACTCGGCAGCCCGTCCATAATTGTATATACCACCTAACCGTGGTTTTTTTTTCTTTCTTTATACATACATACTAGTTACGAGTATACTATCTCTTTATCAACCAGTCTATATATTAGCAGCAGACACAGTACAGTGCGGTAGTTCACGGCTGTGGCTACCTCTGTGTCGGCACTCGGCAGCCCGTCCATAATTGTATATACCACCTAACCGTGGTTTTTTTTTCTTTCTTTATACATACATACTAGTTACGAGTATACTATCTCTTTATCAACCAGTCTATATATTAGCAGCAGACACAGTACAGTGCGGTAGTTCACGGCTGTGGCTACCTCTGTGTCGGCACTCGGCAGCCCGTCCATAATTGTATATACCACCTAACCGTGGTTTTTTTTTCTTTCTTTATACATACATACTAGTTACGAGTATACTATCTCTTTTTCTTTGCGTCATGTGCTGTTTGGGGAGGGTTTTTTGGAAGGGACATCCTACGTGACACTGCAGTGCCACTCCTAAATGGGCCCGGTGTTTGTGTCGGCCACTACGGTCGCTAATCTTACTCACACAGCTACCTCATTGCGCCTCTTTTTTTCTTTGCGTCATGTGCTGTTTGGGGAGGGTTTTTTGGAAGGGACATCCTACGTGACACTGCAGTGCCACTCCTAGATGGGCCCGGTGTTTGTGTCGGCCACTAGGGTCGCTAATCTTACTCACACAGCTACCTCATTGCGCCTCTTTTTTTCTTTGCGTCATGTGCTGTTTGGGGAGGGTTTTTTGGAAGGGACATCCTGCGTGACACTGCAGTGCCACTCCTAGATGGGCCCGGTGTTTGTGTCGGCCACTAGGGTCGCTTATCTTACTCACACAGCGACCTCGGTGCAAATTTTAGGACTAAAAATAATATTGTGAGGTGTGAGGTATTCAGAATAGACTGAAAATGAGTGTAAATTATGGTTTTTGAGGTTAATAATACTTTGGGATCAAAATGACCCCCAAATTCTATGATTTAAGCTGTTTTTTAGTGTTTTTGGAAAAAAACACCCGAATCCAAAACACACCCGAATCCGACAAAAATAATTCGGTGAGGTTTTGCCAAAACGCGTTCGAACCCAAAACACGGCCGCGGAACCGAACCCAAAACCAAAACACAAAACCCGAAAAATTTCAGGCGCTCATCTCTACTTTTCTGGTGGGGTCTGCTGTGCGGTATTCGAGTCTGGATACTGGGGTGTGCAGCGCAGGTGAGTCTGGTGTGTGTGGGGGAGGATGGAGAGATATACATATTTATATATGTGTATAAATAAATAAATATACACATATATATTTATTTATTAAAAGTTTCTTATATAGCACATCAAATTCCGTTGCACTTTAATATCTATCTATCTATCTATCTATCTATCTATCTATCTATCTATCTATCTATCTATCTATATATATATATATATATAGATCCCAGAAAAACGGCACTGGAGGCTTGTATATGCAAACGAGATTGTATTAAAGGTAGACGTTGACGTTTCTGACGCTTCTGTATTTGGTACTGAGGACGGGGCGTAAGCTCCGAAACGTCAACGTCTACCTTTAATACAATCTCGTTTGCATATACAAGCCTCCAGTGCCGTTTTTCTGGGATCTACATGCTGTTTGGTATCCAGGCACCGGATGAAGTTGTTTACTTGGATGGGAGTGCCGGCTGCTATGGATCATATGTATATATATATATATATATATATATATATATATATATATATGAGATAGCAGAGACCTAGGTGCTTAGTACAGACGTGTAATGATATACAGTGGCTAGAAAACACTCTTCATCCCTTGCATGAGTGGCAGCTCGTAATACAAATGTTTGGTTTGGTGTACACATGAACAAAGATAGGTAATAGAGAATACAAGCGCCCACGAGTGTGATAATAAAAGGAATTTTTAGGTGGGTGTGTCTATGGCCCAAAACACTTATCTGGTTAATAGAACTTCCAGCGAGTATCCATCATTTGAGATATCACATGTAAGAAAAAAACACAGCAAACATAGTGTGTACCGTTCTCAGACTTTTAGCAATTTATTTGTAATAAAAGGCAAAATTAGGGAACAAGCTTATTCTCAATAATGCATATTTAGTAGCCCAAACATTAAAAGGTTAAAAATACATAGATTTAATATAAAAAGACATACAATGGCTGGAAAACGCACGTACAAGATTTAAAACATATAAAGCTTATCTGTCCATCAAAGTAGATCAGCATCAAACTGCCCCATATACACAGATATACAATGGCTGTAAAACACACGTACAAGATGTAAAGCATGAAAAGCTTATCTGTCCATCAAAGGAGATCAGCAGCAAACTGTTCCAACGCGTTTTGTCCGTCAAAATCTGGACTTCATCAAGGGGATAAGTCTGGTGAGCCCAGAGGCTCTATTTATACCATAGAAATGGTGGGTGTACATGACTGTTAGTTCTGACATCACTTCCTGTGTTTGGGTCAATGTCAGTAAAAATTGGACAAAAAGACCATTTAAAATACTAAAAGAATGCCCAAGTAGTGGAAAGTAGCCAGATGTGAGTGTGGAAAAGAAACTAATTATTACAGAGTAGTTTAAATTGAAAAGACGGCGGTGGAGCGCAATTTGGAACGCACCGCCGTCTATGTGCCCGGTGGAACGCACCGCCATTTTACGATGTGTCACTTCCACCGCCTGAGGGGTGCCCAGTGGAACGCACCGCTATTTTGTGAAAACATTACTTCCGCCGCAAATGAAGTAGCTGGCGGAGGTAATCGGAGTTAAAAAATCAAGGGGATTTAAAGGGATAGAAAAGAGAAAAAGAATGTGACAATAAATGTAGAAGACTCTATAATTATAAAGGCTGATAAACCTTAGTGAGAGGATGAATATAGGTGAAATGCACCGCCATTAAATATAATAACGGCGGTGGAACGCACCGCCATTATGTGGCATGTCACTTCCGCCGCACTAAAAGTGACTGGCGGAGGTGTACTCGAGACCCATAATTAAAAGAAACGTGACGAGAGACCATAGGGAGAGTTGGTATAGATGGCTCTCACATTATACATATATATATATATATATACTAGGTGATTCATCGCGCCCTACGGGCGCTCTTCACACCGTCGTTAGGGGCTACGCCCCGTTAACCTCTGCACGCCTTTGAACATACGCAGGGCGGTAGATAACAGAACCAGAAACGCAGGGCAGTGTAGAGGGCATACAGAAATGGTGTCCAGTTGAGATAAGATAGAGATGCGTAAGGGGGGAGAAAGGGAATGTACAGAAACGCTGTGCGATTGGTAAAGGATAGGGAGAGTCAGGGTGGTAAGGAGAGGATAAAGAGAGGGAAGGTGTTAGACAGAAAATACCGTTGCAAGAGGCTACGACCCGTTATCCCCTGCACGGGCTTCAGCTGTGCTATAATTGTTATTAGATGGAGTATTACCTGATTTTTTTTTATGGCAGTGGGTAAATATTGTAAGGGGGCGTAGGCCTTTGTGAGGGCGTGCAGAGTGGCCGCAGGGCACAATGAATAACATAGTGTAGAGTGTAGTATATATTGCTAGTGTCTGCATTATGAAGTACCAGATGAGTAACAGCAATGCACTGTAGATAAGATACCAAGGTGCTGTGGCCACAGGTAGCAGAGCCGCTTATACACACAATGGCCACAGGTAGCAGAGCCGCTTATACACTCAATACCCACAGGTAGCAGAACCGCTTATACACACAATACCCACAGGTAGCAGCGCAGCTTATACACACAGTGGCCACAGGTATCAGAGCCACATATCCACACAGCGGCCAGAGGTAGCAGGGCAGCATATACACACAATACCCAATGGTAGCAGAGCCGCTTATACACACAGCGCCCACAGGTAGCAGAACCGCTTATACACACAATGGCCACAGGTAGCAGAGCCGCTTATACACACAGTGCCCACAGGGGGCAGAGGCGCTTATACACACAGTGCCCACAGATAGCAGAGCCGCTTATACACACAATACCCACAGGTAGCAGAACCGCTAATACACACAATACCCACAGGTAGCAGAACCACTTATACACACAATACCCACAGGGGGCAGAGGCGCTTATACACACAGTGCCCACAGGTAGCAGAGCCGCTTATACACACAATACCCACAGGGGGCAGAGGCGCTTATACACACAGTGCCCACAGGTAGCAGAGGGGCTTATACACACAGTGCCCACAGGTAGCAGAGGCGCTTATACACACAATACCCACAGGTAGCAGAGCCGCTTATACACACAATGGCCACAGGTAGCAGAGCCGCTTATACACACAATACCCACAGGTAGCAGAGGCGCTTATACACACAGTGGCCCACAGGTAGCAGAACCGCTTATACACTCATTACCCACAGGTAGCAGAACCGCTTATACACACAATACCCACAGGGGCAGAGGCGCTTATACACACAGTGCCCACATGTAGCAGAGGGGCTTATACACACAATGGGCACAGGTAGCAGAGCCACATGTACACACATTACCCACAGGTAGCAGAACCGCTTATACACACAATACCCACAGGGGGCAGAGACGCTTATACACACAGTGCCCACAGCTAGCAGAGCCGCTTATACACACAATAACCCGCAGGTAGCAGAGGCGCTTATACACAGTGCCCACAGGTAGCAGAGGTGCTTATACACACAATGGGCACAGGTAGCAGAGCCACGTGTACACACAATACCCACAGGTAGCAGAGCGGCGTATACACACAATACCCACTGGTAGCAAAGCCGCTTATACACACAGTGCCCACAGGTAGCAGAGCCGCTTATACACACAGTGTGCACAGGTAGCAGCGCCACTTATACACAATGGGCACAGGTAGCAGTGTTGTTTATACACATAATGGCCACAGTATTAGTGTTTCTAATTAACCCAATGTCCATTGGTAGCAACTATACTCACAAAAGTTTGGGGGGTTTGGAAAGGGGGTGGGTTCAGTGAGGTTCCTATCCGTGCGGCTGATCAGCCCGATTCAGGGAATCACTTGTAGCGGCTGTGTATGGTGTCCGAGGTGCTACGTGTGGTGGAGGGGTGGGTGTGGGAGGGGGTCCAGAGGTGTTGTGGGTGGCGGAGGGGTGGGTGCAGGGGCACGGATGGCGTAAAGGGTGCAGAGGTGCTGTGGGTGGGGGAGGGGTAGGTGTAGAGGGGGCGCGGATGGGGAGTGTAGTTGCTGTTGGTGGGGGAGGGGTGGGTGCGGGGGACTGTGGATGAAGGAGGGGGTATGGAGGTGATGTGTGTGTGGGAGGGGCGATGTAGGGGTGTGCGTTTGGAGGTGCAGGGGGGGTGAGCTTAGGTGATGGGTTTCAGAAGTGCTGTGGGTGGGGGAGGTGTGGGATGGCACGGATGGGGGATGTAGATGTTGTGGATGGGGGAGGGGTGGATGCGGGGGAGCTGTGGATGGGGGAGGGAGTCCGGAAGGTGGTTCGGGTGGTGGTCCAGAGGTGTTGCGGGTGGGGGAGGGGCAGGTGTGGGAGGTCCACAGATGTGGAGGGTGTCTGTAGATAATGCGGGCGGGTAGGTGCTGTGGTTGTGGGAGTGGCGGGGGTGTTGCGGGTGGGGTACGTGATCTGGATTGGGGTAGGTGATGTGGATGTGCGGTAGCCAGGGGAGGGGCGGGTGCGGGGATGGCACGGATGGGGGAGGGGGTCCGTGGGCGCTGTGGATGAGTGAGGGGTGGGTGCGGGGTTACGGCGGTTGTGGTGGGCCAGGTGTGCTGCTGCGGTGGTTGGGGGAGGGTGCTGGGCAGGGATACCGCAGTTGGGGTAGGGCGGTTGGTGCAGCTGCGGCGGGTAGGGGAGGGGCAGGGGAGGGGGTGCGGCGGTGGGGAAGGGGCGGGGGTGAGGATGCTGCGGGTGGGGTGCCAGGGGTGGGGGGGCGTGAGGGGGTGTGGATGGGGTCTGTAGATGCTGCTGGTGGTGGAGGGGCAGGTGCAGGAGGCTGTGGATGAAGGAGGGGGTCTGGAGGTGCTGTGTGTGGGGAGGGGCGATGTAGGGGCAGGTGGGGTTGCAGAGGGGGAGGTTGGGTGATGGTTTGTAGAAGTGCTGGGGGTGGGGGAGGTGTCTGTAGATGATGGGGGTGGGGGAGGGGCCGGAGGTGCTGTGGGTGGGGGAGTGGTGGCTGTGGGGGTGTGGTGGTGATCCGGATGTGCCGCGGGCAGGGGAGAGGCGGGTGCGGGGATGGGGCGGATGGGGGAGGGGATCAGAGGGCGCTGTGGGTGGGTGAGGGGCTGGTGCGGGGTTAACGCAGTTGGGGAGGGCCGGCTGTGGTGGTGGAGGGGGCCATTTGGCGGGGTGGTGCGGTTGGGTGGGAGGTGGGTGTGAGGGTGCCACGGTTGCGGGGGCGGGTGGTGCTGCAGGAAGGGGAGGGGTGGGGGTGCGGGAGCAGGGGTCCTGTGCGTAGGGGAGGGGCGGGGTGCCATGGGTGGAGGGTTGGGAGCAGGGGTGATATGGGTGTGGGAGGGGTTGTGGGAGAAGCTGGTGTGGGAGTGCAGTGGGTGGGGGAGGGGGGGCTGCGGGTGGGAGTGTGGTGGCATGGGTGTGGGCACAGGTGCGGGGGGCAGGGACGGGTGCAGTAGTGCTGCAGTTGGGGTTTGGGAAGCGGCTGCGGGGGTTTCCGAGGGTTGGCGCGGGTGGGGGAGGGGGTGCGGGAGCAGGGGTGTTGCGGATGGGGGAGGGGCGGGTGCAGGAGGGGCAGATGCGGTGGTGGTGGTGCGGGTGGGGTGGAGGGGTGTAGCGGGGGAGAGGTGGGTATGGGGTGGAGTGGGGGAGGGGCGGGGGTGCCGCGGGTGGGGGAGGGGGCAGTTTGTCGGGGTGGTGCGGTTGGGGGTGGGTGTGAGGGTGCTATGGTTGCAGGGGCGGGTGGGTGGTGCTGCAGGTAGGGGAGGGGTGGGGGTGCGGGAGCAGGGGTACTGTGCGTAGTGGAGGGTCGGGGCGCCATGGGTGGGGAGTTGGGTGCAGGGGTGATGTGGGTTTGGGAGGGTTGGGGGGGCTGTTGGAGAAGCTGGTGTGGGAGTGCCGTGGGTAGGGGAGGGGGTGGGTTCTGGGCGTGGGGGCGTTGTGCCATGGGTGGGGGACAGGTGTGGGGGGGCAGTGGCGGGTGCAGTGGTGGTGCGGATGGGGGGTGTAAGGCGGCTGCGGGGGTTCCGAGGGTTGGGGTGTGGCGTGGGTGGGGGAGGGGGTGCAGGAGCAGGGGTGTTGTGGATGGGGGAGGGGTGGGTGCAGGAGGGGCAGATGCGGTGGTGGTGCGGGTGGAGTGGAGGATGCAGGGGTGTAGCGGGGGGAGAGGTGGGTATGGTGGTGGAGTGGGGGGTGTGCCACGGGTAGGGGAGGGGGCGGTTTGCCGGTGTGGTGCATTTTTGGGGGGGGGTTTTGAGGGTGCCACGGTTGCAGGGGTGGGTGCTACAGGTAGGGGGGGGGTGGGGGTGCGGGAGCAGGGGTGCTGTGCGTAGGAGAGGGGCAGGAGTGCCATCGGCGGGGGGTTGGGAGCGGGGGTGATGTGGCTGTGGGAGGGCTGTTGGAGAAGCTGGTGTGGGAGTGCCGTGGATGGGGGAGGGGGGGTGCTGGGGTTAGGGGCGTGGTGCCATGGGTGGGGGGACAGGTGCGGAAGGGGGGCAGGGGCTGGAGCAGTGGTGGTGCAGTTGGGTGGTGGGAGGCAGCTGCTGGGGTTCCGAGGGTTGGGGCGGTGGTGCGGGTGGGGGAGGGGTGGGTGCAGGAGGGGCAGATGCGGTGGTGGTGCGGGTTGGGTGAAGAGTGCAGCGGGGGGGAGAGGTGGGTATGGGGGAGGGGCAGGGTTGCAGTGGGTGGGGGAGGGGCGGGGGGTGCTGCAGGTGTGGGAGCTACGGGTGGGGGCGTGAGTGCCGCGGGTGGGAGCGGATGTGGGGGATGCGTTGGGTGCCGCAGGGGGGGCAGCGGGTGCTGGTGCTGTGGGTGGGGGAGGGGGCAGAGTGCCACGGGTGGTGGGTGGATGCGGTGGGTACCGCGGGTAGGTGGTGCGGGTGTTGGTGCTGCGGGTGGGGGATAGGGTGGGAGTGCCGCGTGTGGTGGGCAAATGCGGTTGGTATCCGCGGGTGTTGGTGCTACGGGTGGGGGCGGGGGCGGGAGTTTCGTGGGTGGGTGGCGCGGGTGTTTGTGCTCTGGGTGGGGGAGGGGACGGGAGTGCCGAGGGTGGTGGGTGGATGCGGCGGGTGTTTGTGCTACTGGTGGGGGAGGGGACGGGAGCAGTGGCGCCACAACGTGGGTGCGGGGGGTGCGGGCCGCACCCGGGTGTTACCCTCTGAGTGGTGACACCAAAGTGCCGGCTCCTGTCACAGTGCAGAAGCCAGCACTGCAGATTCAGCAGTGTCCGGGTGAAGGCCGTATCCCCCGACCCACAATGTGCCGAAAACGGGGGGTCGGGACGCGAAGCCACGCCCCCTTTTTACCCGCGACCGCACCGGGTCTTATAAAAGTTGACGGGTGGATGCTGCGGATGTTGGTGCTGCGGGAGGGGGAGAGGGCGGGAGTGCCGCGGGTGTGGGACAGATGCGGGTGGTTGCCGCGGGTGGGAGGGGGGGCGAGTGCGGCTGCAAGTGCTCAGCATGTCCCCCTGACTCAGCGGCAGCCGCAGGACTGTGAGGCGGGTAGTGTGAGTTCCGCTCACAGTCAGCGGCTGCGATGTCACCAGGGGCAGAGAGTGTACAGGGAGAAGGGAGACAGGGGACTGGGCGGAGATGGGGAGGGGACTGGGCGGAGAAAGGGAGGGGACTGTTCCTGCCCAGATCTGTGCCTGTGACTCCGCCCAGCGTTACGGCCAGGCACAGAATCACAGAGTTGGGCTAATATATAGGAGATATATATATATTAAATCTGAGGGGGCCCCAGAGTTATCGCTGTACCAGGCCCCAAGATTTCTGTTGCCGGCCCTGTTCCTACTTGCTGTGTCTCATGTGCTGTTTTCTATATGATAAAAGGCTAACGCTGCTCCTCATTTCTATGGGGGAAGTCAAGTGCTTTGCATGGCGGTGGCCATTAGATGGTGCTCAATGGAGCAATTCAAGTATTGTCGTCAGCGCTGACATTATTGTTATGTTGTTCAGTCATTTTCCTGGCGCCACATGCTCTTCTCCCTCAATGGGTGTCCACAACACCCATAGAGGGAGAATATAACCCGTACGAGCCACCGTGCCCGCAGAGTGGCGAGCACAGCAAGCCTACAAGGGCTTTCTAGCGCTCACTACACTGCCAGCATGCTGACGGCCGGGATCCCAGCCGACGGTTTTTCATACTGATCCCATCTGTACATGAGGAAGTATATTTTAAAACTGTCTGTGCTGTTCGCAGGAGTGTTTTGCATACAGGGGAGATGTACTAAAGCCATTGAAAGGTCAGAAATTGGAGAGTAATGAAGTATCAGCCATTCAGCTCCTAACTGCCATGTTAAAGGCTGTGGGCTAGATGTATCATCGCTTGGAGAGTGATAAAATAGAAAGTGATAAATTACCAGCCAACCAGCTTCTAATTGTCTTTTTTCAAACAGGGCCTGTGACATGGCAGTTAGGAGCTGATTGGCTGGTGATTTTTTCTCTCTCCATTTTTTCACTCTCCAAGCGATGATGCATCTAGCCCTCTGTTTGAAAAATGACAGTTAGGAGCTGATTGGCTTGTAGTTTATCACTCACCACTTTCACTTTTTAAGGCTTAGTATATATGGCCCTTAATGTTATTGCCGTTTTAAATTGTGCGTCCAGAACTACCGACTTGTCGCTTATAAATATATTGGATATCATTTTGTGTTTGTGTGTGACTGCGTGCATGTTTCTGTTTATCACTCTTTGGTTGATAAATAATACTATGGCAAAAACTATACATTTCTAGAAACAGGAAAAACGTGATTTTACCCATTTCAGGTGAAAAGTCTACAAAATTAGAAAGCAAAATCATTTTCTCCTACAGTGGGAATGAAGTAACAAGTAGTGCTGGTTCTATTCCGAGACATGGAATTGGAAAGGAGACAGATGTTTGAGCCCTGAGGAGAATTTTTAATATTCAGACAGTAAAAATTCCCTTTACTATTAATCCTATTTCATTAGCATTTGACTCTTGCTCTCTGCTCTTTATCCGGCTTTTTATCACTATTGTATTCTCAGTATAGTTTACCAACCTAGAACATAAATCAGCTTATATTGATTATTTTCTATAATGAATGAACAATTTATTTTTCTGAAGGCTGCCCTGGCACAGCCATGTGTTAATATATGCAATCCTGTGTATCTCCTTTCATAGAAGCTGTTGAATTAGCCGAGACTGTGGCTGACGATTTCAATGTCACACACAAACCGTATAAGCATTATTCTATTGCTGCGTTCTGGAGGATTTATTTTGAGGAAATCCACTGAACGTCACGAACCAATGTCTACAGCAGGGGTGGCGAACCAGGCAGAGACAAAGAGACAAAAAATCTTGTTAGGTACGTCAAAGAGCTGACAGCGAGCCGAAGGCGCGTGTGCAAAAATGGGGTGTGACCTTGTGCCTGTTAGGCCACACCCCTGGTATAAAACACATTGAAAAAGACAGATCCAGCATATGAAACATTTTAAAGCCAGATCCAACATAAAATACATTGAAATAGTCACTTTCACATAAAATAATTGAAAATGCCAAATCCATATAAAATATATTGAAAAAGCCAGATTCACATAATACACTTCAGCTCCCCCATGTGTCACTCCAACCAGCTCTAACATATGTCACCCCAGCCAGCACCCTCCTACAGTATGTCACTACAGTCAGCTCCCTGTCTCTCCTGCCAGAACACTCCTGTGTCACTCAGCCAGCCCCGACTTGTGTCACTCCAGTCCACCCTCATATGTCACTGCAGTTCCCCCAACTTGTGCCCAGGGGCTGGCTGGGAAGGGGGGGTAAGGTGCCATTTGACCACTGGGCCAGTGCAATATAAGTGTTCCAGGACCACTTGACTGCAGATTCCCTATAAAAAACGGGGCCGGTTGCTTGAGTCTGCCCCCAAGGCTAAAGGTTGCCACCAAGCCCCTGATTGCAGCAGCCCCTTATGTGTCCTCTATTTGCCAGTGGATGTCTCACCTATAGTATTTGGCTCCCTCCAGTCCCTGTAGTGTTGCTGCGTGTCTGGCTGGAGTGCAGCGGTTTCTGTATCTGTTGTGGTCACGTGACTTTGAGTGTTGGGAGCCACATTTGAGTAAAGAAAGAGCCACATGTGGCTCAAGAGCCACGGGTTGGCCACCGCTGGTCTACAGTATAGCACCGTTAGGAGTCAGGGATGCAGCCCTTTGTAGGTTCACCACAAGGGCAAACACAGAATGCTTCATAAGGGACAAAGTGACAGAAAAAAAAACACTTGACATAATATTATAAATAATAATGATAATAATAATAATAATTATTATTATTATTATTATTATTATTATTATTATTATTTTATGTTAAATAAAAAAATATAAAAATAAGACATCAAACAATTTGATCGTGATTAATTTTACCTCCCCTGAATAAGTCCATCTTGACCATCCTACCAAATGAATATCATACCTTGTAAATGGCTACAACTCCACAATATAAAATCAAATCTCTGCTCACATCCAATGAAATAAATAAAAGATAAATAATAATACAGTACAGTTACTTACCCAGTGTTTCACGTCACTCTTGGCAGTTAAGAAACTGCAGATTAGCACAGGTACAGTAACTTACTTGTACTGTATTTGATTTTCCTACGGTCACACTAGAGCCAAGACTTACTTAAAAATCATATACTAGAGCCAAATTATATAGGTAAGAACAATAATGTTGCCCATTTTTGTTGAAGCTAGAGTCCAATAAAACCTAGACACATATCCATTAATTGAGTGTAATTATCTACATGGTTATTCAATAGCTGGCAATGTCCACAAGGTGTCATGAGGATAGCTGGAACGGCCGCACTTCACAAATACCAAATGGCAATTTTCTCTCTTAAGAGGTGCACAGGAAAATCAGTGATCCTGGGCTACAGCAATTATATGGAATGTGAGCAAATGAACTTTGCGGCAACACATTAACCATAACTGAATGCTCCTGTTAGACTACAGACAAATTGTTTATATTTTCTTAACGCATTTAATGACTACTAAATCAGGGGTGGGGAACCTTTTTTCTACCAAGGGCCATTTGGATATTTATAAAATCCTTCGGGGGCCATACAAAAATTATCAATTTAAAAATTAGCCTGCCCCCAGTAGTTATGCCCCCATTAGATATGCCCCCTAGTAGCACTGCTTACACACACACATTAAAAGAAAAAAAAACACAATACTCACCAGCCCTGCTCCTGCTTCCAGACCCTTGCCCTCTGCCTGGCTGCCCGCTCCTCAGAACTATGGGAGACACGTCATGACATCTCTCCCATAGAACACACGCACACTGCTAGAGGCGGATGCAGGAGCTCAGGCGTGAGCTCCTGCCTCCGGCTGCTGCTGAGGGGAAGAAGCCAGGCGCCCGCTAGTAACAAAATCTCAGAGGGCGCCCGGCATCTCCCTTGGTTAGGTGAGCCTGGGCGGGCCGGATCAAGTGGCTTTGCGGGCCTGAGGTTCCCCACCCCTGTTCTAAATCATCAGAACTGTTATAATCTGAGTTGGGAGTAGGGGTTTTGGGGCAACAGGAACCTCCTTAAGTGCATCCCTGCATCATTTCAGGGTAAGTAAACCAAAGAGTGGGTATCATGATATGGTGATACAGTATCAGTCATTCGGCTAAGTGCTACTGTTACAGATACAAAGGGAAGAGGCACATATTTTCGGACCGGTGAATATTTAAATTGAGCAATTGGCATAAGTGAGGCATGAGAAAAAAGTACCTCATACCTCACTTACTCGTTATAATGGTTGCCTTTTGCAAACTGGTTGCCTTTTAGTGAATTTATAGTCTAAAAACATAGCTGAGATGATGACTGTAAATTAGAATTGGGCCATTTAATTTTTCTGGTGCAAAAACAACAACAACAACAACAACAACAACGGGGGCAGCATTTGGCCATGTTGGAGTGCAAATGAATGTGGGAAGGACACAAATGTAGTTTTTCACAATTGGAATCCTGTTCATTCCTACCCAATTGAAATGAAAGATGTGTACCTGGGGATGTATCTGTGAATTATGGGGCATACAATGTACTAGGGCACTACTATGGGGCATAAGATGAACTAGGGCACTACTATGGGGCATACAACTGTGATAGCCGAGCAGCGGCCGGGCCATCAGTGATTTTAAAAAGCATTGCACGCCAGGCCGTCTCATCACATAAGCAAGCAATTTATTCACAGTTCAGTCAGAGTTATCACGACAATAACATTTAACTCCTTGTTCTCCTCTCCAGCGCAATATTCAGATGGGTTACATCAAGTTACATCTCCTTTTATTTGCTTCACTGGCAATAACAGCATTTACAGTCATCTGACAGCATTACAGTACAGTACATACCAGCGCAGTCTCTGGGAATCAGTAGTGCGGCGACTGCAAACTGAGATTAATTTCAGTGTGCTCTCCCCCATTCGCTAGGGGCTCTATCTAAACGGGATCTCTCATGGACACGTTACTGGGGGCCTTCCGCCAAACGTGATTTCCTATCACTCACCCAGCTCGTCCTCTTCTGGGGTACCCCTGAAGGGGAAGATCCCCTTTATTTCTTCCACTGATTGTTCATGCTGTAACTTCTCTCACACTGCAAATCTGGATATCTCTTGCTCTTCCTAGAGGCACCTACATGCTGTTCCATAATGCCAGGGACTGTGGAGTTATAGATGCTTGTTCCACAGTCCCCAGACTGCGTTTCTCCTGGACACTAGCCTGTGCCCTCCATCTCAGTCCTCAGCTCACACTGCACTGTCCTGTGCTTTGTTCCTTTTTCTAAAATCCCCCTGCACTTCCTGTCCTAACCCCCTACATGTGGCAGGGTCTGCCAGAACTGGTTTTGGGGCCATAAAACTCCTGTGCACATGTGCACGGCATCTATTCACAATGAGGGGAATGCTTGGGGGTAGCCCAGCATGTCTGTAAGTGCTGGGCAAACACCCAAGAGTGATGATGACTGGGCCATGCCTCCCTCCTGGGCCGGTCACACCCACTTTTTAGGCGTGTGTACAAATAACTTCCTGCACCACAGCACCATGCCCTTCCTTAATGCTAATGGGAACACTGTGGGCCTAATTCAAGGATGATTACAAATGCAAAATCTTCCTCTAATGGGCAAAACCATGTTGCACTGAAGGTGGAGCAGATATAGCATGTGCAGAGAGAGTTAGATTTGGTGGGGGGTGTTCAAACTGAAAATCTAAATTTCAGTGTAAAACTAAAGCAGACGGTATTTACCCTGCACAGAAACAAAATAACCCACCCAAATCTAACTCTCTCTACACATGTTATATCTGCCCCACCTGCAGTGCACATAGTTTTGTCCATTAGAGGAAGATTTTGCTTTTGCAATCAACCTTGAATTAGGCCCGTTATATGCATATGTCCGCTCTATTCTGAGTATTCTGTAAAATTTGGTAATTTCGGGGTCGTGAGAAAGAAAGCTCATAGAACCGCCCTAACTTGTGGGCGTGTCAAAGGATTGTAGTGGGCGTGTATCTAAAGCTCTGTGCGTACAGGGAAGGGAAGCCTGTTACTGATGGATCTCATGCACTCAGCACAGGCATGTTGCATGACACTCAGAGACAGGCCCTATTGGGCACAAATCATTAGCAACTACTTTATGTAGACAATGTTATTGGACACTGAGAGCAAATAGATCAATGCAATTTTATTACGGCCGTATTTTGTAGGGCCACCACAGTGGCAAACGCAGGATTTGCATGGGGGGGTTTCCAGAACTGGGTGGAGCCAATCACGGGGGTAGGGACTGAGGTGACCCAGTATATGCTGGGTCCGTAAAACTAGCGTGTCTGTGTATATATATATATATATATATATACATATACACATATCTACACATATATATATATACCGTATATACACCTATATATATATATATACACACATGCAGATATACATAGCATATTAAACATGCATATATATATATATATATATATATATACAGTACACGTATATATACACATGTATATATATATATATATATATATATATATCATATGTGTGTGTGTTTATATGTATGTATATACATGTGTATATATATGCATGCACATGGATATATACTGTATGTACTATAATTAAAATAAAGTAAACTTTTATTAAGCACTTACAAGTGCCACCAGGAAGACAGCAGACTGCAGAGGACGCTAGACAGCCATTAATAATACTCATGCAGCCAAAAAAAAAAAAAAAAAAAAAAACATTTTGGTGGAGGGGGGTTTCTGGGTGCTCGGAAACCCCCCCTGGGTGCGCCACTGCACCACGTGCAGTGATTACTGCAGACACCCTTCTTGGAAAACTGTCCATAAGTTCCTGGACTACAGCAGGCGGTATGTTTTGCCACTCTGCCTTAAGCACAATGACCAACTGTGACACTGAAGAAGGTCGAGTCGGTCCAGAATGCACCCGTTGGTTCAATTTGGCCCAAAGGTTCTCAGTGAGGTTAAGATCTGGACTCTGAGCTGACCAGTCCATCCCGCAGCCTACGATGATCCCCTTTCAAACTCGGTTAGCTCCTTCCGACAAGCCATTTCATTAGTAAAATGAACATGTGTCTGCTGCAGGAGCACACCCCTTCGCCGGCGTGGGGTGGGGGGATCCAATCACTTATGTCTGCATAGTGTACACTTCTAAGGCCTTTGTACTATAATTTACATTCTGCAAAATGTCTACATATATATACGCCATCATTTTATACAGTTTATGCATTAATCTCTCAGGTTTAAAAACGTATAAAGTGAACTTTTTCTTGACTTTCCTTTTTTATTAGTTTTTTTTACATTTGCATTAGCTACAAACTCCTTATATGCAGAACATATTGATAGATATATTAATAATGTCAATTAAATAATCCTCATAAGGGTTAGAGATTAATGAAACTCCAGAAAATGATATTCTAGAGCAGAAGATATTGTAAGACAATCAAACTCATTCCACTAAGATGTTAAAAGTATACGAACACAAATTCCAAATATTGGAATTTATTTTGGACCTTTTACCTAATTGAGGGGCAGATTTATTAAGCCTGGTGAAGGGATAAAGTGGAAGGTGATAAAGCACCAGCCAATCAGCTCCTACCTGCCATGTCACAGGCTGGGTTTGAAAAATGACAGTTAGGACCTGACTGGCTGTTGTATTATCACCTTCCACTTTATCACTTCACCAGGCTTAATAAATCTGTCCCAGTGTAGATAAACCAAGTTGGACAATTTATTAATGTGTCATTGTTGGCAAACAAATAATATTTTGTTGCTGTGAAAAGTGTATTTTTTAATATTTGTTTTTATTTTAGATACCTACTAATGCAAAAAGTATTACAGAGTGTCAAACATTTAATATCCCCTGAGTTCCAAAGATAGAAAGCCTTTGAAATGACGCTTCCATTTGTCACTATCCAAAACTGGAAGCACCAATGCCCCAATGGCCGCAAATGATTCTCTGTGCTGCTCCACTACTCTCACGCAGCAAATTCATACAAACACAATATTCTAGCACTGGATAAAATATCCCTTTAATATTGAGTTATTTATTGCACTCTCTAAACCTCTGATACTGCTTATGAAGCCTGAACGCAAAAGGTCCCCAAAGAGAAAATCCCAAATCTAAGCCATCAGAGCAACACTGAGAAGTAGTGATTAAATATTGATATAATAAGAGAGCAATACTCATCACTTAGCAATTTAACAAGGAATAAAAAACAAAAACAAATACATCAGATTATATGTACAGTAAACAATCAATACACATTACAACTCGAGCATCTAAAAATTCCTGGAGAACCAGGACCAATGGAGCAGAATTTAAGTTTTCCCCTATTTGAATTTGAAGTGCTCAAAGAAGTGAAAAGGCACATTGGGGGTATCTCTGATCCCATGTGTTTTCGCACGATTGCAGTCCAATTTCAGCCGTTCAAAATGGCCACTTATTGTATACGGTGATAATGACCATCGGTCATTAATCACGATACCCGGCTGTTTTTATCGGTGGAAAGGCATTAGGGGTAATTGGATACCCCGCATTGTAGATTTGTAGTACAGGTTGAGTATCCCTTATCCAAAATGCTTGGGACCAGAGTTATTTTGGATATCGGATTTTTCCGTATTTTGGAATAATTGCATACCATAATGAGATATCATGGTGATGGGACCTAAATCTAAGCACAGAATGCATTTATGTTACATATACACCTTATACACACAGCCTGAAGGTAATTTTAGCTAATATTTTTTTATAACTTTGTGCATTAAACAAAGTGTGTGTACAGTCACACAATTCATTTATGTTTCACATACACCTTATACACACAGCCTGAAGGTCATTTAATACAATATTTTTAATAACTTTGTGTATTAAACAAAGTTTATGTACATTGAGCCATCAGAAAACAAAGGTTTCACTATCTCACTCTCACACAAAAAAGTCAGTATTTCGGAATATTCCGTATTTCGGAATATTTGGAAATGGGATACTCAACCTGTATATAGAATCATTCAAGATGGAACACAGGATCCCTTGTGATGTCTACAGTTGATAAACATTTTCACTAGCCGTCAAGCACCGCATTGCACAAATACTGTGGTGGAAATAGAAAAAGAAACGGGGGTTCTGTATGTTAAAACAAAGGTGTGGGTGTGAAACAGTAAAAAGCTTATAAAATATATATGTATACAGGTTGAGTATCCCATATCCAAAATGCTTGGGACTAGAAGTATTTTGGATATCGGATTTTTCCATATTTTGGAATAATTGCATACCATAATGAGATAAGATGGTGATGGGACCCAAGTCTAAGCAGAAAATGCACTTATGTTTCATATACACCTTATACACACAGCCTGGAAGTAATTTTAGCTAATATTTTTAATAACTTTGTACATTAAACAAAGTTTGTGTACATACACACAATTAATTTATGTTTCATATACACCTTATACACACACAGTCTGAAGGTCATTTAATACAATATTTTGAATAACTTTGTATATTAAACAAAGTTTGTGTACATTGAGCCATCAGAAAACAAAGGTCTCACTATTTGAGTCTCACTCCGTATTTTGGAATATTTGGATATGGGATACTCAACCTGTATTACAACAAAAGGAATAATGCAGCTGTGTGACACAGTACAGTCACCTGTTCTAGGAATTCATAAAATGTAGATAAGACAGGGCACTTGTGCTGTGCCCTCCCTCATCTACAATACTGATGTGTTTTCTGACACGTTTCGTCATGTGTGTTTTCTCAAGAAGTGATTACTGAACAGAAAGCAAACACAGTACACAAAACAATTAAAATAATACAATTCAATTAATAGTAAATATATGTGAATCATAAAAATAGTTATATATACTATTGTAAACTATAAAATATATTCTAATATTTCCACTATAATAACAATTTTATTAAAAGCTAATCAAAATTATGAAAGGAGCAGAGACTAGGTTTATGCAGGACTGTAACTTTAAAATCACCATTGTTCAGCTACAGTACTATGAATTTATTTAAAATGTAAAATTATGTTCTGTGCTTTTCTAAAAGCTTTTAAAATTGAAATAAATAATGTATTACTTCTTTGTTTCAGAAAATAAACTAAAAGTCTTTCTAGTAAGTTTTTATGTTCATTGATTCATCTGGCTTTTTACTCGCAAATCACCATTTTTTCAAAGTGCTCAGAGACTTTAAAGTAAACAGACAAGACAAAGCCTTTCTACGGAATTAAACTAAAAATCTATAACTTGCCCTTACTTATGTAGTTCCATACACACACTATAGAGAATACATATTTCTCAGAGCCTAGACTTATTATTTATAAAAGTTTTATGGCAAACATTTAACTTTAATAATTGCAGACATTTAACTTTATTAATTTTAGAACATTTTTTAAAAATTCAATTTTATGTAATTTTTTATGGCAATACTATACATAATAATCATGCTTTAAAACATACAATTTTAATTTAATGATTTTTTTTATTGGTAAAGAAGCACTAAACCTAAAATACATATGTATATATGACTTAGAAAAATGTTTTACAAACATGTACTGTATGTACGTACGTACGTACGTACGTACGTACGTACGTACGTATGTACGTACGTAAGTACGTACGTACATACGAGAACTTGAAATATTTTATATGGAGGAGAATGGGGGGGCAGGGTGGGGGCTGGAAGAGGCCATGAGGGGACTATAGAGGATCGAGGCGGAGTGTGGTGATCCTGGGTCCCTTTGGATAAAGAAAGTGGTTTGATGGTGAGGCTGACCATCCTGGAGATTCATTGTCCCAGCGGTCTTTCTGTTGAAAATGACTTATTGTTGATGAATAATGTATATTTACTGTAATTCTCAGAATCGAAGGGAGTGTTTTATGATAGTTGTCTTTATCTTTTTCATTTATGTATCATGCTGAGTTTTATTGATCCTATGGTTGTGGTAGGTGGTAACAGTGTGTGCAATAGAGGTAAGTCCACACACGGTACATTAACTTAAATAGGGAATGGTTTATTAACTGGTAGAATCAGCTGCTTGTTGTTCCCATACCTATATGTCAAAGAATGGACAGTGCGCGCCGAAGGCGCGCAGCAAAAATTAAGGGGAGTTACTTCGTGGGGAAGGTACGTGGCCACATAATAGTGGCAATTTGCATTACACCACACAGTAGTGCAGCTAATACACACTGCACCAGGTAGAACCTCCTATACACTTTGCGCCAGGCAGAGCACTGAGACACATTGCCTAGCCACAGATGCCTAGCGGGGAACACTACATGACACGCCCCCCAGCAGTGCCAGCTACACGTGACATGCCCCCCAGCAGTGCCAGCTACACGTGACAAGCCCCCCAGCAGTGCCAGCTACACGCGACATGCCCCCCAGCAGTGCCAGCTACACGCGACATGCCCCCCAGCAGTGCCAGCTACACGCGACATGCCCCCCAGCAGTGCCAGCTACACGCGACATGCCCCCCAGCAGTGCCAGCTACACGCGACATGCCCCCCAGCAGTGCCAGCTACACGCGACATGCCCCCCAGCAGTGCCAGCTACACGCGACATGCCCCCCAGCAGTGCCAGCTACACGCGACATGCTCCCCCCCCCCAGCAGTGCCAGCTACATAAATGGCCACAGAGTGCCAGATACATAAGTGCCCACACAGTGCCATATATAAAATTGCCCCCACAGTGCCAGATACATAAATGCCCCCAGTGCCAGATACATAAATGCCCACACATTGCCAGATGCATAAGTGCCCACACAGTGACAGATGCATTATTGCCCCCCACAGTGTCAGATACATTAATGCCCCCAGTGCCAGATATACCCCCACAGTGCCAGATATGCCCCCACAGTGCCAGATATGCCCCCAGTGCCAGATATGCCCCAGTGCCAGATATGCCCCCACAGTGCCAGATATGCCCCAGTGCCAGATATGCCCCAGTGCCAGATATGCCCCCACAGTGCCAGATAAATAAATGCCCCCCACAGTGCCAGATAAATAAGTGCCCCCACAGTGCAGATATACCCCCACAGTGCCAGATACATAAATACCCCCACAGTGCCGATATGCCCCCCCCCCCAGTGCCAGATACAGAAATGCCCCCACAGTGCCAGATACATACATGCCCCCACAGTGCTAGATACATACATGCTCCCACAGTGCAGATACATACATGCCCCCACAGCGCAGATATGCCCCCACAGTGCCAGATACATTAATGCCCCCTCACAGTGCACAGATAAATGCCCCCCCCCCCCCCGCAGTGCCAGATAAATGAATGCCCCCCACAGTGCCAGATAAATGCCCCCACAGTGCCAGATACATAAATGCCCCCACAGTGCAAGATTCATAAATGCCCCCACAGTGCAGATATGACCCCACAGTGACAGATATGCCCCCACACAGTGCCAGTGCCCCCACAGTGCAGATATGTCCCCACACAGTGCCAGTGCCCCCACAGTGCAGATATGCCCCCACACAGTGCCAATGCCCCCACATAGTGCCAATGCCCCCACACAGTGCCAGTGCCCCCACAGTGACAGATATGCCCCCACACACAGTGCCAGTGCCCGGCCCCGACGATCCCAACATACCTGCGGCGGCGCTGGGAGGGGACGTGCTGCTGTTGAGCCTGAGGGCCACCGACTGTTCCCGGCCGCTTGGTGCGCGCTGCGCGGCGCCGGCGTCTGACGTCAGACGTCGGCGCCGCGCAGCGCAGCGCAGCGCACAGCTTTGAAAGGCCGGGGACGGCGGGGAGAGCTGCCTGCAGTGTACAGGGCCGGCTCCAGGTAAGACTATGGCGGCGCCAGCGCGCGGCGCCCATTAAGGGTAGCGCCCCGCGCGGCCGCTCTAGTCGAACGTGCCTAGAGCCGGCCCTGCCTGGATTTATATGGCAGTACCCCCGGACTTATATGGCAGCACCACTGGACTGGACTTATACGGGATTACCACTGGACTGGAGTTTTAGGGCAGTACCACTGGACTAATATGGCAGTACCACTGGACTTATACGGCAGTACCTCTGGACTTATATGGCAGTACTACTGGACTTATACTGCAGTACCACTGGACTGGACTTATACGGCAGTGCCACTGGATTTATATGGCAGTACCAATGGAATGGAGTTATACGACAGTACCACTGGACTTATACAGCAGTACCACTGAAATTACATGGCAGTACCTCTGGACTTATATGGCAGTACCCCTGGACTTATATGGCAGTACCACTGAACTTATACAGCAGTACCACTGGACTGGACTTATATGGCAGTACCACTGAACTTATACAGCAGTACCACTGGACTGGACTTTTACGGTAGTACCACTGGACTTATACAGCAGTACCATTAGACTTATACACCAGTACCACTGGACTAATACGCCAGTACCCCTGAACTTATATGGCTGCACCACTGGATTGAACTTATACGGCAGTACAACTGGACTAATACGGCAGTACCCTCGGACTTATACGGCAGCAGCACTGGACTTATGGCAGCACAGGACACCACCACTGGACTTATGGCAGCCCAGGACACCACCACTGGACTGATGCAGCACAACACAGCATCACTGTGCTGTACTTATACAGCAGCAGTACTGGACTTAAGGCAGCACAGGACGCCACCACTGGACTTATGGCAGCACAGGACACCACCACTGGACTGATGCAGCACAAGACAGCACCACGTGACTGGACTTATACAGCAGCACTGGACTTATGTCAGCACAGGACACCACCACTGTGACTGGACTGATGCAGCACAAGACACCACCACTGGACTGATGCAGCACAAGACAGCACTTGAATAACACAAAAGAGCAGGTCGCCACCCCACGCGCCACATCACTTTCCCGCCCAAACACTGAAGAGACACGTCCTCTCGCTACATTCTCCAGGACTGGAGTGAAAATGGCTGTGACGCATGTCTCCTTATATGGAATCCAAAACCCGTGAGAATCCTACAGCGGGATGATGACTACCTCGTTCTGGTTTCTGAGTCTGGTGGGAAAACCTGAGCCGGACTCAGATCCGGGCTCAGGACGTGGTGTTTGGTAGGGTTTGGTTCTCAGAGAAATGAACCTGCTCATCTCTACCACATACTGACGGCACCTACCTTGCTTAAACAGCCTTTGCTCCTTTTTGGTCACTAAAGACATCGTTCCATTAGCAGGTAGGGGTTTGTGAAGTGACCACATGAGAACAAGCCCAGGATGGCGTAATTATTATTATTTTTTTTGCATATGTATAAATTATTATTTGCATATCATAAACATTTACCATAGTCTCAATTAGGGTTGAATAATTTCAGTGAAGCTATTTTAACTATATGAGGTGTAGTGAATGGTGAAACACTGAGAGTTATTGGGTGGTGGGAATGTGGGTAAGGATGTTACAGTGGCCCAATGCCCAAGAGAGCAAAGAATACATATTCAGAATTGTCCAGCCTATGGATAATACATGATGTATTACTGTCCCTGTAACCCACCCCTCATGCCACAACCAGAACCAGTGCACGGTTTCTCGGTACCCTAGGCAAAATTTCTGCCTACTGCCCCTTCCCCCTACCCACCCTTCAGATGAAAGGTATGCTGCTCTCACCCCCCTCCCCCCTACTCTGTTAAATGCCTGCTGTTCAATCCCCCCCACCATCTGTGTGCATGGTGCTGATCATCCCCCCAGACTGTGTGCATGCCTGCTCCTCATCACGCTGCTGCTCTCGCCCTCTTTCCTTATCAATGCAAAGAATGCACTGTGCAGCCACCTTACCTGCAGGCTGCAGTGCAGAGTTGGAACTGAGTAGTCTGTGAAAGTGCCTGGAATGAAGAGCAGTGCTTCATGTCACCCCCATCCAGGACTCCAGGAGCTGTCAAAGTTACTGCCTGTGCCGGATGGAGGTGGAGCTGGAGGCTGCAATATGGGAGCTTAGCAGTCGCGTCTACTGTAAGATACAAGTTCTGGGGGATTGCAGCGGCTGTGAAAGGTAGGACCATGCAACCGTTTTCAGGCAGCTGTAGCAGGCCGCCCCCTCAGGTCCCGGCGCCCTAGGCAGATGCCTAAAGTTGCCTAGTGGAAGCTCCGGCCCTGGCCACAACTAGAGTCCCTTGCACTACTTGCAGCCATTAGCCATATGGTACTCCTTCCTATGCCCACTTCTCTCTAGTGCTCTGTCCTGCCCCATCTCCTCTCTGCTGCTCTCCAGCCCCCATTTCTGTCACCTAAACTCCACTCCCACCATTATGCACCCAGACTGATGCTCCCTTCCACATATTTACCCCCAGTTCCCGGTGACTCCTCTTCTTCTCCAGCGCTGGTCAGAATGATAAAGATGTGTGGCCAGCTTTAGTCCCAGCAGATTGCAGAACACCTATGTATCCCTGTCACTAAGCAGTTCTCTTTTTTTCATGAAGATAGAGACCAATACCTGTGTATCCGTATGTAAGAGGATTAGGCTGTGTGCTCAGAGTTGCCTCTATTACAGTATCGGGGCCGATTCTGGCGCTCTGAGCGCCCCGGGCGGCAATAGGGGGTGTGTCTTTGTACAGGGGGCGTGGTCATTTACGCCCCCTGTACAGACTGAAATGATGTGCGGTGCGCGATGACGTCATCGCGCACCGCACAGCAAAGGTCCTCTCCACGAAGGGAAACTAGACGCGTAGCGTCTGGTTCCCTTCGTGGAGAGGACCTTTGCTGTGCGGTGCGCGATGATGTCATCGCGCACCGCACAGTAAAGGACCTCTCCACGAAGGGAAACTAGATGCGTACGCGTCTAGTTTCCCTTCACAGCGGCAGCGGCCAGCGGCAGCAGGCGGGCAGCGGGGGGCACACAGCAGCAGCGGATCTTGCCCTGGTGCGGCGCCCTCCGGATGGCGCCCTGCGCTCTCCGGAAGGCGGCGCCTCGGGCAAAAGTCCTGCTTGCCCGTGGCAAGATCCGCTACTGTACAGTATGTTTGTGCTGCGCAAAGTTACTGTTGTCTAATTACTAAATTACAACAAATCCCTTAATGACTGTTCTACACACCTGGGCCCAATTACTCAGTTTATTTTCTGTAAGCCTTAATTCCAGGATTGTTACCTGCGTGAGACACAGTAAAATAATGCTATATTATGGTATATTGGGGTCTATATTTGAAAAGTCCTATGGAAGGCATAAATAAATGTTTTTTTTTTTTTATAGAGCTTTGACATTCTTAGCAATAAACAGCAAATTAAACTGGTTGTTGTATAGTAATAAATAGACATGATTGTTCTTTAAAGTATACAGTGTACAGCTTTATCATCTACAGCTCATTAGGATCTGTGTGTTATTTCCTTTACCAATATTTCATTTTATAATATTTTACATGCGTGTTGCTTTTGGTGATTGTTAGTCTGGGAGCATACAGTCGTCTCCATCACATTGCATACACAGGATAGTGGTTTAGCAAAACCTCTGTAAGGGTAAATGGGAAACTGAGTGGGAAAGATTTTTCCTATGTCCAAACAAAACAGTACCATATAACCAACAGCAGGTCTCTGATCCAGACTCTTGACAGACAATTCTCAATCTCTATATCTTTCTCGTTATAGTAGAACCATATCCATAGCACAGATATATTCAACATTTCTTCCTTACTTTTTATTTAATTCGGTGTACAGTACTTCTGGTTTTCTTAATCTCCCCTGTAGTGATTTCTCATCCACCAGAATATATGTAAAGGGAGACAAGAAATCTCAATATTGAAACATCGTTTCTTAAAGATAATTGGATTAAACAGAAACAGAACCAGTAGGGCCAGATATTCAGGTGTGTAGTGCACACCAACACAAGCTCAAAACAATAACCAGGTACCTCCCAGGAACAGAAGTTCACCATAGGTGTCCAGGTCTGGGTTAGCTGTGCTCCTTTTGTTCTCCACGATTGCATTTTGGCTCCTTTGAGACTTTTCAAGGTGCAATGGGCTTAGTGTCTTGTGGTTCTACTTGTACCCCCAACTGGTCTCCTATTGGTGCATCCATTCAGGGAAGTGACCTTTTTCTATTAGCAATAAAAAAAACCTGTTATAAACGCTATAATTTATATACAACACATTTTTCAGACATCCTTACTACTACAATACATCATGACCCTTATATAGTGTGATTGCACTGTTTATTATCACGGAGATCCATGCATTCCATGATCGCTCTAAGTATCATGCTATTTCTGGTTTAAAAAACAGAAGTGCATCAGCGGTAACTACAAAGACATTTCCTTTAAACAGTACTGCCTGCTTGAAGATGTTTCCCCATGGCTACCCGTGCGTTCCTCACCGTGGAACGCATCCTTGTCTTAAACTATTGTGCCGGAGGTTAAAAAAATGGAAGAACATCACTCTATTACCCATCTTGCGTTCCATAAGGTGGATAACTCCTCTGTTATCCCCTTTTGGTTCCCCAATAGAAGGATGTATACACAAGGCAGTGCAATCAATCAATCAATATATATATATATATATATATATATACTAGGTGCTTCATCGCGCCCTACGGGCGCTCTTCACACCGTCGGAAGGGGCTACGCCCCCTTAACCCCTGCACGCCTTTCTGGGGTTCAATATATGTATTATATGGAGTGTTACCTGCATTCCTAGTTTTGTTAGTGTTTAAATATTGCACAATGAAAGGGCGTCCGATGGTGAAGAGGGCATAGTCCCTTGCAACGGGGAGGGGTTTGGGGAGTGGGGACCGCGGATGGGGAAGGGGGTATGAAGGCGCTGTGTGTGGGGTAGGAGCGGGGGTGTCGCAGGTGGGGGATGGCAGGTGCGGGGCTGTTGCGGATGGAGGAGGGGTTCCGAAGGCGCTGCAGCTTGGGAAGGGGTGGGTGCGGGTGTGCAGTGGATGGGGGAGGTGTCCAGGGGGCGCGGCGGGTGGGGGAGGGGTGGGTGCGGGGGTGCCGTGGGTGGGGGAGTGGCGGGTGTGGGGCTGTTGCGAATGGTGGAGGCGATGCGGATGGGGAAGGGCCTGCTGCGTGGGTGGGCTAGGGGATCCAAAGGTGCAGCGGGCGGGGGAGAGCCAGATGTGGGGTGTGGCGGATGAGGGAGGGGGTCCGGAGGTGCTGCAGGTGGTGGAGGGCGGGTGGCGTAGGGGGTCTGGAGGCGCCGCGGGTGGGGGAGGGGTGGGTGCCGGGGGAGGGGGCCGGGGGGGGGCGTTGTGTGTGGGGGAGGGGCAGGTGGGGGAGGGGCAGATGCTGGGCTGGATGAGGGAGGGGTTCCAGAGGTACTGCGGGTGGGGGAGGGTGTGGCGGGTGGGTAGGAGGTGTGGAGGCGTTGCGGGTGGGGGAGGGGGGGTGCAGTGAATGGGGTTAGGGGTCCAGAGGAGTGAGGGTCCATGTGTGTGGAGGTGTGGGGTCCGTAGATGCAGTGGGTGGGGGTGCCACGTGTGGTGGAGGGACAGGTGCTCGGATTTGCGGCGGATGGGGGAGGGGGTCTGGAGGTGGTGGAGGGGTGTGTGCGCGGGTGGGATAGGGGGTGCAGCGGATGGTGGAGGTGGTCTGGGAGTGTGGGAGAGGTGAGGTGCTGTGGGTGGGGGAGAGGCGGGTGAGGGGCTGTATCGGATGGGGGAGGGGTTCCGGAGGCGCTGCAGGTGGGGAAGGGTGCAGGTGTTGCGGGTGAGGTAGGGGGCCTGGAGGCGCTGCGGGTGGGGGTGCGGTGGATGGGGAGGGGCTGCAGGTGGTGGAGGAGCGGGTGGTGTAGGGGGTCCGGAGGTGCAGTGGGTGGTGGAGGGGTGGGTGCTGAGGGTGGGGTAGTGGGTCCGAAGGTGTTGCGGTTGCTGGAGGGGTGGGGGTGTAGGGGATGGGTCCGTGGGTGCAGCGGATGGGGGAGGGGTGGGTGCGGGGTTTCAGCGGATGGGGAGGGGGTCAGGGGATGCGGGAGGGGTGGGGGTGCTGTGGGTGAGGGGCTGTTGCGGATGGGGGAGGGGTTCCGGAGATGCTGCTGGTGGAGAAGGGTGCGGGTGTTGCGGGTGAGGTAGGGGGCCTGGAGGCGGTGCGGGTGGGGGAGGGAGGGGGACGAGGGTGCGGTGGATCGGGAGGGGCTGTAGGTGGTGGAGGAGCAGGTGGTGTAGGGGGTCCGCAGGTGGAGTGGGTGGTGGTGGGGTGGGTGCTGCGGGTGGGGTAGTGGGTCCGAAGGTGTTGCGGTTGCTGGAGGGGTGGGGGTGCAGGGGATGGGTCCGGGGATGCTGCGGATGGGGGAGGGGCTGCTGCAGATGGGGGGAGGGGTTTGGGAGGCACTGCGGGTGGGGTAGGAGGTCCGAAGGCGCAGTGGGTGGGGGTGCCACGGGTGGTGGAGGGGCAGGTGCAGGGGTTTGCGGGGGATGGGGAGGGGTCCAGGGGCGCTGCAGGTGGTGGAGGGGCGGGTGTCGCTGTAGGTTTTACAGCAGATATCAGTACACATATTCTCTGTGGTAGTTAGTGAGGGTTGCTGATGGTGTAAGAGGGGTGAGGGCCAGTACACAGACAGGCAGTTAGAGAGCAGGATGAGGGTGACAGGGCATAGTGATAGGGAGTACTTAGCAGATATAGGGGTGGGGTACAGGTGTGATGTCAGTGTGTGTACCTTTGCTCTCATGTGTAACATAAGGATGTGCGGGTCGTGGTGGCCACTAACCTCCTGGCTGCTGCTGTGAGATGGTGATTGCAGAGGGAGGGAGCTCCGACCCAGCAGCAATGGGTCGTGGTCAGCATTCCTTCCTGGCGCCGTTCCACCGCACACTGTCCGCCCCGTCTGACGGGCGTCATTCTTCCATCCTGCCTGGCAGCGTCTGCTGCTGTGATCGCGGAGCATGGGTAAACGTCCGGAGTCCTGTGGGCGGGCAGGCATGGTGTTTCCCCGGAGAGGTGCGGCGTGCGGCCTTAGGTTGCAGACGGAGGGAGCTCCGGGCCAGCAGCAATGTTAATCAGTGCGGGTCCCGTCCTGGCGCTGTTCTGCTGCACATGCTCCGCACCGCTTGCCGCTGAGCATGGCAGCCCTTGTCTGTATGCTGCCGATGCTGATATAGCGGTGCCTGAGCTAGCGGCCTCTCCCTGGGGTGTGGATGTCAGGCAGCAGGTATGGTGTGTAGGCGGGAGAGGAGCTGCGGGCGGCGACTCGCTGCCTGCAAGTACCCTCCACATCAGCGCTGTTCCCCTCCCTGCAGGTGTCAGTGGCCGTGGTGTACTTTTGCTACTGGTGGCCATCCTCACCTCCCTAGGCCTATACTGTAAGGTAGGGTCTTGTACCTGACTGCTGCTGGCACTGGGTATGGGGTAGCTCCCTGTATCAGATGCAGTTGACTCCGCCCAGCTCTGTGACTCCGCCCAGCGTTACGGCCAGGCACAGAATCACAGATCTGGGCTATTATATAGGAGATTCTTAAAAAATGCATAAATATATATATATATATATATATATTGTCTTCCTTATATTCCCCACACCCAGAAAGAATTCAATAGGTGTGTTGGTTCAAAACTATAAGAATGATAATATAAAAGCATTGGCATAACTAAAAAAAATATATTCTGAGAGCTGTTGGGATTCCGACGCCAGTCTGCCGACTGGCAAAATCCCGAATGCCGAGATCCCAACTACATCCCAATTGAAGAGTGGTAACAGGTAACAGGCATTAAAAATAAATATCTAAAGTGCATGAGGCATTTACACTAGATGATAAAAATGACTAATGGTTTCTAAAGAGGGAGGTCAGTATAACTTTAGGGATCAGTATGATTTGCCGACAGCGGCATCCCGTCCATCAGAATCCCGACAGCCCTCCATTAACGCCCCTATCCCTCACCTTTTCCCTACCCTTACCCTCCCTTGGGGATGCCTAACCCTAAGCCTCCCCGGTGGTGCCTAACCCTAACCCTCCCTGTTTTGTTCCTAACCCTAACCCTCCTTTCCCTGCTGCCTAAACATAATCCTCCCCGCGTGATGCCTAACCCTAACCTCCCCCTCTAAGTGCCTAAACCTAACCCTCCATCCAGATGCCTATCCCTAACCTTTCCGTCCCTGCTCCCTAACGCTAACCCCCATTCTCCTGCCGGAACCTAACCTCCCCTTCCCCCTCTGCCGCAGCGGGACCCCAGCTGTGAGGACGATCGGGATGCTGAGAGTCGGTAATGTGACACTGGCATCCCGAGCGGCGTCGGTATGTAGACACCGGCATTGCGTCCTCCTTCGGGATCCCGCGTTGGTATATTGAACTCCGGGATCCCATCTGTAAGGAGGGTAACTGCTTCCCTTATTTTATTGCAAACCACGCTCCGGAGCGATATACAAATAATGCATTATAGCATAGGAAGTCTGGAACCAGCAATGGAAAGTGTGGGACCAGCACATCTTAGAACAGGTCCATCATATTCAGTATCAGACACACTACACCTCTGTGGGATGAGAATGTGTGTGTGTGACTGGAAGACTGCGTGTGTGTGTGCGTGTTTCTGTGTGGCTACACACTAGCTGTGTGTTATTGTGAGGCCCCACACTTTGTCTGCATCTGCTGAAATAATATAATAACCAGCCAGTATCTGTAAAAAGTAGTATTAATGATATATTCCCTAACCAAATGAGGGGCATATTTTATTAAAATATTTTATTTTATCATCTATATTACATTGCATTGAACATTCCCATTCCCAAGAGCTGAAAGAAACCTCTGATACAAATTGCTAAGCACTTCAAACTGTTACCATTGTTTAATGAGAAATTGTTACAGAGCTTTGAACCTTCACATGAAACTCAGATTGTTTGCCAGAAGCATTGAATGAATAACAAAGGTAGCGGAGGAAAAAAAAAAAAACATTCCTAATTATTGTTTGTGAACGTAATTTGCATTTTCAAAGCGGTTACATTATTAACGGAGCAGACAGCATTTTTCATTTCAAACTTAACTCCCGAATATGCGGAAAAAGGTTTGGAAATTACAATCACTCTCTATAGCGCCCCCCAAAAAAGCATACTGATTTAAAGACAAAAAAAATAAAATACAAATGATCTAATTCACACTGGGGGCCAGATGCCGGCCAAATTCGATGGCCGTGCGGGATGGTGGCCGAACTCGGATGTTTCTTTAAAGGGGCAATCACTTACGAGGCAAAGCCATGCTTTGTAATTGATTACCCCTTAAATATTACAAATTGAAATTATTATAAATTACATTATCTCTATAATAACAAAAATACCCTGCAACCATTTTTTTAAATACTTAATCTCCAGAGTCTCGTGTCGTCAGCAGCATAGCTGCAGAAATCACCAGGAAAGTGGCATGGCGGCCAAACTCCCGGAATTTCACATATGAGCACTATGGAAATCACTGTAAAAATTTCCCGGAGATCTGTGCATGTCCACTAGATTCTGGGAACAGGCTAGGGTCCCCTAGTGACCCTAGTGCCCAGAGTATACAGCACTGCTAGTAAGAGAGGAGGGGGTCCAAATAGAGGACGGGATGTACTAGGCGGAAAATGCAGTAAACCCTTGTTTATTGCATTTTCCTAATGTACAAAGTTCCGGCCGCCAGGTCAGCGCTGCGGAGGGGTTCGCCAGCTTTTGCTGGAAATACCCCTTAGAAGCATATAGGCTTTTCTCTGCAGCGCTGGTGTGAGGAATCCAATCAGATCCCTCCCAGCATGCCCCGCGGCCGGTCCTGACTCTGTGTCCGAAACCCGGAAGTCAAGGAGCTGCTGGGGATCGCGAAGGACAGCTCTTATTGAGAGAGCTGTCCTTCGCAATGCTAATCGCATGTTAGTATGTATGCGATTAGCAGGGCCGGTTCTAGCCCTTGTGGCGCCCCGGGTGAAAATAGGGTCTTGGCTTCATACAGGGGCGTGGTCAGTTATGCCCCCTGTAGAGTTTTGCCCCCATTTGTGCCTCCTGTAGAGTTGTGCCCCCATATGTGCCCCCTGTAGAGTAGCGCCGCTTACAAAAAACAAACAAGAAAAAATTAATACTTACAATCCCCACTCCTGATTCCCGACCACTGCTGACCTCTGCTGCTGACATCCGCCGGCGCCGCTCCTCGGATCTATGGGAGAGACGTCATGATGTCTCTCCCATAGCACAGCATAGACACTAGAGGTCAATTATGACCCGTAGCGTCTATGTGCCAGTCCCACAATGCTTCCCACAGCGAAGGTTCTCTACACGAACGGAAACTAGACGGGTAGCGTCTAGTTTCCGTCATGGCACCGGGGGCACTGACCAACAGCAGCGGATCTTGCCATGGCGGCGGCGCCCTCCGGATGGTGCCGGCGCCCTCCGGAAGGCGGCGCCTCGGGTAAAAATCATGTGTGCCCGTGGAAAGATCCGCTACTGACGATTAGCATCATGTCTATTAGTACATCCTGCCCAGAATATGCACACAAGCCTCCTTCTCTCTAGATGCACCTCTGATTAATACAGTACTTTTTGTTGGCAAACAGAACTGGTAAATTCATTGAAGTATCCCCCTATAAAAAGTGGCGGATGAATGTGTGTGAGCAGGTGGACCAATCACAATTTGCCATTTTTTGATAGGATCTTTTGATTGGACTTCCTGATCACCAGCTCCATTTGGATTTTTAGCTAAGGGGAGTGGGCACCTTGGGAAAATATTTTCCTAGATGGAAGTGCAGCTTTAAAATATATTATTTATATAGTCATTGGCCCTCATTCCGAGTTGCTAGCTCGCAAGCTGCTTTTAGCAGCTTTGCACACGCTAACCCGCCGCCTACTGGGAGTGAATCTTAGCTTATCAAAATTGCGAACGAAAGATTAGCAAAATTGCGAATAGACACTTCTTAGCAGTTTCTGAGTAGCTCCAGACTTACTCGGCAACTGCGATCAGTTCAGTCAGTTTCGTTCCTGGTTTGACGTCACAAACACTCCCAGCGTTCGGCCAGACACTCCTCCGTTTCTCCAGCCACTCCCGCGTTTTTCCCAGAAACGGTAGTGTTTTTTCGCACACACCCATAAAACGGCCAGTTTCCGCCCAGAAACACCCACTTCCTGTCAATCACATTACGATCACCAGAACAAAGAAAAAACCTTGTAATGCCGTGAGTAAAATACCTAACTGCATAGCAAATTTACTTGGCGCAGTCGCACTGCGGACATTGCGCATGCGCATTAGCGACTAATCGCTCCATTGCGAGAAAAATATAACGAGCGAACAACTCGGAATGACCCCCCTTGTGTTTTTCGCTACCAAACTGAGCCTGAAATATCAAGCTTTCACTTTTACAGTTGCTATAAAAACAATATTCATGTGGTACCTCAACAAGTACCTAACTCCGTCTGCAAATTTATTTAAGATTTCTGTATGTTTTATGTCTGAATCCAAACTTGTTATGTTACACTACGCGCTGGTACACTGTAGATCAATACAATTTTCGCTGAGGCTGTCGTTTGTTTGTACTAACACTAAAGAATCTTATTGTTCAAGAAATTGCTAAAAATATTATTTTATTGCATTTATGATCATCGGAACATATGAACTTCAGCGGCGTTTAAATACTAACATCCTCTGTGAAAATTAGATTCAGCAATCTCATGATTATTTTAACGTAAAACTGTTGCATGGCTGAGAGAACCAATAGGAATGTATTGTGTCACAACAGGACAAAACAATTTGGAACAGCGCTTAGCATTTAATAAAAGCTTTTTTTATTTTATTGTCTATAAAATTAAATCAAAATAAAAGATAAAAAATATATATATAAAAATACGGGAATTATATAATTATACAATTACCGGCCGGATTTCTTATATTATACAATCAGTCCATAAAACAATTAATATGTATATAATACACAACTGTTGCACACAGCACGAATTTCTCTAAAGTGATTATATATTTAAGCACAGCAGGATATACTCCACTAATTAAGAAAAACTTCTTATAATGACAATTATAACTTCGCAGGCGTCCCTGCGCTGTAAAATGTCTCTTATACTATCCGTTTGGTTTAGGGAAAAAAAATATGTGATGAATTTATATCTTAATTGCTGAATGATTCCAAGCCGTCCTAAAACCGTAGATGACAACACAATAATTGGACAGATCTTAAATGATTTATCCTTCCTTTAAGCAGCGGAATGAAGCAACAGTCTCTATGTGAAATGTGAGGGAGTTCTGATGTGAAAATGTCCATGTATCAGCACAGCGGCATAAATCACAGCTGTTATGTGAATCTGATATTATGAAACTCCCTTTATCCCCAGGTGCCGCACCAACCTCTATATTACGATGTTATATATCTCAGATGAAGGAGAGCCCTCCTTATTCCCCCTTAGCACTGGGGTCCGGAAAACCGGGTACTGAGATGTACGGTGTTTTAGAGGCAGCAAGCGTCTCCTGGAATGAATGAATGAGCCGGCCGGCTATAACTCACTTGTCATCACATACGCGTTTCTCCGCCTTCATGTATCCTCGGCGGCTTCCTCAGTGTGTATGGAGCCTCTCAGTCATTACCCGGCTTATAAGCCGGGTCTGTCTCTCCGTCTTCCTGTTTCATTAATACACGCGTGATACGTTGCGTGTCAGACCTCTTTATGATTCCACATTATGTGCCACAGATCCCAGCATGGGATCCCGTCCAGAACCAAAGTTCTTATACAGGTCAACCAATTACTCTATCATTGTATTGCATAGTGATGTCGCATAACAATACAGAGATTATCCTTAATTAGTGGAGTTACCTGCATACTTGTAATCCTCTATATGTATGCACAATTAAACACATAATTCTAAAAAGCAATTTATCAATTGAAATGTAACTTCTACACATATCTCCACATATTTAATATTCCCATTATGCTTTATACATCAACAATACATAATTTTCATCAATTTAAATTTCTAAAATTTCCTAATAATGTTGATCAATAATTGTACATATTAATTAGAATCCTCGATATTTAGTGCATATGACTTATGCTATTCTTTTTAGAATAAATTATACTTATGAATTATAGATTGAATTTTGAACTTATGAAATTCAATATAACAAACTCAATTAATTGTTGCTATACTGAATACTAAACACGGTGAACACACATCCTTCATACCTCATATCCTATGTTCCTCTTTTAGCTTGGAACTCTATACAGTAAGTTGGGACTAATATACCATAATTAGCTAATGCATACTAATTTCCACTAAACCCCATTTAATTCAACAGTGTCATTTAGTCCATTTGGCATCATTGTGTCTAATTGAAAAATCCAGTATGCTTCACGTCTACATAATGACCCATACCTATTACCCCCCCGTTTAGTTGCGATTTGTTCTATAGCTACCATTGTGACACCTTCAAATTTACCTTTACAACACCGAGTTATATGGTTCGATACTGGGTGTTGTATGTTTTTTCTTATATTTCGCCTATGTTCCATGAAACGTACATGCATAGTTCGTGTAGTGCGACCTACATATTGTCTGCCACACATACACGTTAATAGATAAATAACGTATGTAGATAGGCAATTAATGAATTCTTTTATTTGGAATTTTTCTTTGGTCACAAATGACTGAAATTCTGTACTTTTGCGAGGAAGGTAGTTACACGATAAACAATCTAATTTACCACACCTATGAAATCCACTGGGTTTTTGTGGCAGCCAAGTTGTATCCATACTTAGAGCCTTTTTACCTTCATAATGGCTAGTCACCAATTTTGATTTTAAATTGTCAGCCCGTCTAAAGATAACTGTGCCCCTGGGGTCTACATCTGTTTTTATTAATTCATCAGAAAGTAACATATGTGTATTCCTTTTGATGATACGTCCAATTTGGTGTGCACAGCAGTTATATTTTGTAGAGAAGAGACAACTTTTTTCTTTGTTCTTATTCTCCTCTTGGTTTCTTACCTCTATGGTTCTAGGTTCTAATAATCTTTCCCTATCCATTTTAGTCACATCCTTATAGGCTTTTTCTAACAGTTCGCAGGGATAACCCTGTTCACGGAACGAATCCATCAATTTACTTGCCTGTGCCTGAAAAGTGGACAGTTCCGTACAATTTCTTCGCAACCTTACAAGTTGACCCCTTGGGATATTTGTTTTCCAAGTGCGTTTATGTGCACTTTTGTAATTTAGATATCTATTCTGATCCACTGGTTTAATGAAAGTTTTGGTAACCAGTTTATTACCCTCGGCGGACAGGTCTATATCCAAAAAATTTAAAGAAGTATTACTATACTTATACGTGAATTTTAGTCCAAATTCATTGATATTAAGTGTGTCTGTGAAATTAACAAGTGATTGTAAATCCCCTGCCCAAATAATAAATAAATCATCTATATAACGACCATAGTAAACCAGATCCGCGCCGAGCCCGCCACCCCACACATGGGCATCCTCAAAGACGCCCATATATAGGTTCGCAAAACTCGGCGCGAATCTGGCCCCCATAGCTAATTATGGTATATTAGTCCCAACTTACTGTATAGAGTTCCAAGCTAAAAGAGGAACATAGGATATGAGGTATGAAGGATGTGTGTTCACCGTGTTTAGTATTCAGTATAGCAACAATTAATTGAGTTTGTTATATTGAATTTCATAAGTTCAAAATTCAATCTATAATTCATAAGTATAATTTATTCTAAAAAGAATAGCATAAGTCATATGCACTAAATATCGAGGATTCTAATTAATATGTACAATTATTGATCAACATTATTAGGAAATTTTAGAAATTTAAATTGATGAAAATTATGTATTGTTGATGTATAAAGCATAATGGGAATATTAAATATGTGGAGATATGTGTAGAAGTTACATTTCAATTGATAAATTGCTTTTTAGAATTATGTGTTTAATTGTGCATACATATAGAGGATTACAAGTATGCAGGTAACTCCACTAATTAAGGATAATCTCTGTATTGTTATGCGACATCACTATGCAATACAATGATAGAGTAATTGGTTGACCTGTATAAGAACTTTGGTTCTGGACGGGATCCCATGCTGGGATCTGTGGCACATAATGTGGAATCATAAAGAGGTCTGACACGCAACGTATCACGCGTGTATTAATGAAACAGGAAGACGGAGAGACAGACCCGGCTTATAAGCCGGGTAATGACCGAGAGGCTCCATACACACTGAGGAAGCCGCCGAGGATACATGAAGGCGGAGAAACGCGTATGTGATGACAAGTGAGTTATAGCCGGCCGGCTCATTCATTCATTCCAGGAGATGCTTGCTGCCTCTAAAACACCGTACATCTCAGTACCCGGTTTTCCGGACCCCAGTGCTAAGGGGGAATAAGGAGGGCTCTCCTTCATCTGAGATATATAACATCGTAATATAGAGGTTGGTGCGGCACCTGGGGATAAAGGGAGTTTCATAATATCAGATTCACATAACAGCTGTGATTTATGCCGCTGTGCTGATACATGGACATTTTCACTAGAGATGAGCGGATTCGGTTTTACTCGGTTTTACTCGGTTCTCAAAACCGAATCTTATTGGCTATCCAAAACACGTGACATCCGTGAGCCAATAAGATTCGGTTTTGAGAACCGAGTAAAACCGAGTAAAACCGAATCCGCTCATCTCTAATTTTCACATCAGAACTCCCTCACATTTCACATAGAGACTGTTGCTTCATTCCGCTGCTTAAAGGAAGGATAAATCATTTAAGATCTGTCCAATTATTGTGTTGTCATCTACGGTTTTAGGACGGCTTGGAATCATTCAGCAATTAAGATATAAATTCATCACATATTTTTTTTCCCTAAACCAAACGGATAGTATAAGACATTTTACAGCGCAGGGACGCCTGCGAAGTTATAATTGTCATTATAAGAAGTTTTTCTTAATTAGTGGAGTATATCCTGCTGTGCTTAAATATATAATCACTTTAGAGAAATTCGTGCTGTGTGCAACAGTTGTGTATTATATACATATTAATTGTTTTATGGACTGATTGTATAATATAAGAAATCCGGCCGGCAATTGTATAATTATATAATTCCCGTATTTTTATATATATATTTTTTATCTTTTATTTTGATTTAATTTTATAGACAATAAAATAAAAAAAGCTTTTATTAAATGCTAAGCGCTGTTCCAAATTGTTTTGTCTTGTTTTAAATTAATTGGAGGCTCTCAAACCAGGCCCCAGGAATGTGCGGCTAGCGTTTAATTTAAACATCAGCGCCCAATTTCGTTTTTGTTCTGTGTCACAACAGGGACTCATGCATATTTGGTCATTCAGGGATGTCACCGGTTCTTAGCGAATTAATAGGCTGCATTCTTGTGAGCATAGGATCAGTTTTCACTAGGACTAATTTCCTAACAATGGCGCTTAATTACAGTTAGATATACATCTGTTTATTTAATGTGCATCAAATGTGCATTTCCATACACCAAGGCGGAGATTCAATTAAACACAAGTTGTTCCGAGCAGCCTCTGCTCCCAGATAAAGTCCCAGGGGCGATTGAATTAAAGGCAAGTGTGGGTGCAACCAGAAACCACTGCCTTGGGGGCCAGTTGCGGGTTGATCATTGGCCTCTAATTGACTAACCCCCAGCACTTTACCGAGAGCAGACACCACGCAGACCTTCAGCAGCCAATTGAATCTACCCCAAGAATGAAACACAAATATCTAAATGCAATTTTGTTGCATGTTACATCGAGATGCAATGAAGATGATTCAGCAGAAATTATCTAGCCGCTTTTGATTGGTTGATTGCAGTAGCTGATAGCGCTTTATTCATTAATGTGGTCAGGGCCGGTGCAAGGTTTCTCAGCACAAAAGGCAAATCTTCAGCCTACTGCCCCAACCACCACCACTTCCCAGCCCTTCATAGGAAAGTGTGACTTATAAGTTCCACAGCCACCACTTACATTAAGTACAACAAGGATGTTTCTTTCAAAGACATCTTTAATTTTGTGATAGGCAGACTCAGTAGCAAACCCCTCAGATCCCGGGCACCCTGGGCAGCTGCCTAAAGTTGCCTAATGGTAAAGCCAGCCCTGAGTGTGGTTGCTCTTTTTTATGAAGTGGTGATCTATTTGCATTATTTCATAGATATTTCCATTTGAAATATTGCCAAGAAGAAGATTCCCAATTTACTTTTATATACTGTACGTCATTTGTATTTGTATTTTGTTTTTGTGTTTGACTGTAATTGTATTTTATATGGAACAAATGACTTTCACAGTTATCATTTTTGCTATCAAGACATGGGGATATATTTACTAAAATGGGAGTTCTATTTAAGATGGGATGTTGCCAATAGCAACCAATCAGATTCCAGGTATTATCTTCTAGAAGGTGCTAGATAAATGAGAAGTGAAATCTGATTGGTTGCTATGGGCAACATCTCATCTTAAATAGAACTCCCATCTTAGTAAATTTACCCCATGGTGCTATCTTGTGTGCATGATACTCTCATAAATTATTTTATGGTGGAGATTTACGTGACACATTTATAGCTTACATTGTCAAGTTACATATGTATGCTATCCCTATGCTTTTCTTATGCTACTGTGGTGTTTAGGTATGCACACTTGTTACTCCTAATAGAGGGCGGGATGTACTAAGAAAAAATGCGGTACAACCCCCGTTTTTATGGCGATACCCTATAGGGTATATGGGCTTCTTACCGCATTCCGTGGCCGCATCCCACCGACGCCCCGCTCACACTGCCCCAGTCTTCCCCGGCATACCTGTGTGCAGGCAGCCCTGGTCCCAGAACCCAAACCCCTTCTCCCCTAGCAACAAAGCCGAAGGTCCTTCCGGCTGCAGGGAGGAGGAGGAGGAGGAGCCTGGGACTGACTGCTGACGTCACCTCCCTGGGCGAAGAGGTGACCGAGACCCCTGGGAGGTGATGGATACCCCCCGCACACCTTCTCACAGGTATCGCGGGGGGCCTCTGTTAATGCATTGTGATGGGCAGCGAAGGGTGGCAATGAATTTTAATACATCCCGCCCACAAATTTGTACCATATTTTAGTGTTGTGAAATGATGTACACCTTGAGATGAGTCTGACTAAATAGATGCACATATATGTCCTTTTTCATGTATGCTTCTTTTCCTGTTTACATTTAGAATGTAAATGTGGGTGTGGTTCATCAAATCGACAGTATCTAGGTCGACAATGTTTAGGTTGACCACTATAGGTCGACAGTCACTAGGTCGACATGGATGGAAAGTCGACAGGGTTTCTAGATCGACATGTGCTAGGTCGACAGGTCTAAAGGTCGACATGAGGTTTAATTTTTTTTTTGGTGTCGTTTTCTTCGTAGAGTGACCGGGATCCCAAATTAGTGCACCGCGTCCCCTTGCATGGCTCGCCATGCTTCGGGCATGGTGCCTTCGCTCCGCTACCGCTTCGCTCGGCACAGATTACCGTTCCAATCGTAGTCCACGTGGATCGTTAAGTATGAAAAAATTCAAAAAAAGAAAAAAAATGTGAAAAACTTATGTCGACCTTTAGACCTGTCGACCTAGCACACGTCGACCTAGAAACCCTGTCGACCTTCCATCCATGTCGACCTAGTGACTGTCGACCTATAGTGGTCGACCTAAACATTGTCGACCTAGACAGTATCGACCTTCAGACCGGATCCCGTAAATGTGCCCATCTATGGGGGTCATTCCAAGTTGATCTTAGCTGTGCTAAATTTAGCACAGCTACGATCATTCACACTGACATGCGGGGGAACGCCCAGCATAGGGCTAGTCCGCCCCGCATGTCAGTGCCGCCCCCCCGGCAGAAGTGCGAAGGCATCGCACAGTGGCAATGTATTTGCACTTCAAGAGTAGCTCCCTACCAGCGCAGCTTTAGCGTGCTGGCTGGGAGCTACTCATCGCTCCCCAGTCCGGCCAAACGCCGCCGTTCCGCCCCCACCCGCCCAGCGACCGCCTCTGCCTGTCAATCAGGCAGAGGCGATCGTAGCGGCCCGACCGCCGATCGCACCGCTGCGATAAACTGCAGCGTGCGATCAAGTCACAATGACCCCCTATATACGTGAGAGCCACTGCACTTACATGCAAACAAATAATGGAACGCCGCAGTAAGCGCGATGGTCTATAAACTTTGAGGCTGTGACAGAAAAATTTAATTACTTTGGTTTCTATTTTGGGCTTGTTCTAGGGGTGTCAGATGGCTCAGCCTACAGTGGGGTATATTTACTAAGGTCCCGATTTTGACCGAGATGCCATTTTTTCATCAAAGTGTCATCTCGGTAATTTACTAAGCAAAAATCACGGCAGTGATGAGGGCATTCGTAATATTTTGGAAGTCCTAGGAAAAAATCACGAATCAATACACCATCGGTCAAATACGCCTGCAATTTGCTAGAAATCGGGAATTTACTAAAAAGTGCAAAACACAAACACTGCCGACAATAGCCAAACACTGCCGTGATAAAATACAAATCGTGAAAAAGTGCTAAAAAAAAACAGACCTGCTTTTTTATCCCGTGTTTGTATAGGCATGCACGGATCCATGAGATCCGTGCATGTTTTTCAGTGTGAAGGGGGGGGGAATGTTATAAATTTTCAGAAAAAAAATTGCGTGGGGTCCCCCCTCCTAAGGCAAACCAGCCTCGGGCTCTTTGAGCCGATCCTGGTTGCAGAAATATGGGAAACAAATGGACAGGGGTTCCCCCATATTTAAGCAACCAGCATCGGGCTCTGCGCCTGGTCCTGTTTCTAAAAATACGGGGGACAAAAAGAGTAGGGGTCCCCCGTATTTTTGAAACCAGCACCGGGCTCCACTAGCTGGACAGATAATGCCACAGCCGGGGGTCACTTTTATAAATATATCAAATATCCAACTAGTCACCCCTGGCCGGGGTACCCTGGGGGAGTGGGGACCCCTTCAATCAAGGGGTCCCCCCCCCCCAGCCACCCAAGGGCCAGGGGTGAAGCCCGAGGCTGTCCCCCCCATCCAATGGGCTGCGGATGGGGGGCTGATAGCCTTTGTGATAAGTGTTTGATATTGTTTTTTGTAGCAGTACTACAAGGCCCAGCAAGCCTCCCCCGCAAGCTGGTACTTGGAGAACCACAAGTACCAGCATGCGCCGAAAAAATGGCCCGCTGGTACCTGTAGTACTACTACTAAAAAAATACCACAATAAAGACATCACACACACACCTTGACAGTATAACTTTAATACATCCATCCACACCTCCATATACACATACTTACCTTATGTTCACACGCAGGTCGGTCCTCTTCTCCAGTAGAATCCATGGTGTACCTGTAGAAAAAATTATACTCACATAATCCAGTGTTTTCGGCTCCTCTGTAAATCCTTTTGTAATCCACGTACTTGAAAAAATAAAAAAACGAATACCCGACCACGAACTGAAAGGGGACCCATGTTTTCACATGGGCCCCCTTTCCCCGAATGCCAGAAACCCACTCTGACTGATGTCTAAGTGGGTTTCCTCAGCCAATCAGGGAGCGCCACGTTGTAGCACCCTCCTGATCGGCTGTGTGCTCCTGTACTGTATGACAGGCGGCACACGGCAGTGTTACAATGTAGCGCCTATGCGCTCCATTGTAACCAATGGTGGGAACTGTCAGGTCAGCGGTTGACCGAAAGTGACCTCACCACTGACCTGAAAGTTCCCACCATTGGTTACAATGGAGCGCATAGGCGCTACATTGTAACACTGCCGTGTGCCGCCTGTCATACAGTACAGGAGCACACAGCCGATCAGGAGGGTGCTACAACGTGGCGCTCCCTGATTGGCTGAGGAAACCCACTTAGACATCAGTCAGAGTGGGTTTCTGGCATTCGGGGAAAGGGGGCCCATGTGAAACATGGGTCCCCTTTCAGTTCGTGGTCGGGTATTCGTTTTTTTATTTTTTCAAGTACGTGGATTACAAAAGGATTTACCGAGGAGCCGAAAACACTGGATTATGTGAGTATAATTTTTTCTACAGGTACACCATGGATTCTACTGGAGAAGAGGACTGACCCTCGTGTGAACATAAGGTAAGTATGTGTATATGGAGGTGTGGATGGATGTATTAAAGTTATACTTTCAAGGTGTGTGTGTGATGTCTTTATTGGGGTATTTTTTTAGTAGTAGTACTACAGGTACCAGCGGGCCCGTTTTTCCGCCGCATGCTGGTACTTGTGGTTCTCCAAGTACCAGCTTGCGGGGGAGGCTTGCTGGGACTTGTAGTACTGCTACTAAAAACAATATCAAACACTTTTCACAAAGGCTATCAGCCCCCCATTCGCAGCCCATTGGATGGGGGGGACAGCCTCGGGCTTCACCCCTGGCCCTTGGGTGGCTGGGGGGGACCCCTTGATTGAAGGGGTCCCCACTCCCCCAGGGTACCCCGGCCAGGGGTGACTAGTTGGATATTTGATGCCACGGCCGCAAGGCACTGTATAAAAGTGACCCCCGGCTGTGGCATTATCTGTCCAGCTAGTGGAGCCCGGTGCTGGTTTCAAAAATACGGGGGACCCCTACTCTTTTTGTCCCCCGTATTTTTGGAACCAGGACCAGGCGCAGAGCCCGATGCTGGTTGCTTAAATTTGGGGGAACCCCTGTCCATTTGTTTCCCATATTTCTGCAACCAGGATCGGCTCAAAGAGCCCGAGGCTGGTTTGCCTTAGGAGGGGGGACCCCACGCAATTTTTTTTTTACATTTAAACTTTATTTATTTTTTAAACAAAGTGCACAATGAAGCCCAGCACGGATCTCTCAGATCCGGCCGAGATTCATTGTATTAAAGTCGGCAGTGTTTTACAAGTCACTCACGTAAAACACTGCCTAAAAAAAACGAATGACATCGACATCGGAAAACCCGAAAATGCAGAATACGGCAGCTTAGTAAATTAGTCGTAATCAATTCAAAAAGTTGCATATTTACACTTTCGATGTCATTCGTGATTGAACTTTGACCTCAAACGGGAAAACACGAATCTTAGTAAATTTACCCCAGTATATCTGTTTGAAGGTGGAGTTTGGGGCTTGTCTTCAGGTTTTTAGGGTATGATCTGTATGGGATTTTCCTCTTTTTCCTGAATTTCCCTCCCTCCCATAGATTCTATTTGGTATGTTTTTTGGGGTAACCGTCCAGATGGTCGACAATGTTAAGGTCGACAATCATCAGGTCAACCACTATTGGTCGACATTGACATGGTCGACATGGACAAATGGTTGACACATGAAAATGGTTGACACATGAAAGGTTGACACATGAAAAGGTCGACATGAGTTTTTCACATTTTTTTTTCTTTTTTGGAACTTTTTCATACTTTACGATCCACGTGGACTACAATTGGGAACGATAACCTGTGCTGAGCGCAGCGGTAGCAGAGCGAGGCACCGTGCCCGAAGCATGGCGAGCGAAGCGAGCCATGTGAGGGGACGCGGTGCACTAACTGGAGTTCCCCATCACTTTACGCAGAAAACGACACGAAAAAAAACAACTCATTAGTCCATGTCGACCATGTCAATGTCGACCAATAGTGGTCGACCTAATGAGTGTCGACCTTAGCATTGTCGATAATTCATACCGGAACCGGTTTTTTGTCAGCTTGGTCAGAACTCGGTGAGAAAGACAGGCAGTTCAAGAGTCATCTTGCTGCACTGCAAGGTGCACTCCCCTTCAGTACACTGGCTAGGATGATTTCACCCTATGGCGTCAGCTGTTTCCAGAGGCGTAACAAGGGTAGGGCAAGTGGGGCACGTGCCCTGGGCGCCTTGGCAGGCCCAGGAGAGGGGGGGTGCCGGCGGCGGCCAGGGCATCATGCCCCACTCGCCCCCATGATGCCGAAATGTGAGGGGAGGAGAGCGCAGCGTCTCTCCCTCCCCTCACCGCCGCCAGCACTAGCAGTGCTGCCAGCAGCGCTGCGTGTGTCCGGTCTCTAGCGTTAGTCAATCAGAGCTTGCGGACAGGCTCCTGATTGGCTGCCGGTCCGCGAGCTCTGATTGGCTGGCGAACCGGTGCCACACAGCCGCCGGAGACCTGGAGCGGTGAGGGGAAGGAGAGGCGAGGTGCTGCGCTCTCCTCCCCTCACATACACAACAGGCGCTGGTGAGTGACCGGGGGGGGGGGACTCGGGGGAGCACAGTGGGGCATGTATCTGGCACTTGGGGGAGCACAGTGGGGCATGTATCTGGCACTGTAAGGCATGTATCTAGCACAGTGGGGCATGTAACTGGCACAGTGGGGCATGTATCTGGCACAGTGAGGCAATGTATCTGGCACTGTGGGGCAATGTATCTGGCACAGTGGGGCATGTATCTGGCGCTGACGTCATCGCGCACCGCTCAGCAAAGTTACTCTCCACGAAGGGAAACTAGACGCATAGCGTCTAGTTCCCTTCACAGGAGGCGGACGGGGACGGCAGCGGGCAGCGGAGGCGGACGGGGGACACAGCGGGCAGCAGTGGCGGATCTTGCCACGGTGCGGCGCCCTCCGGATGGCGCCAGCGCCCTCCGGAAGGCGGCTCCCCGGGCAAAAGTCCTGCTTGCCCGTGGCAAGATCCGCTACTGTCAGTCACATTGTCCTTTATTACATTTCAAGATGTTGACATACCTGAGATTTGAACCCATTGCCTTTGGCATTGCTGTCAGACAATCTATTCATTAAGCTATCTGCCCTTGCATAGAAAGGTAGATAATTCTAAGCTAGAGAACTGTAACTACTGTATTTGAAGCTTATCTTGTACTTCATCATTGCAGGTGAGCAGATCTATGTAGTGTGTGGCTGCAAGGGATTGGATGTGTGACTGCACACTACATAGGTCTGCTCAAATAACTCAATGAGTAGGGTGTTTGATTAGAATTCAGGTTATAGGTTTGAATCCTGGGTATGGCAGTTTATTGAAATGTGTTATTTAATAAAGGGTATTGTAACAGAATAACAATGAGCTCTCAAGTTAAGTGTTGGAATGTGGTATAAAGAGGATTTGTGTCCAAATCCATTTTCTTGCAGTGGTCTATAAATGTGTGTGTGTGTGTGTGTGTGTGTGTGTGTGTGTGTGTGTGTGTGTGTGTGTGTGTGTGTGTGTGTATATATGTATATATATGTATATATATATATATATACTAGAGATGAGTATGTTCGGGTCTCAGAGAACCAAACCGTACCGAACTTCATGCTCTGAACCCGGTTCTGAGCCCGGCTCCGGCTTTCCCGCCTGACTCAGAAACCCGAACGAGGCAAAACGTCATCATCCTGCTGTTGGATTCTCGCGGGATTTGGATTCCATATAAGGAGCCACACGTCGCGGCCATTTTCACTCCAGTCTCGGAGAGTATAGTGAGAGGACGTGTCTCTGTCCTCAGTGTCTGTGTGGGGGAGGGAAAGTGGGGTGGCGAGTCTTGTGCTGTGTTGTGCTGCTCAGTCCAATCCAGTGTAGTCAGTGTATTGTGCTGCATCAGTCCAGCCAGTCACAGTGTTGGTGTCCTCTGCTGCTATATGTCCTTAGGGCTGTTGGCTCTGTATAAGTCCCTTGCATTTTTGCTGTGTTGTCTTGCATCAGACCAGGGGTAGTGTCTTGTGCAGCATGAGTCCAGTGACCAGTCACAGTGGTGGTGTCCTCTGCTGCCATATATCCAGCATAGCTGTATAAGTCCCTTATAGTGGTGCTGTGTTGTCCTGCGTTAGACCAGGGGTAGTGTCTTGTGCAGCATCAGTCCAGTGACCAGTCACAGTGGTGGTGTCCTCTGCTGCCATATATCCAGTGTAGCTGTATAAGTCCCTTTCAGTGGTGCTGTGTTGTGCTTTATCAGACCAGTAGCAGTGTCCTGGCCATCAGTCACTCCAGTAACCAGGCAGTCACAGTGGTATACGCTGCTGCTATATGTCCACTGCTGATGTATAATAATAATAATAACAACAACAACAACAACAAGTCTCTCACAGTGTTGTTGTGTTGTGCTGCATCAGACCAGTCATTCCTGTGCCACATATTGTGTTACATAACTACAGAAACATAATGGAGAACAAAAATTTGGAGGATAAAATAGGGAAAGATCAAGAACCACTTCCTCCTAGGGCTGAAGCTGCTGCCACTAGCCATGACATAGCCGATGAAATGCGATCAACGTCGTCTGCCAAGGCCGATGCCCATTGTGATAGTAGAGGGCATGAGAAATCCAAAAAGCCAAAGTTCAGTAAAAAGACCCAAAACATTTAATCTAAATGGTCTGAGGAGAAACGTAAACTTGCCAATATGACATTTACGACACGGAGTAGCAAGAAACGGCTGAGGCCCTGACCTATGTTCATGACTAGTGGTTCAGCTTCACATGACGATGGAAGCCCTCATAACTGAGGCCTTGACACTTATGTTAGTGTTAGGTGTATGTCCAGTATCCGCCATTAGTGCAGTGAGATTTAGACAATTGATGTAGGTATTGTGTCCCCGGTACCAAATCCAATCTAGAGTCCACTTCACTAGGCAGGCGATAGCGAGATTTTGCCAATTAATTCCAGTGATTTGGACGTATAATTTTTAATTACAGTGATTTTGCCAATTAACTCCAGTGATTTGGACGAATAATTACAGTGATCTTACATTTAATTCCAGTGATTTGGACGTGTAATTATTAATTACAGTGATTTTGCCAATTAATTCCAGTGATTTGGACGTATAATTACAGTGATCTTGCCAATTAATTCCAGTGATTTGGACATATAATTCCAGTGATTTGGATGTATAATTCCAGTTGGAATTGTTTGTGTCGCTTGGCTTAGTCATACAGCTGCCTCATTGCACTTCTTCGACATCTTTGCATGAGGTGCTGTTTGGGGCCTAGTTTTTGATTTGGACGTATAATTACAGTGATCTTGCCAATTAATTCCAATGATTTGGACGTATAATTCCAGTTATTTGGACGTATAATTCCAGTTGGAATTGTTTGTGTCGCTTGGCTTAGTCATACAGCTGCCTCATTGCACCTCTTCGACATCTTTGCATGAGGTGCTGTTTAGGGCGTAGTTTTTGAAAAGTGCCATCCTGTGTGACACTGCCGTATGAGTCCAGGGGTACTGCTGTATTAGTCCTGGGGTACTGCTGTATAAGTCCACCAATTGCAGATTTTTTTTAAAGTTAGTGGAGCGTGCTAGAGATGCTGTCAGTGGACTGAACAATTGCGGCCCACTCTCGACATTCAGCCACTGCTTGACACTACTATATGGGCCAGGCTGTAGTGTCACTTAGCTTAGTCATACAGCAACCTCGGTGCACCTTTTTTTCTTCTTTGCATCATGTGCTGTTAGGGGCCTTTTTTGATATCTGCCCTCCTGTCTGCCACTGCAGTGCCACGCCTAGATGGGCCAATTGTTTGTGTCGCTTGGCTTAGTCATACAACTACCTCATTGCAATTCTTTTTCTTCTTTGCATGATGTGCTGTTTGGGGCCTTTTTTTTTATATCTGCCCTCCTGTCTGACACTGCAGTGCCACTCCTAGATGGGCCAGGTGTTTGTGCCGCACACTTGTGTCGCTTAGCTTAGTCATCCAGCAACCTCGGTGCAACCTTTTGGCCTAAAAACAATATTGTGAGGTGTGAGGTGTTCAGAATAGACTGGAAATGAGTGGAAATGATTGTTATTGAGGTTAATAATACCGTAGGAGCAAAATTACCTCCAAATTCTGTGATTTTAGCTGTTTTTATGTTTTTTTTCAAAAATCATCCAGATCCAAAACCAAAACCCGAAAGGGTGGTTTTGGCAAAACCAAGTCAAAACCAAAACACGAAAGTGTAATTAGAACCAAAACTAAAACACAAAAAGTGCCAGCCGCACATCTCTAATATATATACACATATATAGAGGAAAGGTCATCATTACATGGGCTTTCTCTGGGACCAATTTTGTCATGACCCTTCCCCATAAAGCATACGCCTTATGTACCTATCAGAAAAATGGAGGGAGGGGGGGCGCCAATTCTCTCTGGCACAGGGCACTAAAATGTCTAGTTACATCTCTGCCATGCCACCTTCTCCTATCCCCTCTTACTCCTCTTTACCCGGCTACTGTCTCCTCATGGCCCTGGCTCCCCTCAACCTCTAATACAAGGGATGGTACCCGACTTCCTTCTGTGTCCTGTCCCAGACTACTACTCTTGTCCCTGGGTCCCTCCTCCTTGTGTCTCTGGCTCTCCTCTAATACCCAGCACCCTTTACTGCTCCTCCTATCCCAGCCTGCTTCTCCTGTCCCCGGCTCTCCTCTAATACCCAGCACCCCTTACTGCTCCTCCTATCCCAGCCTGCTTCTCCTGTCCCCGATTCTCCTTTGATGCCTATTACCCAGCACCCCTTACTCCTCCTCCTATCCTAGCTTACTTCTCCTGTCTCCAACTCTCCTCTTATGCCTACTAATCAGCACCCCTTACTCCAACACCTATCCCAGGCTACTTCTCCTGTCCCCAACTCTCCTCTGCTGCCTATTACCCAGCACCCCTTACTCATCTTCCTATCCCAGCCAAATTATCCTGTCCCCAACTCTCCTCTGATGCCTATTACCCAGCACCCCTTACTCCTCCTCCTAGCCCAGACTACTTCTCCTGTCTCCAACGCTCCTCTTATGCCTACTACTCAGCACCCCTTACTCCAACACCTATCCCAGCCTACTTCTCCTGTCCCCAACTCTCCTCTGATGCCTATTACCCAGCATTCCTTACTCATCCTTCTATCTCAGCCTACTTCTCCAGTCCCCAACTCTCCTCTGATGCCTACTACCCAGCACCTCTTACTCCTTCTCCTATCCCAGCCTACTTCTCCTGTCCCCAACTCTCCTCTGATGCCTATTACCCAGCACTCCTTACTCCTCCTCCTAGCCCAGCCTACTTCTCCTGTCCCCAACTCTCCTCTGATGCCTACTACCCAGCACCTCTTACTCCTCCTCCTATCCCAGCCTACTTCTCCTGTCCCCAACTCTCCTCTGATGCCTATTACCCAGCACCTCTTACTCCTCCTCCTATCCCAGCCTACTTCTCCTGTCCCCAACTCTCCTCTGATGCCTATTACCCAGCACCCCTTACTCCTCCTCCTAGCCCAGCCTACTTCTCCTGTCTCCAACTCTCCTCTGATGCCTACTACCCAGCACCCCTTACTTCAACACCTATCCCAGCCTACTTCTCCTGTCCCCAACTCTCCTCTGGTGCCTATTACCCAGCACCCCTTACTCCTCCTCCTATCCCAGCCTACTTCTCCTGTCCCCAACTCTCCTCTGATGCCTATTACCCAGCACCTCTTACTCCTCCTCCTATCCCAGCCTACTTCTCCTGTCCCCAACTCTCCTCTGATGCCTATTACCCAGCACCTCTTACTCCTCCTCCTATCCCAGCCTACTTCTCCTGTCCCCAACTCTCCTCTGGTGCCTATTACCCAGCACCCCTTACTCCTCCTCCTATCCCAGCCTACTTCTCCTGTCCCCAACTCTCCTCTGATGCCTATTACCCAGCACCTCTTACTCCTCCTCCTATCCCAGCCTACTTCTCCTGTCCCCAACTCTCCTCTGATGCCTATTACCCAGCACCCCTTACTCCTCCTCCTAGCCCAGCCTACTTCTCCTGTCTCCAACTCTCCTCTGATGCCTACTACCCAGCACCCCTTACTTCAACACCTATCCCAGCCTACTTCTCCTGTCCCCAACTCTCCTCTGGTGCCTATTACCCAGCACCCCTTACTCCTCCTCCTATCCCAGCCTACTTCTCCTGTCCCCAACTCTCCTCTGATGCCTATTACCCAGCACCTCTTACTCCTCCTCCTATCCCAGCCTACTTCTCCTGTCCCCAACTCTCCTCTGATGCCTATTACCCAACACCCCTTACTCCTCCTCCTAGCCCAGCCTACTTCTCCTGTCTCCAACTCTCCTCTGATGCCTACTACTCAGCACCCCTTACTTCAACACCTATCCCAGCCTACTTCTCCTGTCCCCAACTCTCCTCTGGTGCCTATTACCCAGCACCCCTTACTCCTCCTCCTATCCCTGCCTACTTCTCCTGTCCCCAACTCTCCTCTGATGCCTACTACCCAGCACCTCTTACTCCTCCTCCTATCCCAGCCTACTTCTCCTGTCCCCAACTCTCCTCTGATGCCTATTACCCAGCACCCATTACTCATCCTCCTATCCCAGCCTACTTCTCCTGTCCCCAACTCTCCTCTGATGCCTATTACCCAGCAGCACTCACTCCTCCTCCTATCCCCGCCTACTTTTCCTGTCCCCGACTCTCCAGTTTGTCATTTAGTTACATTATCCTTTTTTGTAAATCACACATTTCTTAGCAGTCATACCCAGGACCTTCAGTCACATCCTTCTTTATTTAACTGCAGTCACACACCTTACTCATGGAGCCTATTTGCTCCTGTATGGGAAGTATGAGAGCATTTTAAAATCTGTACCTTAAATAAAGGCGTGCGTGACTGAAGGCATTTAGGGATGTGAGGGCGAGATGGGGCGACCAGGTGATGCTGGGGATTAAAGAGGAGGAAGTTGCAAGCGAGAATGAGTAAAACAGAAAAATGACAGTCGCTGTAGAGCAGTGCCCCCTGCCTGGCACATGTCGCACCACCCTAGTTACAGAACTGCCAGCACGGGTGGTCGTCAGGTTGCCGACTGTCAGGATCCCGGCGCACAGTATACCGGCGCCGGAATCCCGACAGCCAGCATACCGACCGTTTTTCTCCCTCGTGGGGGTCCACGACCACCCTGGAGGGAGAATAAATAGCATGGCACATGTAGCGCGCCACCGTGCCCGCAAGGGGCTCATTTGCGCTCGCCACGCTGTCGGTATGCCGGTGGTTGGGCTTCCGGCGCTGGTATGCTGGTCGCCGGGAGCCCGGCCGCCGGCATACCATACCACACCCACCAGCACACACCCAGCAGTTTTGAGTGGGACCAAAGAAAAAGGATCAATAAAATGACAGGGGGGTGCCACCTGATCTGAGGCCATCTCATTCCGATACTGGCCAGGACCCCTTCAAAGCTAAGGGCCTGGTACATGTGTCCCCCTTATAGCCCCCCTATTGCTGGACCTACTTCTATGTGTCTTTTCTAAAGTCCTTTTTTTGTGCTAAAAAAAAAACTCTGTACTTGAATAATTTTTACTGGCACATTTATTGCCTACAAAAAAAACACTTCAGATTGTAATGCCTTTAAAATTATAGTCTGCTCGTGTGAGCGCAGAGGTTACCTGTGGGTATTTTAAACTCAACTTTACTTTAACTCCTCTGTAGAATTATTTTCACATGTTTAATATTCCCATTAAATATGTCTCTGTTTTATGTAGCAAGTTCAGAGGTTTTTGGAGGTAAAGTGCCTAATTCTCTAACTCAGCTCTAAGCCAGCATAAACCTCATGACAAACAGTTTATAAAACTGAATTTTAGAATTTCCAATTATTGTACACAGCAGTGTCAGCTCAGACGCCACAGGTAAGTAGACGCTCTCCTTATCGTCATGTGTTGTTGTGGAAAGTGCCTAATTAATGATTCTCAACAAATGAAACTTGACTGCAGATATAACTCATATAAGGTATTTCACTGTACTTTAATTTATAATTAACCTTAGTGTTTTAATTATGTTTGTGGATGAGTTCTAACACCTGGTGGTATATAATTTGCTGCACAGTTTGCAAGTAACTGATGTTAATCTCTTCAACAACTTCATAATTCGATTTTTGATTTACATTTGTCAGTGAGATTCTCTATTGGTTTGAAAACAATTGAAACTGCCTCAATTACATTTATCATTATTCATCAGTTATAAGAAATCTATGAGGTGTTCTGTTCTGACTCTAGGCAGATTTATCGAAGCTTGGAGAGTGTAAAGTTGTGAGAGCTAACGTACCAGCCAATCAGCTCCTTACTGCCATGTTACAGGCTGTGTTTGAAAAATGACAGTAAGGAGCTGGTTGGTTGGTAGTTTATCTCTCTCTGCATTATCACGTTCCAAGGTTTAGTATTTCTGCCCTAAAGACTGTATGAAGAATTTCTGACACCTACAGTAACAACAAAAGAGTCAGCCTCTTTTGGGTTGAGTCTACTCTAATTGACTTAACCACTGCCACTTCACTGTAATTCAACAAATCAGGCCAGTCATACAGTCTCGGTATTACTGGAGTGTATGTTATGGAACTAATGTGCCTCAATGATGTTAAAATGGCCACACATGCTGAAACTGTGCATTTGAGCCCAAAAGATGAGTGACAGGATACAGTAAGTGCTCAAATTTGTCACATACTTCCTGCTCCAGGAGACATGCTGGTACTGCTTCGTCACACACTTCCTGCTCCAGGAGACATGCTGGTACTGCTTCATCACACACTTCGTGCTCCAGGAGACATGCTGGTACTGCTTTGTCACACACTTCGTGCTCCAGGAGACATGCTGGTACTGCTTTGTCACACACTTCCTGCTCCGGGAGACATGCTCGCACTGCTTCGTCACATACTTCCTGCTTCAGGAGACATGCTGGTACTGCTTCGTCACATACTTCCTGCTTCAGGAGACATGCTGGTACTGCTTCATCACATACTTCCTGCTCCGGGAGACATGCTGGTACTGCTTTGTCACACACTTCCTGCTCCAGGAGACATGCTTGTACTGCTTCGTCACATACTTCCTGCTTCAGGAGACATGCTGGTACTGCTTCATCACATACTTCCTGCTCCGGGAGACATGCTCGCACTGCTTCGTCACATACTTCCTGCTTCAGGAGACATGCTGGTACTGTTTGATCACATACTTCCTGCTCCGGGAGACATGCTGGTACTGCTTTGTCACACACTTCCTGCTCCAGGAGATATGCTTGTACTGCTTCGTCACACACTTCCTGCTCCAGGAGACATGCTTGTACTGCTTCGTCACATACTTCCTGCTTCAGGAGACATGCTGGTACTGCTTCATCACATACTTCCTGCTCCGGGAGACATGCTCGCACTGCTTCGTCACATACTTCCTGCTTCAGGAGACATGCTGGTACTGTTTGATCACATACTTCCTGCTCCGGGAGACATGCTGGTACTGCTTTGTCACACACTTCCTGCTCCAGGAGATATGCTTGTACTGCTTCGTCACACACTTCCTGCTCCAGGAGACATGCTGGTACTGCTTTGTCACACACTTCCTCCTCCAGGAGACATGCTGATATTGCTCAAGATGACCAAATACGCAGGCCAATAGAGGTCACCTGCCAACTGCATTTACTGACATCCCCATTAATGATCCTATCGATTTCATCTTCAGGCTGTATATGAGCATTTTATTGGGCATTGCAGCTCTTTTGTTTAGGGTTCATAGATGACATCAGGTCAACTGCCCAATAACTCCTGTGACATAGTACTATAACTGGCCAGCGTCACTGGCTCCTAGTGAACTACATATACTTAGTCACTAAAGTTCATTAAATAAAGACAGTAGTATTAAAGGGCCTGACTCTCATTTTGCATGTGCGCAATGGTGTTACACGGCGGTCGCAGAGAGAATTTATTTGCAAAGTGACTGACAGTCTGCGACTGTTTGGGGGAGCTCATGGGGAGTGGTGGCACAGGCATGTCATGACCAATTTGGGGCGTGTCTCAGCCTGCGACTGTGATCCTGTTCGGAGCATCAATGAATCCGGTGTCCATTCAGGAATCTCTGACCGACGCTGCATCTTTGACTGTCTATGTACACAGGGACCCACAAAGCCCCATGTGGGTGCCTCAATACAAGTTCACGTGGCTGCAGCATTTGCATATTTTTGCAAAGTAGCTACATACGCACCTGCAGCAACATTAGCGCATATCTATGAATCAGGCCCGAAGTCCCCACATACTGTATGTAGGTTTGTGTAATTTGTTCTCAGTGTTTGATGTGGAATTTATATTCTTATTTTACCTGTGAATGTGGGCAGTCTTCTGTATCAGAGCCATTTAGGGTGGGATATACTGTATCACGCATTGCATTTCGAATGTAATACATTCCAATACTGATCGCATGCATAGCAGCATTTAATAATGCCATATGCATGTGCAATTGCTCCTCCGATAACAGCTATCCTCTGCGATGAGAGGACTTCCGGGTTTATGAACCGTGAATCCTTCTGCTCATGCGCGGCTGTTGGTGGCCACTAGGAGTGATCCTATTGGATCCCTCTTGTGGAATTACGTGAAATAAAGCCCATAGGCTTCTATTAGACCACACATTGCCTGTCGTAAAAAGACCAAAAAAAGAAACAATACTGGTCGCTTTCCAGAGATTTGTACATATAGGAAATGCAATCAAACCTTAGAAAATGCCAGTTTTCTGAGTTTTGACTGCATTTTGCCGTTAGTACATCCAGCTTTCAGTGAGACACTCTACAAAGCATCCTCACATACATTGCTATGTACAAATGGAGCTTGTTTCTAGTCTAGACTGATGGCACGAGCCCCAAAGCATGATAGGCTTGCTATATTGTGCCTAAATTATCCTGATCCATCAGTCTGTATCAATATCATCAGGGCGGGGTTCGGCACCATAGGCGCAGAGTGCGACTAGTACTTAATTTCACTGTTCATCTAAAATAATCGTGTTCCATCTGTTTGCCAATGTAAATTATGTGCACAATCTGCTGGGAGGGGGTGCCAGATTGCCCATGTAAATTCAGACCCGTATGAATTATGGGTGGTCTTCTGTTTGCCGGCGGTCGGGCTCCCGGCGCTCAGTATACCGGCGCCGGGAGCCCGACCGCCGGCTTACCGACACTTATTTTCCCTCGTGGGGGTCCACGACCCCCATAGAGGGAGAATAAAATAGTGTGGCGCGCGTAGCGCGCCACCGTGCCCGTAGCGTGGCGAGCGCAGCGAGCCCGCAAGGGGCTCATTTGCGCTCGCCAAGCTGTCGGTAAGCCGGCGGTCGGGCTCCCGGCGCCGGGATGCTGGTCGCCGGGAGCCCGACCGCCGGCCACCCGTAGTGAACCCATGAATTATGCATGCCGCATTAGTTCATAGGGCTGAATGCCTGAAAACTTCAAGCATGCAGTAAGCATGTGAATTACTTGCAGTGCAGTCAGGCAGCGTGTGTAATTCCTATGCGTCCATATTTACTTGGCCAGTCTGTTAACTCTAGGACTGCTTGATTTTATAATACAGGTTGAGTATCCCATATCCAAATATTCCGAAATACGGATTATTTTTTTAGTGAGAGTGAAATAGTGAAACCTATGTTTTCTGATGGTTCAATGTATACAAACTTTGTTTAGTACACAAAATTATAAAAAATATTGTATTAAATGACCTTCAGGCTGTGTGTGTATAATGGCCCTCATTCCGAGTTGTTCGCTCGCTAGCTACTTTTAGCAGCATTGCAGACGCTAAGCCGCCACCCGCTGGGAGTGTATCTTAGCTTAGCAGAATTGCGAACGAAAGATTCGCAGAATTGCGAATAGAAATTTCTTAGCAGTTTCTGAGTAGCTCCAGACTTACTCAGCCATTGCGATCAGTTCAGTCAGTTTCGTTCCTGGTTTGACGTCACGAACACACCCAGCATTCGCCCAGACACTCCCCCGTTTCTGCAGACACTCCCGCGTTTTTCCCAGAAACGCCAGCGTTTTTTCGCACACGCCCAGAAAACGGCACGTTTCCGCCCAGAAACACCCACTTCCTGTCAATCACAGTACGATCACCAGAACGATGAAAAATCCTCGTTATGCCGTGAGTAAAATACCTAACTTTTGTGTAAAATAACTAAGCGCATGCGCTCTGTGAACCTTGCGCTTGCGCAGTAAGCGACTAATCGCAATATAGCGAAAATCGGCAACAAGCGAACAACTCGGAATGAGGGCCAATGTGTATATGAAACATAAATGCATTCAGTGCTTAGACATAGGTCCCATCGCCATGTTATCTCATTATGGAATGCAATTATTCCAAAATACGGAAAAATCCGATACCCAAAATACCAAGGAATTTTTTTATCAAGTGATAAAAAAGGATCAGGCGCTAGTAGGTGTTGTTTCTATTGCTGCTGCTACAAATTTGGGGTAGTCACACCCAAAATTACATACAAATACAAAAAACACAAGTAGCAGCGCTATCGGATTAATTAAACTAAAATAGGAAGGATTGAGTGAAATAAAATTAATCACAATTTGAGGTTACTTTCGGTCAACCGCTGACCGCAAAGTTCCCACCATTGGCTACAATGGAGCGCATACGCGCTACATTGTATCTCTGCCGTGTGCTGCCTCACAGACACTACAGGAGCACACAGCCAATCAGGAGAGTGCCATGACGTGGCGCTCCCTGATTGGCTGAAGGGACCCTCTTTGACAGGAGTTAGGGTGGGTCCTGGCAGTCGGGGAAAGGGGTCCCATGTGTAAACATGGGACCCCTTTCAGTGCGTGGTCGGGTTTCTGTTTTATTATTTTGCCAAGTACGTGGATTATACAAAGGTCTGATTCTACACTGGATTATGTGAGTATAATTTTTTTCACAGGTACCCCAAGGATTCTACATGGAGAAGAGGACCGAGCCTCGTGGGAACATAGGTAAGTATGTATGTATGGAGGTGTGCATGTATGTAATAAACTTATACTTTCACGGTGTGTGTGTCCTGTTTTTTTGGGGGTATTTTTTTAGTAGTAGTACTACAGGTACCAGCGGGCCCGGTTTTCCTCCGCATGCTGGTACTTGTGGTTCTCCAAGTACCAGCTTGCGGGGGAGGCTTGCTGGGACTTGTAGTACTGTTACAAAAAACAATATTCACATTATTTCACAAGGCTATCAGCCCCCCATCCGCCGCCCTTGGATGGGGGGGACAGCCTCGGGCTTCACCCATGGCCCTTGGGTGGCTGGAGGGGGGGGACCCCTTGATTTAAGGGGTTCCCACTCCTCTAGGGTACCCCGGCCAGTGGTGACTAGTTGGGTATGTAGTGCCAGGGCCGCAGGGACCAGTATAAAAGTGTCCCCCGGCTGTGGCATTATGTACCTGGCTAGTGGAGCCCGGTGCTGGTTTCAAAAATACGGGGGACCCCTACGCTTTTTGTCCCCCGTATTTTTGGAACCAGGACCAGGCGCAGAGCCCGGTGCTGGTTGATTAAATATGGGGGAACCCCTGTAATTTTTTTCCCCATATTTTTTCAACCAGGACCGGCTCAAAGAGCCCGAGGCTGGTTGTGCTTAGGAGGGGGGACCCCACGCAATTTTTTTTTTAATTTTTAAGACTTTAAACAACTTTTTAAGGTACACAATGAAGCCCTGCACGGATCTCACAGATCCGGACGGGATTCCTTGTGTTTTGTCAGGCAGTGTTTTACTCATCACTCCCGTAAAACAGTGCCTGATATTACGAATCACATCGACATCGGAAAAAACGATTGTGCAAAACTCGGCAGCTTAGTGAATGATCGTATCAGGATTCAAAAAGTTGCAGTAAAATGCACCCGATACCATTCGAGTTCAAACACCCTTCAAAACAGCCAAAACACGAATCTTTGTAAATATACCCCCAGGTCGGGGTTTCCATATCTGGAGACCCGAAAACCAGAATTTTCTGTCCCTGTAGTGACGTCATGATGTGACCAGATGTCATGACGTCACTCGTGTCAGGGATTAATGACAGCTTGGGGGGAGTGGCTTTGCAGCCATTCCCTCACCGCTAGCCCTTACTGGATCTACCGCTGCCCCCCTGCATACTGCCGAGCCCTCCTCAGCAAATGCCAGACCCGCCGCTGACCTGCCAATGACACACCGGACCCACTGTCAACCCTCCTGCTGACACGCTGGACCTGCCACCGATAGGTTTTGCAAAATCCTGAAAAAAATTCCATATGGGGAATGCTCCTGCTCCCAAGCATTCTGGATGTGGGGAAGAAGAAGAAGAAGAAGAAGAAGAAGAAGGGGAGGAGGAAGAAGAAGAAGAAGACGACACACCACAGAATTATTTCAGTAGCTATAGAGATGCTTATATATGTATAGTCAGAGTCATAAGGCCTAAACCTCAAAGATGTAAAAAATAAACAAATTAAAATCACAATTGACTGCTCATCTTATGAGGATGCTAATGGCTTGGTATTAAGGGCATACAAAAACAATGTTTTTTACTAAATATTATCCCTGTTTGGTCTGACTGGATGCGAGAATAAAGATGACAGACAGCAATCCCGATCGCAAGTCCATTTACTATTCCATGTGGACAGTCATTTCGGTTGCTTTACAAGTACTGTACTATGGTGGTTCTCTAGACTCTTTAAGAAGAAGACAGCCAGAGTTGTTCTGACTGGTGGCAAAATGGTGCAATTGCTCAAAGGTTCTGGGGTCTAGTCCTAGCCACAGCCAAGGAGAAGGGCAAACCCCCAATGGGTTTCAGAAAGGATTATAAGGGCATATAGGAGTTTTTTTTCTGGGGCTGAAAACTAAGGAGTTTTTATACTGTAGCATGCACCACAAAGCTTAGGAAATTACCTGAAATTTAGAAGCCCTAAATGATTCTGGGCTCAGCCTCTAATATTGGTCTGTGAAGGTGAAGCAACACTAGTAAAATTAGGTTGGGAATGTAGGTTAATGTTGAACATTTGATGTACAACTCACAGGTCCATTTCCACTGCCTAAGGATGTAGACCTGGATGCCGGGAAACGGCATCACATTTTTTACAAGTGAGGTTTTTTTTTATTATGAGTTATTTTAGTTTTTGTATACACTTTTACAGCTTATCTATGCTAATGTATTTATTGTGTACTGCTGGTACTGCCAATGATGCAAAAATAATTTTAGGTATCTATAGCAAAATTTGGGTGAGGTGCCACTACATCACCAGTGGTGTAACTATAGAGGGTGCAGTGGATGCAGCTGCTATGGGGCCCTGTGGCTGGGGAGGCCCAAAGGCAATTCCACTGCATCCTCCAAAAAACATTTTTTGCTTCATTTTTTTATTTTTAATTACTGTTGCCGCACCAGGTTCAGAACCCAGCAGTGTACTTACTGGTAGGGATACGGAGTCGCTTGTTCTACAGAATACGGAAGAGTGGCTGCGTCTGCAGTAGTGGCGCCAGGACAGTGCACCTGTCAGACATGCATTGATTGTGCTTATAGAGTGCCACACCCATAAGCCGTGCACTGTCCACGCCGGTACTGCAGGCACAATCATGCTTCCGGATTCTCTCGAACAAGTGGCGTCGCCTTCCATCCGTCTATATCCCCATATGGTGCTCTATCCGTCCATTTGTCTGTGTATGTCCCCTCCTGTCCATCTGTCTATAACCCCATATGGTGCTCTGTCTATCTATACCCCCTCTCATCTGTCCGCCAATACCCCCATATGGTGCTCTGTCTGTTTATCTTTAACCACTCCCATCCGTCCATGCCCCCATATTGTGCTCTGTCTGTCCCTCCGTGATGCCCAATATCTGATCCCCAAACCCCTGCTGGGGCAACCTACTGGGTAACGGACCCTCCGGTTGCTAGGCAACCACAGCGGCAGAACTTATTACCAGGAGGACGCTAGGACCCAGTACAATAAAACAGCTGGAGATCCAGGGGATAGGCTGGCTGCGGAGTGGGAGAAAGAGAGGCGGGATCGGCACGTTTTTTGGCGGAGAAAGGAGGAAGTAAGCAGCCACGGGTGGGATCTGGAGAGCGGTGTGTGCACTACCGCCAGAGCCGCCGGCGCTGTGCTGCACAGAGAGGTGAAGAGGAGAAGTGCAGCAGGACTGTGCCGCTGATCAGTAGAAAGAACCGCCTGTGGGAGACGGAGCCCAGCGCCGCTGACCGCCGCTACAGTGTTCAGGAGAGCCACTGGCGAAAGACAGAGTCCAGCGCCGCTTACCGCCGCGGTGAAAGTGAGAAGCCGACAGGAGGGGAGCGCGTCCTGCCACTGCACAGACAGGGGTACACGCTGCCACTGACCACCGAGAGGGGAGAAAGAGAGCCTCAGGACAGAGGAGCTGTGTCGACCAGAAGAGAGAGAGGACCAGAGTACAGGTAGCCACCACGTGGCCAGTCCTTTTAACTCCCCCCTTCCTTTCACTCCTGCTGAATAAGGGACACACTGCCTATGCACCCCCCGTGCTACTGTATAACTGTCCGCGATAAAGCAGGAGCTGCACATCCATGAACACTATACCTCTTCTGCAGCTGTGGAGACTGTTAAATAGACAGGACCTTGAGCCACCACAGTGCCCTGGCCATTCTAGTCCGGGGTCACTATATCACTCCCCGTAGTTACATACGCACCCAGTTAGATAAACGTGGGGACATACTGACCATACCGTAGCAGCCCTACGCAGCTACCCACCAAAGTTGGGAAAACCGCTAAACTGCAGGAATAATTTCTTTATACCTTACTGGTGCATTGATCACTCACCAGACTTTTCGTTCAGTGTTATTTACAAGGACACATATTTGAACTTCTCCAGATTGTGTATATGGTCAGAGACCCCTTTAATAAGTTTGTAGCGCCACCCAGTGGTGTGTTAGCATACTGCCTGCGTATTCATGAAACCTTCCTTGCTAAAGGCCCTTTTGGATGCTGAAGTTATGAAATGCATTTATGTCATTATTATGCCATGTCCATGTTACCTTTGTGAATGATATGTGAGAAATAGTAATGCTCTTGATTGAAATTTGCTAGACTTACTAACCCGCAAATCCAGTTTTCTTAAACGGGGACTAGTCCCTTTTACAATAAATCTTTGTTACCGTGTCCCACCGTAGTGGTCCTTACATGCTTTGGGGTTGTTGTCCGTACAGGGATATCTCCTTCCTTCTGCCCAGATTCTATACAGGTGCCCTATGCAGATTTCGACAGGCGTCACGACCAGAGAAAATTGGACGACAGGACAAGCCGCAAGAGGAAAGAACTGGACAGACGCGAGACTTCAGGTACGATGACTGATCACATTTGGCGTCCGCCAACAGGATACAAACAAGATGACAGATCCACGGGTTCCCGCTACTCCCACATCAGCATCCGGCAGGAGGATGCTACCAGCGTCACCCGGGCAAAGAAACACGACCACCATGGCGGCATCACCGTTGACTATGCCATACTATTTTGGAGCACCATGGTTACCAACATATGCAGGAAAACAAGTTCCGGGTTCGAGTACATTCAAAGAATTTAAAGACAAGATGTATTCCATGTTCCGCTTGTTCCCACTAACCAAAGAACAGAAAGTAGAGATCGTGATGGGTCAATTGACGGATTCGGCACTATGGGAAGTGAAGGCCTGGGAGAACAGAGAAAAGAAGAATGTCGAATGCATCTTCAAGAAGCTGGTGACCATATTCGACTGCCAGACCATAGCGGAATTAAAGAGCCGCCTTTATGCAAGGAAACAATGACCCGACGTATCACTGCGAGACTTTGCGCTGGCCCTACAAGAAGCTGCAAAGTGTTGTGCACACCAGTGCCTGCAGGAATGTACTGGTGTTTGAACTGTTATACACACCAGTGCCTGCAGGAATGTACTGGTGTCTGAACAGAGAGGGATGCAAAACAAATGAACTCACAGACAGACTGGGAAATATGACATAACGTACACAGAAGGTGATAGGGTAACAAAACCAACACAGAGTGAACAGAGAAGCCCAGAGGCTAAGAAACTGGGTGTCTCCCTAGTATTAGAAATGCTCAGATGGAAAAAGCAAGATGTTGTGTTTTAATACGTAGAGAACCCGAAATGCTGTTGCTAAGGGCAACAGCAAAACCCTAAAGGGTTACCAACGGGTGTGGAAGTAAACTCCTTGGTCAGAGATGGAATAATAGACACAAGGAGAGTCTCCACAATCCTAATTCTCACTTGCAGGGCCCAGGTTCAGCTTACTGCCACTAAACTGACACATGGACGCCCTGCACAGTGAGAGAGGATTATGCAGGCAGGTCTGAAAGTACAGCCACAAACCTGCTGGGTTCACAGAATAGCAAAAGAACCTCAGCAGGCTAAACGACTGACTCCAGTCTTACTGCTAGGTCTGGATTGGCAGAGTGTAGTACCAAATGCCCAGGCCTATTTGCAGTAAGCAACAACAAAATACAAAGCTACACAGTACTGGCTAACTTTCAGGAACTGACTAACCAACAAAGATTCAGCAGCATCTGCTTAACCTGAGAAGAGGCCTTATAAAGCAGGTGCTGTCCACGCCCCCCTCAGACCTCACAGACTGTGAGCACAAAAACCAGCACCGGATCCCATGCCTGTAACCACTGCACAGCAAAAGACCCGAACCGGAGTATCAGCTGCGCTCAGGTTACTCCGCTAGCACTTGTCTCCCGGTTGCCATGACGACGTGGCAGCACAGGGCAGGAGACCCTAACAGTACCCCCCCTCTGACGAGGGGTCAAAGAACCCCTACCACCAGGTTTATCGGGGAACTGCGAGAAGAAAGAGCGTATCAGTCTGGGGGCATGAAGATCACAACTGCGCACCCACGACCGCTCCTCCGGGCCATACCCCTTCCAGTGCACCAAAAATGACAGCCGACCCCGAACCATCTTGTAGTCAAGAATCCTTTCAACAACAAACTCCCTCTGGCCACGTATCAGAAGAGGGGAAGGTCTTCCTCTGGAAGAAGGATTACTAATCGCCCGTTTTAAAAGGGAACAATGAAATGTTTTATTGATACCCAAAGAACGGGGCAGATCTAACTGAAATGCCACCGGATTGATAACCCTGGTGATCTTATAAGGGCCGATGAACCGGGGGCCTAACTTATGAGATGGCTGTTTCAACTTCAAATTCTTGGTAGACAACCAGACGAAGTCTCCTAATTTGAAGCTGCAGGGTCTTTTCCGCTTATCAAAAACCCTTTTGGTCACTAATGACACAGACACAAGGGCTTTCTTCACTTTCCTCCAAATACCTCTAAGGACCGAAACGACAGAGGAACCACCAGGCGTGGAGTCCAGGGGGTCAAAAGAATTGGCCTTAGGATGATGCCCATACACACAAAGGAAGGGAGAGATCCCTGTAGCAGAGTGAGCCGCGTTGTTATAGGCAAACTCCGCCATTGACAGATGAGCAACCCAGTCAGTCTGACACTTGGAGACATAACACCTGAGGAACTGCTCCAAGGTCTGGTTCACCCTTTCAGTCTGCCCATTAGACTGCGGATGGTAGCCTGACGACAAGCTGACAGAAATCTGGAGATCGGAACAAAATGCCCTCCAGAATTTGGCCACAAACTGGGATCCGCGGTCAGAGACCACATCAAGTGGCAACCCGTGAAGGCGCACAACATGCAGCATAAATAATTCAGACAGGCGTCTGGCCGATGGCAGCCCAACCAGTGGAACGAAGTGCGCCATCTTCGAAAACCTGTCAACGACAACCCAGATGGCTGTCATCCCAGAGGATTTGGGCAAGTCCACAACAAAATCCATTGAAATGTGGGTCCATGGCTTAGATGGAATAGAGAGTGGATGTAATGGGCCAACAGGAACCCCTCTAGGAGTCTTATTTCGGGCACAGATGTCACATGCCCGAACCCACTGATCCACATCCTTAGCCACCGAGGGCCACCACACCGCCCTAGATAGCAACTCCCGAGTTCTGGCAATACCCGGGTGACCTGCCGACTTCTTGGCATGGAATTCCAGGAACACTCGCTGTCTTAACCTAGGAGGCACAAACAAAAGACCTACCGGAAGGTCTGGAGGAGCCTGCTCCTGTGCTCTAAGGACTAATGACAAGAGGTCCTGGGTAATGCCCACTTTAATACATGATGGGGACACAATGGGCAACGGCTCCTCGGTGGTCTCCTGGATTGGAGCAAAACTCTGCGAGAGCGCATCAGCCTTGATGTTTTTTGACCCAGGGCGATATGTTATCAAAAAATTAAAGCGAGCAAAAAACAAAGCCCATCGTGCCTGCCTGGCATTGAGACGCTTCGCTGACTCTAAATATGCCAAATTCTTATGGTCGGTGAGAATTGAGACCACAAACTTAGCCCCCTCAAGCCAGTGTCTCCACTCCTCGAGTGCATCCTTAATAGCCAACAATTCCCGGTTACCCACGTCATAATTCATCTCGGCAGGCGAAAATTTACGGGAAAAGTAAGCACAGGGATGAAGGCGATTATCAGACACTCCCATCTGAGAGAGCACTGCCCCAATACCCATCTCAGAGGCATCCACCTCCACCACAAAAGGGCGCTCTGGATCTGGGTGTCGCAGCACCTTGGCCGAGACAAATGCCCTTTTGAGACGGGCAAAAGCCGCTTTGGCCTCACGAGACCAGTGAGCAACATCCGCCCCTTTCTTAGTGAGTGCCACCAAGGGCGCCACTATAGACGAAAATCCAGCGATAAATCGTCTATAAAAATTTGCAAAGCCCAGGAAACGCTGAAGCGCCTTCAAACTAGTGGGCTGCACCCAATCCAGGACTGCCTGTACCTTGGAACCCTCCATTTGGAAACCTTCTGGGGAGATAATATATCCTAGAAATGCGATTTGCTGAACTTCAAATTCGCACTTCTCCAGCTACGCCCCAAGCCGGTGGTCTCTGAGTTTCTGGAGGACTAAGCGTACATGCTTCCGATGTTCCTCCAGGGAATGGGAGAAGATTAGGATGTCATCTAAGTATACAACTAAGAATCTATCCAAATATTCCCTGAGCACATCGTTCATGAAATCCTGGAAGACTGCCGGGGCATTACAGAGCCCAAAAGGCATCACCAAATATTCATAATGCCCTGAGTGGGTATTAAAGGCAGTCTTCCATTCATCCCCCTCTCTTATTCGGATTAGATTGTACGCACCGCGTAGGTCAATCTTAGAAAAAATGGTGGCAGTACGAAGCTGGTCAAACAAGACCGAAATGAGAGGCAGTGGGTATGAGTTTTTAATCGTGATACGGTTCAATTCCCTGAAGTCGATGCAGGGTCGCAATGAACCGTCCTTTTTACCCACGAAGAAGAACCCCGACCCAACTGGAGACTGTGAAGGTCTGATAAATCCTTTAGCCAAGTTCTCCTTAATGTACTCTGCCATAGCCTGAGTCTCAGGACGTGACAGGGAGTACAACCTGCTCTTGGGAAGCTTAGCATTCGGCAACAAATCAATGGCACAGTCATAGGGGCGATGGGGAGGTAGTACCTCTGCAACTTTTTTGGAGAACACGTCCGCAAAATCTGCATAACACCCTGGCAATCCTGGCAAACTTAGCTGCGAGAGCCTGACTGGAAGGCTCAAGCAACTCCTGAAACAATCAGTACCCCAACTAAGAATCTCCCCAGAGACCCAGTCAAATTGAGGATTGTGGGCCATTAACCAGGGTAACCCCAACACCAATGGGGCAAAAGTACAGACAGTCACATAAAAGGACAATTTTTCAGAGTGTGTGGCTCCAATAAACAAAGAAATCTGGCTAGTGCAAGAGGTAATTTTACCCTGGGATAATGGTTCCCCGTTTAACCCACAAATCTCAATTTCCGACGCCAAGGGTACTAAGGAAACAGAGTGTTTCAGGGCGAATTGGCGGTCCATAAAAACCCCGTCGGCCCCACTGTCCACAAAGGCCTCAGTCTTGACAGTTTGACTGAGGATCTTCAAGGTCACCGGAATGATAAAAGTCTTCTTGGGAAATTCTGACTTCTGGCCTGACAGGATATTTCCCATCACCCTCAGGCCCTGAAGTTTTCCGGCTTTTCTGGGCATGATACTACCACATGACCCTTATTCCCACAGTACAAACACAACCCCTGCTGTCTCCTCCGCGTCTTCTCACGCGAGGAGAGGCGGGTAGCCCCAATCTGCATAGGCTCCTCGGAAAATTCCTCAGAGTCTGAGGTTCCCTTGGGAAAGAAGGAAACCTCGGTCTCCCTTTCAAGCCTACGCTCTCTCAGCCGTCTATCCACCCGGATGGATAACTGCATGAGCTGATCCAAGCTATCAGGCAAGGGATATTGTACCAGTTGGTCTTTTATCTGGTTAGAAAGACCTCTTCGGTACTGGTGTCTCAGGGCTGGGTCATTCCACTGGGTATCATGGGCCAACCTCCGAAACTCCGTACAGTAAACCTCAACTGGCCTTCGCCCTTGCTTAAGGATCGAAATCTGAGCCTCGGCTGAGGCCGTCTTGTCAGGGTCATCATACAACATGCCCAGTGCCGTAAAAAAAGCATCAACACTTTTAAGCGACGGACAGTCAGGCTGCAACCCATATGCCCAGACCTGTGGGTCTCCTTGTAGCAAGGAAATCACTATGCCCACCCGCTGAATCTCTGACCCAGAAGACTGAGGCCTAAGCTGGAAATATAACTTGCAGCTCTCCTTGAAACAAAAGAACTGCGAGCGATCTCCAGAAAAACGATCCGGAAGATTTACTTTCGGCTCCTTAACCCCTGAAGGTGCTGCTGCTGCGGGAGCTCCGCCAGCGGCCTGGGAGGTGTGCATTTTAATGGACAAATCATTAAATTGACGAGTCAGGACCTGCACCTGATCGACTACCTGTTGCAACGTATTTTGAGGGGTATGCTCCATATTCCCACAAAATTTCAACAGGAGTATTGGGCTGCTGAATATGTTATGCACACCAGTGCCTGCAGGAATGTACTGGTGTTTGAACTGTTATACACACCAGTGCCTGCAGGAATGTACTGGTGTCTGAACAGAGAGGGATGCAAAACAAATGAACTCACAGACAGACTGGGAAATATGACATAACGTACACAGAAGGTGATAGGGTAACAAAACCAACACAGAGTGAACAGAGAAGCCCAGAGGCTAAGAAACTGGGTGTCTCCCTAGTATTAGAAATGCTCAGATGGAAAAAGCAAGATGTTGTGTTTTAATACGTAGAGAACCCGAAATGCTGTTGCTAAGGGCAACAGCAAAACCCTAAAGGGTTACCAACGGGTGTGGCAGTAAACTCCTTGGTCAGAGATGGAATAATAGACACAAGGAGAGTCTCCACAATCCTAATTCTCACTTGCAGGGCCCAGGTTCAGCTTACTGCCACTAAACTGATACATGGACGCCCTGCACAGTGAGAGAGGATTATGCAGGCAGGTCTGAAAGTACAGCCACAAACCTGCTGGGTTCACAGAATAGCAAAAGAACCTCAGCAGGCTAAACGACTGACTCCAGTCTTACTGCTAGGTCTGGATTGGCAGAGTGTAGTACCAAATGCCCAGGCCTATTTGCAGTAAGCAACAACAAAATACAAAGCTACACAGTACTGGCTAACTTTCAGGAACTGACTAACCAACAAAGATTCAGCAGCATCTGCTTAACCTGAGAAGAGGCCTTATAAAGCAGGTGCTGTCCACGCCCCTCTCAGACCTCACAGACTGTGAGCACAAAAACCAGCACCGGATCCCATGCCTGTAACCACTGCACAGCAAAAGACCCGAACCGGAGTATCAGCTGCGCTCAGGTTACTCCGCTAGCACTTGTCTCCCGGTTGCCATGACGACGTGGCAGCACAGGGCAGGAGACCCTAACACAAAGTCTATACGGGCCTTGGATGAATGAGAAGTTGAAGGGATAGACAGAACGTTAACAGACCTGTTTGTGGAAGGGGCAAAGAGGAGAGATGATTCGCTCTCAAATGTGCATGGAGAGACGACAGCAGCCAGGGAGCGCCTTTTCTGAATTCAAAGAGACGGTGCTGCAGATCCTTGGGAAAAATCAGAGTAATAATGTTGAGAAAGACGCGTCTTCGGAGTGGAGTGAAGAGGACAGCTACAGAGAAACAGCGCCGCTCAGGAAGCCAGACGGACTAGCCCAAGTAGGAGTGGTCCTCGAGCAAGCGCAAGCCTCACCGGGACCAAATTCTAGGGAAACGCTCAAACAGAAGCTGGCGGAAATGACAATGAATCTCTCCCGAATGAGCCGAAGGATGGATGAGCTCGACAGGGATCAAGATAGGAATAGACGCCGAGAATGGCGTCAAGAACGAGGTAGGTGGAGTCGTCCTCGCTGGGACGTGGTAAAAGAATCTGGCCGAAGACCCACCGACCAGTTCGACTCTCAGGGGAGCCCGATATGCAGAAGGTGTCAACAGAGTGGCCATATCAAAAGGAACTGCCCTGCGGCTGCTTTAAACAAGGAACTCCCGAGGCAATGGACCGACCTTCGGGAGAGGAAACAGTAAGTGGTCCACTGCCCCAAGAATGGTCCAGGTACGTCAGAGAGTGCCCACACCTGAAGATTTGTATCAATGGAATCGAAATGCCAGCTCTGTTGGCAGCTGGGTCGCAAGTCTCCACCATCCGGATCACCGAGTTCCTTCAGCACTGGGACGAAGCCACCATTGTGTCCCCACCAACCACCCGGCTCCATCTGCTGGCCAGCAACGGGCAACCCATAACGTATCAGGGTTACTGGGAAGCAGACACAAAAATTGTAAATGCGACATTACCCCGGCAAGGGTATCTCGTCACCACTGCTCCTAACGCTCACCTACCTCCCGTCATCCTGGGCATGAATGTCTTGAAGAACTTCCCTGATGAGCTAGTGGAAGCCCTTCGGCAGGAGATGTAGATAGCAGCCCCGGTGGAGCGGAGAGCCTTGCAACAGACGGTGCACCTGCTGGAGAGGGAGAAGAAATTCACCAACCATCGAGGGGAGGTTGGGAATGCCAGAATCGCCGACCACCGTTCTATCCTCTTGAGGCCGAACTCTGAACATGTAATTTGGTGTAGGGCGAGAATCGGTCCAGGAGGACGAGATTATGAAGCCTTGGTGGAACCTTGTGACTCGGAGGGCCAACGACCCTTCACGGTGGCGAGAACGCTAGCAAAGGTGGAACACGGAAGAGTGGCAGTACGCATATTGAACCCGCATCCCTATGCTATTAGACTACACAAGTGCTGCCTGGTGGCGAAAATAAGCTCAATTGACTTCCAAGACATTGTGGGCCAGGATGTGACCACAGCTGCCCAAGAGACGGCAACCGTGGGGCCGTCAACAACGGGTCAAGAACCCCCATGGTGGGCTGATATTCAGGTCGGCGACGCAGATACCCCCAACAAACAGAAAGCGGGAGTATTAAGAGTGGTGCGGCGGAATGCAGCAGCTTTTAGCCAATACCCTTCTGATTTCGGAAGAGCCGACAAAGTGTACCATCATATTCCTACAGGGCGACCCCTCCTATCAAGGAGAGACACCGACCCCTTTCCCCAGCCTTGTACCAGCCTGTGAGGAAAATGATAGTGGAGAGGAAAGATGCAGGAGTTATCAAGGAAAGTCACAGCCCATGGGCAGCCCCGCCAGTGATTGTTAAGAAGAAGGACTGCAACCTTCGCTTCTGCGTTGATTACCGCAAGCTCAATGCGGCTACCCATAAGGACGCCTACCTGCTTCCTCGGATCGAAGAGTCCTTGACGGCCCTGTAGACTGCCACTTACTTTTCGACCCTTGACCTCACCAGTGGATACTGGCAGATTCAGATGGCCCCCGAGGACATGGAAAAAAACAGCCTTCACAATGCCGATGGGTCTGTTTGAGTTTGAAAGGATGCCTTTCGGGCTTTGTAACGCGCCCGCCACATTCCAACGCGTCATTGAACACTGTCTTGGACAGCACAACTTCGAGATGGTCCTGCTATACTTAATTTTCTCGAAGAGTTACGAGGACCACTTGCAACATCTAGAAGAAGTGTTCCAACAACTGACAAAATGTGGTCTGAAATTTAAGCCAACAAAATGTCACCTGCTCAAACCAGAGGTCCAGTACTTAGGCCACATCGTCACGCGGAAGGCCTGATGCCCGACCCTGAGAAGGTCCGAGTTGCTCAGGACTGGCCGGTGCTGATGACCGTCAGGGATGTCCGAAGCTACCTCGGGTTCGTGGGCTACTACAGATGTTTCGTGGAGCACTTTGCCAAAGTGGCAGCCCCATTGCATGAATTGCTGAGGCCAGTCTGGCCGCAAAAGGAGGGTATCGTCACCGGTGCAGTGGGGCGAGGAACAGCAACAGGCCTTCCACCAGTTAAAGACCTCCTTGACGGAAGCCCCGCTATTGGTTTATCCCGATTACGAGCAACCGTTCCAAGTCTGCACAGATGCCAGCCATCGTGGATTGGGAGCTGTGTTGTCCCAGATGCAGAATGGGCGCGAGACAGTAATCGCATATGCCAGCAGAGGATTACGCAAAACAGAATGGAATTGCGAGAATTACAGTGCTTTTAAATTGGAACTGCTTGCCCTAGTCTGGGCCGTCACAGAAAAATTTAAACACTATCTCGCTGCTACACCATTTATCATCATGATGGACAACAACCCATTGGCTCACCTGTCCACTGCCCGGCACGGCGCCCTTGAACAGCGATGGGTATCACGGCTCACCAATTTCCAATACACTGTGTCCTACTGGAGTGGGAATGACTCTCTGTCCCGGTTACCCACTACCGATGTGGTGGAGGAAGGAAGAGACGTTGAGGAAGAAATAGAAGCCCCAGTCTTCAAGGCCTCGAGATAAAGATGGACAGTCACCTCAGATCTATTAGCCGTCATGGACCGACAGCGATCAGATTTGTCTGAAGCCCCTGCTGTAGACTGGATGGAACCACCAGCTGACCCAGGCACAATGTGCCAAAGCGGATCCGGAGCTTGTAAAGTTACTGCGACATCGAAGACAAATTCACCTGAAACAAGGCATCCTAGTAGGTACCAGTATTGACCCCGGTACTCACCAGACAGTGGACCAAGTGGTTGTTCCCAGGAAACAAGCAAACTTTCTACTTACCGCCTACCACAACAAATCAGGGCATTTTGGTTTTTGGTACACAAAAAACGGAAGCTATCTTGCGTACACGGTACTTCTGGATAGGTCTACATGATGACGTAGAGCGATGGTGCCGGGACTGTGTCCCCTGCAACCTGAAGAGGCACCCAGATGCACATCAGAAGGACCATTTGCACCCCATCAAGAGTCACCGTCCACTGCAAATTGTTGCTTTCGACCACGTGAAACTAGAGCCCAACACCAGCGGACACAACTATGCCTTAACCATGACCGACCACTATAGCAAGCTTTTAGTGGCGGTCCCTGCGAAAGACTTGACTGCTAAGACTACGGCTGAACTATTCCTGAAACACTTCGCCAGGCCCTACGGGTATCCAGAGTGTATACTGACTAACCAAGGGCCTGCCTTTGAGTCGCAGCTATTCTATGAACTGTGCTCCTACTATGGCTGCCAGAAAGCGAGAACGACAGCGTACCACCCACAGGGGAATGGTTTGTGCGAGAGAGCTAACCAAACCCTCATTGGGATGCTCAGAAGCCTACAAGCTGGAGACCGGGCCCGTTGGCCGACCTTGTTGCCCGAACTCGTCTACCTCTACAATAATGCGGAACATTCTTCCACCGGTTTCACACCATACTACCTTATGTTTGGTCGACAAGGTAAACTGCCTCAAGACCTAGAGCTTGCTCCCGCGCTAACGTCTCCTGCCACTCCACAAACCGACTGGGTCCGGGAGCATCAGCGGAGAATTAAAGAGGCCAGAGAGCTGGTGGAGATGCGGATGGGAACCGTCCGACACTGCCAAGAAAAGAATTACAATGCAACCATCCGTCCTACGCCTCTATATGTGGGTGACCTTGTTTGGAGGAAACAGAATCACCGCACCAGTAAGTTGGACACCATGTGGGAAAACGCACCCTAAGTCGTTGTCCGCGTCCTGGAGGGAGAACGGTTCACCTATGAGATCCGCCGAGGTCAAGATGGGCCCGTCAGTGTTGTGTCCAGAGAGCAACTCAAGCCATACACCTCCGAAGTATCACCAGAAACAGCAAACTCACCTGCGGCAGAAGGGCAGGGATCCCCGGGGGGCATACCCTTACTCGACCCCATGGAGCTCTTACTCTTTACCTTCAGGTACAGGGAATAAGCTAATATTTGATCAGTAAATACGTTTGTTCAGAAATGTATATGTATGTTGGTACCAAACTTGGTTATGGCATTGACTTTTGGCATGTTGCCTAATGCGTGAGTACACGCAATCTTCCACAGGGGGAATATGTGATGCCCAATATCTGCTCCCCAAACCCCTGCTGGGGCAACCTACTGGGTAACTGACGTCCGGTTGCTAGACAACCACAATGGCAGGATGATTACCAGGAGGATGCTAGGACCCAGTACAATAAAACAGCTGGAGATCCAGGAGATTGGCTGGCTGCGGAGCGGGAGAAAGAGAGGCAGGATCAGTGTGTTTTTTGGCGGAGAAGGGAGGAAGTAAGCAGCCGCGGGCGGGAGCTGGAGAGCGGTGTGTGCACTACCACCAGAGCCGTCGGCGCCGGGCCGCACAGAGAGTTGAAGAGGAGAAGTGCAGCGGAACTGTGCCGCTGATCAGCAGAAAGAGCCGCCTGCAGGAGATGGAGCCCAGCGCCGCTGACCGCCGCTACAGTGTTCAGGAGAGCCGCTGGCGGAAGACAGAGTCCAATGCCGCTTACCGCCGTGGTGAAAGTGAGAAGCCGACAGGAGGGGAGCGCGGGATGCACAGACAGGGGGACACGCTGCCACTGACCACCGAGAGGGGAGAGAGTGAGCCTCAGGACAGCGGAGCTGTGCCGACCAGAAGAGAGAGAGGACCAGAGTACAGGTAGCCACCACGTGGCCAGTTCTTTTAACTCCCCCCCCCTTCCTTTCACTCCTGCTGTATAAGGGCACACTGCCTATGCACCCCCCTGCTACTGTATAACTGTCCGCGATAAAGCAGGAGCTGCGCATCCATGAACACTATACCTCCTCTGCAGCTGTGGAGACTGTAAAATAGGCAGGACTCTGAGCCACCACAGTGCCCTGGCCATTCTAGCCCGGGGTCACTATCTCACTCCCCATAGTTACATGCACACCCAGTTAGATAAACGTGGGGACATATTGACCATACCTCAGCAGCCCTACGCAGCTACCCACCAAAGTTGGGAAAACCGCTAAACTGCAGGAACCATTTCTTTTTACCTTACTTGTGCATTGATCACTCACCAGACTTTTCGTTCAGTGTTATTTACAAGGACACATATTTGAACTTCTCCGGATTGTGTATAGGGTCAGAGACCCCCTTTAATAAGTTTGTAGCGCCACCCAGTGGTGTGTTAGCATACTGCCTGCGTATTCATGAAACCTTCCTTGCTAAAGGCCTTTTGGACGCTGAAGTTCTGAAATGCATTTATGTCATTATTATGCCATGTCCATGTTACCTTTGTGAATGATATGTGAGAAATAGTAATGTTCTTGATTGAAATGTGCTAGACTTACTAACCCGCAAATCCAGTTTTCTTAAACAGGGACTAGTCACTTTTACAATAAATCTTTGTTACCGTGTCCCACCATAGTGGTCCTTACACGCTTTGGGGTTGTTGTCCGTACTGGGATATCTCCGTCCTTCTGCCCAGATTCCATACAGGTGCCCTACGCAGATTTCGACAGGCGTCATGACCAGAGAAAATTGGACGACAGGACAAGCCGCAAGAGGAAAGAACTAGACAGACGCGAGACTTCAGGTATGCTGACTGATCACACCTCTTTCTGTCAATGCTGCCCCAACATCCATCTATGTCCCTATATGGAGCTCTGTCTACCCATGCCCCAGTCAGTCCATCCCCCCGTCCATCCGTCTGTCTATGCCTTCACTCCCGTCCTCTGCTGTAGTCAAGTAGTGTCTCTCCTGTTCACTCATTCTCCCTCTCTCTCTCTCTCTCCCCCTCACCATCCTTAACACTATCTCTCTCTCTCTCTCTCTCCCTCCCTGACACTGTCTCTTTCTCTCATTTCCTCTTTTTCCATGAAAACCCTCTCTCTTTTTCACTCTCCCTCTCTAACTTGCTCCTCTTTCTTTCTCTCTCTCTCTCTCTCTCTCTCTCACGGGTTCGTGGGCTACTACAGATGTTTCGTGGAGCACTTTGCCAAAGTGGCAGCCCCATTGCATGAATTGCTGAGGCCAGTCGTAGATAGAATGTAGCTGTTTAAATCAACATTTTTCCTGAAGGTTTTAGTATGTAATTGTCCCCCTTCTGCAAAGATGCTGAGGTCTAAGAATTCCATGCTATTTTTACTGTATTTGATTGTGAAGTTGAGGTTGTTATTATTGTTGTTCATGTACTGTAAGGATTCAATGAGTGTTTGTTCCTCACCTCGCCATATGAAAAATATGTCATCTATGTACCTTGTCCAGAGCAGGAGATTCTCCCCAAGCATTAGATATGTCCAAATGAACTCATCCTCCCACCAGCTCATGAAGAGGTTTGCGTAGCTTTGGGCGAATCTCATGCCCATCGCTGTCCCTGTGGTCTGTAAGTAGTAGGTACCTTTGAACCAAGCATATTTGTGTTTCAGTATGAATTTTATGCTGTCAATAATGAATTTTCTTTGAAGGTCTTCCAAATTCCTGCCATTTTCTAGATGGTATTTCATGCTGGTTATCCCTTGGTTGAGGTCTATTACTGAATATAAAGAGGTGACATCCGAAGTGACCAGCCATAGTTCTTCACCCCATTGGATTTCTTGTATCTTATTGAGTATGTGTGTAGTGTCATGTAAATATGACTTCTGTTGTTGTACATAGGGTTGCAAAAACACATCCAGATATTCTGAGAGGTGGGATGTTAGTGAACCTATTCCGGATATGATTGGTCTACCTGGTGGGTTGAGCGGATCTTTGTGAATTTTGGGTAGGTAATAGAACACCAGAATCATTGGATGTTGTGTTTGTATGTATTAATGTTCTTGTTCACTTAGGATTCCTAAGTCTACTCCCTTCTGTGTAAATAGTTCAAGTTCTCTCTGAAATGTATTGGTAGGATCCTGGTGTAATTTCTGGTATGTCTGTGTGTCATCTAAAATACGGTGTGCCTCTTTGATGTAATCAGCTTTGTTCAATAACACTGTTCCTCCCCCATTATCTGCTGGTTTTATAATCAAGGAATTGTTATCCTGTAATTCTTGCAGTACAGTTTTCTCTTTTCTGGTCAGGTTGCATGAGAGTCTGTTTGTATTTAACACTTCAATATCTTTCTCTACCATCTTAACAAATGCCTCTACTTGGGAGCCTCTTAGGTGGCTCGGATTGAAACTGGATGGTGGTTTCAGTGTACTGTGTTTAAATGCATCTGCGTCTCTATTGTGTCTTACTGGGGCTGGTGTTGTTGTTGCTAAATATTTCTTGAGTGTCAGTTTCCATGTGAATTTGTGTAGGTAAGGGTAAGTATTGAATTTGTCACGTTTGCTCGTAGGTGCAAATTTGAGCTCTTTATCAAGAAGTCTTAAATGGTCTTCTGTTAGTGTTGCATCACTTAAATTGAAGATTCCCTTTCCTAGTTCTTCTGTTGTGAGAGGTGACCTGTTTTTGTTCATTTCTCCCCCTCCCCCCGCATCCCCTTCTTGTTCCTCTAGTTTTCTTTTTCCCATCTTGATGGGTGTGCTGTTGATACGAATGCTTAGTAGTGTTCACTCTAGGAGTGAAAAGGGGCAGGGCGCCGGACTCAGGGGGGCACATGTGCGCGCGCAGCGAAGTCACGCGTGCACCCGAAATGGGGGCACGGAACGCAAATTAGGGGGCGTGGCCACGCCTCCGTCATTTTAGGGGGCGGTGCGGCCCACAGACGCTACTATAGAGAGCGTCTGTGGCTGCCGACGTCACTGTTGGGGGCGTGCCCAGCACCTCCGTCGGTGCTGGGCTTCCCCCAGCCCTCTCCCAATGCGTGAATGGATGCCGCGCGCATGCGCACGGCATCTATACACGCCTGGAGGGCAGGGAGCGGGCGGCTGTTCTAGCAGGGCGCCGCAAAAGGGGCAGGGCGGGTTTTGCCTGTTAAAAATCGGGCAGGGCGCGGCGCCCTGCTAAAACAGCCTAGAGTGAACACAACTTAGTCCACCTATCTTGCTGACCCCTAAAAAAGGAACTTACGCAGCACATGTTTCTACAGGTTCTGTTGGTTCTAAGTTTCCTGTGCTGTTCTGTTTGGTCTCAGTGCTGGTGTATCTGTCACTAATTGTCTTTTTGGACACAGTCCCTGTTGACTGGAAGATCCTCGTTTCTCTGTCCTATGTTGTGTCCTTTCTGTAATGAATGTGGTAGCTTGGTTACAGCTTGCCCATCCTTTTACTAAGGATGGGCAAGAGAGTCCTCTTCTATGTCATATATTGAGAATGAAATCCCAGATACTGTGTCTCCTGCTGAGGAGACTGATATGTGTTTTTTACACGCAATCTTTTCTGAATTGTGTAATTTGGACATGTACTGTTGGTAAGTGAGATTAAGTTTCTTGTATATGGGTCTGTTTTGGTTCTCACTTACCAGTTATTTATTTATTAACAGTTTCTTATATAGCGCAGCATATTCCGTTGTGCTTTACAATTAGAACAGTAATAGAACAAAACTGGGTAAAAACTGACAGACAGACAGAGGTAGGTGTGGTTTGTAATTGGTCTGTTTGGTTGGACTTATCAAAAGTGTTCTGTTTTTCTTCTGTTTCTGTGTCTTGGTCACCCCAAACATTCCTTAGAATCTTTTTGTTCTTTGTCTCTAGTAATTTGCTTTCTCGATTCAGAACTCTTTGTGCTGTGAGGTCTGTGAGGTTTCTAAATTCTAATTCTTGTTTATATGGTTCTAATTGGGCGTCAAGTTTGATGATGCTATCTTCAATTACCCTTAATTCCTCTGTGTTGTTCTCTATGAGTAATTCAATTAGTCTCTTTGAGCTGTCTGTAAGAATGGTATTCCATTTTGTCATGAAGGGCAAATTGTCTCTATTGTGCGTGGATATCTTTTTGATTTGTAATCCTTTCGGGATTATCTCATTCTGTAGGTAGTACTTGAGAGTGTATGTGTCCCACCATAAACCTGTTTCTTTATTGATTAATTTCTCTAATTGTAAAAATGTATTAAAAAAAGTGTTGCTGTCATCTGTCTGTCTACTGGGTGCTATTAATGCATTGAATATTGTCAGTGCCCTATCATTTCTGCTGTTTCTAAATTCGGTCAGTCCCATGTGAGATCTCTTGCTGCAGATAATTTGGTCAAAACTGAACAAATCTATAGCACTTTACCTGCGCACTGAGTGTCTTTTTGTTCGGACAAGCTGCTGTACCTTATAATGCTCTGCAGCAAAATGAGAATATATATCGTGTATTTCTTCTCCCAGGGGAAGGCCCCGGGGGGCTGAAACGCGTTGGAGCTACAGCAAACAGAAACCAATTCATTCAGTGCATACGGAGCGCCCAGTGCCAAAGAATACGGGACGATCTGGTCACGTGACCCGGCAACACAGAAGTGAGCAGCGTCGCTAAGTAACCAGGAGGACGTAGGACGAGGGAAAGAAGCTGGTGTAGAGATGTAGTGGACGGCAGGAAGCGGCAGCAGGTGAGTCTCCGTACGTGGCAGGGAGCTTGCAGTTAACAGCTTGGAGGAGCGGTGACTGTAACCGCCCTTGCCCTAGATGGTGTTTGACCCCCGGACCGGATGGCTTCCAGAGGAGCGCCTGAACCCGGAGGCACCACTGGGAGCTGGGGGAAGGGTGGAATAACGAATCCGGAGCCCCAAACCTCTACATCCAACCCTCACCGTTCAGACTACACGACTTAGCACTGTGCAGACCCACATTGTCCATCCGTCCATCCCATTATTCAATCAGCATTAAGCGCTTACACAGTGTATACATGCGGGACGCCGCAGTATATCATGAGACTTTGAGCAAAACAATAAGGACTATTTTTTTATTTCTTTTTTGCTACATTTTTCTGTTTAAGTTTTTTCTTTTTTCTTTTTCCCCCTTTGTAATATATTCCCCACTTCAATTTTGCTCGGTTGTGGGGAATTTGCATCACCCAGTAAAGTAATTGATGCACACACCGTTTCACCGTGCATGTGGAAAGATTCATTATTTTCCAACTGGTTCTCCGTATCAGGAGACAAAAGAGTTTTAGACGTATATAGTAAAGCATTTAAAGAAAATATATTGTATGTCATTAATTTCCAAAGGGGCGGGTATATATATTGGAATACAAGATTATATTTAGCCTTAACCATCACATAGTCCAGGATTGAGCGCGGTACAAACTTGCAATTTATACAGAAATACCTGACATATTATCATGTTTACATTGGAAAAAAATGACTTAAAGGGGATCTAATTCGTTTTTTTAGATAGAATGTAGTTAAAATTCCCTTCCCGCTATTTATTGGCAGGTTCCTTGTTGAGTTTTGCATTCCTTTTATTCTGGGTAAATACTGCGACGCATATAGGAACTGGTTGAATTTCATAGATTTTCATTCCAAGATTGCTTACTATTTGAATGTGTAAGAAATGCATACTGTAATGTGCATGGTCATCAAAGAGTTTTATATTGTTTGTGGTAACCAGCAGATGCTCAATGAAGGGGGTGTAGTGGGTATAAAGTACCCAGGCCAGGACCTTTTTAAGGTCCACAGAGTACTAGGGAGGCATAACCACACGCCCCAAGATGCCATGACCACAGACCCCTCAGCACAAACCACTGCTTTGCGGAAGCAAACACTATACGTAATGAGTGCACGATGAGGCATAGCTGCGCTATGTGTGGCCATGCCCATCCCATAAGTGTTGTGGCCCATCCAATGTCTTTGCAGTGGGCATGTTGGTATACCGTAGTCACCAATGTACTCTGTGTTCAGGGGCGTTTTAAGAGAGGAGGAGGCCCGTGTTCAGCCTCCTCCGTCAGGCCCCCTCCTCTCTGTTCGGAGCGCTGTAGAGTCTGAGCTCTAGAGGGCTCAGACTCTACTGCGCATGCGCAGATCTCCGGGACAATGGCACTGCGGCCATTTTCCCTGAGATTTCTCTACTGCGCATGCGCAGAACTCCGTGATAATGGCCCGCTGGGCCATTTTCACTGTGTTCTAACAGCACTGTGAGTATTTTAAAAATGGGTGCAGTGTGTGGACTCAGGGGCCCGTGTGCACCACACCCACTGCACCCAGTGCCATAACTGGGCATTTTAGCGCTGTGTGCAAGAAACGGCATTGGCGCCCCCCCATGCAAGATAGGGGCAGTGCGCGCCGTAGGCGCATGAAAAATATATAGGGGCATGGCTTCCTGTGGAAGGGGCGTGGCCACAAAATAATGCCAATTTATACTACGGTGCACAGTAGTCTCTATTATTCAAATTACGCTGCACAGTAGCGCCATTATACCAGGTAGAGCCCCTTTTATACATTACAGCAGCCAGTCCCCCTTTTTCTACATTACTGCAGACAGCGTCCCCCTTTTTACACATTACGGCAGACAGCATCCCCTTTTTACACATTACGGCAGGCAGAGTTCCCTATATTGCACAATACGGCAACAGAGTCCCCCTTATTACACATTGCGGCAGTAGTCCCCATTTTTACACATTACTGCAGAAAAGTCCTCCTTTTTACACATTACGGCAGACAGCGTCCCTCTTTTTACACATTATGGCAGACAGCGTCCCCTTTTTTGCACATTACGGCAGCAGAGTCCCCCTTGTACACATTATGACAGAGTCACCTTTTTACACATTACGGCAGCAGAGTCCCCTTTTCACACATTAGGCCAGCAAAGTCCCCCTTTTTACATGTTACAACAGCAGAGTCCCCATTTTTACACATTACGGTAGCAGAGTCCCCTCTTTACACAATACGGAAGCAGTCCCTATTTTACACATTACGGCAGCATAGTCCCCTTTTTACACATTACGACAGCAGAGTCCCCTTTTTACACATTATGGCAGCAGAGTCCCCTTTTTTGCACATTATGGCAGCAGAGTCCCCTTTTTTGCACATTATGGCAGGAGAGTCCCCTATTTACACATTGCAGCAGCTGTCCCCATTTTTACACATTCCGGCAGTAGAGTCGGGGGGAGTGGTAGAGAGAGAATGAGAGTGTGTGTGAGGTGGCACTGTTAGGGACTTAGAACTCACAACTAAAGCAATGAAAGAGCCAGCACACACAGCAGTCAGAGAGATCCTCCCCAATCTGCCAGCCCAGCTACCTGTTTTTCTGGGGTGGGGTGGAGAATGTGGTGACCTGGCTCACAGATGACGTCACAGCACGCTCCCCGCCGGGGATCTGACACCACGATCTCTCTTCCTTGGCGGCTGCAGATCTCAAATGGAAGGAGCCAAGGGCGGGGAGGAGAGGATCCCCCCTCCTCTTCAAGTGCTGGAAATATTCCTCCGTTCTGGCCTCAGGACGCAGCCATCCGCAGCATACTTTAAATAGAACTTGAAGCTGGCGGCAGCGGCAGTGCTCCCTGGCAGCGGTGGCGGTTGACAGGAGTGAGTGTCAGTGTACCAGCGGCTGTGCGGGTGTGCTGCTAGATGGTGCCCCCTCAGTGCATTTGCGCTGTGGGCAAGGCACCATTGGCACACACCTAGTTACGGCCCTGACTGCACCCATTATAGAAACGCTAGTGTCCGTGTTGCTTAATCACTATCCTGCATTGTATTGTGGCAACCGGAGTGCACTGTAATAAATAGTGATCCACAGAAAAAGCGATCCATTGGGATTTGGTTCTCAGAAGAGGCCTTGTATTGTAAACTGTAAACTGTACAGATTGACCTGTATTGTTTTTCATTAGAGTTCCTTGAATTTGAGGTTTTCCATAATATATGGCCATATTGGGAAAACCAAAAGAGTCTAAGCATAGTTTTTGTAATTACTGTACATTTTATTCAGTTGAGCTGGATTTTAGCAAGCAGAAAGGCCTTACACAATGAAATGCATAAAGGGCTATTAGCGTACCGCTGGGCTTAACACAAAGCTTTTTTAAATTCTTATTTGACTATTTTCTACTAAAGCTGCATAATAAATTGGTGGGGAGTCTGGCAGCTTTTCCACTTTAAAGCAGCAGACAAAAAAAGTGTTATTTAAGACATTCATGCATACAATAGACCTGTTTTGTATGTGCTAAAATGTACTTTAATCACATCACTGCAAAAGATAATTTAAGTACGCACAAAAAAAGGATAAGGAGGCTTCCAAAGCCTGTAGATGTAATGGCTGGTTGTATCAAATAAATTCCCAGTAGAGCTTTTACATAATCTCACAGAAGTTATATTTAACTAAATAACCCAGTTTCTTTTTATAAATGGATTTGTCACCTTACATTAAGTTTATCAGCAATAGTCTCCAGTGGTAGGTATAAGCTAAGCATTGGCGTATCTATAATGTGTGCAGTGTGTGCAAGGCACACGGGCCCCAGAGTCCATGGGGGCCCACCCCACACACCCTGCACCCAGTTGTTTAATACTACTTACCTATCTGGAGTTCCCAGTTGGAGCCATCCCTTCTGAACACTAGTGTGAACAAACTCTATTGTGCCTGCTGAAAACTCCACAAATATGGCACGGCGGTCATTTTTCCTGAATTTTGTGCATGCGCATTAGAAAAATCTTCGGGAAAATGGCTGCCGCTCAGACTCTATTGCCACTGTGGAGAAGGATGGCACCGCCGGGGGACTCTGGTGGGTAAATATTAAAACCTTATGCCTCGGTCAGAAAGGAGGGGGGCCCTGATGCAGAAGGCTGCACACGGGCCTCCTCTCTTAAAACGCCCCTGAACCTAAGGGTTGTTTATATAATTTTGCACCCACAATGACTACATACAGTAGCAGTGGCAGTGACTTCCCATTGGGAAGTTACCTGCTAATGACGTGATTGACAGGCAGTCTCAGGGGGAGGTGCTTTCTCCCCCTGGGACTGCCAGTCGCACTGCGATAGCAGAGAGAGTGCTTCCAATGGGAACCCAAGGGAAGGTGATCTATAACAGTAGCACTACCTGGTCTTCTAGGGGATGCAGCCCCTAGAAGCGGCTGGCTTGTTAATTTGTGCACTTGCAGTGAATCATGCAGAGACTATTCTAGCAGCAAGTGCACAAAACAGACCCTATTCTGTTTCTTAGGGGGGATTCATCAAAGCTTGAGGATAAATAAAGTACAGACCAATCAACTCATTTTTCACACACAGCCTATAAGATGACAGCTACAACCTGATTGGTTGATACTTTATCTCTCCCTACTGTATCTCCCTCCAAGCTTTGATCAATCTTTCCTCAAGAAACAGAATAGGGGGCCTAATTCAGACCTAATTCGCTGCAGCGGCATCGTATTCAGGATGAAGCCCAGTTTAGTGTGCACAGGCACAGCAGCCGCTCTGCACATGCGCACACAGTGAGGTGCGATGGCATCTCACCTCTGCGATCACCTCTGCCTGATTGACAGGCAGAGGCGGTTGCAGGGCAGTCAGCAGTGTTGGGACGGCGTAGCGGTGGCGTTTGGGGAGCGGGCACAGTCCAGACAATGGAGGCGTGTCTGGACCGTTGCTGGGGCAGGCCGTGATGGCTGTGTGACGTCACACACAGCCGCTGCAGTCAAAAACATGGTGGGTAGCCTAGTGCCTTTGCAGCTAGGCTGCATAGGCAGAGAGCTACTCGGCAGGTGCGAAAGCATCGCCGCTCTGCGATACTTTTGCATGTCTGCGGGCGGGGGGCAGAACTCGGCATGCAGGGCGCACTTGCCCTGTGCTGGGCGTCCCCCTGCATGTAAAAGATTTTGATCGTAGATGTGTGTTTTTTCGCACATCTATGATCAGGTCTGAATTAGGCCCAGGGTCTGTTCTGTGTCATAGGTGTGCACAGGGGGGGGGCCTGGTGCGCACAGGCACCCTCTAATGTCCGGCACCCCGATCTCACATGCCTAATGCATCGATCGCTAAGCAGGCTGATTACTGTCCCCTCTGCGCTACACCCTGTCAGGACTGCATTACTGACCGGCCGCCTGGGTTAATCAAGGGTGCCACTGCCACCAGCTTTCAAACTCCCGGCTCCACCACCATATACAAAAACAGCGTGATGTGACGTGATTACGTCATGCTGCTCGCACGCCCACCCGTCACACTCACCACATGCCACCTCTCTCCTTCTATGCTATGCCAACGCCAGCCACTGACGAGAAGCAGCATGCAGCCAGCGTTCCTCTTTGGAAGACAAATTCAATACTGGCAGGTGGTCTGCAGCAGCAGTACTAGTCTGCGACTGTCAGTGTCAGTGAGTGACTGACTTGTAAGTAAGCTGCTGCAGCTTGCAGGGGAAAGAGAGGGGGAGCCAGACCAGGCTGAGGAGGAGCACTGTGATTGCAGTGAGTGCCATTAGGGGTGTTTGTTTGGTACACACCACAACATCTGACAATGTATCTGCTTTATTAGGATTGGTACAAGGGTGGATATTTTATATTGCGTTGACCGTCAATAGATGGTGCTAGACACACCCCTCCGACGGTGCACCCCCTAATAAAATGTGCTGCGCACGCCTATGTTCTGTGTACATGCCACCGGAATTGTCCCTGTCCTATAAAGTGGGCTCCAGAACATCCTCTATCTTCTACACAATCTAATTTCCTTTTATTCTTATAGCTGCAGCAGAATTAGGCACATGATCTGCTCAAGGCAAGTAAAAGATTTTATGTCCTCTGCCTGAACAGGTTATTTTTCTCCAGATTTAGCACAGTAAAAACCTTTCATTATTAATCACTGGCAGTGCCAGTGTGCCAGTCTTATAGCTCTGTAATTGCCTTTACAAAAACACATTCACCAATGAAATCTCTACACCTACAAAGCACTTCCTATTGCTGTAATTAAGCCGTACTGGTAAAATGTAGAATTATTTGCTACATTCTTTTCACAATATACCTGTTGGCAAGATTGCTTTACTTCTACCGGAGAATGGATTTCATGATTGCTTTTCAATCACAGGAAGTCAATGGTTCCGTGACAAAAATACTAAATCATTAAAGGTATCACTATATGGTATCGCTATAAACCTTGCTCATGGCATATAGCAATACAATACCAGTCAAATTGAAAATGAAAAATAAAAAATAAGTGTATGTATTAAATAAAATAAGATTTAATTTGCTTATTAACATTTACTTATATAGTGCCAGTATATTCCGTTGCGCTTTACAGTGAGCAACAAAACAGTAATAAAACAAAAATAGGTAATAACAAACAGACAAAGAGCAGAGGCGAATTTAGGGGTCAAGCCTTCCCTAGGCCTGATATTATTGCCCTCCCCTCCCCCGCCATATTCACAATTGCCCTCAGCCTTCGCTGTGATGGCAGTTAGGCAAATGCCACATTACAGACTCAAAGAAAAGAACTGGTCGCTAGAAACATATTAAAGCAAATCCCACCATAGGATAAATGCCCAACTCTTTGGGCGGTATTCAATTCTTTTCACCCCCTTCCACACCCGCTCTGTTTCTGCTGACTGGTGTGGTATAATCATTTCAGCACGCTACCCCAGGGTTAGCGAGGGCGCCCAACCCTTTACGCAGCTAAACCTGATTACTATGGGCACGATATGCGCGATAACAGGGATCACTTTAGAAAGGAGATCGGGCGTGATATATCATTTGAATACCGCTCTATGTCTTTGATTCCATTACTGATATTAGTGCTATTGGCCCATACCTTAGGCTTCCTCTTTGGCCAGGTATAACCTGCTGAAGTCCAGTACCCTTTGACCACACAGCCTTATATTGTTGTATTGTGTTCCAGTTTTTTTGTGCAAATTGTTTTATTTTTCTGTATTACGTCTAAAAAAATCACCTACCAGATATTATAGAGAGAAAATGTTTTTATATAAATTCAATTTCAAGGATTTGCTTGTATTTACAGTCTGTAGCTATGTTTTCACCTCAGAGCGTCCACATTTGGTATTTTTGTAATGACAAAGCAAAGGTTAGTTTCCATTTTTTTCCACTTGATTAAACATAATTTGTACTGCCTCAACAACATAACTCACGCAAATACACGGCTACACCTTAAATGGTATAGACTTGATGTAGTGCTTTGACATTTCTGCGCTCCGTTTTTTGATTGGCTGGCAATTTTATCAGTGCTTATTTATTGCTTTCATAATGTGTGGAGAAAAGGTGAAAAACTGGAACCAATTCAAAGTGAAGTTTGAAAAACCGAGAAAAGGTTATAAAACAAGAGACGTGCATTCGTGTAGGCAGAAATGATCCTTAATGACTAAAATTTCTGTCAAGGATTATGATAAGATTATAACTCATACCTAAAAAAAAAATTATTTATCTGCAAATTCCATTTTACCTTTTCATCTGCAATTCTCCCTCTTTTTTTTCAGCTAACTTGAATCTATATTTATAGAGCTATAAGAATAATTGTTTTATGGGTTCTAGTACATTAGTTCTCAATTCTGTTATCAACAGTGTGCATTTTGTTGATCCCCTCCCAAGGGCAGCAGTTAGCTTCCCACCGAACGGGATCCCATCGGTCGATATACTGACACTGGAATTTCAAGGGAGGACACAAATCCGGTATTGATATACCAATGCTGGGCGGAATGCCGGCGCCAAAATAGTGACAACCAGCATCCCAATCATTTGGACAGCGGGACGCGCTGCCATCCTGCTGCGGGGGGGGGGGGGGAGGTTAGGTTTAAGCAGCAGAAGGGGTTAGGGTACAGCCACGGGAAGTTTAAGGTTAGGGACCAGGGACGGAAGGTTAGGCATATAAAAGGGGAGGTTAGGGTTAGGTTTAGGCAGTGGGGAAGGGAGGGTTAGGGATAGGCACCACTGGGGAGGGTTAGGCACCCATAAGGGAGGATTAGGGTAGGGAGAAGGTGAGGGTTAGGGGGCTTAATGGGGGGCTGTCGGGATCCTGTTGGACGGGATGCCGCTGTTGGTATATTGATCGCCAGCATCCCGTCCATCGGTAACTCATATTGAACCTCCTCCTACAATAAGAGCAGAGCTACTGTAGCTCAGTACAGAAGTTAAAACATTAGAACCCCTGAATCCAGGGCCGGCGCTACCATTAGTCAGCTTTAGGCAGCTGCCTATGGGCGACGGCCACTAGAGGGCGGTACACTCCTGCTAAATCAGTTTGCCTTAAAAATGATATTGTTGTGCTGGACTAGCCTAGCGGTGGTCGCGGCACAGGTCTGGCCAGCTGCAGCCACCACTATCAGTCACCTTCACTCCCAGCCAGGGCCGCGTAGGTGAACTGTGTTTGACGAGCCCCCTCCGCTGATTGATCCCAGGAAACAACGCCCGGGACGGCAGTAAGCAGAAACAGCTGCTGCTCCCGCTCCCCTCTGCAGCCACATTGGCAATAGCTCAGCCAGGCAGACTGCGGTGAGGGAATGCCTCTCACCACAGGACAACTGATGGGCTTTCGGGATGCTAGCATAATACGAGGAGGACTGCAACTTCAATTACCTAAAGACCAGCACACAGGAATGTATTGAAGAGGGGACTGCTACTGAAGAGGACATTAATCACATTGGAAGGTATGCCGTGCATGCACCAAGAGTTATACCTGTACATAGCAGCTACTTTAACCACTAAAAGCAGCCCTACACTGTGGGGGAGTCTCCTTGGGACACAAATACCCCATGAAAACCGAAAAGAACTTGCACTAAAAAAAAACACTTTTCAAGAAAACTTTATATGATCATTACTTTCTTATGAACTAGCAGACTGTATGCATATATATATATATATATTAGAGATGAGCGGGTTCGGTTCCTCTGAATCCGAACCCGCCCGAACTTCAGGTTTTTTACACGGGTCCGAGCAGGCTCGGATCTTCCCGCCTTGCTCGGCTAACCCGAGCGCGCCCGAACGTCATCATCACGCTGTCGGATTCTCGCGAGGCTCGGATTCTATCGCGAGACTCGGATTCTATATAAGGAGCCGCGCGTCGCCGCCATTTTCACACGTGTATTGAGAGTCATAGGGAGAGGACGTGGCTGGCGTCCTCTCCGTTTAGAGAAGAGAGAGACACAGTATTTTGGGGAGCATTATTAGGAGGAGTACTACTATACTGTATACTACTATACTACTTGCTGCTGAAGTGATATTTTATACTAGATTAGATAATAGATAGTGTGACTGTAAGTGTATTATCTGACTTGTGGGGGAGACACTGACAGTGGGGAGCAGTTAGAGTCTGAGAGCAGGACTCAGGAGTACATATAACGTACAGTGCACACTTTTGCTGCCAGAGTCAGTGCCACACTGCCATTGTTGTGACCACACTGACCACCAGTATAATAATATATTTTGTGATTGTCAGCTTAGGCCTCGGAGTACTAGTTGCAAGTTGCAACGTGACCTGAAGTGACCACCAGTTTAATAATCAATCACCACCTGTTTAATATATATATATATATATATATATAATTGTATATAATATATATATATATATATATATAATATTGTATACCACCTACCCGTGGTTTTTTTTTTTTCATTCTTCTTTATACATACTACTATAGTAGCTTACTGTAGCAGTCTGCGGTGCTGTGCTGACCTGACAGTGTCCAGCAGGTCCGTCATCAGTCATTACATAATAAATATATATAGTACCTGTCCGGCTGCAGTACTAGTGATATTATATTGATTTCATCTCATTATCAATAATTTATCATCCAGTCTAGACTCTATATTAGCAGCAGACACAGTACGTTAGTCCACGGCTGTAGCTACCTCTGTGTCGGCACTCGGCAGTCCATCCATAATTGTATACCACCTACCCGTGGTTTTTTTTTTTCTTTCTTCTTTGTACATACTACTATAGAGTATAGTAGCTTACTGTAGCAGTCTGCGGTGCTGCTGAGCTGACAGTGACCAGCAGGTCCGTCATCAGTCATCATTACCTAATAAATATATTATCTACCTGTCCGGCTGCAGTACTAGTGATATTATATATACATACATATATATATATTGATTTCATCTCATTATCAATCATCCAGTCTATATTAGCAGCAGACACAGTACGTTAGTCCACGGCTGTAGCTACCTCTGTGTCGGCACTCGGCAGTCCATCCATAATTGTATACCACCTACCCGTGGTTTTTTTTTTTCTTTCTTCTTTGTACATACTACTATAGTATAGTAGCTTACTGTAGCAGTCTGCGGTGCTGCTGAGCTGACAGTGTCCAGCAGGTCCGTCATCAGTCATCATTACCTAATAAATATATTATCTACCTGTCCGGCTGCAGTACTAGTGATATTATATATACATACATATATATATATATTGATTTCATCTCATTATCAATCATCCAGTCTATATTAGCAGCAGACACAGTACGTTAGTCCACGACTGTAGCTACCTCTGTGTCGGCACTCGGCAGTCCATCCATAATTGTATACCACCTACCCGTGGTTTTTTTTTTTTTCTTTCTTCTTTGTACATACTACTAGTATAGTATAGTAGCTTACTGTAGCAGTCTGCGGTGCTGCTGAGCTGACAGTGTCCAGCAGGTCCGTCATCAGTCATCATTACCTAATAAATATATTATCTACCTGTCCGGCTGCAGTACTAGTGATATTATATATACATACATATATATATATATATATATATATTGATTTCATCTCATTATCAATCATCCAGTCTATATTAGCAGCAGACACAGTACGTTAGTCCACGGCTGTAGCTACCTCTGTGTCGGCACTCGGCAGTCCATCCATAATTGTATACCACCTACCCGTGGTTTTTTTTTTTTCTTTCTTCTTTGTACATACTACTAGTATAGTATAGTAGCTTACTGTAGCAGTCTGTGGTGCTGCTGAGCTGACAGTGTCCAGCAGGTCCGTCATCAGTCATCATTACCTAATAAATATATTATCTACCTGTCCGGCTGCAGTACTAGTGATATTATATATACATACATATATATATATTGATTTCATCTCATTATCAATCATCCAGTCTATATTAGCAGCAGACACAGTACGTTAGTCCACGGCTGTAGCTACCTCTGTGTCGGCACTCGGCAGTCCATCCATAATTGTATACCACCTACCCGTGGTTTTTTTTTTTTTTCTTCTTTGTACATACTACTATAGTATAGTAGCTTAGTGTAGCAGTCTGCGGTGCTGCTGAGCTGACAGTGTCCAGCAGGTCCGTCATCAGTCATCATTACCTAATAAATATATTATCTACCTGTCCGGCTGCAGTACTAGTGATATTATATATACATACATATATATATATTGATTTCATCTCATTATCATCCAGTCTATATTAGCAGCAGACACAGTACGGTAGTCCACGGCTGTAGCTACCTCTGTGTCGGCACTCGGCAGTCCATCCATAAGTATACAAGTATCCATCCATCTCCATTGTTTACCTGAGGTGCCTTTTAGTTGTGCCTATTAAAATATGGAGAACAAAAATGTTGAGGTTCCAAAATTAGGGAAAGATCAAGATCCACTTCCACCTCGTGCTGAAGCTGCTGCCACTAGTCATGGCCGAGACGATGAAATGCCAGCAACGTCGTCTGCCAAGGCCGATGCCCAATGTCATAGTACAGAGCATGTCAAATCCAAAACACCAAATATCAGTAAAAAAAGGACTCCAAAACCTAAAATAAAATTGTCGGAGGAGAAGCGTAAACTTGCCAATATGCCATTTACCACACGGAGTGGCAAGGAACGGCTGAGGCCCTGGCCTATGTTCATGGCTAGTGGTTCAGCTTCACATGAGGATGGAAGCACTCAGCCTCTCGCTAGAAAACTGAAAAGACTCAAGCTGGCAAAAGCACCGCAAAGAACTGTGCGTTCTTCGAAATCCCAAATCCACAAGGAGAGTCCAATTGTGTCGGTTGCGATGCCTGACCTTCCCAACACTGGACGTGAAGAGCATGCGCCTTCCACCATTTGCACGCCCCCTGCAAGTGCTGGAAGGAGCACCCGCAGTCCAGTTCCTGATAGTCAGATTGAAGATGTCAGTGTTGAAGTACACCAGGATGAGGAGGATATGGGTGTTGCTGGCGCTGGGGAGGAAATTGACCAGGAGGATTCTGATGGTGAGGTGGTTTGTTTAAGTCAGGCACCCGGGGAGACACCTGTTGTCCGTGGGAGGAATATGGCCGTTGACATGCCTGGTGAAAATACCAAAAAAATCAGCTCTTCAGTGTGGAGGTATTTCAACAGAAAAGCGGACAACAGGTGTCAAGCCGTGTGTTGCCTTTGTCAAGCTGTAATAAGTAGGGGTAAGGACGTTAACCACCTCGGAACATCCTCCCTTATACGTCACCTGCAGCGCATTCATAATAAGTCAGTGACAAGTTCAAAAACTGTGGGCGACAGCGGAAGCAGTCCACTGACCAGTAAATCCCTTCCTCTTGTAACCAAGCTCACGCAAACCACCCCACCAACTCCCTCAGTGTCAATTTCCTCCTTCCCCAGGAATGCCAATAGTCCTGCAGGCCATGTCACTGGCAATTCTGACGAGTCCTCTCCTGCCTGGGATTCCTCCGATGCATCCTTGCGTGTAACGCCTACTGCTGCTGGCGCTGCTGTTGTTGCTGCTGGGAGTCGATGGTCATCCCAGAGGGGAAGTCGTAAGCCCACTTGTACTACTTCCAGTAAGCAATTGACTGTCCAACAGTCCTTTGCGAGGAAGATGAAATATCACAGCAGTCATCCTGCTGCAAAGCGGATAACTGAGGCCTTGACAACTATGTTGGTGTTAGACGTGCGTCCGGTATCCGCCGTTAGTTCACAGGGAACTAGACAATTTATTGAGGCAGTGTGCCCCCGTTACCAAATACCATCTAGGTTCCACTTCTCTAGGCAGGCGATACCGAGAATGTACACGGACGTCCCCCCAATTGGACTCTCCTGTGGATTTGTGGCATCGGACAACGCCAGCAATATTGTGTGTGCATTAAATATGGGCAAATTCCAGCACGTCCCATGTTTTGCACATACCTTGAATTTGGTGGTGCAGAATTTTTTAAAAAACGACAGGGGCGTGCAAGAGATGCTGTCGGTGGCCAGAAGAATTGCAGGACACTTTCGGCGTACAGGCACCACGTACAGAAGACTGGAGCACCACCAAAAACTACTGAACCTGCCCTGCCATCATCTGAAGCAAGAAGTGGTAACGAGGTGGAATTCAACCCTCTATATGCTTCAGAGGTTGGAGGAGCAGCAAAAGGCCATTCAAGCCTATACAATTGAGCACGATATAGGAGGTGGAATGCACCTGTCTCAAGTGCAGTGGAGAATGATTTCAACGTTGTGCAAGGTTCTGCAACCCTTTGAACTTGCCACACGTGAAGTCAGTTCAGACACTGCCAGCCTGAGTCAGGTCATTCCCCTCATCAGGCTTTTGCAGAAGAAGCTGGAGACATTGAAGGAGGAGCTAACACGGAGCGATTCCGCTAGGCATGTGGGACTTGTGGATGGAGCCCTTAATTCGCTTAACAAGGATTCACGGGTGGTCAATCTGTTGAAATCAGAGCACTACATTTTGGCCACCGTGCTCGATCCTAGATTTAAAGCCTACCTTGGATCTCTCTTTCCGGCAGACACAAGTCTGCTGGGGTTGAAAGACCTGCTGGTGACAAAATTGTCAAGTCAAGCGGAACGCGACCTGTCAACATCTCCTCCTTCACATTCTCCCGCAACTGGGGGTGCGAGGAAAAGGCTCAGAATTCCGAGCCCACCCGCTGGCGGTGATGCAGGGCAGTCTGGAGCGACTGCTGATGCTGACATCTGGTCCGGACTGAAGGACCTGACAACGATTACGGACATGTCGTCTACTGTCACTGCATATGATTCTCTCACCATTGAAAGAATGGTGGAGGATTATATGAGTGACCGCATCCAAGTAGGCACGTCACACAGTCCGTACTTATACTGGCAGGAAAAAGAGGCAATTTGGAGGCCCTTGCACAAACTGGCTTTATTCTACCTAAGTTGCCCTCCCACAAGTGTGTACTCCGAAAGAGTGTTTAGTGCCGCCGCTCACCTTGTCAGCAATCGGCGTACGAGGTTACATCCAGAAAATGTGGAGAAGATGATGTTCATTAAAATGAATTATAATCAATTCCTCCGTGGAGACATTGACCAGCAGCAATTGCCTCCACAAAGTACACAGGGAGCTGACATGGTGGATTCCAGTGGGGACGAATTGATAATCTGTGAGGAGGGGGATGTACACGGTGATATATCGGAGGATGATGATGAGGTGGACATCTTGCCTCTGTAGAGCCAGTTTGTGCAAGGAGAGATTAATTGCTTCTTTTTTGGTGGGGTCCAAACCAACCCGTCATTTCAGTCACAGTCGTGTGGCAGACCCTGTCACTGAAATGATGGGTTGGTTAAAGTGTGCATGTCCTGTTTATACAACATAAGGGTGGGTGGGATGGCCCAAGGACAATTCCATCTTGCACCTCTTTTTTCTTTAATTTTTCTTTGCGTCATGTGCTGTTTGTGGAATGTTTTTTGGAAGGGCCATCCTGCGTGACACTGCAGTGCCACTCCTAGATGGGCCCGGTGTTTGTGTCGGCCACTAGGGTCGCTTATCTTACTCACACAGCTACCTCATTGCGCCTCTTTTTTTCTTTGCAACATGTGCTGTTTGGGGAGGGTTTTTTGGAAGGGCCATCCTGCGTGACACTGCAGTGCCACTCCTAGATGGGCACGGTGTTTGTGTCGGCCACTAGGGTCGCTTATCTTACTCACACAGCTACCTCATTGCGCCTCTTTTTTTCTTTGCGTCATGTGCTGTTTGGGGAGTGTTTTTTGGAAGGGCCATCCTGCGTGACACTGCAGTGCCACTCCTAGATGGGCACGGTGTTTGTGTCGGCCACTAGGGTCGCTTATCTTACTCACACAGCTACCTCATTGCGCCTCTTTTTTTCTTTGCGTCATGTGCTGTTTGGGGAGTGTTTTTTGGAAGGGCCATCCTGCGTGACACTGCAGTGCCACTCCTAGATGGGCCCGGTGTTTGTGTCGGCCACTAGGGTCGCTTATCTTACTCACACAGCTACCTCATTGCGCCTCTTTTTTTCTTTGCGTCATGTGCTGTTTGGGGAGGGTTTTTTGGAAGGGCCATCCTGCGTGACACTGCAGTGCCACTCCTAGATGGGCCCGGTGTTTGTGTCGGCCACTAGGGTCGCTTATCTTACTCACACAGCTACCTCATTGCGCCTATTTTTTTCTTTGCGTCATGTGCTGTTTGGGGAGTGTTTTTTGGAAGGGCCATCCTGCGTGACACTGCAGTGCCACTCCTAGATGGGCACGGTGTTTGTGTCGGCCACTAGGGTCGCTTAGCTTAGTCATCCAGCGACCTAGGTGCAAATTTTAGGACTAAATATAATATTGTGAGGTGTGAGGTATTCAGAATAGACTGAAAATGAGTGGAAATTATGGTTTTTGAGGTTAATAATACTTTGGGATCAAAATGACCCCCAAATTCTATGATTTAAGCTGTTTTTTAGTGTTTTTTTTAAAAAAACACCCGAATCCAAAACACACCCGAATCCGACAAAAAAAAATCGGTGAGGTTTTGCCAAAACGCGGTCGAACCCAAAACACGGCCGCGGAACCGAACCCAAAACCAAAACACAAAACCCGAAAAATTTCAAGTGCACATCTCTAATATATATATATATATATATATATGGGGATAGAGGTATCAGCGACCAACGGTGTTTCTAAAAATAAATGTCTCAATAAGGCTAAATACTAAAATTAACTGTTTTAAAACAAAAGTATAAATGGAGAATTTTTGAGGTAAAAAGTATAACAATGAGTTTATTCTAAAAATATACAATAATTTTTAAACTAAAACACATATAAGGATCCACAACATGTATAAGAGAAGGTTAAGGACATAAATACTTCTAAAAAAAACCCTAAAAGGACATGACTAAAATAATAAGAAACTTCGAGCTTATCTTTAATGTAGAGAGTCAATGAGGTACAACCAACGCGTTTCATCTGTCTGACTTCATCAAGTCCCAGTTCCGGAGCCTGTGTCCAAGACAGCCTAGGTCCATCTGGGTGACTCCATGCCGAGCCTGCAGTTTTGCCAGTGGGGAGATATATATGCGCAAAATTCGTCTTTTTATTGTAAGTTTGATGTACTATTAAACCTGTGCTTTTTAAAAGATAACGTGCACTATTGCATTTCCTTTTATGGTGTACCCTTTTATGAGCTATTTTAGCTCTTTCAAATCCATGAAAGTGGGACTCCTTTTGTTGTAGGTCGGATTAAAAAAGGTCTGACGTATCTGGTCCTGTCTTCATAAAAAAAGGTACTTTATACATTATGTATTTCGTCACCTATGGGTGTTTAATGGTGAATTTATTTTTATAGGAGCACTTGAAATCTATGTATCTTCTTGTATGCCATAATGTGTTATAAGGGGCACTACTGTGTGGCTCTGCCAGATTGTGAATGGGCTCTGTGTGGCAGAGCTTGAATGGGCTCTATTGTGTGGTTTAACGTTAATGGGCTCTACTGTGGTGTGACGTGAATAAGGGGCACTACTGTGTGACATAACCTGAATGGGGGGGGGGTAGGGGGGAGCAGGCTTAAGACTTGCCTAGGGTGCCGAGAACCCTTGCACCGGCCGTGCCTGAATGACAGAGCAAAACAGGGGCCCGGGAGGCAGGCCTGCACATATGGGGGTTGGGAGGCCAGTTCAACACATGTGCAGTGAAGTCACAGCCACATCAGAAAGCAAAATGTGGCCCCTGGTTCCTTGAGGCTGGAGCTCCATTATCCATTCTTAAAATCATTAATTCCAAATGGATATATTTTCAAATGTAGGTTTAGTCTTCCAAATCCAGAATACTTTAGACCAGAAGTACTGTATATTGGATATCGGATTTTTCTGTCTTTTGAAATATTTGCATAAGATAATAAGATATCTTGGGGATGGCACCCAAGTGTACACTTAGCCTAAAGGTTATTGACTTGTATATAATATTTTTAATAATTTTGAGTATTAAAGTTTGAGTACAATGAACCATCAGAAAGCAAAGGTGTCACTATCTCAGTCATGCTCAAAAAAATTAGTACAGGTTGAGTATCCCTTATCCAAAATGCTTGGGACCAGAGGTATTTTGGATATCGGATTTTTCCATATTTTGGAATAATTGTATACCATAATGGGATATCATGGTGATGGGACCTAAATCTAAGCACAGAATACATTTATGTTTCATATACACCTTATACACACAGCCTGAAGGTCATTTTAGCCAATATTTTTTATAACTTTGTGCATTAAACAAAGTGTGTCTACATTCACACAATTCATTTATGTTTCATATACACCTTATACACACAGCCTGAAGGTCATTTAATACAATATTTTTTAATAACTTTGTGTATTAAACAAAGTTTGTGTACATTGAGCCATTAAAAAACAAAGGTTTCACTATCTCACTCTCACTCAAAAAAGTCTGTATTTCGGAATATTCCGTATTTCGGAATATTTGGATATGGGATACTCAACCTGTATTTCGGAAATTTGGATATGTGAGACTGAACCAGTATACTGTATCACTATGCATAAGATAAGCATACTGGCCTTTTGTGACATAGTGGATTAATAAAGAAGTGTGGGTGGTTAATAACCAGATGGCCTCAATAAGAACACCTGCTTCCAGGAGTACCCTGACTAACCAATACAGGGCGGTATTCTATTACATGCGGTAAATTACAGCAAGGTAAAAACTGGCTTTTTATCCCAATAGTGCTATCGGGCTATCCAATTATAGCCCATTTTACCGTGCAGTAAATGACCCGTAATCGGCCAAAAACACATGAAATTCGGCATAAGTTCCCGGACCCATGTGTTATCAGATGAAAAAATGGGTCTCCTGGGGCTGCTTATCGGGGATTCTGCTTCATCATAATCCCCGTTAAGTGACAATTTATGGGGCTAATTGGATAGCCCCAGGGGGATCTATTAGCTGTGGTAATTTACTTATAATAGGATACCGCCCACACATTTATCAGTGCCAATAGGGATGCCATAGAAATGGTATGTGAACTATTCCTATTGCAGGACATATGTTGGCCCAAACTACATCGGTAATTAAACCACAACCCCCAACCACTTCCATTTCCAATAAGCACAGAGCCTTCTCGTGAAGAACAAATGGCACTTCAAGGAGCATGCAGCGGCTCCTGCACATAATCGGTAGAGCAGAGTAGGGGCCGTGGCAGAATGGACAGAACCAAATATTGCTCGGTGTCCTGGCAATGTTGTGTTTTACCTCTAGTCTGTACAGGTGCCATGTCTTGGCAAAGTCTTGAAACTGAGCATATATTTAGGGTTTTGGACTGTATCTAACCTCTTGGACTCTCTGGAAAGTATCTGACCTCCTGACAAGTGGTGTAGCTAAAATGGGTGCAAGGTGTGTTTGGCTCTATATATGGGGTTTACCAGAACAACCCAAGTGTGGTTACCTTGAAACATGTTGGGTAGGAAATGCCGACTGCAGCATCCCGATGCTTAGAATCCCGACATGGGGAAGCATGGTCCACGCTCGTTTGGGATCCAAGGGGTTGGGATCCCGGCGCCAGGATGGTTCTCCATGTTGGGATGCCGGCGCTGGCATTTTGATCTGTGTCAGGATTCCGAAGACGTTATTTTGACTGCTGGGATCCCTACCAGATCCCCTTGAAACGATCTGAGTAAGTGAGAACTGTTCTTGCTTTTGGTTGCTTAATACCTATTGCCTTATTAATGTGACTCTCTGCTACAGGGATTGAAGTTTGTAGGGGTTAAATCTAGTGATGAGCGGGTTCGGTTCCTCAGAATCCGAACCCCCCCGAACTTCACCCTTTTTTGCACGGGTCCGAGCAGACTCGGATCTTCCCGCCTTGCTCGGTTAACCCAAGCGCGCCCGTATGTCATCATCCCGCGGTCGGATTTTCGCGAGATTCGTATTCTATATAAGGAGCTGCGCATCGCCGCCATTTTTCACTCGTGCATTGGAGATGATCGTGAGAGGACGTGGCTGGCGTCCTCTCAGTTTCTATGTTCAGTGTGCTGCAAATATCTGTGCTCAGTGTGCTGCAAATATCTGTGTTCAGTGTACTGCAAATATCTGTGCTCAGTGTGCTGCAAATATCTACGTTCTCTGCCTGAAAAACACTCCATATCTGTGCTCAGTGTGCTGCAAATATCTGTGCTCAGTGTGCTAATTGCTTTATTGTGGGGACTGGGGACCAGCAGTATTATATAGTAGGAGGACAGTGCAGAGTTTTGCTGACCAGTGACCACCAGTATTATACGTTCTCTGCCTGAAAAACACTCCATATCTGTGCTGCATTGTAGTATATAGTAGGAGGACAGTGCAGAATTTTGCTGACCACCAGTATATATATAGCAGTACGGTACAGTAGTCCACTGCTCTACCTCTGTGTCGTCAAGTGTACTATCCCATCCATACCTGTGGTGCATTTAAGTTTTGCACAGTATATATATAGTAGGAGGACAGTGCATAATGTTGCTGACCACCAGTATATAATATATAGCAGTACGGTACAGTAGGCCACTGCTCTACCTACCTCTGTGTCGTCAAGTATACTATCCCATCCATACCTGTGGTGCATTTAAGTTTTGCACAGTATATATATAGTAGGAGGACAGTGCATAATTTTGCTGACCACCAGTATACAATATATAGCAGTACGGTACAGTAGGCCACTGCTCTACCTACCTCTGTGTCGTCAAGTATACTATCCATCCATTCCTGTGGTGCATTTAAGTTTTGCACAGTATATATATAGTAGGAGGACAGTGCATAATTTTGCTGACCACCAGTATATAATATATAGCAGTACGGTACAGTAGGCCTCTGCTCTACCTACCTCTGTGTCGTCAAGTATACTATCCATCCATACCTGTGGTGCATTTCAGTTGTGCGCAGTATATATAGTAGTAGGCCATTGCTATTGATATATTACTGGCATATAATTCCACACATTAAAAAATGGAGAACAAAAATGTGGAGGGTAAAATAGGGAAAGATCAAGATCCACTTCCACCTCGTGCTGAAGCTGCTGCCACTAGTCATGGCCGAGACGATGAAATGCCATCAACGTCATCTGCAAAGGCCGATGCCCAATGTCATAGTAGAGAGCATGTAAAATCCAAAAAAATAAAGCTTAGTAAAATGACCCAAAAATCTAAATCTAAGTCTGAGGAGAAGAGTAAACTTGCCAATGTGCCATTTACGACACGGAGTGGCAAGGAACGGCTGAGGGCCTGGCCTATGTTCATGGCTAGTGGTTCAGCTTCACATGAGGATGGAAGCACTCATCCTCCTGCTAGAAAACTTAAAAGAGTTAAGATGGCAAAAGCACAGCAAAGAACTGTGCGTTCTTCTAAATCACAAATCCCCAAGGAGAGTCCAATTGTGTCGGTTGCGATGCCTGACCTTCCCAACACTGGACGGGAAGAGGTGGCGCCTTCCACCATTTGCACGCCCCCTGCAAGTGCTGGAAGGAGCATCAGAGGATGGAGGAGCAGCAAAAGGCCATTCAAGCCTATACAGCTACCTACGATATAGGCAAAGGAGGGGGAATGCACCTGACTCAAGCGCAGTGGAGAATGATTTCAACGTTGTGCAAGGTTCTGCAACCCTTTGAACTTGCCACACGTGAAGTCAGTTCAGACACTGCCAGCCTGAGTCAGGTCATTCCCCTCATCAGGCTTTTGCAGAAGAAGCTGGAGACATTGAAGGAGGAGCTAAAACAGAGCGATTCCGCTAGGCATGTGGGACTTGTGGATAGAGCCCTTAATTCGCTTAACCAGGATTCACAGGTGGTCAATCTGTTGAAATCAGAGCACTACATTTTGGCCACCGTGCTCGATCCTAGATTTAAAACCTACGTTGTATCTCTCTTTCCGGCAGACACAAGTCTGCAGAGGTTCAAAGACCTGCTGGTGAGAAAATTGTCAAGTCAAGTGGAACGTGACCCATCAACAGCTCCTCCTTCACATTCTCCCGCAACTGGGGCTGCGAGGAAAAGGCTAAGAATTCCGAGCCCACTCGCTGGGCAGTCTGGAGCGAGTGCTGACATCTGGTCCGGACTGAAGGACCTGCCAACGATTACTGACATGTCGTCTACTGTCACTGCATATGATTCTCTCACCATTGAAAGAATGGTGGAGGATTATATGAGTGACCGCATCCAAGTAGGCACGTCAGACAGTCCGTATGTGTACTGGCAGGAAAAAGAGGCAATTTGGAGGCCCTTGCACAAACTGGCTTTATTTTACCTAAGTTGCCCCCCCTCCAGTGTGTACTCCGAAAGAGTGTTTAGTGCAGCCGCTCACCTTGTCAGCAATCGGTGTACGAGGTTACTTCCAGAAAATGTGGAGAAGATGATGTTCATCAAAATGAATTATAATCAATTCCTCCGTGGAGACATTCACCAGCAGCAATTGCCTCCAGAAAGTACACGGGGACCTGAGATGGTGGATTCCAGTGGGGACGAATTAATAATCTGTGAGGAGGGGGATGTACACAGTGAAAGGGGTGAGGAATCGGAGGATGATGATGAGGTGGATATCTTGCCTCTGTAGAGCCAGTTTGTGCAAGGAGAGATTGATTGCTTCTTTTTTGGTGGGGGCCCAAACCAACCAGTCATTTCAGTCACAGTTGTGTGGCAGACCCTGTCGCTGAAATGATGGGTTTGTTAAAGTGTGCATGTCCTGTTTATACAACATAAGGGTGGGTGGGAGGGCCCAAGGACAATTCCATCTTGCACCTCTTTTTTCTTTTCATTTTTCTTTGCATCATGTGCTGTTTGGGGACTATTTTTTGAAGTGCCATCCTGTCTGACACTGCAGTGCCACTCCTAGATGGGCCAGGTGTTTGTGTCGGCCTTTTGGGTCGCTTAGCTTAGTCACACAGCTACCTCATTGCGCCTCTTTTTTCTTTGCATCATGTGCTGTTTGGGGACTATTTTTTTGAAGTGCCATCCTGTCTGACACTGCAGTGCCACTCCTAGATGGGCCAGGTGTTTGTGTCGGCACTTGGGTCGCTTAGCTTAGTCACACAGCTACCTCATTGCGCCTCTTTTTTTCTTTGCATCATGTGCTGTTTGGGGACTATTTTTTTTGAAGTGCCATCCTGTCTGACACTGCAGTGCCACTACTAGATGGGCCAGGTGTTTGTGTCGGCCACTTGGGTCGCTTAGCTTAGTCACACAGCTACCTCATTGCGCCTCTTTTTTTCTTTGCATCATGTGCTGTTTGGGGACTATTTTTTTGAAGTGCCATCCTGTCTGACACTGCAGTGCCACTCCTAAATGGGCCAGGTGTTTGTGTCGGCCACTTGTGTCGCTTAGCTTAGTCACACAGCTACCTCATTGCGCCTCTTTTTATCTTTGCATCATGTGCTGTTTGAGGACTATTTTTTTGAAGTGCCATCCTGTCTGACACTGCAGTGCCACTCCTAGATGGGCCAGGTGTTTGTGTCGGCCACTTGGGTCGCTTAGCTTAGTCACACAGCTATCTCATTGCGCCTCTTTTTTTCTTTGCATCATGTGCTGTTTGGGGACAATTTTTTTTAATCTGCCATCCTGCCTGGCACTGCAGTGCCACTCCTAGATGGGCCAGGTGTTTGTGTCGGCCACTTGGGTCGCTTAGCTTAGTCATCCAGCGACCTCGGTGCAAATTTTAGGACTAAAAATAATATTGTGAGGTGTTAGGTGTTCAGAATAGACTGGAAATGAGTGTAAATTATGGGTATTGAGGTTAATAATACTATGGGATCAAAATGACCCCCAAATTCTATGATTTAAGCTGTTTTTGAGGGTTTTTTGTAAAAAAACACCCGAATCCAAAACACACCCGAATCCGACAAAAAATTTTCAGAGAGGTTTTGCCAAAACGCGTCCGAATCCAAAACACGGCCGCGGAACCGAATCCAAAACCAAAACACAAAACCCGAAAAATTTCTGGTGCACATCATTAGTTAAATCTAGTATGTAGGTGACAGATATAGAGATACAAGAAAACCACAAACGTAAAGCAATGTACTCAGTTAATGTTAAAGGAAGCATCTACAAAGCAATACATTAAACTTGTCTGAAGGCAGCAACACATTTTAGGTCTGGCTGGGCTGTTTGATTCATTAGAAACATTTTCATATTAATGAAACTAACCCAAAGTTTTTCTCTACAGATTGAATCATTTGCTCTCAACACTATTTGCTTAATACATAATATACATTAATTTGTTTTGATTTGCAATACTTTAGTAAGCATCAGATAACTGTACCGCACAGAGCAGCTGGTGTATTTATGCACTAAAAACTTTAAATTACTAATAAGAACAGATTTTATGTCTATTTAATTAGTTTTTTTCCTGAATAAATCTAAGATTTATGTCTGATGATCATTTTGCATCTGAGATGAAAACAGAAGTAATTAATATTTTTATAACTCCGAGGCTGGTTCACTAACAATGAAAAATATGTATTTATGCAAGACTGAAAAAAATCTGAGTCGCTAATTAATACATTTGCTCATTTGTAGATTGCTTTTAAACATTTCCCCGTGGACCTTGGGTTTTCTCCTACGTCCTGTAAAATAGTCAACTGCAAACAGCTTTTGCTTCATTTATTTTATGTGGTCTCTTGTGTGTGAAGCCAGTTTAGTTTTACATTTTATTGTTTTAAAACTTATTTTGCCTTGTAACATGTGTACAAAGCAGAGTACTGAGATAAAGTCTATGCGGAACCTCTTCGGGAATGATGCAGGGTTGAATGCAAGTCTATTTGCAGACCATATTTTGCGCGTTTCTGCCATGCGTGCGCTGAAACCAAATTTACGAAGCTACAGATGTGTCCTCATACATCTTTCTTCAATATGAGTGATCTGAAAGGACCCATGCAACACCGTTAGCGCCGGGGGTCTTTTTTATGCAGAAAATGCATCTTATTTGCATCGCTATGTGAATATGACGCACAAGTAGACTGCTGATTAAAATGATATGCGACATGCCTATGGTGGTTATTCCGAGTTGTTCCCTCGCTAGCTGATTTTCGCAACATTGCACACGCTAGGCCGCTGCCCTCTGGGAGTGTATCTTAGCTTAGCAGAATTGTGAACGAGAGAGTAGCAGAATTGCGAATAAATAATTCTTAGCAGTTTCTGAGTAGCTCGAGACTTACTCCTACACTGCGATCAGCTCAGCCCGTTTCATTCCTGGTTTGATGTCACAAACACGCCCTGCGTTCGGCCAGCCACTCCCCCGTTTCTCCAGACACTCCCGCGTTTTATTCTGGCACGCCTGCGTTATTCTGCACACTCCCATAAAACGGCCAGTTTCCGCCCAGAAACACCCACTTCCTGTCAATCACACTCCGATCACTTCAACGATGAAAATTCTTAGTTCGGACTTGAGTAAATCTACTAACTTTTGTGCTAAAATACTTAGCGCATGCTCGCTGCGTACCATGCGCATGCACCTTTTTGCCTTAATCGCTCCGTTGCGAAAATCGGCAATGAGCTAACAACTCGGAATGACCCCCTATATTCTGTGTGCGACTGTGGCCACATCTGCATACGAAATGGTACGTTAATGTTTTTCTTTTTTTTAGGAAATCACTGTAATGTACCATTGGTCTGACTGGGAATCACACCTTCCACACAGGTTTACTGCTGATCCTGAGAAGTGTGCCATTGGAATGGTGGAGCTGAAATACTTTGGATATATTACAGGCAGAGGGCAGGTAAAACCTCCGCCCAGTAAGTTGGAGGCGGTCCTCACATGGCCTAAACCCAAATGTAAATCTCAGCACAGTACATTCCTTGGTCTAGTGGGTTACTACCGCAGATTATTAGGCCCTACACACTGGCCGATTTGTTTGAAAGATATGAACGATCTCGTTCATAAATGAACGAGAACTCGTTCATATCTTTCAGTGTGGAGGCTCCAGCGATGAACGATGCGCGGTCCCCCGCCGCCGGGTCGCTCGTCGGCCGTATCCGCCGTCGGGCAGATCGGCAGCGGGTCGGCCAGTGTGTAGGGCCCATGAGTCACGATTTTGCCACTAAGGCGGCACCACTAGCTGAGTTTCTGAAAAAAAACAGTCCCCAGACAAGATAATATGGTCTAGACCAGCAGAAGCCGCATGGCAGGATTTAAGGCATGCCTTGCGTGCAGAGCCTGTTTTGTGGCTCCTGATTTCGAGAAGCAATTTATATTGCAGACAGATGCCTCAGGTACAGGATTGGGGGCATTCCTTTCCCAAGTGGTTGGAAGGTAAGAGAAACCCATCATCTACCTTAGTCATATATTGCTGCCGAGGGAACGCAAGTACTTAACTGTAGAACAGGAGTACTTGGCAATCAAGTGGGCAGTAGACTTGTTTAAATATTATTTGTTGGGGCAAGAGTTCTTACTAATTACAGATCATGCCTTTACAGTGGCTGCACACAAACACTCCGAACACATGCAGTAGCTGCTCTTCAGAATCAGAATCAGCTTTATTGGCCAAGTATATTTGCGTATACTAGGAATTTGTCTTCGGTTTGACATACAACCACCAAGTAGGTAACAGATAAGCGGAGGGGGGGGCAAGTAAAGTCAGACAGATGGTATACCATGGGGACACAAGTGAGTTACATGTACATCTAGTCAAATAATGTTCAGGAGTTCAGCAGGCGGACCGCTTGGGGAAAGAAACTTTTGAGGCTTCTGGTGTACCCGGCGGGGACGGCCCTGTAATGCCTGCCTGAAGGAAGCAAGTTAAACATGCTGTGGCCGGGGTGCAGCTTGTCCTTTACTATCTTCGTTGCCCGCTTTTTAGCTATAGACAGGTACAGGTCCTGGACTGAGGGAACGTCTGCCCCAATGATCTTCTCTGTGGTTCTGACCACCTTTTGGAGCCTGCATCTGTCCCTCGCGCTGGCGGAGCCGTACCATCGAGGAGCACAGTACCGACTCCACAATCGCGGAGTAGAAGAGGAGCAGAAGAACAACCTCTGCTGCGCATTCCCGACAGTGGCATCAGCATTGGACCCCCATTTAAGGTACAGGGAGATAGTGGTCCCCAGGAACTTGAAGGAGTCCACTAGCGATACCACACTGTCAGCAATCGTTAGCGGAGGTGCACTAGCTGACTTCTGCCTGAAGTCTACTATCATCTCGACAGTTTTGAGGGGGTTGAGCTCAAGGTTGTTGTGGCTGCACCACAGGGCCAACCGGTCTACTTCCTGTCTATAGGCCGATTCATCCCCGTCCTTGATGAGGCAGATGACGGTGGTGTCATCGGCGAATTTGATGATCTTTATTGATTTCGCCTCTGAGGTGCAGTCATTTGTGTACAGGGAGAAGAGCAGGGGTGAGAGGACACAGCCCTGAGGGGCCCCTGTGCTAATGGACTGCGCTTGAGAGGTGAATTCCCCCGCTTTCACCACCTGTGTAATGTCTGTCCGGAAGTCTACTATCCAGGAACAGGTAACTTCAGGGACCCCTAGCCGAAGTAATTTGCAGTGGAGGATGCTGGGGGCAATTGTATTGAAGGCCAAGCTGAAATCGACAAACAGGTCCCTTGCGTGGATACCGGGACACACCGATTCTATCTACCGATTCTTATATATCCAATGGGGGATGTACTATGCAGTAATAAAAGTGGAGTATTTAGCCATTGAAGAAGTTGTCCATGGCAACCAATCAGCTGCTCTGTATGATTTTATGGTATGAAAATTCTAAATGTTATCAATGCTGATTGGTTGCCATGGGCAACTTCTCCACTGGCTCATTTCTCCATTTTTATCACTGCTTAGTACATCTCCCCCAAACTCTCTTTAACATTTCACTTACTCCACTAGTTTGATGCCCTAGGGTAGTCTGCCCCAGACTTGAACCCTTTGAATGTTAGGGATTTACCCAATGAGGTTACCTGGACGTGGTGGTTAAGCCCATAACCTTGGCCATGATTATGCTAAATACCTCTATATATTGCAAAATGTATTGCAAAGTGTATTATAATAATTCTAATTAGTAATCTTTTTTCTCTTTGTGTGTAGCTCTCCTAGTCCACTAGGAGGTTGGAAGAGAATGAATCATGTATAAGCATTGTTGGACCCCACAGTTTACACCAGTGGAGAATAAAACATGATGGTGCATGCATCTGGGTGCACAGCTGGTCTTGTTAAGGAAGTGAAAGCACTGATCACTTCTGGTGCAGCCAAAGTGCTATAAATGCAAAGCTGGATCACCTTACACCAGGGGCGTTTCTACAGCGGAGGGGGCCCGTGTGCACCTCCGGGTGGGCCCCCTCCTCTGTACGGCACTGTAGACTCCGGCATTGTGCCGGTGTCTACTGCACATGCGCAGGCCTCCGGAAACATGGCGCCCGCCATGAACTGGAGACCAATTTGACTACCGCGCATGCGCGGCGGACGTTTTGGCGCTGGACTCCGGAAAGGTAAGTGTTAAAATGGGTGCAATGGGTGCAGTGTGGGCCCCCCCTGGACCCAGGGGCCCGTGTGCACAGCACCCATTGCACCCATTATAGAAACGCCAATGCCTTACACCATATAAGCTGCGCTCAGACTGATTTTTCGGGGAGTGTATTTGAATTGGTTCCGGTATGAATGGTCGACCATGTTATGGTCGACAGTCATTAGGTCGACCACTATTGGTCGACATTGACATGGTCGACATGGACACATGGTCGACACATGAAAATGGTCGACACATGAAAAGGTCAACGTGTGTTTTTTAACTCTTTTTGGTGTCGTTTTTTGCGTAAAGTGACTGGGAACCCCAATTAGTGCACTGCGTCCCCTCGCATGGTGCCTTCGCTCCGCTACCGCTTCGCTCGGCACAGATTACCGTTCCAATCGTAGTCCACGTGGATCGTAAAGTATGGAAAAGTTCCCCAAAAGAAAAAAAAGTTAAAAAACGCATGTCGACCTTTCCATGTGTCGACATTTCACATGTCGACCATGTCAATGTCGACCAATAGTGGTCGATCTAATGACTGTCGACCATAACATGGTCGACCATCTGAACGGATACCATTTGAATCACTACAGATCAATTCCTCTTGTGTAAAGTACACTCTAGCGTTTTTCTTTAGATATTATAAGTATACGCATGAAAAGGGAGCACTGACTTATGTTGCATGCTGTTCCAAGCAACATAAAATGTAAAAAACTTGCAGCTGTTGAAACAAAAGTGTCTGTCTGCACATATACTAATATATAAAGAGAAAGTTTAATTAAAGTAGAGATGGTTTACCCTGGTGCCTCTATCGGTGGTTATACATGTAGATTGCTTTTTCAGTGTACTGTATGAAGGACAGGACACTGCAGCTGTGATAAGTGTGTCTAATACATGCTATCTTAGAGACCACTAACACAATATGGACACTGGTCTGAGGGGGGGGCTTCTGGGGTGGAGGCAAGTTGGCAAATAGGTCACTGCCGCCATCCGAGATGTGCATATATTTACAATTCACATGTGACATTAGGTTAAGATCAATGCTATCAGCTTGATAAAAATGTAATGGCAGGGCGCTTTAGGACGTTACTGCCAACTGTCACATTTTACAACTGATCTTTGGTTGATTTGATTTTGACTTCATACAAGGCTTCTTGGGTCAGAGGTGTCAGTAGCCCAGCTCTTATTTTGATACGTCTTAAGGGAAGGCTAAAAAGAGATAGGCACTGAATGATTGTCATTCACTTTTATAGCTCAGTGCACTATGTGGCCACACAGACATGGACTGGTTATTACACTTGGGGGTTAATGGGAAAATTGGACAAAATCTATCCACTCTGTGATGAGAACAAGCAGTCTGACCACTTCTGGTACACAGTAGGGGGTGTTAGTGCACGGAGGTCTATGTACTAAGCATTGGAGATAGATCAAGAGGAGAGAGATAAAGTACCAGCCATATTCCAAACACAGCCTGTAACATGGCAGTTAGGAGCTGATTAGCTGGTACTGTGTATCTCTGTCTACTTTATCGCTAAGACTAAGGGGTCTATTTACAGAGCATCGGATGGAGATAAAGTACCAGCCAATCAGCTCCTAACTGTCATTTTTCAAACCCAGCCTGTGACATGTTAGTTAGGAGCAGATTGGCTGGTACTTTATCTCCATCCAAGGCTTAGTAAATACACCCCTTAGTACATAGAACCCCAGTGTCGGAATAGGGCATGTAGGGCCCAACGGGCGGTATGCAGTGGTAGGGGCCCATGTTTAGGGGTGTGGCCAGTCTTTAGAAGGAGTGTGTCCAGCCGCCACATTGGTTTGCCTAACCATTTTGCATGGGTTGGGCCCCTTGATAAATATATACAGTAAATACTGTAGTGCATGCTCGATAATGTACTAGATTAATAGCTGCACAGTCTAAAACCTGATCCCTGGAGGTGGGAGTGGGTCACCAGCAGACCTTAGGGCCCACCAGTGGTTTCCCCTGTACCCCTGTGGGCCAGTCCAACCCTGTAGAACCCTAGTAGACAAACAGGCACCCTAGGACTGTATTAGTGTACATGACCAACAATAAGTCAATCTGATCCTAGTGGATTATTATGGAGCATTATGCTCAATTAGTAGTGACATGCACTGTGTTATCAGGCTAATAGATCATATCACCACTGATATGGAAGCATGTACAGTATAGCCAGCTGCAGACTAGTTCCAGATACCCATAACAATGAAAGTATTGTATCCAGACCTACAAACATTACAGTTACAGTATACAAGCTAACTGTCGTTGGAGGCTTTCTACTCCTAAATATGATGCTTTAGCCACGGGTAAGTTTATTACATTAAAAAAATGGAGTTTCCTTTCTTTTACATTCATTTATCTGTACAGTCTTTGATGTTTCAGAAGCATTTTACAAAGCAGCTGAGTATCATAGTTCAGGTCTATATTGAGAAATCAGTTGCTTGAAGTATGATTAACTCAGTGGCTGGAAATGAAATATTCTTCCTTACGTTCCTTTTAAAGACAGAGTGAAGAATAGAATTCCGGAGTCCCCTTTCCATGCTCTCTAGTATTTAACCTCTGTCTCTGCAACATTAGTCACAAAGAGACAAAGCTCTGTCTTCCTCGGCTTCACCATAATCATCTGCCCAAGATGCACATTTAGATGACATCCAAATTGTTCAAGCTCAATGGAAAGGTGACTTTAATGCAAATTAAGAGAAGGGTAATCAGGGCTATTGATCTCTCCGTCCTGTGGCTGTCACATGTTCTTAAAGGTATTTTACTCAATCATTTTGGATCCTCAGTGCTTTACACAAAAGAGCAAATTAAGGAGGTCATTCCGAGTCGTTCGCTCGGAAAATTTCTTCGCATCGCAGCGTTTTTCCGCTTAGTGCGCATGTGCAATGTCCGCACTGCGACTGCGCCAAGTAAATTTGCTATGAAGTTTGGATTTTTACTCACGGCTTTTTCTTCGCTCAGGTGATCGTAATGTGATTGACAGGAAATGGGTGTTACTGGGCGGAAACAGGCCGTTTTATGGGCGTGTGGGAAAAAACGCTACCGTTTCCGGAAAAAACGCAGGAGTGGCCGGAGAAACGGAGGAGTGTCTGGGCGAACGCTGGGTGTGTTTGTGACGTCAAACCAGGAACGACAAGCAGTGAAATGATCGCAGATGCCGAGTAAGTCTGAAGCTACTCAGAAACTGCTACGAGGTGTGTAATCGCAATATTGCGAATATATCGTTCGCAATTTTAAGAAGCTAAGATTCACTCCCAGTAGGCGGCGGCTTAGCGTGTGCAATACTGCTAAAATCGCCTTGCGAGCGAACAACTCGGAATGAGGGCCTTAATGTAGCGACTATAGGTGGAAATGTACAAAGCCATGGAGAGTGATAAAGTGGATGGATAAAAGTACCAGCCAATCAGCTCCCAACTGCCATGTTACAGGCCGAGTTTGAAAAATGACAGGAGCTGATTGGTTGGTAGTTTATCCCTCCACTTTATCACTCACTAAGGCTTAGTACATATGCCCCTTAAGTGTCTCATTCTGTATTTGTACTGTATGCACTATCCCATAATTGAACCACCCAAGATCCATGAGTCTCCTGGGTGTTCTGGGAAAGTAGGCAAGTACACATCACAAACACCCATATTCATTGTAAGGGGATTAGTTTATGTGCAAAATGCAACTGCAATACTTAATCGACGTTCTGGCTGCCCTCTTCGGAAGGTGGGCAGCCAGGTCAGTACAAAGGGGAGCGTGGCGCATGATGGGGAGCGTGGTAGAGCTAAATGATGTAAAGTTGTGGGCGGGACAGGGGGCGTAACTGCATGATCATGTCATAGTGGCCCTGCCCCCTGCCACACAATGCCAAGATTACTGGCACTGTAGGGCAGAGGGTGGGGCCATGATGAACCGATTCAGTGAGAATTGCGTCGTTGGACCCCCGGATCACCCCCTTTGGACCAGTGCATGGGTAGGTTGTGGGTAGTTGGGGGGGGATGCAGGCAGGTGGCATCGGGAAACACTTTCCATCCATCCAGGTGCAAGTGGCAGGATCACACAAATCTGCATGGGAGCATATGCTGTCACCCATTTTTCTGGTCATACTTCGCCAATTGGTGTAGTACTTAGTCTATGTAATGTGCACTTTATTTACTGCATGTAATATTTGCTATATATTTCATACTATGTGGACTCAGAGCAACCATCAGTGGCGGATTTTACCTATGGGCTGCAGGACTGCAGCCCCCCACCCCAGTAAAATTTTCCACTGCAGAGAGAGAGCCAGTTGCAGTCTGTGACTGCACTTGCACAGTGACTGGCAGTGATGACTTCTATTAGAAGTCCTACCTGCCAGTCAACTCCAGTGCAGGCAGTCCTATTGGGAAGGGCTTCCTGCCTCCGGGACTGTCGTACCGAGCTGCGATCCCCTGGGAGAGATCGGTAGATGCGCAGTCAAGTGGCAGCTTGACTGCACATGCGCAAACCCCGGGTTCTATGGAATGCAGCTGACAGTCCATAGAGCCCAGGGGTTTGCGCATGCGCAGTCAAGCATCCACTTGACTGTGCATGTGCGGCCCCCAGGGCCCGGCTGGCGGCAGCAGTGGATATCCTCATTTCCCAGGACCTTGACGCGGCAGCCCCCCTCCTCCTCAAAGGTAGGAGCCACCGCTGGTAGTCGTCATTCGTTATCACTTTAGAATTGCAATTGAATAGAAAGAAAACATTACCTCTGATGGTAACACTCCTTAGGGCGGCAGTAGTGCTATTTACAGAAGGAAGCCTATTAGTTCAATGACTTTTGTGGCTATATTTTTTTTTTATTTAAAGTAGGATCTCTTGTGGCTTTGCGTTTCACTAAGCATGTGCAAGCCTGGAACTCTCCCAGGACAGACATACTAAACCTTGAAGAGTGATAAAGTGAAGAGGGATAAAGTACCAACCAATCAGCTCCTAACAGTCATTGTTAAAACACAGCCTGCAACATGGCCATAAGGAGCTGATTGGCTGATACTTTATCTCTCTTCACTTTATCACTCTCCAGCGCTTAATGTAATAGGCAAGCACGACCCGCATGCTACCTACTGTATCACCTCATGGGGCCTAAGTGTGACTCTGACGGGCTCCCTGTCTTATTCCTAAATACAATAAAGCCATTTTCTTCTCCCTGTAAAATTTAGGAGGGCATGTACTAAACAGTGATAAAAGTGGAGAAGTGAACCAGTGGAGAAACTGCCCATGGCAACCAATCAGCTGCTCTGTATACATTTATGGTATGCAAATTATAAATGTTACATCAATGCTGATTGGTTGCCATGGGCAACTTCTCCACTGGCTCACTTCTCCACTTTTATCACTGCTTAGTACATGAGTACCTTGCAGATTTTTTGGAAAACACTTGGGTGGGTATAAATCTCCAGCATTGTGTATACTGCTTCTATATTACCTGACCTGACTTTTGTTTGTATTTTGAGTTGTGGTTTTGCCATAGTGCAGCCGTATTTCTCTGTCCTCTATATATTCAGTATGACACGATTAATAAATATTCTGCACATAAAATGATGTGCGTGAAATGAGTCTCTGTCAGCCTCGCGGATTAATACTTTGTCACAACAAACATCTCATAACTTCTTAAGCCTTCAAGCTTTATATTTCAGCAGTGTGGTTTATTGGGAAACACCACTGAAGGGCGCAAGAGAGAGATAAAGAGGGATATTGACTAAATGGCGATATCCATTAAGGGTTGTTAATAGTCATTTAGTTAAATGGTTATTAACGATTGCAAGCAGAGATGGTTGTGTAATGAGCAGCGAGCACAGAGGATCACAATTGATAGAACTCAGTAGGAAAACTGAGCTGATGTTAATGTTGGTGTACTATGGTAATACTTAGGACTGAGAGACTAAGCAAAATATACTTACAGTAAGGTCAGAGTGTCATGATTGCCAGCAGGCAGCTGAATCACAAGGAAAATATAACTTATTTTAAAAAGAAATAATAATATATATACTGTCACTGGTTTTGTATCCCTATCTAAGCACACATTACATCTAGAGATGAGCGCCTGAAATTTTTCGGGTTTTGTGTTTTGGTTTTGGGTTCGGTTCCGCGGCCGTGTTTTGGGTTCGACCGCGTTTTGGCAAAACCTCACCGAATTTTTTTTGTCGGATTCGGGTGTGTTTTGGATTCGGGTGTTTTTTTTTTAAAAACACTAAAAAACAGCTTAAATCATAGAATTTGGGGGTCATTTTGATCCCATATTATTATTAACCTCAAAAACCATAATTTCCACTCATTTTCAGTCTATTCTGAATACCTCACACCTCACAATATTATTTTTAGTCCTAAAATTTGCACCAAGGTCGCTGGATGACTAAGCTAAGCGACACTAGTGGCCGACACAAACACCTGGCCCATCTAGGAGTGGCACTGCAGTGTCACGCAGGATGTCCCTTCCAAAAAACCCTCCCCAATCAGCACATGACGCAAAGAAAAAAAGAGGCGCAATGAGGTAGCTGACTGTGTGAGTAAGATTAGCGACCCTAGTGGCCGACACAAACACCGGGCCCATTTAGGAGTGGCACTGCAGTGTCACGCAGGATGTCCCTTCCAAAAAACCCTCCCCAATCAGCACATGACGCAAAGAAAAAAAGAGGCGCAATGAGGTAGCTGACTGTGTGAGTAAGATTAGCGACCCTAGTGGCCGACACAAACACCGGGCCCATTTAGGAGTGGCACTGCAGTGTCACGCAGGATGTCCCTTCCAAAAAACCCTCCCCAATCAGCACATGACGCAAAGAAAAAAAGAGGCGCAATGAGGTAGCTGACTGTGTGAGTAAGATTAGCGACCCTAGTGGCCGACACAAACACCGGGCCCATTTAGGAGTGGCACTGCAGTGTCACGCAGGATGTCCCTTCCAAAAAACCCTCCCCAAACAGCACATGACGCAAAGAAAAATAAAAGAAAAAAGAGGTGCAAGATGGAATTGTCCTTGGGCCCTCCCACCCACCCTTATGTTGTATAAACAAAACAGGACATGCACACTTTAACCAACCCATCATTTCAGTGACAGGGTCTGCCACACGACTGTGACTGATATGACGGGTTGGTTTGGACCCCCCCCAAAAAAGAAGCAATTAATCTCTCCTTGCACAAACTGGCTCTACAGAGGCAAGATGTCCACCTCATCATCACCCTCCGATATATCACCGTGTACATCCCCCTCCTCACAGATTATCAATTCGTCCCCACTGGAATCCACCATCTCAGCTCCCTGTGTACTTTGTGGAGGCAATTGCTGCTGGTCAATGTCTCCGCGGAGGAATTGATTATAATTCATTTTAATGAACATCATCTTCTCCACATTTTCTGGATGTAACCTCGTACGCCGATTGCTGACAAGGTGAGCGGCGGCACTAAACACTCTTTCGGAGTACACACTTGTGGGAGGGCAACTTAGGTAGAATAAAGCCAGTTTGTGCAATGGCCTCCAAATTGCCTCTTTTTCCTGCCAGTATAAGTATGGACTGTGTGACGTGCCTACTTGGATGCGGTCACTCATATAATCCTCCACCATTCTTTCAATGGTGAGAGAATCATATGCAGTGACAGTAGACGACATGTCCGTAATCGTTGTCAGGTCCTTCAGTCCGGACCAGATGTCAGCATCAGCAGTCGCTCCAGACTGCCCTGCATCACCGCCAGCGGGTGGGCTCGGAATTCTGAGCCTTTTCCTCGCACCCCCAGTTGCGGGAGAATGTGAAGGAGGAGATGTTGACAGGTCGCGTTCCGCTTGACTTGACAATTTTCTCACCAGCAGGTCTTTCAACCCCAGCAGACTTGTGTCTGCCGGAAAGAGAGATCCAAGGTAGGCTTTAAATCTAGGATCGAGCACGGTGGCCAAAATGTAGTGCTCTGATTTCAACAGATTGACCACCCGTGAATCCTTGTTAAGCGAATTAAGGGCTCCATCCACAAGTCCCACATGCCTAGCGGAATCGCTCCGTGTTAGCTCCTCCTTCAATGTCTCCAGCTTCTTCTGCAAAAGCCTGATGAGGGGAATGACCTGACTCAGGCTGGCAGTGTCTGAACTGACTTCACGTGTGGCAAGTTCAAAGGGCATCAGAACCTTGCACAACGTTGAAATCATTCTCCACTGCGCTTGAGACAGGTGCATTCCACCTCCTATATCGTGCTCAATTGTATAGGCTTGAATGGCCTTTTGCTGCTCCTCCAACCTCTGAAGCATATAGAGGGTTGAATTCCACCTCGTTACCACTTCTTGCTTCAGATGATGGCAGGGCAGGTTCAGTAGTTTTTGGTGGTGCTCCAGTCTTCTGTACGTGGTGCCTGTACGCCGAAAGTGTCCCGCAATTTTTCTGGCCACTGACAGCATCTCTTGCACGCCCCTGTCGTTTTTTAAATAATTCTGCACCACCAAATTCAAGGTATGTGCAAAACATGGGACGTGCTGGAATTTGCCCATATTTAATGCACACACAATATTGCTGGCGTTGTCCGATGCCACAAATCCACAGGAGAGTCCAATTGGGGTAAGCCATTCCGCGATGATCTTCCTCAGTTGCCGTAAGAGGTTTTCAGCTGTGTGCGTATTCTGGAAACCGGTGATACAAAGCGTAGCCTGCCTAGGAAAGAGTTGGCGTTTGCGAGATGCTGCTACTGGTGCCGCCGCTGCTGTTCTTGCGGCGGGAGTCCATACATCTACCCAGTGGGCTGTCACAGTCATATAGTCCTGACCCTGCCCTGCTCCACTTGTCCACATGTCCGTGGTTAAGTGGACATTGGGTACAACTGCATTTTTTAGGACACTGGTGAGTCTTTTTCTGACGTCCGTGTACATTCTCGGTATCGCCTGCCTAGAGAAGTGGAACCTAGATGGTATTTGGTAACGGGGGCACACTGCCTCAATAAATTGTCTAGTTCCCTGTGAACTAACGGCGGATACCGGACGCACGTCTAACACCAACATAGTTGTCAAGGCCTCAGTTATCCGCTTTGCAGCAGGATGACTGCTGTGATATTTCATCTTCCTCGCAAAGGACTGTTGAACAGTCAATTGCTTACTGGAAGTAGTACAAGTGGGCTTACGACTTCCCCTCTGGGATGACCATCGACTCCCAGCAGCAACAACAGCAGCGCCAGCAGCAGTAGGCGTTACACGCAAGGATGCATCGGAGGAATGCCAGGCAGGAGAGGACTCGTCAGAATTGCCAGTGACATTGCCTGCAGGACTATTGGCATTCCTGGGGAAGGAGGAAATTGACACTGAGGGAGTTGGTGGGGTGGTTTGCGTGAGCTTGGTTACAAGAGGAAGGGATTTACTGGTCAGTGGACTGCTTCCGCTGTCACCCAAAGTTTTTGAACTTGTCACTGACTTATTATGAATGCGCTGCAGGTGACGTATAAGGGAGGATGTTCCGAGGTGGTTAACGTCCTTACCCCTACTTATTACAGCTTGACAAAGGGAACACACGGCTTGACACCTGTTGTCCGCATTTCTGTTGAAATAGTTCCACACCGAAGAGCTGATTTTTTTGGTATTTTCACCAGGCATGTCAACGGCCATATTCCTCCCACGGACAACAGGTGTCTCCCCGGGTGCCTGACTTAAACAAACCACCTCACCATCAGAATCCTCCTGGTCAATTTCCTCCCCAGCGCCAGCAACACCCATATCCTCCTCATCCTGGTGTACTTCAACACTGACATCTTCAATCTGACTATCAGGAACTGGACTGCGGGTGCTCCTTCCAGCACTTGCAGGGGGCGTGCAAATGGTGGAAGGCGCATGCTCTTCACGTCCAGTGTTGGGAAGGTCAGGCATCGCAACCGACACAATTGGACTCTCCTTGTGGATTTGGGATTTCAAAGAACGCACAGTTCTTTGCGGTGCTACTGCTTTTGCCAGCTTGAGTCTTTTCATTTTTCTAGCGAGAGGCTGAGTGCCTCCATCCTCATGTGAAGCTGAACCACTAGCCATGAACATAGGCCAGGGCCTCAGCCGTTCCTTGCCACTCCGTGTGGTAAATGGCATATTGGCAAGTTTACGCTTCTCCTCCGACAATTTTATTTTAGGTTTTGGAGTCCTTTTTTTACTGATATTTGGTGTTTTGGATTTGACATGCTCTGTACTATGACATTGGGCATCGGCCTTGGCAGACGACGTTGCTGGCATTTCATCGTCTAGGCCATGACTAGTGGCAGCAGCTTCAGCACGAGGTGGAAGTGGATCTTGATCTTTCCCTAATTTTGGAACCTCAACATTTTTGTTCTCCATATTTTAATAGGCACAACTAAAAGGCACCTCAGGTAAACAATGGAGATGGATGGATACTAGTATACAATTATGGACGGACTGCCGAGTGCCGACACAGAGGTAGCTACAGCCGTGAACTACCGTACTGTGTCTGCTGCTAATATAGACTGGTTGATAAAGAGATGTCGTAGTATGTATGTATGAAGAAGAAAGAAAAAAAAACCACGGTTAGGTGGTATACAATTATGGACGGACTGCCGAGTGCCGACACAGAGGTAGCCACAGCCGTGAACTACCGTACTGTACTGTGTCTGCTGCTAATATAGACTGGTTGATAAAGAGATGTCGTAGTATGTATGTATGAAGAAGAAAGAAAAAAAAACCATGGGTAGGTGGTATACAATTATGGACGGACTGCCGAGTGCCGACACAGAGGTAGCCACAGCCGTGAACTACCGTACTGTACTGTGTCTGCTGCTAATATAGACTGGTTGATAAAGAGATGTCGTAGTATGTATGTATGAAGAAGAAAGAAAAAAAAACCACGGTTAGGTGGTATACAATTATGGACGGACTGCCGAGTGCCGACACAGAGGTAGCCACAGCCGTGAACTACCGTACTGTACTGTGTCTGCTGCTAATATAGACTGGTTGATAAAGAGATGTCGTAGTATGTATGTATGAAGAAGAAAGAAAAAAAAAACACGGTTAGGTGGTATACAATTATGGACGGACTGCCGAGTGCCGACACAGAGGTAGCCACAGCCGTGAACTACCGTACTGTACTGTGTCTGCTGCTAATATAGACTGGTTGATAAAGAGATGTCGTAGTATGTATGTATGAAGAAGAAAGAAAAAAAAACCATGGGTAGGTGGTATACAATTATGGACGGACTGCCGAGTGCCGACACAGAGGTAGCCACAGCCGTGAACTACCGTACTGTACTGTGTCTGCTGCTAATATAGACTGGTTGATAAAGAGATGTCGTAGTATGTATGTATGAAGAAGAAAGAAAAAAAAACCACGGTTAGGTGGTATACAATTATGGACGGACTGCCGAGTGCCGACACAGAGGTAGCCACAGCCGTGAACTACCGTACTGTACTGTGTCTGCTGCTAATATAGACTGGTTGATAAAGAGATGTCGTAGTATGTATGTATAAAGAAGAAAGAAAAAAAAACCACGGTTAGGTGGTATACAATTATGGACGGACTGCCGAGTGCCGACACAGAGGTAGCCACAGCCGTGAACTACCGTACTGTACTGTGTCTGCTGCTAATATAGACTGGTTGATAAAGAGATGTCGTAGTATGTATGTATGAAGAAGAAAGAAAAAAAAACCACGGTTAGGTGGTATACAATTATGGACGGACTGCCGAGTGCCGACACAGAGGTAGCCACAGCCGTGAACTACCGTACTGTACTGTGTCTGCTGCTAATATAGACTGGTTGATAAAGAGATGTCGTAGTATGTATGTATAAAGAAGAAAGAAAAAAAAACCACGGTTAGGTGGTATACAATTATGGACGGACTGCCGAGTGCCGACACAGAGGTAGCCACAGCCGTGAACTACCGTACTGTACTGTGTCTGCTGCTAATATAGACTGGTTGATAAAGAGATGTAGTAGTATGTATGTATAAAGAAGAAAGAAAAAAAAAACACGGGTAGGTGGTATACAATTATGGATGGACTGCCGAGTGCCGACACAGAGGTAGCTACAGCCGTGAACTACCGTACTGTGTCTGCTGCGACTGGATGATAAATAATGATATAAAAAATATATATATATCACTACTGCAGCCGGACAGGTATATATATTATATAATGACGGACCTGCTGGACACTGTCTGTCAGCAGAATGAGTTTTTTATAGAATAAAAAAAAAAACACCACACAAGTGAAGTCACACGACGAGTGTTTAACTTTTTCAGGCAATCACAATATAGTATACTACTAACTATACTGGTGGTCAGTGTGGTCAGGTCACTGGTCAGTCACACTGGCAGTGGCACTCCTGCAGCAAAAGTGTGCACTGTTTAATTTTAATATAATATGTACTCCTGGCTCCTGCTATAACCTATAACTGGCACTGCAGTGCTCCCCAGTCTCCCCCACAATTATAAGCTGTGTGAGCTGAGCACAGTCAGATATATAATATATACATAGATGATGCAGCACACTGGGCTGAGCAGTGCACACAGATATGGTATGTGACTGTCTTGTACTCCTGGCTCCTGCTATAACCTATAACTGGCACTGCAGTGCTCCCCAGTCTCCCCCACAATTATAAGCTGTGTGAGCTGAGCACAGTCAGATATATAATATATACATAGATGATGCAGGCATGCAGCACACTGGGCTGAGCAGTGCACACAGATATGGTATGTGACTGAGTCACTGTGTGTACCGTTTTTTTCAGGCAGAGAACGGATATATTAAATAAAACAACTGCACTGCTGGTGGTCACTGTGGTCAGTCACTAAACTCTGCACTCTCTTCTACAGTATCAGCCTCAGGTCAATCTCTCTCTCTCTCTCCTAATCTAAATGGAGAGGACGCCAGCCACGTCCTCTCCCTATCAATCTCAATGCACGTGTGAAAATGGCGGCGACGCGCGGCTCCTTATATAGAATCCGAGTCTCGCGAGAATCCGACAGCGTCATGATGACGTTCGGGCGCGCTCGGGTTAACCGAGCAAGGCGGGAAGATCCGAGTCGCTCGGACCCGTGAAAAAAAACATGAAGTTCGTGCGGGTTCGGATTCAGAGAAACCGAACCCGCTCATCTCTAATTACATGATTCTTTTAAGTGAAATATCCACATTCAAATAAATGGTTTCCATCATATAAAGTATATATTTCTGTAAACACACAAAAGTAGCTCGGAGTTTTAATCTACAAGACTCAACCATATCCGTCAATCTGTAAAATATATATATATATTTTTAACTGATTGCTACAGGTAACAGAAAGCTACTATATAGCTTAAGGGTTGTCTGACCAATCCCACAAAACTTCACACATGCCACATGATCCAGATTTCTGCTGACGCAACAGTCTACAGTATATAGTTGTTAGTGATCTGTTCCGTCTCTGTCATGCGCCTGTGGTGTGCATCCCTGCCAATGGGGAACATTTTTCAAGGAGTGATATTCTTGTTATCACTCATTACAAATGATAAATGCTGCTCCAACCAATCAGCTCCTGTAATTTTTCAAACACACAATTTTTTCAGACACATGACACTAAAGGTGCATACACACTTGGCAAGAAAATGAGCGACGTCGCTCATTTTCCCCCATCCTGAGCGACATCGCTCATTTTCCCCCTTCCTGAGCGACGCCGCTCATTTTCCCCCATCCTGAGCGACATCGCTCATTTTCCCCCTCCCTGAGCGACGTCGCTTATGTTCCCTCTTCCTGAGCGACGTCGCTCATTTTTCCCCTCCCTGAGCGACGTCGCTCATTTTCCCCTTCCTGAGCGACGTCGCTCATTTCACCCTTCTTGAGCGACGTTGCTCATTTTCCCCCTTCCTGAGCGATGTCGCTCATTTTTCCCCTACCTGAGCGCCGCTGCTCATTTTTCCCCTCCCTGAGTGACGTTGTTCATTTTCCCCCTCCCTGAGCGACGTCGCTCATTTTCCCCCTTCTTGAGCGACATCGCTCATTTTCCCCTTCCTGAGCGACATTGCTCATTTTCCCCCTTCCTGAGCGACATCGCTCATTTTCCCCTTCCTGAGCGAAGTTGCTCATTTTTCCCCTTCCTGTGCGACGTCACTGATTTTCTCGTCAAATGTGTGTATGCTGCCAGCAACGATCGATACGTGGCCCCGCGTGTCAGCAATGATCCTCGTTGTTACCAGTGCATGCATGCTCTATCTGGACTGTCGTCCAGGAGCTGCATGCACGGACGGCCGCTGCATGACGTCACTGAGCGATATGAACGGTTATATCACTCAGTGTGTATAGGCGGCCGACGACCGCCCGGCCCGGGATGGGAAACACTAGACGACGTTGCTCACAGAGCGATTTTCCCCCTCCCTGAGCGACGTCACTCATTTTTCCCCTCCCTGAGCGACGTCGCTCATTTTTCCCCTCCCTGAGCGACGTCGCTCATTTTTCTCCTCCCTGAGCGACGTCGCTCATTTTTCTCCTCCCTGAGCGACGTCGCTCATTTTTCTCCTCCCTGAGCGACGTCGCTCATTTTTCTCCTTCTTGAGCGACGTCGCTCATTTTCCCCCTTGCTGAGCGACGTCGCTCATTTTCCCCCTTGCTGAGCGACGTCGCTCATTTTCCCCCTTGCTGAGCGACGTCGCTCATTTTCCCCCTTCCTGAGCGACGTCGCTCATTTTCCCCCTTCCTGAGCGACGTCGCTCATTTTCCCCCTTCCTGAGCGACGTCGCTCATTTTCCCCCTTCCTGAGCGACGTCGCTCATTTTCCCCCTTCCTGAGCGACGTCGCTAATTTTTCCCCTTCTTGAGCGGCTTCGCTCATTTTTCCCCTTCCTGAGCGACGTCGCTCATTTCACCCTTCTTGAGCGACGTCACTCATTTTCCCCCTTCCTGAGCGACGTCGCTCGTTTTTCCCCTTCCTGAGCGACGTCGCTAATTTTTTCCCCTTCCTGCGCGGCGTCGCTCATTTTTCCCCTTCCTGAGCGACGTCGCTCATTTTCCCCCTTCCTGAGCGACGTCGCTCATTTTCCCCCTTCCTGAGCGACGTCGCTCATTTTCCCCCTTCCTGAGCGACGTCGCTCATTTTCCCCCTTCCTGAGCGACTTCGCTCATTTTCACCATTCCTATCACTCAGTGTGTACAGGCGGCCGACGACCGCCCGGCCCGGGTGGGGAAACACTAGACGACGTTGCTCACAGAGCGATGTTGTTTAGTGTGTATAGACCTTTAAGAGCTGATTGGCTGGAGCACCATTTATCATTCGTAACGATTAATACCAAGAATATCACTCATTGATAAATCTGCCCCATAGTGGTGAGGGGACAGGGAGGGGGTGGGATAGAGGCAGAGAATGGGCTGAATTGCCAGGTCCATATTACTGCTTTTAAAATACTGAAATGCCTACAGCCAACCAGAATCATAACTAAATACTGTATATGTATGAAAACTAATATTTTTTCATTTATCTTGAAATACTGTATAACAAAAATGTATTTAGCTGGCCAATCAGAATATGATAAGCTTGTGGGGAGATTTATCAAACTTTAGCGAGAGATAAAGTGGAGAAGTTGCACATAGCAATCAATCCACTTTTCACTGTGATTTTATAAACTGAGCTAGATTAATGATATCTACCAGATATTATAGGTTACTATGGATAACTGCTCCACTTTGGGTGGTATCCTATTAACACGATGCCTATTCTGCCATTAAAAATGGCCGGATATCACAATGTATGACCGATGGTCAATATCGCAGTATCAAATTTCGAGGTCATTTCTATCACCCAAAATTGGACCTGTGATATGATAACACAAAAATACATGGGAATGGGGATAAATCCCCAATTCCATGTGTTATATTGGCTCCAGCGGCTTATTATCAGGGATAAGTGCCAGCATTGGGGCGAATAGGATAACAATACTATTAGCACGATAAAGTACCGCTGCTTTTAGGATACTGCCCTTTATCTCTCACTAAGTTTTGATGCATCTCCCCGTGAAAATGGTGTCAACAGAGGTTTCCAGATTCTGTTTAGTTCTGCTGTAATCATACCTCCCAATATTTAACCATGCACAATTAGGCAATGGCAAGACTAGCCCCCGATCCATGCCAACCATTCACTCAGTTTACCCGAATACCACTTTGATCCACCCAAACACAAAGCCTATGTACCAAACCTTGGAGAAAGAAAAAGCAGAAAGAGATGGGGTCTATTTACTAAGCCTCGGAGGGAGGTAAAGTGGATGGAGATAAAGTATCAGCCAATCTCCTGTCATTTTTCAAACACAGCCTGTGGCATGTAAGTTAGGAGCCGATTGGTTGGTACTTTATCTCCGTTGACTTTATCTCCATCTAAGGCTTAGTAAATAGACCCTAAAGTACCAATTAACCAGTTCCTGACATTTTTCAAACATTGGGCTAGATCAGTGGTTCTCAAACTCGGTCCTCAGGACCCCACACGGTTCACGTTTTCCATGTCACCCAGCAGCTGCACTGTGTATCACCAACTGTCACATTTTAAATATCTACAGGTGACCTGCAAAACATACTGTGTGGGGTCCTGAGGACAGAGTTTGAGAACCTGTGGGCTAGATGCATCATCGCTTGGAGAGTGATAAAATGGAAAGTGATATACTACCAGCCAACCAGCTCCTGTCATTTTTCAAACAGGGCCTGTGACATGGCAGTTAGGAGCTTATGGCTGGTGCCTTTTCTCTTTCCATTTTATCACTTTACAAGCGATGATACATCTAGCGCACAGGGGGTCATTCTGACCCGTTTGCTCGCTGCTTTTTATCGCAGCCAAGTGAACGGGTACCCAATGCGCATGCCCGGGCACCGTAGTGCGCCAGCGCATGCCAGACAGCCGTAGGCCGTAGCTGGGCTGCGATCGCCTCTGCCTGATTGACAGGCAGAGGCAGTTGCCGGACGGGAGGGGGCGGAACGGCGGCATATAGCCGCCGTTTTGTGGGCGTGGTTCGGCCAACGCAGGCATGGCCGGACCGCCCGGAGAGCGACTTGCAGTGGCTGCGTGACATCATACGCAGCCGTTGCAGGCCGGGAATCGACAAGTAGCTCCCGGCCAGCATGCTAAAGCTGCGCTTTTCGGGAGCTACTCTTGAAGTGCAAAGGCATCACCGCTGTGCGATGCCTTTGCACTTCTGCGAGGGGGGACCGGCACTGACATGCGGGGCGGACTAGCCCTGTGCTGGGCATCCCCCCGCATGTCTGAGTGCCTGATTGTAGCTTTGCTAAATTTAGCACAGCTACGATCAACTCAGAATGACCCCCACAGTCTGTAACACAGAAGTTAAGATCTGGTTGGTTGGTACTTTATCACTCTCCAAGGCCTACTGCATAGGTTCCTAGATCTATATATCTTTCTCTCTCTCACTTGTATGTTTTAGTGAAGTCTAATTTCTCAGTATAAAACCACTGCTGTTGTGTTTAGCATTCTGCAGCTGCACACGTCACTGTCACATGTCACAGCCCCAGCAGGAAGGCGCTGGTGTATACCACTATACCATCCTTGCTGTCTGCTGGACTGGATGGTAATGATTGATGCAATCTTCCCGGAGGTGACCACCTGGTCATTACCTGACTCATATGTGTCCATCACAACTGTACGCTGTGCTATTTTTCAAATGTGCGACACTGACATTGTGACTTGATCCCTGTATTGTTTATGCAATATGATTGTTTTATCTATTTATGAACTTTTTTTTTATTTTTTTCCATTTTCTGGATGATTTTATACTATCGGGAAATAAACTACTTTACATAGAATCTAAAAATGGTCATGAACAGGAAGTCCGGCAATCATCCCTTATCACACTCTTATCACACTCTTGGGCTGGTGTCAGGTAGAATATTCATAATTGCCTACTTTTGTAAAAATCATTTCAGTATGATTGTGAAAGTAACACCTCTCAGCGCGGACGTGTACCGCAACATCTGAGAGGCGTGTCATCCAAATGTACATGAGCCCCAATGTTAGTAAGATCTACTTGTTGAAGCAAATACACTTATATTTCTCAGGATTTGTTTGTGTATCGTGCCTTACGACAGGTTTCATATACTGTAAGTCAGGGCAGGCTCCAGGCCTATTAGCACCCTGAGCGATAAAATTTAAAAGCGCCGCTCCCCCCCCCCCCCCCCTATATGTGCGCGCTCCTGAGAAAGTGGGCGTGGCCTCCGGGGAAGTGGGTGTGGCCTCGTAACTTTATATCATCAAACTATAACTATATTTTCACACCCCCTCTACGCACACATAATTAGCAGCCCTACACATAACAGCCACAGTAGTGTTCCTTACACACAATGTCTCCAGTATAGTGCCAGATACACATAATGTGCAGTGCCAGCTACACATGACATGCCCCGCAGCAGTGCCAGCTACACATGACATGCCCCGCAGCAGTGCCAGCTACATATGACATGCCCCCAGCAGTGCCAGCTACACATGACGTGCCCCCCAGCAGTGCCAGCTACACATGACATGCCCCCCAGCAGTGCCAGCTACACATGACATGCCCCCAGCAGTGCCAGCTACACATGACATGCCCCCAGCAGTGCCAGCTACACATGACATGCCCCCCAGCAGTGCCAGCTACACATGACATGCCCCCCAGCAGTGCCAGCTACACATGATAGTGTTCACTTTTTAGGGCAGGTTGCTGATCACAGGGAGGGCACATTTTTAAGTTAGGAGGGCAAAATGATGTACATACTATAATGCTTGTTGTTCCCATATCTACATGCTAAAGCATGGACAGCGTGCGCCAAAGGCGCGCAGCAAAAATTTAGGGGCGTTGCTTCGTGGGGAAGGTGCGTGGCCACAAAATAGTGGCAACTCGCATTACATCACACAGTAGTGCAGCTAATACACATTGCACCAGGTAGAACCTCCTATACACTTTGCGCCAGGCAGAGCACTGAGACACATCGCGGGAACACTACATGATATTCTCCCCAGCAGTGCCAGCTACACGTGACATGACCCCCAGCAGTGCCAGCTACACGTGACATGCCCCACAGCAGTGCCAGCTACATGTGACATGCCCGCCAGCAGTGCCAGCTACACGTGACATGCCCCCCAGCAGTGCCAGCTACACGTGACATGCCCCCCAGCAGTGCCGGCTACATAAATGGCCACACAGTGCAAGATATGTCATCACAGTTCCAGATACATAAATGCCCCCACAGTACAGATATGCCCACACAGTGGCAGATACATAAATGCCCCCACAGTGCCAGATACATAAATGCCCCACAGTGCAGATACATAAATGCCTCCACAGTGCAGATATGCCCCCACAGTGCCAGATACATAAATACCCCCAGTGCCAGATACATAAATGCCCCCAGTGTCAGATACATAAATGGCCCCATAGTGCCAGATACATAAATGCCCACACAGTGTCAGATACATAAATGCCCCACACAGTGCCAGATACATATATGCCCCACACAGTGCCAGATATGCCCCTAATGCCAGATACTCTTGTCCCTACAGTGCCAGATATGCCCCCAATTCCAGATACATGCCCCCAGTGCCAGATATACATGTCCCATGCCCCCAGTGCCAGATACACATGTCCCATGCCCCCAGTGCCAGATACACATGTCCCATGCCCCCAATGCCAGATATGTCCCCAGTGCCAGATATCCTTCCCTCCCCCCCCCCCCCGTGCTGCTCACCGCGAGTCTGCTCCTGTGGGTTGAGGCTGCTGCGCTGCCCGTGCTGCATTGTAGCTGAGGACGGGAGGAGAGCGCAGCGCGCGCCTCTCCTAGCCCTCAATCTCTGGCGGCCGCTTCAACTAGGCGCCGGCCCGCAAGCCAATCAAAGCTCGAGGTCCTGCAGCCAATCAGCCTCAGTTGCCTGACCGCGAGCTCTGGTTGGCTCACGGGCTGGCGCCGGTTAGTGGGGGCGGATGAGACAGACAGTGCAGTGCTGCAGGGATGGCTCCAGGCTCCAATATGGCGGGCAGAGCTAGCGGCGCCCATAAAGTGCGGCGCCCTGTTCGGCCGCTCTATTGGAACATGCCTGGAGCTGGCCCTGCTGTAAGTGGCCACAAGAAACCTTATTTAATATGCATGTAGCCCTAGGGAAATGGGATCATTGGGGGTAATTCCAAGTTGATCGCAGCAGGATTTTTGATAGAAACTGGGCAAAACCATGTGCACTGCAGGGGAGGCATATATAACATGTGCAGAGAGAGTTAGATTTGGGTGTGGTGTGTTCAATCTGCAATCTAATTTGCAGTGTAAAAATAAAGCAGCCAGTATTTACCCTACACAGAAACAATATAACCCACCCAAATCTAACTCTTTCTGCACATGTTATATCTGCCTCCCCTGCAGTGCACATGGTTTTGCCCTATCAAAAATCCTGCTGCGATCAACTTGGAATTACCCCAATTGTGCCTTATAACTAGAGATGTGCGGCGGGCACTGTGATGTTAGTGTATTAGAATGCTTATATTTGAGACACTCCCTTACTAATATGTGTAAGCCTGAATCTTCAGTGATGGTCCCTGGGACCAGGGAAATGCTGGGAAGTGGGTGGTCCAGTGTGTGAGTGCCTGGAGATGGTGATGGAATAAACAGCACAGCAGTGAACTCACACGTCTCTGTGTCCTGATGACTGAATTTACAAACGTATGAACAAAACATGGTGTCAGAAGAAGTGTAACTTGGACTGCTAGTCCTCTCAGAGTGAGGAAAAAATCCTGCAGAAGTCTGTAAGGCTGTGATACTCAGTGTGCTCCTCTCTTCAAACAGTGAGTAACCATGGATACACTAGCTCCTCCAACCAGCATGCTGATGTCTGGTAACTTGTCTGAAAACTGGAAAAGATTTAAGCAAAGGTTTAATATATATCTTGCTGCATGTGGAGCTGATTCAGACGCTGACAAAACGAAGGCATCCATTTTCCTCCATGTGATAGGAGAGAATGTGCTGGACATTTATAATAGTTTTCAGTTTGCTGAGGGGCAGAATATGATGCTATCTTCTATAATGCAAAAGTTTGAAGATTACTCTGTGCCAAGGAAAAATGTGACATATGAAAGATATACGTTTTTCACATGTGATCAGAAGTCTGTAGATGGATTTGATCAGTATGTTATAGAGGTGCAATCACTCAGTAAAACCTGTGAGTTTGGTGATTTAAAGGATTCACTGATTAGAGATCGTATTGTCTGTGGAATACCTGATAATGGACTCAGAGAGAGACTGCTGAGAGAGCAAGACCTAACACTAGAAAAGGCAGTGACTATGTGTAGATCTGCAGAAATAACTAGATTTCAAGCCAAAAAGTTACACAAGAAAGTTGATGCTGCTGTCCATGTAGTGCAGAACACAGAGCCAAGCAAACCTCCATTCTCAAGAATGAAGCAGTCTAAGCCACAGTCTAACAAGGAAATGTGTAGTAGATGTGGAAATGCTCACAATCCTACAATGTGCCCAGTTTATGGTAAAACCTGCATGAAATGTGGTAGACTTAATCACTTTGCCAAATGCTGTAAAATGAAAAGGGAAACAACCAATGTGCATGCTGTTAAACAAACAGAGGAATTCTTTGTGGATTGCATTGAACTTTGCAGTGCAGATAAGAAAGAATGGATTGACCCTTTAACTGTGAACGAGATTGTCACTCCCTTTAAGCTTGATACTGGCGCGCAGGTGAATTTAATATAATTTCAAGACTATAAGACTTTTAGAGTAAAACCTAAAATTCATCCAGCCAAAGTGAAAGTTACAGGGTACAGTGGGGAGGAAATTCCTGTGAAAGGTACATGCTTTGTGACACTGAAATATAAGGGACAACAGTTTAAAACATCTCTACTGATTGTGGCTAAAAATATGCAACCGATTCTACGATTAAGTTTCTGTGAGAAACAAAGCTTGCTAAAGAAAGTTTTTATGGTGACATCACAAGTAGAAGATGACTGCAAATCGATGTTTACAGAATACAGAGACTTGTTTGAAGGTCTAGGTTGTTTGCCTGGAGAACATAAAATAAATATAGACACGCAAGTTTCTTTAGTGATACACCCTTGTAGAAAAGTGCCGTTTGCGCTGAGAGAAAAACTGAAACAAGAGTTAAATCGCATAGAAGCCTTGGGTGTGATACAGAAAGTTGATGAGCCTACTGAATGGGTATGCTCCTTAGTAATTGTTGAAAAGAAAAATGGACAACTTAGAATATGTCTAGACCCCAGAGATTTAAACAAAGCTATTAAACAAGAACATTTCAAACTACCAACCAGAGATGAAATCATGTCGCAATTTGCGGGAGCAAAATGGTTCAGTAAATTGGACGCATCTTCAGGATTCTGTCAAATGAAGCTAGATGAGGCCAGCTCAAAGCTTTGTACATTTAATACACCAGAAGGTAGATACAGATTTCTTCGACTACCATATGGAATATTGTCTGCTCCAGAAGTATTTCACAAAAAGATACACATGATTTTTGAACATATTCCAGGTGTTGAAACAATGATAAGAACATGATTCTAGATTGAGACAAGTAATGGAACTTGGCAAGAAAGTGAATCTAAAGCTAAACAAGGACAAATGTGAATTTGGCGTGAATACACTTACCTTTATGGGTGACGTGGTCTCAGATCAAGGTGTAAAACCAGACCCAAGGAAAATATCATGGAACGTCCTAACAACAAAGACAACGTCAGAAGATTCCTAGGGATGATTACTTACTTAGGAAAGTTTATTTCTCAACTCTCTGAATGAACAGCCTCTCTTAGATGGTTGAGCAAGAGGCTTTATTGAGAAGTTTAATGGCGCTCCTGTTCAAATCTCTGCTGCCTTTCCCTTATACCTTGGATCTATCCCAGATGATCCAAAAAGCTAAAATGTGAAGTGAAAGGAAATGGTGAGGGGAATTGGCGCTGAGAAAATGTTAGGAATCAATACTTATCCTAAAGATCGTGATGGATCGGATCTGTGGATGCTTTTCTTATTCTTCTTAGGTTTTCCTTATTCTAATGTTCTTCCGATGGGTTTATCAGCATGGAAAAACATAAAAATAACTGGTGGTTAACCACTGATGTGTGGAAATATTCGGAAGAAGCTTTTTCAAGAGACGGGATCTATTTTCTCCATAGACAATATGTATAATGGTGGATATACCTCCACTTACACAGAGCAAATGTGGTGACAAGCCTATCAAGGTATCTTTTTAGGTGGGGACCTTATTTCCCATATTAGGATCACAGTCCTGATGATGTGTATGTCGGAGTAGCGGAATGAATTCCTTATTGTGCGTACCTTACTTACACTAATATAGTGTGCTATCCTCTCATCAAGGTATCTTTATAAAACATGGATTCGTACCAGTACTCACGGATGTTATCGTAGTGCTATGCTCATCAAGGTTTCTTTGTCTTCCTTCAATACGAATAGGAACTCTTGTGACGGTATAAAATTTTTTTTTATATATTTGTAAATTAAAATATAAACATGAATATGACAATAAAAAATTGGCTGCAGGTGGCAACCACCCGTGAAGGGGATTGGCTGGACCAACTTTATTCAGACGTGAGGGACCGGTATCCTAACTGACTGAATAGTAAAAGAACAAAAGTGGTCCTACCTTTCCCCCAGCGCGGGTGGGGCAGTGTCCAGCAGGCAATAGTCCTCAGCCCTGAGGACTATTGCCTGCTGGACACTGCCCCACCCGCGCTGGGGGAAAGGTAGGACCACTTTTGTTCTTTTACTATTCAGTCAGTTAGGATACCGGTCCCTCACGTCTGAATAAAGTTGGTCCAGCCAATCCCCTTCACGGGTGGTTGCCACCTGCAGCCAATTTTTTATTGTCATATTCATGTTTATATTTTAATTTACAAATATATTAAAAAAAATGTTATACCGTCACAAGAGTTCCTATTCGTATTGAAGGAAGACAAAGAAACCTTGATGAGCATAGCACTACGATAACATCCGTGAGTACTGGTACGAATCCATGTTTTATAAAGATACCTTGATGAGAGGATAGCACACTATATTAGTGTAAGTAAGGTACGCACAATAAGGAATTCATTCCGCTACTCCGACATACACATCATCAGGACTGTGATCCTAATATGGGAAATAAGGTCCCCACCTAAAAAGATACCTTGATAGGCTTGTCACCACATTTGCTCTGTGTAAGTGGAGGTATATCCACCATTATACATATTGTCTATGGAGAAAATAGATCCCGTCTCTTGAAAAAGCTTCTTCCGAATATTTCCACACATCAGTGGTTAACCACCAGTTATTTTTATGTTTTTCCATGCTGATAAACCCATCGGAAGAACATTAGAATAAGGAAAACCTAAGAAGAATAAGAAAAGCATCCACAGATCCGATCCATCACGATCTTTAGGATAAGTATTGATTCCTAACATTTTCTCAGCGCCAATTCCCCTCACCATTTCCTTTCACTTCACATCTCTTAGATGGTTGTTGGACAAAGATAACGAGTGGATGTGGTCACATGAACAAGAAGAAAGTTGGCAAAACTTGAAAAGGGTCATTACAGAGCAACCAGTGCTAAAGTTCTTTGATCCTGCGAAAAGAATAAGAATTTCAGCAGATGCTTCGCAATTTGACCTAGGCTCAGTGCTGTTACAAGAACATGAGGATACATGGCAACCAGTAATCTATGCATCAATAGCACTGACAAGTGCTGAAACAAGGTATGCTCAGATAGAAAAAGAACTTCTAGTGATCACATATGCATGTGAACGATTTCATCAGTTTGTATATGGTCAAACATTTACAGTGGAAACTGACCACAAGCCATTGGTAGCTATCATGACTAAATCATTACATGACTGTCCCATGAGAATTCAAGGAATATGATGTACACTTGCTGTACTGTCCCGGCAAATACATGTACATTGCTGATACACTTTCTCGTGCTGTGGACAAAAGTGAAGGTTCCAAAAGTCTGATAGATGAAGAGATAGAAGCCTATGTTAATTTGATCGTAGCTTCTCTACCAGTGTCTCTTGCAAGACAAGAACAGATTAGGAAAAAAAACTGAGACAAATTACACAATGAAAGTATTGAAAGATATCATTCTGAAAGGTTGGCCAGCAGAAAAACATGCATGCCCGCTGTCTATCCATGATTATTGGATGTACCGCAGTGACCTTACAGTTGTCGATGGTATTATTTACAAAGGCAATAGGTTTGTCATACCTACACGACTAAGAAAAACTATGCTGTGCAAGATACATGAAGGCCACTTAGGAGAAGAAAAATGTAAGCGGAGAGCGCGTGAAGTTATGTATTGGCCAAGAATGAACCAAGACATAGCACAGACTACAGCTACATGTGAATTATATCTTACGTATAGACCGAAACAACAAGTCGAGCCACTGAGTCCTCACACAGTGCCAGAGAGGCCGTACCAGAGAGTTGGCGCAGATTTGTTTGATTGTAATGGGAAAACGTACATTGTCATGACTGATTACTACTCTATCTACCCTGAGGTGAAGACACTACATACAACTACTAGTAAAGCCATAATCAATTGCATGAAGTCAATCTTTGCAAGGCATGGTGTTCCTATGGAAGTTCTTTCAAGTCTTCTGACGGCTTAATCTCTATTCCGTGAACTCCGAAATGTGAAAATAAAAACAAAAATAACAACCACCAATGTGTAGTATTTTCTTGTTTGTAAATAGTCTCTATATCAATTGTCTCTATATCGAAGTTTAACTCCAGCGTACCAGGACTCACACAAAATAAGGTTAATATGTGCTCATAAAGGTATCTTTATCTTTTACTTTCAGTCATCCAGTGTTCAATTCACCAAAGAATGTGAAGGTAGTATGAAATATTTAAGTGAAGAATAGTCTGATTGGGAGCATACCCTCAGACTCACATAAAAAATGCAAGCTGCACACACATCTAGGTTTCTTTGGGGTATAACGCACTGCGTACCCGAACTCACAATGCACGACGTAAGATGACTCTTATAAAGGTATGTTTCAGGAATTGTGGTCCGTCAGTCCTTTCTCCACCCAAATGTCTTGTGTGTTCAGTGTTAGCGTGAAAAATAAAAATATACAATAGTGTGTGGTACGTTCTTGTGGGTCAATAGAAATTCAACAAGAACAATTCGGACCTATTTGTACCTACGCACCAAACATAACATGTGCCCAAAAAAGAGTTAATATATGTGTCCTTCCTCTTAACTCCTTTGTGTATTGATTCTACACCACAACGTCATAAGGGGTGGAGACGCATGGATGGGAGGAAATAGTGTTTGAAGGAAACCTCTATAGGAGTCACCATACATCCTATTGTGTGAGTTCGGGTACGCTGTACAATTTACCCTAAAGATACCTAGATGCACTTACCAGCTGCATTCTTTCTGTGAGTTTTGGGGTACGCATCCCACACGGCTCTTTTTTCCTTTCTGGACAAATCCCTCTTCCACTTTTTTCCCCCACACGTTGTGGTGTAGTTTCAATACACAATTAAATGCTTTGGAATACGGCAGATAACACATTTCTGTAGTTTATTTATGCCTAATAGCGACTAAATAAAATAAACAAATAAAATAAATGTTTTATATTACAGGGGCACAAATGAGATGTCATTGTCTGTGCTGCGTGTAAAACGAGACGCATCCCCGTTTTCTAGTGATAAATGACTCTCTTTGTGCAGCCTGCTCAGCCCCTATACTGTATGTATAAAGTAGGAGGTCATATTCACTGTATTATTTCCCCCACTTTTGCATGCCACTAACCGTAATTACTGTATAGGGAAGAAAGAAGAAAAACATAAAAGATGTGACTTTAAATAAGGTGAAGGACATGAAAAATTTGCTTCGGTTGAATCAATGTTTAGCTTTTAAATCCAGGCCAAAATCAGAGCCATTCATGATGCAGGTGGTAATAAGACACAAATCAATTTTACAATGTAATGCATACATGGGATAGTAATTTTATGCTCCTCCACAACAAATTTATCTTATATATTACCCGATGCAATCTTTACTAATACAAAATTTTGCAACAAGTCTGTAATTTTTTTTTATATATATATATATATATATATATATATATAGATATATATATATATATAGTGCACAATGGTGTCCGGCACTCTTATACTGGAAACAGCTGATCCTGGTGCCCGAATTTGGAATAATAGACAGCAAAGAGAAACAAACTGCACTCAGGAATTCCAAGATGGTTAAATCTGGTCTACGTTTCGGAGACCTTTAATTCCTGAGTGCCGTTTGTTTCTCTTTGCTATATATATATATATATATATATATATATATATATATATATATATATGTATTTTTAGTTTTTTACTTTTAAGGATCATATAAAGAGTTATACAAATCGGTTCATGCTGTCGGCTACACGTTGCAATCAACATCTGCTGACACAGCTCACAGTACCAGAATATTGCCTATTCTCATCTCAGAATTTCAGGACACACCACCCAGCCTTTAACTTAAAGCAGTGTTCTCTAATACTTTCCAATTCCCTCCTAAGTGTCTCTGGGGAATACACAGCTGCCACAATCTCTCTAGCTGGGCTGCTCCACAAGTAGTGTCAGATGTAACAAACCGTTTAATAACAGGAGGGAAAGCAAAGTAAGGAGCAAATCTTCATGGTGATAAATGACCTTTCCCTCCCTAGAGCACTGTGTTTGTAATTTCCTCCTGCTAATGTGAGGGTGAACTTATTGTACAATCCATGGCAATTGGGACAAAGACCCACAACAGATATGTGACCAGAGAGGATAATGTTTGGGTTTGTTTTAAAAAAAAAAACACTTTAGCTTTCTCAGATGACAAATTCCGAGTTGTTCGCTCGCAAGCTGCTTTTAGCAGCTTTGCACACGCTAAGCCGCCGCCTACTGGGAGTGAATCTTAGCATAGTAAAATTGCGAACGAAAGATTAGCAGAATTGCGAATAGACACTTCTTAGCAGTTTCTGAGTAGCTCCACACTTACTCGGCAACTGCGATCAGTTCAGTCAGTTTCGTTCCTGGTTTGACGTCACAAACACACCCAGCGTTCGCCCAGACACTCCCCCGTTTCTTCAGACACTCCCGCGTTTTTCCCAGAAACGGTAGCGTTTTTTCGCACACACCCATAAAACGGCCAGTTTCCGCCCAGAAACACCCACTTCCTGTCAATCACATTACGATCACCAGAACGAAGAAGAAACCTCATAATGCCGTGAGTAAAATACCTAACTGCATAGCAAATTTACTTGGCGCAGTCGCACTGCGGACATTGCGCATGCGCATTAGCGACTAATCGCTCCGTTGCGAGAAAAAAATAACGAGCGAACAACTCGGAATGACCCCCCGTATTTATTATCAGAGCGATTTCTAGGTAAGAAAAAAGGCATTGGCTTCTACCAGAAATAGGCGCACTGGTCATCACTTCCTCCTTATGCCACTGGAGACTTTGGGATCTATGTACTAAGCCTTGGAGATAAAATGGAGAATGATAAAGGGGTCTATTTACTAAGCCGTTGAGAGAGATAAAGTACCAGTCAACCAGCTCTTAACTGCCATGTTTCAGACTGTTTGAAAAATGACAATTAGGAGCTTGCTATTTGGTACTTTATCTCTCTCTAAAGCTTAGTAAATAGACCCTTATGTACTCACTCTTGGAGAGAGATATAACCAACCAGCTCCTGGCATTTTTCAAACCCAGCTGGTGACATGGCGGTTAGGAGTTGGTTGGTTGTTTGGTACTTCATCTCTCTCCAAAGCTTAGTAAATAGTCCCCAAAGTACCAACCAATCAGCATCTAACTGTCATTTTACAGGCTATTGGGCATACATAATGAAGCTTGAAGATAGATAAAGTACCAAGCAGCTCTTGTTAGTTTACAGGCTGTTTGAAAAATGACAGGAGCTGGTGGTTGGTTGGTATTTTATCTCTCTCCACTGTGTCTTCTCATCCTAAAGCTGGCCACATACTAGACCCATGGTCATCAGCACATGGACCCGCTCCCATCTCAATACATACTTGTTTACACCTGCTCTTTTGCTTTGGTCCCCACTCAGAAATCAGCCTAAAATTTTTTATTTTCCACAGCCACCTTTCCCGCAGCTAGTTAGTGTGACCATGATACAGAAGGAAAAATGTTGATGGCAAAATGAAGCACTGTTTTCTCATGCCCCAAAATTCGACTTATCATGTGATGAACTCCAGATATTGAAATGAAAATAACTGATTGTTTGTTGCACAAAAGTTGATTGTTTGAAGTAATTAAAAAATGTACTTTACATTTCACATGTCACATGATACTGGCTCATAAAAGTAATTTTTCTAGTGTGGTATAGAACATTAAAGCAATTGCTTCATTAACTGATTGCCAGTTTATAGCATTTTCCACGTTCAATGGCTTTTTTATGCTCTTCTGATTTTTTAGTATTTTAGAACATTATGGGGGTGATTCAAATGTTTGAAAAGTCAGTTGGGAGTCTGTTTTTTCCTATCTAATAGACAGGGGGGGAAAAGACACCCAACCAACCGACTTTTCAAACATTTGAATCTCCCCCAATATGTTGTGATTATTATTATTATTATTATTATTATTAATAAAATATATTTGTTTCTGTTGCCCTGGGATACAGCATAGATCTATTCAGAATCCACAGCAGAGGTAGGGATGTGGTTATAGCAGGCGCTTAATAAACAAACATAATGGGTATGTATGTATACTCAGAAACACGTCCCTGAGGTGTGCAGATGTATTGGATCTCCAAAGCACAACGTGGATGGCCTTCCTCCTTCTTCTGAAGACAAGCTCTCCCCTCAGGGTGATGATGACATCATCAACCTGAGTATACATACATACCCATTATGTTTGTTTATTAAGCGCCTGCTATCTTGGGTCCCACATATTTGTATCTAAATCTGTGAAATTGTTTGAACTCTTGGTGAGGTTCTGTAGTGGTGAACCAGCTCGCGGGCCGCTTTCTGGTGCGCCATTTACTAGGGATTCACAAATTATTTTTTACTAGGGATGTGGTTATGTGACCGGCGGTCACTATACCGACACCAGGATCCCGAACTATGAGCAGCTTAACGGTCGCAATGCCGACCAACAGGGACTATTCCCTGTCCACGACACCCATAGAGTGGGAATAGTACCCCTGGCGAGCACAGCGAGCCACCGAGCCCGCTAGGGGCTTCATAGCGCACACCTCCCCTCCCCGGCCATCTAAAAGCCGGGATCCCGCTGTCAGTATGGTGACCGGCGGTCTCCCAACCTCCGTCACACAAACCCAACCCCAGAGGTACAATGGGAAACTAAATAAACACAACACTATAAATAAAAGGCTTTTTAGAAAGGAACTAAAGTGATATATTAAAAGCTGCAAGACGGTATAGGCCAATACATTGAAGTCATCTGAAATCTCTTTAAATATTTAAACAAATGAAGAATAAGCGAGTTTCTTTCTGGATACAAACTAAAATGTTACTTGTTTTACAGTCCCACATTGCGTTACTATTGTTATGACAACAGAGACAAGCGGGGGTTAAATAAATCTTATTTTTTTGTTATATTATTGTTATTTTATAATGTGCCGTTGTACAGTAAATGTGACATTTGATTCTGACGATGCCGCTGTACCGATGTGAAATGTCAGGAATTGGTCCTTTGAAGCATGTTTTTCTCTATGTTTTTATGCTATAAATGTCATCTTTTGAAAAGAAGTTTTAATATGCTGAGTGATAGGAATCACTTTACTAGAATTGCATTGGTAGCTTCATGCACTTTATAATTTCTAATTCACATGATAATACGTCTCTATTGTCATTGCCTCATTCCTATTCGTCATCCCCACCAACACGCTGCTGAGGGCACATTCTGTTTGTATCCTGTTGGATTTCCTCCGTGGTCTGTTTGAATGAAAATGGCCGTGTCACAAGCCGCTGTTTCCTGTTTCTCTGTAGTGTAGGTATGAATAGACTTGGACACTTTAAAAATGGTTTACTGAATCTGGACATGTGACCTGGGGTTGGGTATGGCATACCGGTGCTGGGAATCCCAGCGGCCAGCATACCGACCGCGGGATCCCGGCATCAGAATGCCGGCGGGGGGACTACGACGAGTGCAGCAAAGCCCCCGAGTGGGAACAGTCCCTGCTAGTCAGCATGCCGACTGTCGGGATTTAGAGGGGGGCGGAATGTAGCAGTCGGTATTGTGACCGGGCGATCTCCTGACCGCTGGTCACATAACTACATCCCGTTACCTGTACAGATACAACTTAGCTGCAGCTTGTTGAAGCCTTAAGAGTGCTACTGTGCAGTCTCTATGAAGCTCTTTCGGGGAGGCATCAGTTCCTTCACCAAGATGGCCACCATTTGGTCTTCTGCACATGCACAGTGCCATTTGTCACTGTGTTGAGCGCCCCTGAGGAAGATGGCAGTGATCCACTTAGCTCAGTGGGAGTACTGCATTCTACTGTGCATGCCATTAACCACTTGCATACTGCACCGCTACCAACATGTGGTGGTCCATGCTGAGAGTATATTACATGCATAACTGTGAATATAGCTTTGCATCCACCTGTCTGCTAAATAAACCACTCCACTAGTTAAGTACTGAGCTGTTTTGTGGCTTTGAGGGATCCACTGGTGTGTACTATTACTATGTCATACCATCGCCAACAGTACACACATATTCCAAAACATTTCTCCCCATGTGCACCTTAAAAACAAACAAGGGGTGAAAATCTTGAAAAATTCCTCTCATGGAAATGTTTGGGGCAAGGAGCTGGATAATGCAGCACAGCCTAACAGCGGTACTCTTGCCCAGTTTCTTTCTGACCAACAGTGGTGGACGACGGGTGTTTGCAACATAAGGTCAGGAAAGGAGCGAGAATACAATCGGCCAAGTATACTTGGATGGAGATAAAGTCGACGGAGATAAAATACCAGCCAATTGGCTCCTAACTCCCATGTCACAGGCTGTGTTTGAAAAATTATAGTTAGGAGCTGATGGCTGGTACTTTATATCCATCCACTTAATCTCCATCCAAGGCTTAGTACACAAATCCCTTAGTGGTCTATGTACTAATCCTTGGATGGAGGTAAAGTGGACGGAGATAAAGGGACATGTACTAAGCAGTGATAAAAGTGGAGAAGTGAGCCAGTGGAGAAGTTGCCCATGGAATCCAATCAGCTGCTCTGTATACTTTTACAGTATGCAAATTATAAATGTTACATCAATGCTGATTGGTTGTACTTCTCCACTGGCTCACTTCTCCACTTTTATCACTGCTTAATACATCTTCCCCAAAGTACCAACCAACAAGCTCCTAACTGTCATTTTTCAAACCCAGCCTGTAACATGGCAGTTAGGAGCCGATTATCTGGTACTTTATCTTCGTCCACTTTATTTCTATCCAAGGCTTAGTAGACCCTTAATGTCTCTATTTGATAGTGGCATAGAGGGGAATAAGGATTTAGATGTGTGGGATAGGTGGCATAGTGAAGGAAAGATAGAGATTCCTTCAGGTACAGGATAAGCAAGTAATGAGTTACATTATATCACTCATTCATTGTTTTAGGTACCTACGGAGCAGGTGTGTGTGAGAGATAAAGAGACAAAGCAGTGTGGAAGAGAGAGCTAGTACAAGGTATTCAGCTTTCAAGGAGAGGTGTAAGGAGAGCTTCAGAAAAGAGGGAAGAAAAGAGCTTAGAAAAGAGGGAAGAAGTGAGAGGAGAGACAATTGTCCTGTCACTTTAAATGTAATTCTGTGCAGTCCTTAACTTCATGTAGACATGTGAGGGAGTACCATGTCCTCCAATATTCTTCATTTTGTAACCAAATTTCTGTCGTCTTCTTCTTTTTGGATGACCATGTGTGGTGCTTACTAGAATGCTCAGTTAATACTGGAATGCTCTGTGTGTAGTATCAGGGTCACTAAGATGCTCTGCGTATTGTATGGCAATCACTAGGATGCTTTCTGCAGTTTATGGCAGTCACTGATGCTCTCTGTTTAATATGATGGTCACTGGTGCTCTCTGTATAGCGGAAACTGATGCTCTCTATGTTATATGGTGGTCACTGATGCTCTGTGTATCTATTATTTGGTGGTCACTGATACTTTCTGTAGTATACAGCAGTCACAGATTTCCTCTGCTTTATGTAGTAGTCAAGGAAAGAAGTTGAAAGCGCTGTCCACAATAAAAGAGTTTTTTATTTGATTAAAAATTATAAAATCACTATTCACATATATCCTTATCAATACTGATCTAAAGGTTTAGACATTAAAACATATTACAAACCATAGCTGTTTTCAGTGGTACCTATTAGTGAAACAGTTTAAACACAGTGGGTAACTTGCATTAAATTGACACACTCTGCATCCAATTAAACAATTGTGTTAAGGTGTGTACACACGGTAAGATATTTTCTTCCGATTCTGACTATATAGTCAGAATCGGAAGAAAATATAGTGCAGATCGCAAGGTGACAGTCACCTTGCGATCCCGATCCGATGCCGATGCGCGGCCCCGCGCGGTCGGCATCGGAAGAAAAAATAGGCTGTGCAGGCAAGTCAATCCTGACTATCTCTATAGAAGAGATAGTCAGGATTGAAATCGCACATAGCCAGCATCGCAAGCACAGTTATTATGTGCTTGCGATACTGGCTAAGTGCCGACCCGGCCCCCTGTCGCACGGTGAGAATCGGATAAGTCCGAATCTCACCGTGTGTATGCACCCTTAGATGTCACACACTAATCCCCTCAGTGTTTATTCCTTTTTGATGGTTCACTCCTTTGGGCAGCCTCCTATAAACGTAATTGGAAGGGTTAAATGCTGACAGTCCCAGACATATCCGGAGAGATATGTTCACCACAAATCTGAATTAAATATATATCCTCCCGCTGGGACAATAATACATCCAAAGCCACAGATTGAGAGCACGCAATGTCAAATTTAAGGAGATAAAGTAGCTACTTTTCTTGGTACAATCCCTTAATTGGCGGCTATTGATACTGAATAAATTGCCGTTCTGACGGGCGTCCCCGTCTGGTGATAAAGTTACTTATATACAGTAGGACTCCTATTTAATAAGCATGCTCCACAGTTCATTCGTGAGTTCTTATTCAATAAATGGAGGCCGATCTCAGAATCCTTCCTCAGAAGGATTCTTCTGAGGAAACAGCCATAGACATACGGCTGAGAAACGCGTCAAGAGTGTCCCTTGTGTATGTGGACCTTATTGTGAAAACAGTCTTGATCTCCCCCCTGTCGGCAAGACACCTGGCAAAATCTCGGGAGCTGTGCAGGCAGCGCGCAGCCGCTGACAGATACCGCCGGAGCGAACCAGCCCGACAGACCACACCACTGCAAGTTTTCTGTGGTACTGTTTTGGGAGAGGCGGTCCGCGAGAGTCTCGGTGCAGGAGAAGCAGCCGGATGCTGCCTAAGACACCCACGGACGCCCGGCGGGAGCAGTAGCCGATAAGAACAGGGGTGAGATCAGCCGTGCATGCGCCTCCATTTATTGAATAAGAACTCACGAATGAACTGTGGAGCATGCTTATTAAATAGGAGTCCTACTGTATATAAGTAACTTTATCACCAGACGGGGACGCCCGTCAGAACGGCAATTTATTCAGTATCAATAGCCGCCAATTAAGGGATTGTACCAAGAAAAGTAGCTACTTTATCTCCTTAAATTTGACATTGCGTGCTCTCAATCTGTGGCTTTGGATGTATTATTGTCCCAGCGGGAGGATATATATTTAATTCAGATTTGTGGTGAACATATCTCTTCGGATATGTCTGGGACTGTCAGCATTTAACCCTTCCAATTACGTTTATAGGAGGCTGCCCAAAGGAGTGAACCATCAAAAAGGAATAAACACTGAGGGGATTAGTGTGTGACATCTAACACAATTGTTTAATTGGATGCAGAGTGTGTCAATTTAATGCAAGTTACCCACTGTGTTTAAACTGTTTCACTAATAGGTACCACTGAAAACAGCTATGGTTTGTAATATGTTTTAATGTCTAAACCTTTAGATCAGTATTGATAAGGATATATGTGAATAGTGATTTTATAATTTTTAATCAAATAAAAAACTCTTTTATTGTGGACAGCGCTTTCAACTTCTTTCCTTGATTTATATTTAAATTATTGGGACTCAACAAACCCACTATTGAAAGCAGCAGTGCACAATTGAGAGGAGGTGTATTTTTAAGGAGCTGCACAGCTGACACACACAAGAGCTTAGCGCTTTCTAAGTTTGAGGTTGCTTTTTTGGTTTATGTAGTAGTCACTGCAATTCTCTGTGTACAGTATGGCAGTTACTATGAAGCTCTCTGTATAGTATGGAGGTCACTGCAATGCTCTGTGGTGTGTGAGATAGTGTAGAACAGGCAGTGATTTTTACCTTTGAGTCTTGAGACCATGAACCCAGCATGTTCCAATTAAAATTGAAGACACCTCAGTACCACAGAATAAATGTAGCAGATACTATTTACCCATGCTTGTTTGAGGGGCCCAGTGTAGACTAGAGATGAGCGCCTGAAATTTTTCGGGTTTTGTGTTTTGGTTTTGGGTTCGGTTCCGCGGCCGTGTTTTGGGTTCGAACGCGTTTTGGCAAAACCTCACCGAATTTTTTTTGTCGGATTCGGGTGTGTTTTGGATTCGGGTGTTTTTTTCAAAAAACACTAAAAAACAGCTTAAATCATAGAATTTGGGGGTCATTTTGATCCCAAAGTATTATTAACCTCAAAAACCATAATTTACACTCATTTTCAGTCTATTCTGAATACCTCACACCTCACAATATTATTTTTTGTCCTAAAATTTGCACCGAGGTCGCTGTGTGAGTAAGATAAGCGACCCTAGTGGCCGACACAAACACCGGGCCCATCTAGGAGTGGCACTGCAGTGTCACGCAGGATGTCCCTTCCAAAAAACCCTCCCCAAACAGCACATGACGCAAAGAAAAAAAGAGGCGCAATGAGATAGCTGTGTGAGTAAGATTAGCGACCCTAGTGGCCGACACAAACACCGGGCCCATCTAGGAGTGTCACTGCAGTGTCACGCAGGATGGCCCTTCCAAAAAACCCTCCCCAAACAGCACATGACGCAAAGAAAAAAAGAGGCGCAATGAGGTAGCTGTGTGAGTAAGATTAGCGACCCTAGTGGCCGACACAAACACCGGGCCCATCTAGGAGTGGCACTGCAGTGTCACGCAGGATGTCCCTTCCAAAAAACCCTCCCCAAACAGCACATGACGCAAAGAAAAAAAGAGGCGCAATGAGGTAGCTGTGTGAGTAAGATTAGCGACCCTAGTGGCCGACACAAACACCGGGCCCATCTAGGAGTGGCACTGCAGTGTCACGCAGGATGTCCCTTCCAAAAAACCCTCCCCAAACAGCACATGACGCAAAGAAAAAAAGAGGCGCAATGAGGTAGCTGACTGTGTGAGTAAGATTAGCGACCCTAGTGGCCGACACAAACACCGGGCCCATTTAGGAGTGGCACTGCAGTGTCACGCAGGATGTCCCTTCCAAAAAACCCTCCCCAATCAGCACATGATGCAAAGAAAAAGGTTAGGTGGTATACAATTATGGACGGACTGCCTGCCGAGTGCAGACACAGAGGTAGCCACAGCCGTGAACTACCGTACTGTACTGTGTCTGCTGCTAATATAGACTGGTTGATAAAGAGATGTCGTAGTAGTATGTATGTATAAAGAAGAAAAAAAAACCACGGTTAGGTGGTATACAATTATGGACGGACTGCCTGCCGAGTGCAGACACAGAGGTAGCCACAGCCGTGAACTACCGTACTGTGTCTGCTGCGACTGGATGATAAATGATATAAAAAATATATATATATCACTACTGCAGCCGGACAGGTATATATTATATAATGACGGACCTGCTGGACACTGTCTGTCAGCAGAATGAGTTTTATTTTTATAGAATAAAAAAAAAAACAACACACAAGTGAAGTCACACGACGAGTGTTTAACTTTTTCAGGCAATCACAATATAAGTATACTACTAACTATACTGGTGGTCAGTGTGGTCAGGTCACTGGTCAGTCACACTGGCAGTGGCACTCCTGCAGCAAAAGTGTGCACTGTTTAATTTTAATATAATATTATGTACTCCTGGCTCCTGCTATAACCTATAACTGGCACTGCAGTGCTCCCCAGTCTCCCCCACAATTATAAGCTGTGTGAGCTGAGCAGTCAGACAGATATATAATATATATAGATGATGCAGCACACTGGGCTGAGCCTGAGCAGTGCACACAGATATGGTATGTGACTGAGTCACTGTGTGTATCGCTTTTTTCATGCAGAGAACGGATATATTAAATAAACTGCACTGTCTGGTGGTCACTCACTAGTAAACTCTCTGCACTCTCTACACTTCTACAGTACTCCTCCTAGTCCTAAGCTCCAGTAAATCTCTCTCTCTTATAATCTAAATGGAGAGGACGCCAGCCACGTCCTCTCACTATCAATCTCAATGCACGTGTGAAAATGGCGGCGACGCGCGGCTCCTTATATAGAATCCGAGTCTCGCGAGAATCCGACAGCGTCATGATGACGTTCGGGCGCGCTCGGGTTAACCGAGCAAGGCGGGAAGATCCGAGTCGCTCGGACCCGTGAAAAAAAACATGAAGTTCGTGCGGGTTCGGATTCAGAGAAACCGAACCCGCTCATCTCTAGTGTAGACATGGGTAAACTGTGATCACCATCCCCATCTAAACAGTGATCACCATCCCCACCCCCTCTCAGCCCCACTGACACCTCGGAATCATCTGTCCCCCTGCTGTAAGTGAGCAGCTGTGGTCTGGTCTGCTCTCACGCCAACCAGCTCTGCTGTTCCTGCCCTTGTGTGACTGCTGTCTCCACCAATCACACCTGCTTCCTGTCTTCCACCAATCAGAAGCCTGGACTTATCCGGCGGCTGTAGTGGGGATACAGACTGCTGGCAACACATCATCTGTGGTGACATCATCTGCACAGGGACACACGCATACTTACTGGAATTGAAGCCCAGACACAACTACAGCGCAGGTAATAGTGGTGGCCTACTGCTTGTTGGAGGTACTACAGCGGCACCTTCCTCTCTCTGTATGATGTATCAGTCTCTGACCACTCCATCGTGCAGCGCACTGTGAAGCACTTACTACTGATACTTATATTTGGGGGTAGGGGACATGGTCATGTCCCCCTGGTTAGGCCACACCCCCTACAATACCCAGACACATTCATGCTCTCTACGGCCCTGACTGGCACTTCAGTGTAATAGGACTAAACTTGGGTTTTGGCCCCACCCTACCAACATTTAAATTTTTCCAATGTTGACATCTGTGTTTAAGTATGCCAAGGGTGAGTACTGTGCACGGGGATGGAGTGGGACGTTAGTATTTGCCTCAGGTGACAGAAATCTTAGCTTCATCACTGGCTCATAGCAACAACCTTTCTGTGGCCCCCAAAACCTATTTTCATATATTTATAGCCGCCCTGCTTAATTACAGTTCCTCTTTTGCGGAACTTCTGCTGAAGCTTTCAACTCTTTTCTACTACTTTGTAGGAAGCAGCACGGAAAACAGTGGAGATGAATTGCAGGATGGGACTGGGACACACAGGTGCACCCTAAGCAGTATAACCTGTAAGAAAGGCCCACACCACAAAGATGCCGAACCAAGACCCATTGCTTTAGGTTCTCATTCATTTTTGAAGCCACCACATACCAACACACCACAAGTCAATGAATGCCTCAATTGGCTCTGGGAGTTACACCACTCTCCCTGTACGTGGGATAAACATGCAAAAAAAATATGGCACCAATACATACAACCTAGCGCATCAGATGAAGATCAGAGAGCCACTGTAGTCAGTAGTCCTCATGTGTGAAATTCCAAAACAAGAAAACAAAGAAAGTGCATATGGTGAAGCACAGTTTCACAATGTATATGAAAGTTTTTCTAGTTAAAAACATTTATTGTACACATATAAAAACATCGATCCACACACAATTATAAGTGTGATAGCAGCAGAAAGGATAACACAAAGTGCAATGTGTCTAGCAGCAAATGGGATATCCACACGGGGAGTCCAAATGGATAATTACCAGATTTAGAAGGAAAGAAGGCATATAAGATATGTAAGTCCACAGCAACTGCAGCAACTCATTCCCCTTCCGTCCGATAAGAAGTCCAGGATCTCCCTCCAATGGTCAGGTATATAAATCCAACGCGTTTCTCCCCTGTACATCGGGTCTTTATCAAGGTTTCCAAGAATATTGTGTATTACATAATTTCCTCCTTTTTAAATGTCCATCCACCAATCCCGGTGCGGCTGCCCCAGGTGCATCACATAAATGTAATGGGACTACAATTCCCATGATCCTCCCTACGTCACTTCCGTTTAATAAAGGAAACCCTTTTGTCCTATGGCGGCGGGGCGGGCGCTGTTGGCTCCTATACATACCAGAACTACAAGTCCCGTGAGCCTCTTCGCGCCCCGCTTCCGTTTCCGCTCTCCTGCCCAGACGGCTTCACGGACCTCGACCCCACGTCGTTTCCCCTGCCATGTTCCTATGGCAACGGATGCATCACTTCCGCCGCTGTACTCAGCCGTTGCCATGGTGACGCGTGTCCGTAGTTTACATTCATAACGTTAGCCGTCACCATTGTTTGGATCTGTGTAGTCTCACACCGTCTTAAGTCCATGTTTTCCAGCAGTGTCAGGAGCCAGGAGATATACATAAACAAATGATTAATAGTCATTCAAAACGATAGAGTAAAAAATCTTAGAAAGTCTATATTGCATAGAGATGTTTAAAAACATACTTAAATAAGAAAGTTGAATCCCATAAAAAAGGGTATGTATCACCCCACAGATCAAAGTATATCACCCTAAAGTGCATGGTGACCCCAACCTCGCCCCGGAAGACTATCTTTATAAAAACCATTTAACTTCAAAGTCAAGGTTAAGACCCCCTGGTTTTAAAGTGCTGCATTCATAGATAAGGCGCATCTCAGCCTTGGCTAATTGGGTCGTGAGGTCTCTTTGTCTCCAATTTCCCTTTACCCACTGTACTCCCAAGAATCTTTTTATAGCGGATGTACATTTATTGTGGGTTGTGCGGAAGTGGTCGGATAGGGCATGGGTAACTAAACCATTTCTGATGTTCCTTAAATGCTCGCTTATCCTGACCTTCAGAGGTCTCGTAGTCCTCTCTATGTAGAAGAGGCCGCACGTACACTCAATAATGTACACCACATTTTTGGTGTTACAGGTAACAAATTCTCCAATACAAAATGTTTTGTTGTTTATAGTCAGCTCCATGGTTTTACTGTTACCATCCCCCAGTATATTTCGACAGCCTATACACATGCCGCAATGGAAAAATCCTTTGGATTTAATCGTGGGGAGTGATTTAACAGGAGGTAAGGCACCTCTTACCAGAGAATTACTGATATTCGGTGCCCTCCTGTAAATACACTTGGGTTTTCTAGGGAGAAAAACTCACTATATGCACTTTCCTTGTTTTCTTGTTTTGGAATTTCACACATGAGGACTACTGACTACAGTGGCTCTCTGATCTTCATCTGATGCGCTAGGTTGTATGTATTGGTGCCATATTTTTTTTTGCATGTTTATCCCACTTGCTGGGTTGGAGGTATTTGTAGGGAGTTACCTCTAGGTCACCTCGTTACGTCACCAAGCTGCTCTAATTAATGCGCACTCAGCATAGTATCTATATTCACCTTGTTTTGCAGACTCTCCCTGTACGTTGTTGCAAAAGCTAATTAGAACAATAAACAAAGCGGACAGCAGGGGAAGGTTGTCAACTGCATAATGGAAATGCATGTCTGCAATGTATAGCATATACCAGTACTGTACACAATTATAATGGACACCAGAGGGGGGCTTAGCATTGTATCATACAAAAATGGTGCATGAAACCCCCCCTGACTGATGATACCATTGCACAGTTTAACCAACGTTGGTTATACCATTGAATGTTTTTGATGCGATGGCTACTTGTCATCTCATTGTGTGATTTGATGTCAGAAGCCAGGCATCAAATGGTGTCCATCACTATAGTTGATTACTGACAGGATGGGCACTTAACGATGTTGCGACTTTCGTACACACACATTGTATTGGCCCCGTTGCTCCTCTTGGACCCACTCTTTGAAGCTTTATTTTCACTGTCCTGCTCAATTCACTAGGAGGTGGGATACAGTAGGAACAACTTCTCTTTTAGGTGTACAAGGAAGCTCCGTGAAAATTTGTGCTTTTCCTGGACAATTCTAATCTGAATTGTAAATTGGTCCTCAAAGGTGGTTCGACTATGTATACTGACCAAAATGTCTGTTGTTATTTAGCCCCGCCTTCTCCATACGGCGCCATGATTCCTCCCCATCCTGCCGCCGACATCCCGTCAGCTGGGAAATCATACTGAATCCCCTATATTCAAAGAAATATTTCTATGGGTAACACCTCCACTTGTCCTCTTAACAAGGTTTGATAAATCTACCCCAAATTTTTAAAACAAGTTTTATTACATCTTCCTTTAATTTTTATTTTTAAATGTTCTGACGCTATCAGTAATATTACACTAGTTAATGTACAGTAAGTACTTTTTATTGTCTCTTAGTTATTAACTTTCAACATTAGCAATAGTTAATGTGCATCTGCATATTTGAATGATTATACATATTACAAAGCCTTTTGCCTGTAAGCGCAGCTCCCAGGGGTAATTATATCCAAGCAGAAGCTGGGAAACTCATAAGTATGTACGATATGTATTTACATTTATACGTTAATGCGTTAAAATATTTCTGCTCTATTTTATCTTTGTCTCTCCATTGCCGTGCAGTATTTTGTTCCTAGCGGGGCATGATCTTTCTGCTGATTGAAGAACAGAGCTGTTGGAAGTCTTTGGCTGCTGGAAAATAATGATTGCATTAGTCTGAGATAGAAATGATGAAATGTTGGCAATATTCGGAGGAAAGCCACTTAATATCAGCTAGATATTGATTATTACTCTTAGCATTAGAATTACATTTCACATTTGTATATGACTTTATGGCAATATTTGTTTTTGAAATGAGCTATATAATTGTTTTCAGACCTCATTTGTCATTGCTATGGCATCATAAAGTTAACATAGCACCGGATGGCGGTTGTTCAGAGGAGAAACCTTCTTATTTCAGGAATACAATGGCGGGATCATTTCTAAAGGAAGGTGCATCCACAGCTGTTGTGTATTTTTCAGCCTTTGTTTTTATTAGAGACATGCACGGATCCCTGTGTTTTGGTTCTAATTCATTATTGTGTTTTGCTTTTGGGAAAACCACCCTTAAGTGTTTTGGTTTGGATTCAGATTTCGGTGTGGTTTAAAATCAATTAAAAAAAATCCATAATCATTGATAAAAATGTTCTAAGAAATCTCTGAAAACAGCTAAAATCATGTAATTTTTGCAATCCCCCCAAAAAATTGGATTTAAAATCCAAATTCCAAACCCCAGGAAGATTCGAATTGGGACTTGGTTCAGATCGGATCTCCTCGGAGAACCGGGTTTAGGCTCAGTTCGTATCCATCAAATTCGGGTGAATTTGGATATCTAGAGAACCGAGCCAGGCATCTCTAGATTTTATGTGATAGTTTTAAGCTTTGCTAATGAAAATGATGTTTTTGTGAGTGTGCTTTAAGGGCAAGAGCTGTGAAATAATGAGTAACCTATAGCCGCAGCACAGTGTCTTCACCTATAACAACTGCCATTTCTGGAAAAAATAAACTGCCAAAGGGTGTTTGGCGGATGAAGTCCCAAATGGGGTCAAGGCACGAAGTACTGAATCAGAGTCTGGGGGACATACTGTACAGTAAGTTTCTGTTTTCCTATATAATTATGCAATGTAAGCTGTAGGCCACAAAACACAATGGGGCTGATTCTGATTCGCAACAGATTTTAGTGGCTTTTACTATAGTCATTCTTTGACTTATATGCTGATGCCAGTATCAACCCTTCTCATACTTGCCTATTCACCGAGTACGGGTAGGAGACTCCCGAAAATCAGGTGGTACTCCTGACCACCAGTAAAAGTAGGCAAGTCTCTCAGAGCTGGCTGCTACCCCCAACACATAGCCAGGCGAGGACGCGATTCATGCCGAATTATATGCAATATAATATGGCACTATTAAATAAAAATAAAAACTCACCATTTTGGGATTATATACAGGTGTTGGACTGTTCTCACTCTGATGTCCTTGAGTGGGTGCATAGGTAACAGATAGTGATCCCCCGTGCTGCCGGTACATGTCACTGATGCATCTCATCCATTCAAATAAGGATGTTTACAAACTTCCTTCAGCGATCCTCTTCTAATGCGCAGGTTTAGTCTCCCATATCCGATATGCTTGGGACCAGGGGTGTTTTGGATTTTTCCGTATTTTTGTAATATTTGCATACCATAATGAGTTATCTTGTGGATGAGTCCCAAGCAGGCTTGGACTGGCCTACAGGGGTACAGGAGAAACCACCGGTGGGCCCCACTGCCTGGGGCCCCACCTCCTGCCCTAAGGATCAGGTTCCAGACTGTACACTTGAAATATACATTATACATATGTTACCTTATACTGGACAATAGTGTATTTTCTACAATGCATTGCTGTTATTAATCTATTATTAATCTGGAACATTATCATGCATGCAGCAGCTGAATTTACTGTATATATTTATGAAGGGGCCCAGATGTTGCACTCTCTAATGGTTAGTCAAACCAATGATGTGGCAGGCCACACCCACTCTGCAGACTGACCACACCCCTAGCATGGGCCCCTACCACTGCATTCCCCCGGTGGGCCCTACATGCCCCAGTCCGACACTGGTCACAAGTCTAAACACAGAATGCATTAATGTATCATATACCTTATATACAGAGCATGTAGGGGATTTTATACAATATTTTTAATAATTTTGTGCATGAAACTAAACTTGTGTGCAAACATGAAATGCATTATTGTTATATAAACACCTTATACAGACGGGCAGATGTACTAAGCCTTGGGGAGAGATAAAGCAGAGAGAGATAAAGTACCAACCAATCAGCTCCTAACTGTCATGTTACATGTTATATTTGAAAAATTACACTTGTGAGCTGATTGGTTGGTACTTTATCTGCCTCCACTTTATTAGTCTCCAAGGCTTGTATATATGCCCCATAGTGTAAATGGTAAAATACAATGGAGATGAAAGGCAGATTAATACTACTTTAATATAAAAAATATAGCTTTTATATTTGCACAACACTTCTCGGCTCAGGTGTTCTTCGCCATAAGGAAAGAACTTGATCCACATGAATAGAGTATCTATAATGAAATATACATGCCAAATGTGTGAAATTTTAATGACACATACAGTATTTAATGTAGACTCTCCATAGTCCATGTCTGCAATGTAAAAAAACATTTAGTGCTTATATAAAACATCATCCATGGAAGTAAGTAAGGAGTCTATTTACTAAGCCTTGGATGGAGATGAAGTGGCTGGAGATAAAGTACCAGCCAATCAGCTCCCAATTGTCATGTCACAGGCTGGGCTTGAAAAATGACAGTTAGGAGCCGATTGGCTGGCACTTTTATCTACATCGACTTTGGGTGGGGTATATTCAATAACTGTCGGAAGCTGCCGTCTTGTCGGAAAGACGGCAGTTTCCGACAGTTTTAGGTCGGAAGTGGTTCCGACCTATTCATTACGGCCCATTTATTCCGACAAGTCGGGAAACCCGACTTGTCGGAATGCACGCTGATCGGCGGCTTCAGCCGCCGATCAGCGTGCATTGTCAGAAGCGGTGCCAAACCCGACAGGCTTTAGCTCTGTTTCCGACAATCTCAATCCGACTTTAAAAAAAGTCGGATTGAGATGAGTGAATTGAGAGCAGGAGACTGGGGAGCAGCGGGGAGAGCAGGGACCCAGCGGCAGCGTCCACCCGGCTCCAGCAAGCGACGTCCTGCTTGCTGGAGCCGGGTGGAAGCTGCCGTGAGCCTCCGCCGCTGCTCCCCCATCCTCTCCGTCTCCTCAGCTGCTCTCCCCTCCCCCCCGACGCCACAGACGTCACCTGCTCCCGGCGCCGAAGACAGCAACAGCATCAGGACATGGGAGCGGCCAAATCCGACTGTCGGATTTGGCCGCTCTTTTGAATAGGGGTTGTCGTGTCCATTCCGACAACTGCATGTCGGAATGGACACGACTCTTATTGAATATACCACTTTATCTCCATCCAAGGCTTAGTAAATAGACCCCTAAGTCACTTATCTATGGATTCTCAATGTTTTTGGCCAGATGGGAGTCAAGACACTAGTATTACCTGGATCCCACAGGCAACATTGAAAACAGCAACAATAAAACTGCATGTGGACGGCCATTTTGTTCTGGAGAACCCCTGATGAAGTTCACCAGAACCAAATGCTTTGGAAGGCCCCAACAGTATAAATATATATTCTATAGTTTGCACTGCAGCATGCATCTAATCATTATTCATAAATTAATTCATAATACTGAAATATTTTCTGTGATTACAGAGGGTTACAAATTTATGTTGTCCATGTTTTACATGTACAGTTTCACACAAACCATGGGGACTGACTTACGCTTGCACTGAAAATTGCTTCCTTTGGAAACTTTAATGGACAATTGGAGTCTGTTTCCAATTATATTACTTAATAAAAACTTTCCTCAGTAATGTATGTGAAATAATTTAATGTTCTACTGTTATAGAGGTCTATTTACTAATCCTTGGATGGAGATAAAGTGGACAGAGATAAAGTACCAGCAAATCAGCTCCTAACTGTCAAGTCAAAGGCTGGGTTTGAAAAATGACAGGAGCTGGTTGGCTGGTACTTTATCTCCATCCAAGGCTTAGTAAATAGACCCCATAGTCTTATTTGTTTTCAAGTGTAATGTGTACATTTAGTATATTTAGGGCCAGATGTTCTAAGCCTTGCAAAATTATAAAGAGGAGAGTGATAAGGTATCAGCCAATCAGCTCCTACTGTAACTGTCATGTTACAGGATGTATTTGAAAAATGACAGTTAGGAGCTGGTTGGTTGGTACTTTATCTCTCTTCACTTTATCACTGCAACACTATCAGTACCTCTAGCCCTTAGATCAGAGGTTCCCAAACGCGGTCCTCAAGGCACCCCAACGGTCCTGGTTTTAAATGTATCCATGCGTGGCCACAGGTGACTTAATTAGCACCTCAGTCAATTTGATTTAACCATCTGTGCTGAGCCATGGATATACCTAAAACCTGGACTGTTGGGGTGCCTTGAGGACCGCGTTTGGGAACCTCTGCCTTAGATTGTTTTTTTTTCGTATCACATTTAGATACCACAACACTAATATAACATTATTAATAGTAACTTATTTTCAATTCTTTTTCTTTATATCTCTAAAGAAACTTAAAGCCCATTTCCAACCAAGAAAACAACTGGTATTCATGATGAGACAAGGGGCCGTAATGCAAATCGCTCCAGAAAATCATTAATCAATGCTGTGCCCCTCGAGGAACGCACAAGTGTAAACGTCCATCCACAAATAGAAAAAACACGGTGAAACAGCTGCACGGTCAGACCTTTAAATTAAAGTCATTCATAAAAAATAAGGATTAAGACAATCAAATTAAGCACTTGAATTAAAATAATAATGATAACAACACTATAACTCACGGGTCGACTTCTTTTAATTCTCATGTGAATAAAATAAATGTTACCATAGTGAAGTATTCCCTAAACGTAGTAGGATTTCAATTTTTGATCAATATATGGGGAATCAATCCTTGGAGCCACTTATTGATCTGTGTACCTCAACTAATTACATTAGTGCAAAACCCATTGCAATTCGATCCATCAAGTCTCCGCCATGTTATTGTATATTGCAAGAATTATTGCTAGATAATTGGGCTGTTTCATGCAGCATATTGGTATCTGGTAATTTTACTTCACAGAAATGTACCAAGTAGGGAAACTATGTAAATAACTAAGAGAAACTGATATCAACATTAGGGGCGTATGTATGGGTGAGGGTGCCCGTAGGCACGACAGTAATGGCTTCCCCCGCTTGTCTAATTTTATTATTTTTATTAATTGGTTATAAGTCCTCATTATAGCCAATTTAATAGAATAATATAGAAAACATGAACTATTATTATTTTTTAATTATGTATCAATATTATTTACTAAGTATGACAGCTTACAGGGCCATTATGTGCATGTCCTACCCGTTTATACTCCATTCAAGATGGCATATGGCACAGTACAGTGGATATATTTTGCAGTTACTGGTACTTTTTGGAATAACAGTACCAACACGAGCATCCAAGTGCCGCCCCCAAATAAGTGCCGCCCCTAGGCACGTGCCTCACATACCTAATGGGAAATTCACCACAGATCAACAGTACTCCAAAGGTGACGAGTCGCTATAGGATATTGGGGGTCACTCCGAGTTGATTGCACGTAGCAACTTTTTGCTGCTCGTGCGATCAACTTGACGCCGCCTATGGGGGAAGTGTATTTTAGCATAGCAGGGCTGCGATCGCTTGTGCAGCCCTGCTATGCTAAAAAAGTTTTGTGAAAAAGAAGACCAGCCCTGCAGTTACTTACCCTGTGTGATGAATCCAGCGATGAAGGTCCCGGAATTTACGTCAGACATTCGCTCTCCAAACGCCTCGACATGCCTGCGTTTGGATCTCCACGCCCGGAAATGGTGAGTAGACGCCCCGATCCGCCTCCCGCCTGTCAATCTTCTTGCGATCCGCGCTGTGACCGCTTTCTTCGTTTCCGGCGGCGTTGCCCAGCGACTACTACCGCTGAGCAATGACGCGCCAGTGCATTGCTTCCGCCGCGCATACGCAGAGCCGACCCGTTCGCATCGCTGCGATGAATCGCAGCGTGCGAACGGGTCGGAATGATCCCCATAGTGCAGTTTATTGTGCACCATTTTTATAAATATATTCTATCTGATTTATCTACATTATAATAAATAGTTGCAGTTATGACAAAATGTAGCTAATATCATTCTGGTAAGAAATATTCAAACATAGGGCCATCCCATGTAATGACACCTGAGTTCAGTGGCCGTGCGAGGTGCCGGCCAAACTCTGACGTTTTTTTAAAGGTGCAATCAATTACAATGGTTTTGCCTTAAAAAAGTAGATTGGCTAAAATGCTTACTTATTCGTGATGTATTGATATATACTGTATAGACCTTATTGTTAACCTTTTTATAGTAAATATGTCCACCTCTTGTACCACTACACTAGTACGCTGTGATATTATACAGTAATTGCTGATGGCAATATGTTTATTTTTTCTCCTAAGGGGCAAGTCAGGTTTTACTCTGTATAATGCAGAGCTGGCCAAACCAGTCCTTGAGCTCTACCAACAGTTCACATTTTCCAGACTACCTAGCTGATGCACAGGTGTAGTCATTACTAATTAAGATGTGCTGCATTCATTCCCAACTGACAATTCTACAGATCTGCAGGAGGCCTGGAAAACATGAACCGTTGGTAGATCTCGAGGACCGGTTTGGCCAGCCCTGGTATAATGTGTCACATTTAAGGATTTTGAAACCACCTGCAATACACAATTTGGATTTTCATTGTACTGTTGGATGGTAAATCCTGAATTTTAGAAGTGAACATTGGTTTTTTTTAGCACATTTCCCACCTAATTTCAATGTTTCTAGTTAGGCATGAGTTCCACCACTAGATCTCTTGGTAAATCTAGTAACTTTATAAAATAAATTTAACATGAAATGGAAAAATCTGTTCATGCTAAATTCATTTGTGTGGTTTCTAATTTCTATCTTTATCAGGTTTCTTTTACAACCGCATAACCACCTACAAATTATGGAACTTAAGGACCTTAAATTGTTGTACTACTTAGCATTTAATTGACCATTTAAATGTTTCCAGCCTTATAATTATATGTGCATTGCCTCAATTGCCTGAAGGGAGCTGATGTTTCTCCAGCCTCCAAATGGTCAGCGGAACACAGCAGTAGGACAGAAATGCAGAGGATCAATTAATCTTAACATTAAAAGGCATTTTCTTTACTTGACAGAAAATAGATGGCTAAAGTCACAAAGAATTATGGCAGTTTTAATCAATGGTAACTGTATAATTTCTGTGCATGATGTATAATTTCCCTGAACTGTCTTGCGCTAGCAAAACACAGAGAGCAGATCTCAATGATGGATCACACGGACAGCAAAATCCTTAAACTATGGCGGTGACATTTACTCAGAAATTCTGCCTTTTACTAAATATAAATGGACATTTTTCAGGTATCACAGTCCTGCGCCATCTATTATGTGTCTACAAGGAGATGTAGGACAAAATTGTCACTCAGTAATGAAAAAAATATATTTCGTACTTGTACAATAATAACATAATAGTGAGAAATTAAGAAAGCATTATAGCAATTAGCAAACAAACTAACACAAGGTTAAAGGGTCATAAATGGCACCAACTGTATGACAATTGCATTGAGAGCTTGATGAAGAATCAGATTGTCAGCTCTTTGTGATTATTTGTAAACTGAGCTCTATATGTAAATACTGTATGTACAGTATATCCAGCCCAAGTTTAGCTGTTTACAGTTACTGATACTATTGTATCATTCATAGTTTTTTGTACTGAAAAATGCAATTTGCTGACCTTCAACAACAACCATCAACATAGCTCATCCACTGCATCCAGGGGTGCCCAGAGGGGGGTGGGGGGAAGCAGGTACTATCTACTTGGGGCCCAGTCTTGTTTACAGTGATCAGCAGGAACCAAGGCTAGCTGTGCAGAGGGAACAATACCCACCTTGTTTGGCGCACATAGTAATTTGCATTTTTTTTTTTTTTGGGGGGGGGGGGATGGTTGTACCCCCAGGATTTGGCTACTCCTCCCCTCTCACCTGGGCCCTTAATTGTTCTCCACAGCCCTGACTACAGTGTGTATCTCATTCCACTATTAGGATTCTATCTATCTATCTATCTATCTATCTATCTATCTATCTATCTATCTATCTATCTATCTATCTATCAGTGAGGTGAGGCAGGTGAGGCAGAGTCTTTCCTGTCATACTTACGTTTAAACCAGAGTTTTGACTGAATAAAATATATGAAAAATAATGATAATTTGTTTGAAATATCTTCTTTGCATTATTCTCATAATTTTTAGAGCCCAAACTCTGGAGTAAAAAGTCTATGGCAGGGGAGGCAGTGCCTCACCTGTGTATCCTTTCCACACATCTCTAATCAAAACTCACCAGATTTCCAGGAGTTTATAATGTTGCACCTGTGTATAAAGCCCAGATGTACCCTTTGGCTCATATATTGCATGTAAATCTGGCTCTGGGGTTAGCCAGTGCCTCCTGAGCCATTTATCTCATTGCATGTCCCTGCTATCTATCTATCTATCTATCTATCTATCTATCTATCTATCTATCTATCTATCTATCTATCTATCTATCTACATGCATACAATTAAGTTAACAATCACAGCTTTGCCTCCACTACTGTGCCTTACATCCATGGTAGTTGTTTTGCAGAGGCAAACTTTTTAATTTAGCAATTTTCCCATCCTGTCTCCTCCAAGCTGCATCTCCTGCTGGATTTTGGAATTCCCGCTGGTTTTGGACCTTCCTAAAGAAGCTTACCTTTTAAAACTTTACATGTATGTATGGATATGTCTTATATTAATAAATAATTGTTAAATTTCTTAATCAAAATTATCGTTATCATTTCATGATACACCGAGGTCACTACTGAAGTGCATGGGATTAAGGAACTTCACCTAAGTGATTATAGGCAAAAATTGTTGTTGTTTTTTTGCCTTCATATCTGGAACGTCAATTTATACCAAATACAGAGCACAAATCACTTTAAGAAATTTGCATATTGCACTGGGAGGCACTTTCTTTCTTTTTGTTTCTATCTATCTATCTATCTATCTATCTATCTATCTATCTATCTATCTATCTATCTACTGTACCTTACATCCATGGTAGTTGTTTTGCAGAGACAAACTTTTTAACTTAGCAATTTTCCCGTCCTGTCTCCTGCACTCCGCAATTGCCGTATTGAACTGCAAGTCCATCTTTTCTTCTCGGCACTTTGTACACTTTCTCAGGAGACAGGGAGATCTCATAATATTCCGAGAGTGTTCCTGATATTGCTGTGAAAGTTGTCATCTTTCTCTCAGGGTAGCACATTTTATATTACGCTAGGTGGTACTATAGGCAATTGTTTTTTCTGTTTTCCCCTATAAATATGACAAAGCACCATGAAATGACCATATGGTTACATGTATATTATTTACAGGTTCTGATCGTTCAAGAAAGCATTACTTTTTCTCTGATGACATGTCTAAGAACAGGTTGGGTATAAAATGCTGATGGTCTGGATCCCGCCGGTCAGAATCCCTACAGCGTAATCACAAGGGTCACAATGGCGAAGGGTCCCGTGAGTATTCTTTCCCTAACCCTGAACGTCCCTTTCAGCAGCCTAACCCTAACTATCTCCTCCCGCTGCCCAACCCTCCCCCTAGTGCCTAACCCTAAAACTAATCCTAATGCTGTGACCGTTGGGATCCTGATTATATCCCCTAAGAACATAATATAATATATGAAAAGTATAAACATTATTCATGGCAATACAATAAACAGAATATATATGGCTCAGGTATAAAACATCAGTTTGACTCAAAAACTGGTAACATGAAGGGATATACATATTCTGACCATTACTGTATCCAACTATACATAAATATTACCATTTCTAATAAAATATGACAACCACTCTCAGATCCTAGACCCAGATTTATCAAGCCTTGGGAAGTGATAAATTGCATGTTGATAAAGTTCCAACCAATCAGCTCCTAACTGTCATTTTTCAAACACAGTCTGTAACATGACAGTTAGGAGCTGGTTGGTTGGTACTTTATCACTGTGCAATGTATCACTTTCCAGGGCTTGATAAATCTGGGCCTTAGTTTTTACGTAGCATTCACCAAACCCATTTTATCCAATCAGTATATGAGTGCCTTGTTTTTAATCCCTGGACTTTCTCCTCTATACTGTGAGTACTACTTTCCCTTTAGAGAATCTTTTTAAGGATCCCTTCACCCCTGATTGTGACCCATGGTTGCTATTGAACACCTCTGATATATGTAAGTTTAGTAACTTATTTCCAGCACATACTTCTTTCTGTCCTTGAATTTCTTCCACTATAAAACGCATTTTTAGACGCGTCATGCAATAAGGTGATGTAACCTCTTTTATCAATTTAAGTTCTGTTACTAAAGGAAAAATCCAGATAAAAGATATTTTGAAACCTTTGCCAATACAATTTGTGCTGAGATAAATCCATTACAGATGAGCTCAGTTACCCAGGGGCCATAACATTGTAATCATTTGTTTCTCACACATGATGTCTGACAGTCAAAAGTGTTGGTTTTAAAGGCCAGTTGTATGCAAGACTCAGCAAACCTGTATTGTGCGCACTCACCACTCCCAATATCACTTTGCTAAATGAGTTTATAGTATGTCACATCCAATTTCCTATTATTTGGCCATAAATGCCTTATTTAGTTATAGAAGCCCTGGACATATTCTATCACACAACTCCTAATTCAATAACCTAAACACACCTTTAAAATAATATGTATTTTATTGAAAAAGTAAGGTTTATTGGCACTCTTATTAAAGTGAGACTAAAGTGGTTTTCTGAATCTAGCAGGATGTACTGCATGCAGTGTATGGAAATGAGTGACCTATGTTCTGTAATAGATGAAGGGAAGGTTAGGGTCAGGCTGTGGGAGGGAGGGTTAGGCTGCAGGAGGGAGGGCTAATTTAATGTGTCTGGTGCTTGTAACCTGTTGTCCTGTGAGATCAATCGGTATTGGAGAAAAAGGCAGAGAGTCCTCCTGAGTCCTGTCCCAGTGTGTAAGCAGTACAACACCATTGGTTTGAATTTAATATACACAATCTAATATACCCCTCCCCCTCTGAGCACACTGCTTGACTTGCACTGTGCAGTCCCAAAGTGAGAGCTGTGCAGACAAGATATGGAGGGCCCGCATCTTAAGTGCCCTGGACACCCCCAACCCCCCAGGCTTAATCTGGTCCTAAAGGCTCAACCAGGATACACCTGTAAGTCCAGGTACGGGGTACTTTAGTGGGGTATCACATAGAGAATTGTCCAAACCTATACTAATCCCTTTTACAGAGGTTCTAAAGGTGGTCATCTCATTTATAGAGGTTAATAAACTGCACTAACCTCACTTAAAGAGGTTCTAACAGCAATCGTCTCAGTTATAGAGGTGATTTTGCCTAACAATCTAGAAAAATCAAACTCAATTAAAGAGGTTTGACTGTCTAACTAACAGAGGTGTTTTTTTTGGTGCAATCATGCAAATTTAGCTTGTTTACTAAAGGTTTACTAAAGCCAAACACGGGTGTATAAACACTAGAGATGTGCGCTGAACAAATTTTGCTGGAATTGGATTTGACTTTGATTCATCCGGTTTTGAACTTGGATTTGCCAAACCACTGTGACTGGTTTTGGACTTGGATTTGCATTTTTTCCCCAAAATTTTTTCAAAGATTTACGTAATTTGTGCCTTTTTTGGTTCCTAGAGTACTGTTAATCTGAATAACTTTAATTTCTAGTAATTTCCAGTCAATAGTAACCACCTCACAGCTCACAATATCAATTTCACCAATATTGGCCAAAGGCTGCAGCAAGCTGGCTGGTTACTAAGCGAAAGAGTAGTGGCACAAACACATGGCAGTTTATAGCACATCTATGAAACATTGCCACAGCATACTGGGGTACAGTGCTCAGAACAGTACAAACAATGGATCAATATATATTTTTTCTCTTTTGAACTCACAGTTCGGTTCAAATTGCGTGGAGTCACAGGGCTTTGAATAAAGGTCACTAGGGTAAAGCACACCAAATAGTAAAAACAATAGATTTATATATATTTTTTTCATCTGATTTTGAACTTGTAACTTGGTTCAAACTGTGTGGAATCACATGGCTTATAGATACATGTAAACTAAGCATATTAGGGTACATTGCACCATACAGTACAATCTTTGGGCTAATCAGGAACGCAGGAGCAGCAATACTTAAATTTGCCTCGTCACACGCAGAGTTTGTAGCGCTACACAGAGTGGTATGCCCAGCTTTGGGAGTCTGTCTCAATACAGCTCTGGTGGTGGGTGAGAGAGGTTTTTGCTAATATTAAAATAACAGTAGTTCACAGGAAGGCTTCATCAACACGTTTCGTTCTTATCCAAGAACTTTATCAAAAAATGTATCAAGACCTCTTGGAGTACTGCTGTTACTGTGTTCCCGATTAGCCTGAAGATTGGTTGATATACATACCCATGCACAAGCCGATGGCCACCGATCAATGGCAGCTTTCCGCTTAAGGAGGAGACACACTGCTGCAGCAACCCCATGTTTTAACAGGCGCACTGAGTATGGACATTACGCTGCCTACCAGACAACAGGTGGTGGAGCCCAGGGATCGTGTGATAAACAGAAGCTTCGTACTAATATCTGCAAACAGGCAATGGAGCCTGACAGCTATATATCTTTAATGGACCACCGTGATCTTTGGATACAAAGACCAATTACAGATCCAAAACTTTGAGCTTCTAGATACATTGTTTATAAATCTGCTTATCCAATTAAGGATCCGAGATATACTGCTTTCAGACCATGGTCGTGAATTGCAAAGAATAACAAAGTACAATATATTCAGAGGCTATTATATGTTTATAAATAAATAAATTGTTAGATTGCTTTTTATACTTCTATGTACACACATTTTTATATTTGAAAGATATACTTATGGGCCCTACACATTGGCCGATCCGCCGCCAAGCTGCCCGATGGCGGATACGGCCGGCAGGCGACTCGGCAGCTGGGGGGGAGGGGGGCAGTGACGGGGGAGTGAGGTTACTTCACTCCCCCCGTCACACGACTCCATAGAACTGCAGGCAAATATGGACGAGATCGTCCATATTGGACTGCATGCACAGCCGACGGGGCACCAGCGATGAACGAGTGCGGGGCCACTGCATCGTTCATCGCTGGTACCTCCACACTGCACGATATGAACGTTATCTCGTTCATTAATGAACGAGATCGTTCATATCGTGCAGTGATGTCGGCCAGTGTGTAGGGCCTATTAAAGCTATGAATTTGTATACATTCAATCAGCTCACAGCAAGAGACTTAGCTCTTTTTTTAGATAATACGTATATTGTATGTAATAATAAACTGTGTTTCTAAAAGAGAAGCCAATTGAGATTTTTGTGAACAGGTGCATATCAATATTAAATTAAATCTTCCAGCGCCGCCATAAACATATCCTTGTTTAATGTTTTTATTTAGACCAAGTAGCATTTCTTGGTTCCAAATGGCTTGCTGTTGGTTAAAATGATAATTATCTAGCCTTACTCAGCGCCAGGGGCGGAATGGGATCGAAAACCAGCCCGGGAAATTTATGGAAGAAGCCCTAACAGGGGAAGGGGGGGTCTATTGAGGGGGTGCAGTCTGTCAAGTGGGAGGGATTATTACTCAGAAGGCCTGCTGATATGCATGTATGGAAAGTGCGCGCCACATGCGCAGCAACATTTTAGAGGTGTGGCTTAGTGGGGAAGGGGCATGGCCACATAATAGTACCGATTCACATTATACCACACAGTAGTGCCGCTTATACACATTGCACCAGGTAGAACCTCCTACACACACTGCGCCAGGTAAAGCACATTATACATATTCCGCCAGATAGAGCACGTTCTACACTTTGCGCCAGGTAGTGCACGGTATACACTTTGTGCCAGGAAGAGCACATTATACACATTGCACCAGGTAAAGCATATGATACACTTTGCGCCAGGCAGAGCACATTATACACATTGCACCAGGTAGAGCACATTACACACATTGCACCAGTTAAAGCACGTTATACATATTGCACTAGGTAGAGCACATTATACACATTGCACCAGTTAAAGCACGTTATACATATTGCACTAGGTAGAGCACGTTATACACATTGCACCAGGCAGAGCACGTTATACACATTGCAGCGGGTAAAGCACGTTATACACATTGCGCCAGGTAGAGCACGTTATACACATTGAAGCGGGTAAAGCACGTCATACACATTGCACCAGGTAGAGCACGTAATACACATTGCAGCGGGTAAAGCACGTTATACACATTGCGCCAGGTAGAGCACGTTATACACATTGCACCAGGTAAAGCACGTTATACACATTGCACCAGGTAAAGCACGTTATACACATTGCACCAGGTAAAGCACGTTATACACATTGCACCAGGTAAAGCACGTTATACATATTGCACTAGGTAGAGCACGTTATACACATTGCACCAGGTAGAGCACGTTATACACATTGCACCAGGTAAAGCACGTCATACACATTGCACCAGGTAGAGCACGTAATACACATTGCAGCGGGTAAAGCACGTTATACACATTGCACCAGGTAGAGCACGTTATACACATTGCACCAGGTAGAGCACGTTATACACATTGCACCAGGTAGAGCACGTAATACACATTGCACCAGGTAAAGCACGTTATACACATTGCACCAGGTAAAGCACGTTATACACATTGCACCAGGTAGAGCACATTATACACTTTGCGCCAGACAGAGCACATTAAACACATTGAGCGGTCTGTAATAAGATTACTTAGCACACATCTCCCCTGTCAGTTCCCCCCTTTACGCACTGATTGTGGCTGGTGGATTGGGTCAGGGAGGGTTGAGAAGTGATTTAAAAGTATTAAAAAGTTGCTGGGGTTATAGGCTTGAGCAGAGATGAGAGTTTGGAAATATGTTTGTTTGGCAGTGTTCAGGGCATTAAGATAGGAGTGGTGGATAGTCTTAAATGTGAGCAAGTCACATGGAGTATGATAATTACACCATTTACATTCTACTTTACGTGAGAGTTTTTGTACTTATCTTTTGTAATTTAGAGTGCCACGGTTGACATCTAGGCCTACATCGAGTGTGATGGGTCGCTGGAGCCACTTAAGGGCCGTTTCAAGAGTCTGGTTCAGGTGTGATACAGCTGTCTCAGGAGAAGTGAATGCAAGAATTGGGAGGTTGAGAAAAGTTGTTGCATAGAGGAGGAAAGGTTTTAGAATTGAATAGCGTTAATATTTCTCTGGGTTTAAGGTAGATTGGAGGACTTCAGTGACAATGAGTTTGAAGTAATGGAGGAGAGCTTGCAGGTGATAATGTTGTGATCTGAGAGAGGAAAAGGAGTAATAATGAACTCAGAAACTGAGCATAATCTGGTGAATACAAGATCAAGACAGTGGTCCTCCTGATGAAAAGAGGAGTCAGTCCATTGGGAGAGGCCTAAAGAACAGGTTAGAGAGAGTAGTTTGGAGGTATGACCAGAAGATTTTGGACTATTAATAGTGATATTAAAATCACCCATGATGATGGTGGAGATGACAGAGGATAGGAAGTGAGGGAGCCAGGCAGAAAATCTTCCAGAATTGGTGGTGTTTCCCAGGTGGGTGGTAGATATATGCAATATGCAGAAAGAAAGGAGTGCAAATAGGTAGAATGTACTTTAAATGATGTCAATGTGAGTGATTGTTATGAACCACAGGTAGTGGTTCATTCCTATTTTATGTTTATAAAGTTGTCTTGCATGCCAGGATTTCCTGTTGCTCTGTTTTAGAATACTCTTGTCTGCTGCCGCTGGTGAGTCTGTGTAATTGCAGCTTGTTCCCTTGTGTTCAGCCTCACCTGGCTGCTAATTGCATCTGGTCAGTTTGGAATCTTGCAACAAGGCAGCTGCATGGGATTATTAATTAGGCCTCTCTGTTATATGCTGGCTGTTTGCAATTCACAGATGCTGGTGATATTCCTGGGTTTTCAGTCTGCTTGAGTTCTGAGCTTGGTTCCTGCTAGTTCCTGAGCTTCCTGTGTCGATTCCTGTGTCAGTCCCTGTGTCGATTCCTATGTCTGATCCCGTGTCCTGCCGTGAGGTGTTCTTGTCCTGAGGTCCAGTACCTTTGCCTGTGCAAGTTTCTGGCTTCTTGGTGTCCACCGGTCTGTCGTTTGGGATTCTGCCTGTCCTCCAGTTCTGAGAGTCTGTGTCAGCAGCATTGGGAGTTCCTGTCCGTTTGCCAGTATTCGTACCGGTTCCGTGAGTAGCGGCACGGCCGCGTCCGTTGGCTTAGGCCGCTGTATTCCCTTATTATTTCTGTCACTGGTGTTTTGCAGAGGGTTCTGCTTATGCTGTCACCGCCGGTACACAAAAGTATTGTCGGCGTGTGGTCAGCATTTCCTTTGTTGTTCTTTTCCTTTGGCGGCAAGCCGCACATACTTTGGCTTTAGGTTTGTTAGTAGCCCCTGGCCTTGTTGTTTAGTCAGAGGGCCCCTTGTTATCACCCTGTCTCGGTTCACTCTTTGTCTCTCATTAAGACCTGAGGGGGCATCGAAGTTGGGCAGACGTAATCCGCCCTTCAAACGCGGCTGCCATGGGCTCAAGCAACCATAGTCTCGCAAGAGTGTACTGACAGCACGGGTGAGACAACGGAGATAGGGCGCCAGGGGCTATTCCCTTTCCATTCCCCTTTCCCAGCATTCCGTCCTGGTGCTCTGGACTCGCTTCATAACATCTCCCTTGTTCTGAGCACCAGGAACCTAACATTATCACCAGCCATACTACAAAAAAGAAATAAAACTTTTTTTTCTTTTTTGGCCCAGTCCAGTGTCTAGTCTAGAATCCAGTCCTGTCTAGATTTCAGTGTGTTAGAATCCAGTCCGGTGTTAGAATCCAGTCCGGTGTTAGAATCCAGTCCAGTGTTAGAATCCAGTCTTGTCTAGAATCCGGTGTTTAGAATCCAGTCCGGTGTTTAGAATCCAGTCCGGTGTTTAGAATCCAGTCCGGTGTTAAAAAAAAAAAAAAAAAGTCTTGTTTTGTTTAGCAAAATTTAGTCTTGCCTTGCCTTGCCTTGCCTTGCCTTGCCTTGCCTTGTCTTGCCTAGTTTTAAATCCTCCTATGTCTACTATGCAAGCCCTGCAGGCATCTCTCACAGCCCTGAACTCTGTATTCAGTGCTTTGAGACCAGAGCGACTAGAAGTTTTGCAGCAATCCCTAAAGCAACTGCAAAACCTTCTGACTAAAATCTTGCTCATTTTGCCAGAAGTCGTTGAGAGTACATCTATCTCTAAAGAGACTCTTGTTCACAGTATGGTGACAAGAGAATCCTCTGGTTTAATTGAAGAGAAAAGGTTTAAAAGTTTTCTGCGGCCCAGGCTCTCAGAAGAGGAGCGTCTGCGTCGCAGAAACTTAAACTTATGCCTATATTGTGGGGGTTTAGGCCATTATCTGCAGACCTGTGAGTTGCGCAAGCCAAAGTGTGGTGACGAGTCTTGCCCTCTGGCCAAGTTGAGTCATGATACAAGACCTACTCCTGTCTCTACTGTGGCAGAGGTACTTGTCACACAACCCACACAAAAAGGCTCTCTGTCCTATAATTGGGGTCCTTGGGCAAGGGAGCCCCATTATAGATTCAGGAATCAAAAGAGAATGTTTCTCTCCTCTCTTGAGGTTCCTGTGGAAGCGGAGTTGCAAGTCCCTGGAGTGGTGCCCGATGCTCAGGGTCCTAGAGTGGTGCCCGATGCTCAGGGTCCTGGAGTGGTGCCCGATGATCAGGGTCCTGGAGTGGTGCCCGATGCTCAGGATCCTGGAGTGGTGCCCGATGCTCAGGGTCCTGGAGTGGTGCCCGTAGCCCAGGGTCCTGGAGTGGTGCCCGTAGCCCAGGGTCCTGGAGTGGTGCCCGTAGCCCAGGGTCCTGGAGTGGTGCCCGTAGCCCAGGGTCCTGGAGTGGTGCCCGTAGCCCAGGGTCCTGGAGCGGTGCCCGATGCCCAGAGTGCTGGAGCGGTACCCGATGCCCAGAGTGCTGGAGCGGTACCCGATGCCCAGAGTGTTGGAGCGGTACCCGATGCCCTAGCTTATAGAGGGACATCAAATATTATAGTTCAGGTGTCCATACCGGAAGGGGCCTCAGAAGCTGTTACCCCAGGTAGGGACTTGAAAAGCGCAACCCTAGAAAGGGTCTCTAAAACCATAGTTCTTGAGGGGAACTCGAGAAGCAAAACCCCAGAAGGGATCTTTGAAGTAATATCCCCAAGTGGGGTCTCGAGAGACGCAGCCCCAAAGAAGGGTCTAGAAGTCGCTTCCCCAGGAAAGAACTTAAGAAGCATAGCATTAGTGGAGGATCTGAACGTTATTGCTTCAGCAAAAGTCCCGGAAGTCATAGTCCCGGGAGAACTTTCGATAATTATCGACTCAGAGAGGGAGGCCGATGGCCCGATCCCAGTCAGGGAGGCCAACGGCCCGGTCCCAGTAAAAGAATCCGAGGTGCTGGCCCCAGCGGGGTTCCCGGAGGCCACTGCCCCAGCGGGGTTCCCGGAGGCCACTGCCCCAGCGGGGTTCCCGGAGGCCACTGCCCCAGCGGGGTTCCCGGAGGCCACTGCCCCAGCGGGGTTCCCGGAGGCCACTGCCCCGGGTGGGGTTCAGAAAGTCACTGCCCCGGGTGGGGTTCAGAAAGTCACTGCCCCGGGTGGGGTTCAGAAAGTCACTGCCCCGGGTGGGGTTCAGAAAGTCACTGCCCCGGGTGGGGTTCAGAGAGTCTCAGCCTCGAGTAAGGTCAATAGTGACCAGGTCCTAGCAAAGCACTCCAGTCAGTCAGATGAGAAGGAAACAGATCCTGACTCTGATATCTCAACATCCATAATCTTTGATGGGGACTTAGCCCAATTTTTGACACTTTACAAACACTATTACATTATTATGTTGTCTAGACCATTTCTGGGCATCACTTCAGAGAACATTGTGCTTTATCTGATTTATTCTTTTAGAGGAGAGCCTTTTGAGTGGGCGACCAGCCTAATGAAAGCTGAAGATCCCATTCTTCAGGATCCCCTAGCATTCAGTGATGCAATTATTAAAAGATATGGTTCCAAAGAAATTGGTTCAGGTTCCTCTAGGTCACCCGTCTTATATACTGAGAGTCCACCAAATACTGTAAACTCAGCACAAGAGTCTCAGCCCGTTGTTTTGACTGCAGGATGTGCTTTTCTGACTTCTTCTTCTAATAATAGTACTTTACCAGAAAGTTCAGCTCCCAAGGGTAAGAGACCTGTCTCTGATTTGAACGCAGCCTTGCTGGGTGGTACCATCAGTTCAGACAATGTGTGGGGAATTACCTTGGTCAGACCTAAAGAGCTTTGTATAAAGAAAAAGAAGAAGAAAAAGAAATAATTTTTGACTCTTGCCTTGATAAAAAAAAAAAGTTTTTTTTTGTTTTTTTCCCCTTGTCTTGTGTCCAGTGGCCACCATCAAGGGGAGGGCACTGTTACAAGTTGTTGCTACAGCTTGTTTTTGTTTTCTTGTCTGTTAGACCAGTGTGTCAGGTTTTTTTTTTTTGTATCCCTTGTTCTGGATAGTCTGAATTTTGGGGTCTTTTGACCCCTCCTCAAGGGGGGGGGTAATGTTATGAGCCACGGCTGTGGCTCATTCCTGTTTTGCAGTTTTGTTCTGTATTTCATGTTATACTTCTGTTTATGTTCCCCGTGGGTGTCATGGGGTGCTCGGAGCTCACCCTTAAGGAGGGGATACTGTTATGAACCACAGGTAGTGGTTCATTCCTATTTTATGTTTATAAAGTTGTCTTGCATGCCAGGATTTCCTGTTGCTCTGTTTTAGAATACTCTTGTCTGCTGCCGCTGGTGAGTCTGTGTAATTGCAGCTTGTTCCCTTGTGTTCAGCCTCACCTGGCTGCTAATTGCATCTGGTCAGTTTGGAATCTTGCAACAAGGCAGCTGCATGGGATTATTAATTAGGCCTCTCTGTTATATGCTGGCTGTTTGCAATTCACAGATGCTGGTGATATTCCTGAGTTTTCAGTCTGCTTGAGTTCTGAGCTTGGTTCCTGCTAGTTCCTGAGCTTCCTGTGTCGATTCCTGTGTCAGTCCCTGTGTCGATTCCTATGTCTGATCCCGTGTCCTGCCGTGAGGTGTTCCTGTCCTGAGGTCCAGTACCTTTGCCTGTGCAAGTTTCTGGCTTCTTGGTGTCCACCGGTCTGTCGTTTGGGATTCTGCCTGTCCTCCAGTTCTGAGAGTCTGTGTCAGCAGCATTGGGAGTTCCTGTCCGTTTGCCAGTATTCGTACCGGTTCCGTGAGTAGCGGCACGGCCGCGTCCGTTGGCTTAGGCCGCTGTATTCCCTTATTATTTCTGTCACTGGTGTTTTGCAGAGGGTTCTGCTTATGCTGTCACCGCCGGTACACAAAAGTATTGTCGGCGTGTGGTCAGCATTTCCTTTGTTGTTCTTTTCCTTTGGCGGCAAGCCGCACATACTTTGGCTTTAGGTTTGTTAGTAGCCCCTGGCCTTGTTGTTTAGTCAGAGGGCCCCTTGTTATCACCCTGTCTCGGTTCACTCTTTGTCTCTCATTAAGACCTGAGGGGGCATCGAAGTTGGGCAGACGTAATCCGCCCTTCAAACGCGGCTGCCATGGGCTCAAGCAACCATAGTCTCGCAAGAGTGTACTGACAGCACGGGTGAGACAACGGAGATAGGGCGCCAGGGGCTATTCCCTTTCCATTCCCCTTTCCCAGCATTCCGTCCTGGTGCTCTGGACTCGCTTCATAACATCTCCCTTGTTCTGAGCACCAGGAACCTAACAGTGATGGAACCTGTGGTAGAACTGTGAATATGCAAAATTGGGATAGTAATATTCCAACCCTACCTCCTTTGCTATTGCCAGGCCTGGCAGTGTGTGGGAAGTTTTGGTGAAAAGGTCATGGATGGATGTTCATTTGTTACAAACATAGCATGTATTCAATAAGCCACATTTTAGTGATATGGAGGGTAATGGGAAACATGCGATGTCTATGAGGTTTGCTGGATTTATATATTGCTGCAAACAGGTGAATGTGACTGGGGCAAGTGGTTGGGATTTGGTGAAATGTCACCAGCTAAGAGAAGCAGGAGAGAGAGATAATTGTCACTGTAGGAGTTTTGTGAATGTTTTTTTTTTATGGTGACAAGTTGTGGATGTCATTGATGTCAATCATAGTGAAAGTTATTTAAGCATAGAGCGTTATGAAGTTTGCAATTGTTAAAGTTAAACATTCAAATACCTTTTTACTGATGTTGTATAGCTGTTAATTTTCAAACAGTGTTAAGAACAAATTGTGTATGTGAGCGCACATTGTCCAGCACAGCTGACACTCGATTGCATCTTTAGGAATACTATAGCTCAGCGGTTCCCAAACGCGGTCCTCAAGGCACCCCAACGGTCCAGGATTTAGGTATATCCATGGCTCAGCACAGATGGTTAAATCAAATTGACTGAGGTGCTAATTAAGTCACCTGTGGCCAAGCATGGATACAGTTAAAACCAGGACTGTTATGGTGCCTTGAGGACCACGTTTGGGAACCCCTGCTATATCTTAATACAAGCTACCACTGAGGCAAATGTTTAGCTGATGAAAGGGGGTGTAGTATGGCATGTCGGTGGCCGGGCTCCCGGCGACCAGCATACCGGCGCCGGGAGCCTGACCGCCGGCATACCGACAGTGTGGCGAGCGCAAATGAGCCCCGTGCGGGCACGGTGGCGCGCTACGCGTGCCACGCTATTTACTCTCTCTCCAGGGGGGTCGTGGACCCCCAGGAGGGAGAAAATCTGTCAGTATGCCTGCTGTCGGAATCCTCCCGATGATTTCCCTTCAGCCCAGACCAGAGCAAGTGAGATTGAGCATATACTCTGTGTAATCTTACCAAACAACCAAAGCAATATATCGTATGAGATATATCATTGCCCCCATAGACACTGCAATGATCACTGGCAAATTTAAATAACGGGAATAGTGGGGGTCATTCCGAGTTGATCGCTTGCTAGGAATTTTTTGTTGTGCTGCGATCAGATCCTCGCCGCCTATGGGGGAGTGTATTTTCGCTTTGCAAGTGTGCGAATGCTTGTGCAGCCGAGCGGTACAAAAACAGTTTGTTCAGTTTCTGAGTAGCTCTGACCTTACTCAGCCGCTGCGATCACTTCAGCCTGTCCAGTCCCGGAATTGACGCCCTGCAAATGCTTGGACACGCCTACGTTTTTCCAACCACTCCCTGAAAACAGTCAATTGACACCCATAAATGCCTTCTTCCTGTCAATCTCCTTGCGATCGGCTGTGCGAATGGACTCTTCGTTAAATCCATGGCTCACCACCAATATGCTTTGTACCCGTGCAGTGCATATGCATGCACAGTTTTTCCGAGTTTTGACCTGATCGCAGCACTGCAAAAAATAGCTAGCGAGTGATCAACTCAGAATGACCCCCATTGTCAGGACAACTGTTTGGCCATACACACTGCTCGATAGGCACCAAATCACTCCCGTAGTCGCATGCAACGTCATCAGGTTTGATGTGCTGCACTTCAAAACTATATAGTTTTTAAGTGCAACACATCAAACCTGATGACGTTGCATGCGACTACGGGAGTGCGCACATTGCGCCTAATTCAGTGTCAGTAGTTAAACTGATAATATCGCAAAGGATCGATTTTTCGGCTGTTTGCACATGAGCAGAATGCGCATTACATGTGCACGGACATACACAATTCGTTTGGATAGCAATGTGAGTGACAGACAGTGGGCGTTTGGGGGCGTTCAGGGGAAACTTTACTCAATGATACCCCTTTTCAACCTGTAGCACGGGTCGCAGCCGGGAGCCTGACACAGCTGTGACCCGTGCTACAGCCCCCTTTCCCACCGCGCTCACCAATCCGGCAGGGGCGGCGCAGGGAGATCACATGATCTCCCAGGGTTCCCCTTCCATTCACTGTGAACGGGAGCCATGTCGCATCGACACGGCTCCCGTTCACACTAGACAGCTAGCCGGGTTGAACACATGTTCACTTGATCCGGGAATTTGCCGGGGCGGCCGTTTCCACTAGGAAAAAACACGGGTAAATGCGCGCCCCACGCATTTACCCGTGTTTTTAAAGGTAGTGGAAAAGGGGTATGAGTAAGGTTTCAAACACAGTTATTTACAATTGCATGAAAATTATATTGCAACTGTTTTTCATTTATACAAATTGGTTGCATAGTGTTCTCAGACTGCATTAGGATTTCAGAATCAAAGATATGGTTTAAATACACCGGCAAGTTTGCATAAGGGTGAGAGGCAGGTTGACTTTCTGGTAGTTCCTTAGCTGCAAAGATGATAGGATGCATGTTTTTTATCCTTTTAAAGTTCAGAATTTTTATAATATTACAGAAACCTTTAAAAAAATAACTTAGAATAAAAGCCCCTGACCGGCAAATGGCTAACCAGCCTAGTAATTTTCCTTAAGAATGGATGCCAATTATGTCTGTTTAATAGTTCCAATCAAGGCCTAACAGCTCACCCGCAGCTACAAAGCCTGCAATAAAACTCCACCAAAGATAAACATTGAGATAGCAGAATACCAACACTTTAGAAAGTTACAATAAAGTTTCATAACTGCTGATCTAGATATTGGCAGTGTATTTAACCAAATATAATCAATTCAGACTGCAGCATATACAGTATGCAATATTCATCCCAGCACTGCAAGGCTTCAGTGTATTTACCTGCAATGAAAGGAGGATAATGAAACGTCACATCACAGCCCCTCAATGGGATCCGGTCTGAAGATCGACAGTGTCTAGGTCGACAATGTTTAGGTCGACCACTATTGGTCGACAGTCACTAGGTCGACATGGATGGAAGGTCGACAGGGTTTCTAGGTCGACATGTGCTAGGTCGACAGGTCTAAAGGTCGACATGAGTTTTTTTTTTATTATTATTTATTTATTTTTTTCATACTTAACGATCCATGTGGACTACGATTGGAACGGTGAAGTGTGCCGAGCAAGCGGTAGCGGAGCGAAGGCACCATGCTCGAAGCATGGCGAGCGAAGCGGTGTGCTAATTTGGGATCCCGGTCACTTTACGAAGAAAACGACACCAAAAAAAAAAAAAGTCCTCATGTCGACCTTTAGACCTGTCGACCTAGCACATGTCGACCTAGAAACCCTGTCGACCTTCCATCCATGTCGACCTAGTGACTGTCGACCTATAGTGGTCGACCTAAACATTGTCGACCTAGACACTGTCGATAAAACGAACCACACACCCCCTCAATACCTAGCACAGGTATAGCCACTAGGTATGTACTAAATAAGTTCTGAATTTTCATAATATTACATAACATAACCCTTTGAAAAAGATACTTATAAAATAAAAAACTCTGAACAGCAAATGGGTGACCAGCCTATTAGTTCTCCTTAAGAACGTTCATAAATATGACTACACTGAATAGCTATAAAATATCTATTACACTACCATATGTATGCCATAAAGTATGGTCTAGAACAGCGGTTCCCAAACTCAGTTCTCAGGGAGCAGGTTTTAAGTATATCTATGGCTCAGAACAGATGGTTAGATGATATCGACTGAGGTACTAATTCATAATTGCCTACACTCCTGGAACAACCGGGAGGCTCCGGAAAATTGGGAGTCACTCCTGGCCCCATGGAATGGTAAGCAAGTGTCCCGCAATGACGCAGCCGCCCACTTAGAGAGCATAGGTGGGCAGTCTGAGGGGGCCCAATGACGTGTTTCATGCTGAACCAGCATTGTATAGCAGGGGCGTGGCCATGATGACATGAGCGTCATGCCTCCTATGCAGCCTCCTACCCTGAGCTACAATCCACCCCCTTTGCTGCATAATGTCGGAGGGTGCAACAGGAATGTTGGCAACCCTGTACTAATTAAGTCACCTGTGACCGGAGACCCATCACACATGATAAACTCATGACACGTTCGCCATTATCTAAATGGACAGTGAATAATGTGTTTTAACATGTTATACGAGTGCTCTATGCATGGTTGTACAATTACACATTTAAATTGCATGGGTGAAGCACTTATGAGGAATGTGTAAGTTCTGGTTTTAAAATGCACTGACATTTGGGAACATATTGCCGTGGGACATTCTCACACAAATTAATACGTTAATGACCCTGACACAAGTAAAGGGGTCCCTGGACAAGCAATTTATTTGAAATGCTGGGCCTAATTAAGATCTGATCGATGCTGTGTGTGTTCGCACAGCGGACGATCAGATCCGAACTGCGCATGCGTATGAGCCACAATGCGCCGGTGCGTCAAATGGCTACATCGGGAATTGCCAGTCAGCGATGGGATGGTGCGAAGGATTCATTCGTTTGAGCGTTCGCAAGGTGATTGACAGGAAGAGGCCATTTGTGGGTGGCAATTGACCGTTTTCAGGCGGGCTCAAGTGTTTTCAGAGAGGGTGTCTGACGTCACCTCCGGCCCCGATCAGCAGGATTCAATTGCACTGGAAGAGTAAGTCCTGGGCTGCGCAGAGACTGCACAAACTGGTTTAGTGCAGCTCTGCTACACATAGGAATGCACACTTCCACAGCGATTTTACACTTCCCCTATCTGATCGCAGGGCAGTAAGTAACGCAGCCCAGCGATCAGATCTGAATTAGGCCCGCAGTCCAGGGGAGTATTTTTGTGTCTCAGAGACACACAAATTAAAAGACAGTATTGTTGGGTTTCAGAATTTCATGTTGTTCCTAAGAAGATGTTAAGATTCTGATTACGCCATACTGGTTTTAGTATAGATAAGTAAAAGGAGGAGATGCAATTAAAAATCGAGTTATATTTACATTTGTGAAAGAGACAGGCACATGTTAATAAGATTTTGCTTGAGAAAGTAAACTGGTTTGGGTTATTGGGTTATATATGAAAGAGAGTAGGAAATTGCTTTATCCAGTTATTTAACTCTTTTGAAATGTAATCTATATTTATTTATATTTTGTGAGATAGCCTGATTGGTTAAAAATACCTAGGGTGGAACTACCCCTGTGGTATTATGTGCTGGATTGAGATAAAAAAGGAGGCCTGTGAGCCTCAGTGTGTACGTCTTATGTGACATCTTGAAATGTGGATCTGCTGTAACATATGTATGTATGCTGTATCCCCCTTGCAAAAAAACAACTTGCCTTAAGATTAGTGCATCCATATCCTGTGACCAACAGAATTTTGCAAAACACTATTCCATTTCCCGCTGTCCTTGACTGAGCCCAGCATCTCCAAGCTCTGCCCTCTGCCAACTACCGATGCATAGCTTGGTCAATGGTCATTGACCAGTGGGGAGGACAACCATCCCCAATGAGGAGGTGGTCAGCAGTATGTCCACGCGTATACAGCAGTAAGCAGTATTCAGGTGCCGGTGGTAGGAGCCTAACCAGAAACATGGTTCCAGGTGCTGATGGTAAGAGCCTGGTGGTGGCAGAAAAATACCCACCTACTGCGCAGTGGGTGGAGTCAGTAACAGGTGGTTACTGATGAAAAAGAGAATCCACTATTGGCCAGGTTCCATGAGATTTTAACCTTGGCACAGGTAGCTAGGACACATACAGTCACCCCAAGCATAGATGTACTTAAAACGTGGACCATTAGTGCTCCTTGAGGACTGCATTTAGGAACCACTGGTCTAGAATATAAGAAAACCCTGCACTCCTGCAAGATGGTTTGACTGAAAGAAAATGAAATTTTTGCATTGTTAGAAAAGATGTTCGCCTCAAACATAAAAAAAAAACTGTTCGACCAAATGAAGATTTTTTTTTTAGCCCTTTTTGACTGGAAGCCCTGTGAAAGATGTGCAGCTATCACCTAAAAAGCAGTCTCCAGCTAACATAAGGTTAATGTTCAAAGCTTAACCACAAAATAACCTCATTATCATTTCTATTATGGATCAATAGTCAACAGTTCTCTTTGAAAATACAGTTCCTCGAGTTCTGCCTTCATTGTAATCCCTGCATTAGATTTGTAACATAAAAGGTCTCCAATAAACTCCTTCTCGGCTCCTTAAAACATGAATGCCTCTGGTTCTCAAGACCCTCTAAAAATTTTAAGTATAAAAATGTGTAAAAGAAAAAGATTGATATGGGTATTGATTATGCCTCTGGCTTTTTTTCTGCTCTTGTGACATTTTGTCAGTTGACTCATCTGTTCCTTTGGGTTTCTTTGTGGCATTATAAAAATCTCCACGAGTCTACACACTAATAGCCAGATCCTTGTCCCAGGTGGTTCGGCCGTATTGTTTGAAGTAGATGATTGGTGTGAGGCGCACGGACTCCCTCGTGCCAGCATGTGGTCTCCACCATAACATATGCTTTCTGCTTGCTAGATTTGTCTCCAATAATAAAAGCAAGATTGCTATTCAATTTCAGCGTTGTGCCTAATTTATCAGACAAAATATTGTAATGGGTAGGATGACTGCTGGTGAATGAAACACTTTGGATGTATGTGCTTCAGGAAATGGACAGTGATAGGAGCAACTATGGAGGTTAATATGACAGAGAAGAGCAAAAAAATAGTTTTGAATATAAGGTCAATATAAAGTGCTCCATCCATACAGTATGTTAAGTGATTATCAAAATGGGTGTGGTTCGTTTTATCGACAGTGCCTAGGTCGACAATGTTTAGGTCGACCACTATAGGTCGACAGTCACTCGGTCGACATGGATGGAAGGTCGACAGGGTTTCTAGGTCGACATGTGCTAGGTCGACAGGTCTAAAGGTCGACATGAGGATTTTTTTTTTTTTTGTCGTTTTCTTCGTAAAGTGACCGGGATCCCAAATTAGCGCACCGCGTCCCCTCGCATGGCTCGCTTCGCTCGCCATGCTTCGGGCATGGTGCCTTCGCTCCGCTACCGCTTCGCTCGGCACACTTTACCGTTCCAATCGTAGTCCACATGGATCGTTAAGTATGAAAAAATAAAAAATAAAATGTTTTTTTTTTTAAACTCATGTCGACCTTTAGACCTGTCGACCTAGCACATGTTGACCTAGAAACCCTGTCGACCTTCCATCCATGTCGACCTAGTGACTGTCGACCTATAGTGGTCGACCTAAATATTGTCGACCTAGGCACTGTCGATCTTCAGACCGGATCCCATCAAAATATAGTTTACATACAGTATTACACAGAACTCCTACAAGGCCATGACCCCTAATTTCAGATATACGCTTGCAGCATGCGCAGAAGTCCCTTCTTGCAAAGGATGAAAGTTAGAAGATATATGTATATTTATATATCAAGCAAAATATGTGCATTCTCCATATAAAAATAGAACATTTGAAAACAAAATGTATTAAGTCAATACTCACAAAAAAAGACATAGCCAAAGTGCATATGTGCAAAGTCGACGTTTAGGTCAAACCTAGACCATCTTCAGGATGGACAACAGCCAGAGAGCAATGATAGATAGATAGATAGATAGATAGATAGATAGATAGATAGATAGATAGATAGATAGATAGATAGATAGATAGATAGATAGATAGATAGACTGGATTGCCTATATATTAAGAATTACATTCATTGACATATGCTAATGGTCTGCCATCTACAAAATACAAATATCAGCGGAAACGTACAATTTAACAGTATGTTTATGCCAGTGTCACTGTAAATAACATTATGCTAAATCCATCATATTTCCAGCTGCTCTCCTGTTCCAAGACCCCCTAATATTATGGATCCAGTAGGTTGTAAACACGTCAAGTACTGAGTTCGGCCACCATTGTCAGACTAGGGCCTGAGGGGCCCACCGGAGGAATGCTGTTGTAGGGGCCCATGCTTAAGGGTGTGGCCAGGCTCCAGTGGGGGCGTGGCCAGCCACCACAGACGTTTGGCTAACCATTACAGAGCACATGTTCTGTGCCCCTTGGTAAATGTATAATAAACCATATTCTTGTGAAGTATAATGTAACATAAGTATAATGCATAATTAAAGTGCACTAGGATACAGTCTGGAACCTGATCCCTAGAGGATGAGGGTGGCTCACAGGCAGTGGGGCCCACGGGTGGTTTCCCCTGTTCCCCTGTGCGCCAGTCCGACCCTGTCAGTCACTGACATTCAGTAATCTGAATTTTTGCATACAAGCTATAGGACCAGACTCAGATGTGGGAGACGTTCCTATTGCTGTTGTTTACATGGAAGCAGCAGCTACAGCACCAATATGGTAATGCATTAGGAAGAGTCTTGCCTCTTGCATGCATTACTGATCCCAGCCGTGTCTTAGGACTTAGCATCAGATCACCTACAACACCATTGGCCAGCTGCGAGACCTATGGGGTCGTGCAAGAAGGATGCCGCAGTTCCTACACAGAGGCCAGAAAATCTCCGTCTTCTGATAGAGACCCTGGCCTTAGCACTCCCCTAAAATGGAGGCGACATCAATCTGTTTTGGGAAACGCCGGTCGTTGCCGTCCCCTTCCCGCCCCCAAATGGTAGCAGGCTCTCAATCTCTGACAGTCTGCATCTGTAGTGCAGTTCGGATCTGGCGCAAAGTACTGAACATCGGTTCTTTGCACTATGGGCCGTAATTCCATCCACATCTCTGAATCAGGCTGTAGTGAGTAAATCCATTAAACATCAAGAGGATGATGGTTTGTTTCTTTCTCGTTTTACCGTTTATCTCTGTCATCTTATATTGTATGATATCAATAGGCTCTTATGCAGAAAAGCAACATATATACATTTTACTATTTTTAATTAAACAGTAGATGTGCATAATATTCAGTGACAACTATAAAGGGGATATAGGGAGGTAATTCAGATCTGATCGCTGGGCTGCATTTTTTGCTGTCCTGCGATCAGATAGTCGCCACCTACAGGAGGAGGTGAAAGCGCTGTGCAAGTGTACGATCGCTTCATTAGCAGAGCCGTTTGTGCAGTCTCTGCGCAGTCCAGGACTTACTCAGCCACTGCGATTGTATCCTGCTGATCGTGGCCGGAGCTGACATCAGACACCCTTCCTCAAAACGCCTGAGCCCATCTGCGTTTTTACGGACACTCCCAGAAAACGCTCAGTTGCCACCCACAAATGTCCTCTTCCTGTCAATCTCCTTGCGAATGCCCATGTGACTGGATCCTTCGCACCAGCCGGCTGCAGGATGCCGATCCCCGTAGCAGCTGTCTGTCGCGCCGGCGCACTGAGGCTAAGACCGTTGCGCAGTTCGGATCTGATCACACGCTGTGCGAAAACGCACAGCAGCGATTAGATCTGAATTACCCCCATAGTCATTAGGTCGACATTGACAATGCCGGCGTTCTTAATATTGACACTACAATGTTGACAATATAATTGCATACTGATCTAGACTTACACTTGCCTACTCTCTTGCAAATTGCTGGAGTCGGACTTTCCCCCATACTCACGAAAGAGTGCTCGCTTCTCCCACATCCTGCCCGCTTCCTAGTGGCTATACCTGAGATTCGCAGCTCTGTATAGAGGTGTCGGGGCTAAATGGTGCAAATTTGTGTCATTTAGCCTCATCCCTCCTTATGGACCCGCAAATTGCGGCTTTTTGCCACGACAGGCCCAGGGCTTACTGACGAGACAGCGCCGACCACCAAAGTGTCCTGCAGTGCCTCCTCTCCAGGCTTCTCCCATAAAAATAGGTAAGTGTGCTACAAGTCATTCTGTACCTCAGGTAGGTCAGCACATAACATCTGAAGATCACAGTGTAGCCGTAGTAACTCCTCTCTAGCCGGCAGCGTTGTGTAGACTCTGGGTACTAAGGTCCCTAGCGCTTTCCCAGAGTCTACAGCACATGCACAGATCTCCGGGAAAATGGTGCGGCGGCCATATTCCCAGTGATTTACCTACTGCGCATGCGCGAAACACCGGGAAAATGGTGCTGCGCCATTTTCCTAGTGATTTCGGCAGCGCTGCTGCTGCGCTGTGGGAATAAGTGCACTGTGTGTAAGTGCACTGTGTGTGTCCCCCTGGACCCCCAGGGGCCCGTCACCACACACACTGCACCCATTATAAATACGTCAGTGTCACTTGCAGTATACAGGACTCACCTGAGCTGACAGTTACTATAGATAAAGACGCATGGGCTGATATGCTGATGCCACACATACAAGATTAAATTGGAGAATTGGAAATAAGGAAGAGATGAGTGAACTAGAAGTGAAGCTACTACTTTAAATACATATTACATATAAATAAAATATGATGTGGTGACTAGAACTGTTATACAGACTCGTGTGTGCTGTGCAGATATTTCATTTAAACAATCAGATTTCAAATCCTGGAGATAAAGGACACAATTTATTTCACAGTGAGTTTACAGAACGCTTCCTAATCCTCCCAATGTATTCCCTGATAATCTACACATAGTATAAAGGTGTCCATACACCTAAAGATTTATCTTCCAATCTGGCTGGTTGGAACGGAAATCTGGTAATGGATGGGAGCAAATGACATGGATGGGAGCAAATGACAGTTGACCATTTCAAATGGTCAACTGTCAATTGCTCCCATTCATTACCTGATTTTTATTCCAACCAGCCAGATTGGAAGATAAATCTTCAGGTGTATGGGCACCTTAAGTGTATATACAGAGTCTGCACAGCTTTCTTGAAAACAATGGAGAATCTACAATGGGTGCAGTCTGTGCCGCGTACACGGGCTCCTCAAATCCAGGAGGGCTCACATGCTGCACCCATTTTGTCAGGACTTACGGAGTCCGGCCGTCCGCAGCTGCAGCAGTGCAAAATCACCAGGGAAATGGCATGGTGACCATTTTCCCAGGGTTTTATACATGTGCAGTAGGGAAATGGCCAGGAAATTGCTCACCGTACCATTTTCTCCGAGGCATGCGCAGTAGACGCTATCAAAACGCTGAAGTCTATTAGCGCTCAGGAAACCTGAGTGAGTTTATAGTCATGCAGACTGGCTGCGGCAGTAGCGCCCCAAAAATGTCTGTGACACACCCCCACTTTTGCCGCCACTCCCCGTTACCTCCCCAAAACGGTCCCTTCCTGTCAATCACTCTGCAGATCCTCAATGCGAGAGACATGTATAGTGTAATTGTGGCACAAGCGCAGTCTGCAGAAAATTGCTCTGTTGCGTGTACATTGGCATTGTGTACAAACACTAATCCAGGGGCATAGCAGGAACTTTGTGGGCCCCACAGAAACATTTTGAAGGGGCCCCCGTCCCAATGCTTCTAGAGAGACACTTCTCTGCAGCAGTTGTTAATTTTATGCCCTATAATAGTGCCCTAGTTCATTCTCTGAACCATAGTAGAGTCTTTAATGTTATGCCCCATAGTAGCGCCCTAGTTTCTTTTATGAATCGCAGTAGTGCTTAAATTCACCCTATGTCACATTTCAGAGCTGCCAGTACACATTATGCCGCACAGTACCCCCATTCACATTATTATATATACTGTAGAGCTCCCCGTTTATATTGTGCCTCATTACAGTGCCCCAATTCATATTATATAACAATAAAATGCCCTCCAGTTCATTTTATACCACACTACAATGAGCAGGTCCAGGGGCATACCTAGATATATTGTAGGCCCCAAGGAAAAAGTTTGAAAGGACCCCTACGTACCACCCAATGGCGAAAAATGTATATAACACATGTAACTTTGACAGGGAAGGTGGGCCCTTCTCAGCTCTGGCCTCGTAGCAGCTGCACTGTGTGCAGCTATGGTAGCTATGCCCTTGCATAAACCAGGTGCAAACACTTCAGTGGCATGTCCGTGACATTCCCACATCTCTGTGCATCTGTTTACCCATCTCCCAAGTCAACGTCCAAGAAAGCCCAGGACAAGATATTTCTGTTACCCTGGGTCTCAATGCAACTGCGGCTTTCTGCGCACACTGGCCCTCATTCCGAGTTGTTCGCTCGCTAGCTACTTTTAGCAGAAATGCAAACACAAAGCCGCTGCCCTCTGGGAATGCATCTTAGCATAGCAGAATTGCTAACGAAACATTAGCAATTGCTAACGAAAGATTAGCAATTCTGATTGCTCACGAAAGCAATTTCCTTGCAGTTTCTGAGTAGCTCCAGACCTACTCCTAGATGCGATCACCTCAGTCTGTTTAGTTCCTGGTTTGACGTCACAAACACGCCCTGCGTTTGGCCAGCCACTCCCCCGTTTCCCTAGCCACTCCTGCGTTTTTACCTGGCACGCCTGCGTTTTTTAGCACACTCCCTGGAAACTGCCAGTTTCCACCCAGAAACACCCACTTCCTGTCAATCAGCAGAGCGATTGGAAAGCTTTGTTCGCCTGTGAGTAAAATAACATAGTTTTGTGTAAATTTGCTTAGCGCGTGCGCCCTGCTGTGCATACGCATGCGCAGAACTGCCGGATTTTAGCCTATTAGCAATTCTGCTAAAATTAGCAGCGGGCGAACAACTCGGAATGAGGGCCACTGTGTGTAATGTATATACCGTAGGACTATTTAGGGATTTTCTCGTATGCACAGTAGCAAAATATTGTTCTCCTCCATGGATATTAACATTGCATGTGGTTCTGTATCAGGCCCTAAAACTTTAAAAAAAGGTCTGACTTCCTAGATGTTTTGGGCCTGCATGCTGGGACACCAACAGCCCTGCTGGGCCTCGGTACTGGGGAGGTGGGCATAGCCAGCAGGGGAGGTGCGGTTAGACTCCCTTTCCCCCCTTTATAATTTTGAAAAATAAAGTTTATGTGCAGCCTTGTGTGCGGCACAAGGGTTGCCCTTGTCAGCTCTGGTGGGCGGCAGCGGCTAAGGGAGGGGGGCGGGTGAGATCGCTTCCTCCCGCACATCACACAGGTAGAAAGAGGACTGACTGCTTCTGCAGCTTCCTCTCTCCTCAGCCCATGTCGTGTGTTGGACTGGGAAGAGAGGCTGCTGCAGAGCCATTCAGTCCTCTCTGTAAGTGCCTACTGTCTGCAATGGAGAAGGGAAGGCAGCAGGACCCGGGCCCCTGCTGGTCTCCTTCATCAGGCTCTGGCCCAGGTAATGAGTACCCACACACCCCTCTCTGCGCTACTGCCTGTATGCAGTTCTAACTGTAAATTGATCAAGCTATTTTAATAAACTCTGCATGCATTGCGGGCTGCTTTCATGTCTTAAAGAACCTATGAGCAGTTCTCAGTAGTATGCTTCTGTCAGGTCCGGGTGTTTTTGTGAATCCGTTAACCCGGGACCAACATCAGGTGTAGGTGCTGGGGTATGAAGAAAGCAGGGAGGACGAAGAAAGTTCCGTTTCATATATTTATTAAAAATAACAATTCAGTAAAGAGTTAAATGACAAGTTGTTAATCATCATATTATACTGAAGTATTGCAGGAATAGCAGAAATAATATGCAGAATGAATCTCAAAGACAAATAAAAGAAATGTTCATGGAACTGTATATGAAACAAGCTGATGAATAAATGTTGAATTGTCCAAATATAAACAAGCTTTGATGCTGAACGGCAGAATGTGTTTAACTGGGTAATGCAGACATGAAGAAATAACTGTAAGGATTTGCAATGAAGTTTTGAGAGTTAACTGAGAGGCTGTGAAGAATTATCCTTGTTATGGTAACATAGAAAATAAAAGTACTTAATTGGGTTACTTGCGGGTTCCGGAGATCACTGTGAAAACTGTAGCAGATGACAAGGTGATGAACGGGTTAAATGCAGAGTAGAACAAACGAACAGCTGAGGGTAGTGGAATCCTCCAAACTTTGTATGGTTGAAGACAGGCAGACAAGGTAACCTCATGCAGGACTCTGGGAATCCAACTATTTCCAGTAGGTGTGCAATTAACTGATAGCACAGCGGAGAGCCGGTGGATCTTTAGCAGTGAAGGCTGCAGACGAACCTCTGGGAACGGAGGCGATATCTGGACCACGGGAATCACACAGGAATGCACGGAGAGAGCTCAGAGCTAGAGCACAGCGTTGATACAACAAAGCACTGGCCCAGAGTAACATAATCCCAGCCTACTTAAAGGCAGCACAAGCACGGGATTGGCTTACACCTGCCCACAGGTGTTTTCACGAGTGCTTTGTATTACCTATTTGGTCTCCAACATGGCCACCTCCTATACAGCAGACACACCGCAGTGCCTTAGGCCATTTGGTCCCCGCACTCACAGTTCCCAGACTCTGCATTACCTGTGCCACTGATCACGCCGCGCCCCCACACGGGCGCACAGCACCGCGAGCAACCGCACCGGCAACGGATGAACCCCAGAACCCGCAAAGGTAAGAGACCGGTTCGTGACAGTACCCCCTCTTCTACGGGTGGCCTCCGAACACCTTTGAACCTTGTCAGGATTTTTGGAGAAGTATTTCTGTACCAGTCTTGGAGCATGAACATCTTTAGAGAAAACCCAGGATCTCTCCTCCGGACCGTAACCCTTCCAGTCGACCAGAAACGGTAAACGTCCATATCAGGAACGTGAGTCCACAATCTCTTTAACTTCAAATTCCTCATTCTGCAAAGAGTGAACTTTAGGAGATTTGGACTGGGTAGTACGGAACTTATTGAGAATCAAAGGCTTCAGTAAAGATGTATGAAAGGCGTTAGGAATTCTCAAAGACGGTGGCAACTTGACTTTGTATGACACAGGGTTGAGTACCTTTACAATGGGAAATTGACCAATAAACTTGGGAGCAAATTTCTTAGAAGGAACTTTGAACCTGAGATTGCGCGTAGAAATCCAAACTTGGTCTCCCACTTTGTAATTCGGTACAGCTTTACGTTTTCTATCTGCAAAAGATTTATAACGAGCGGAAGTTTTGACCAAGGACTTACGTACACAACTCCAGATTCTAGATAGACGTTGAAGCTCTTGATCTGCCGCTGGAACCTCTAGGGCTGGCAATGGATGGAACTCTGGCACACGAGGATGAAAGCCGAAGTTAATATAAAAGGGCGTAGATTCTGAAGATGAATGGAAAAGATTATTATGAGCAAATTCTGCCAATGGAAGGTAGTCAACCCAGTCATCCTGTGAGGACGATATATATAGCCGGAGAAATGTTTCAAGGTCTTGGTTGACTCTCTCAGTTTGTCCATCTGTCTGAGGATGATATGCAGAAGAAAAATTCAACTTGACATTTAAAGATGAACAAAGAGACCTCCAAAACTTGGCCACAAACTGTGTTCCCCGATCAGAGATAATCTCTCGAGGAAGGCCATGCAACTTGAAGATTTCAGAGATGAACAATCTGGCTAGTAAAGGGGCTGATGGTAACCCAGTTAATGGAATGAAATGTGCCATTTTCGAAAATCGATCCACTATCACCCAAATGGTATTTCGCCCTTTTGATGGAGGTAGATCGGTCACGAAATCCATTGAGATATGAGTCCATGGTTGTTTGGGTATGGATAATGGATGTAATAAACCTGGTGGAGAACTTCTTGGACTCTTATGTTGGGCACATTTAGGACATGCTGCTATAAACTCTTGGACATCGGCTTTGAGACGTGGCCACCAATAAGACTGTTGAATAAATTTGAGAGTCTTTAGAACCCCAGGATGACCCATGAAGGAAGAGGAGTGAGCCCAGGTAAGCAGCCGTTTTCGAAGACTTGTGGCGACAAAAGTCTTGCCAGGCGGAGGAACTGGAGAGGTTCGAGTCATTAAAAAGGACGTAGGATTCACAATGGCTTGATTCGTGGTAGCATCATTTAATTCAGAAGAAGCAAAGGACCGGGAAAGGGCATCTGCCTTTTTGTTCTGAGACCCTGGACGATAGGTGAGCTTGAAATCATATTGTGTGAAGAAAAGCGCCCATCGAGCTTGTCGTGGATTCAAACACTGAGCTGACTGCAGATACAGAAGATTCTTATGATCAGTATAAACTGTAATGCGATGTTGTGCTCCTTCTAGAAGGTATCTCCACTCCTCAAATGCCAACTTGATGGCAAGTAATTCTTGCTCACCGATTGCATAATTACGTTCTGCCGGGAGGAACTTACGGGAGAAATATCCGCAGGGATGGACCTTTTTATCTTCAAAGACTTGTGATAACACAGCTCCTACTGCTTCTGTAGATGCATCCACCTCTAGTAGAAAGGGACGATTCAAATCAGGCTGTCGAAGAATGGAGCTGACCCAAAGGCTTGCTTTAAATCAGAGAAGGCTTTGATTGCTTCAGAAGACCAGTTCGTAGGATTTGCTCCCTTGCGAGTTAGGGCTGTGATGGGAGCAGCTAACCAAGAATAATTCTTAATGAATCTCCTATAGAAATTAGCAAAGCCAAGAAATCGCTGAATCCCCTTGAGAGTTGTAGGAGTGGACCAATCTCGGATAGCTCGTACCTTACCGGGATCCATACATAGCTCTGATCCAGAAATGATGTAACCAAGGAACGGTATGGAAGATACTTCAAAAGTGCACTTCTCTAGCTTACAATAAAGTTGATTTTTCCTCAGACGTGTCAGTACCTCTTTAACTTGGTGACGGTGAGCCTTTAGATCCTTAGAGAATATTAGGATATCATCCAAGTACACTACTAGACACTTGTAGAGAAGATCACGAAAAAGTTAATTCACATAGCTTTGAAAAACTGCAGGGGCATTACAAAGACCAAAAGGCATTACAAGGTATTCGTAATGCCCATCCCGGGTATTAAAAGCAGTCTTCCACTCGTCCCCTGCCCGGATTAAATTGTAGGCCCCTCGGAGATCCAATTTTGTAAACACAGTAGCTCCCTTTACCCGGTCAAATAATTCTGGAATTAAGGGTAATGGGTACTTGTTTTTCACAGTGATCTCATTGAGTCCACGGTAATCTATGCATGGTCGTAACCCACCGTCCTTCTTCTTAACGAAGAAGAATCCGGCTCCTGCAGGTGAAGAAGATGGTCTGATAAATCCTTTGGTTAGATTTTCCTGTATATAATCAGACAAAGCTTGCGTCTCTGGGATGGATAGCGGATAAATTCGTCCCCTAGGAGGTGTTTTACCCGGAACCAGGACGATTGGGCAGTCCCATTCGCGACGAGGAGGTAGAGAGTCTGCTGCTTGTTTACTGAAAACATCCGCAAAAGATTGATACACCGGAGGTAGGTCGGGAAGGCTAATTGACCGGAGAGGTATAATTGAGGCTAAACAGTCCTTGGTACAAGATTTACCCCACGAAAGAACTTCCATGGTTTGCCAATTAAGTTGAGGATTATGCTTCTGCAGCCAAGGTAAACCAAGTATCACATCTTGAGAGGCTTTGGGAATCACGTAGAAGGAGACGTATTCGGAATGGAGCACACCAACTTTCATCTTGAGACATACGGTTCGATGAGTAATTATACCATCTGGAATTCGACTTCCATCCACTGCTGTAACAGCAACTGCTACTTCCAGAGGCATGGTTTGAACTTTAGACCGTAAGACAAAGGCTGAGGAGATGAAGTTCTCGGCTGCCCCGGAATCTAGGAGAGCTGAAACTTTCACTGTAGAACTTGGAACTTCTAATTGAATAGACAAGGTCGGCTCTTTCCCAGAACGTGATTCTAAAGTAACTCCTAGCTTAACCTCTCTTGAATAAGCTAGGAGCGAGAGTTTCCCGGTCGGAGTTTGCAGAATTTAACTAAGTGTTCGGAGGACCCACAGTACATGCAGAGGTTACCCTGTTGACGACGAAGTCGTTCCTCCTCTGTGAGGCGAGAGCGCCCAATCTGCATAGGTTCTTCTGTCGTTACCGGAGACTGTGATGAAGAATCTTGTCGAGGCCTAGGATGATAACGTGGACTGGATCGCTCTGCCCTGGATTTCTCTAAACATCGCTCCCTGTAGCGTAGGTCAAGTTTGTTACAGAGAGAAATCAATTCATCCAGTTTAGTTGGCACATCCCGGATAGTTAAATCATCCTTGATTTTCTCTGAAAGTCCATTCCAAAACGTGGCGATCAGGGCCTCCTCATTCCAGTTTAACTCTGAAGACAACGTGCGAAACTGAATAATATATTGACTGACAGGACGTAAACCTTGACGTAGACGGAGAATCTCCAAAGATGCTGAGGTGGTCCTGCCTGGTTCGTCAAAGATTCTCCGGAAGGATGATACGAACTCCTTGTAATTAGAGAGAATAGAATCACCTCTTTCCCATAATGGTGATGCCCACTCCAGAGCCTGACCGGAAAGGAGGGCAATAATATATGCAACCTTAGAACGAGCTGATGGGAAACTGGCGGACAACAGTTCGAACTGGATCTCGCATTGATTCAGGAATCCTCTGCAAAGTTTTGGAGTTCCGTCAAACTTACTCGGAGAAGGTAACTGCAAGCGGGACGTAGGCAGCGTCACAGGAGAAGCTGTAGTGGTAACTGGGACAAACGGAGTTGGAATCAGGACTTGAGACGTTTTAATAGCCGTATGAAGAGTCTCTAAACGGTCTGCCATAGTTTGCATAAACTGTACTATTTGTGTCTGTACAGACTCCTGGTTTTCCAGACGGGAAAGGATATCTGACGTAGCACCGCCTCCTGCGAATTGGTCACTTGACGGATCCATGTGGCCAGTGCTTACTGTCAGGTCCGGGTGTTTTTGTGAATCCGTTAACCCGGGACCAACCACAGGTGTAGGTGCTGGGGTATGAATAAAGCAGGGAGGACGAAGAAAGTTCCGTTTCATATATTTATTAAAAATAACAATTCAGTAAAGAGTTAAATGACAAGTTGTTAATCATCATATTATACTGAAGTATTGCAGGAATAGCAGAAATAATATGCAGAATGAATCTCAAAGACAAATAAAAGAAATGTTCATGGAACTGTATATGAAACAAGCTGATGAATAAATGTTGAATTGTCCAAATATAAACAAGCTTTGATGCTGAACGGCAGAATGTGTTTAACTGGGTAATGCAGACATGAAGAAATAACTGTAAGGATTTGCAATGAAGTTTTGAGAGTTAACTGAGAGGCTGTGAAGAATTATCCTTGTTATGGTAACATAGAAAATAAAAGTACTTAATTGGGTTACTTGCGGGTTCCGGAGATCACTGTGAAAACTGTAGCAGATGACAAGGTGATGAACGGGTTAAATGCAGAGTAGAACAAACGAACAGCTGAGGGTAGTGGAATCCTCCAAACTTTGTATGGTTGAAGACAGGCAGACAAGGTAACCTCATGCAGGACTCTGGGAATCCAACTATTTCCAGTAGGTGTGCAATTAACTGATAGCACAGCGGAGAGCCGGTGGATCTTTAGCAGTGAAGGCTGCAGACGAACCTCTGGGAACGGAGGCGATATCTGGACCACGGGAATCACACAGGAATGCACGGAGAGAGCTCAGAGCTAGAGCACAGCATTGATACAACAAAGCACTGGCCCAGAGTAACATAATCCCAGCCTACTTAAAGGCAGCACAAGCACGGGATTGGCTTACACCTGCCCACAGGTGTTTTCACAAGTGCTCTGTATTACCTATTTGGTCTCCAACATGGCCACCTCCTATACAGCAGACACACCGCAGTGCCTTAGGCCATTTGGTCCCAGCACTCACAGTTCCCAGACTCTGCATTACCTGTGCCACTGATCACGCCGCGCCCCCACACGGGCGCACAGCACCGCGAGCAACCGCACCGGCAACGGATGAACCCCAGAACCCGCAAAGGTAAGAGACCGGTTCGTGACAGCTTCTCAGTCGTCTCTCTCTTGCGGATGGATGGGCATTAGCAGGGCGCCGTTACAGGTCCATCCTTTGGGTCTGTTTCTGAGCCACAATCAATCTGCATGCAATGCAGTGGTGTAAATACAGCCCCCCGCAGATCCCACCGTGGCATGGGGGCACATTGCTGGCTGGGTTGATGGCCGCTGTCTGACCTAACAGTGAGTCAGTGACTGACTGTTAATTCATCCTATAGAAAGGGCGTAAGCTGCGAGTTGATGCCCAATTAGACGTGGTGAAGGCGGAGCTCCAGTGCCTGTGGTAGGGAGTGCTGCGGCGGTGTCCCGCTTCCCTGCCGGGATGAATTGTACCATGGCCGCTCCCGGCGCCTGCTAATCACAGACAGTCACTCTGTCTGTGATAAATTACAATACATGGTCGCGGAGCTGCCCGACACATTTGTGTGTGGATGTCTGTGACATGTGACTCACACACACACACACACACACACACACACACACACACACAGCAACTGTAAGGAGTTTACACACCCCTAGCAACGAGCATTACATCCAGAGCATGAAAGCCCTGGCAATGAGCATTACACACCCCTGGCAATGAGCATTACACACCCCTGGCAATGAGCATGAGACCCAGAGAATGAAACCCCTGGCAACAAACATGGTACCGAGAGCATGAAACCGCTGGCAATGAGCAGGTAATTTATAAGTAATTAGAAGCCTTACTATGGGGCAGTGGCGGAACTAGCGAGCGGTGGGCCCATGTGCGACAAAATCCTTTGGGCCCCCCTAACCCCCTCATCCCATCCAAGTCCACCCCCTCACCCCTGGAGATGATCTGGTGAGGGGGACCTGCTCAGGGCCAGAGAAATGGATGCCTAGCAACAGTGCTGTAACTAGACATTTTAACACTGTGTGCAAGAAACAGTATCGGAGCCCCACCCCCTACTCCATGCAAAACAGGGGCAGTGCGCACCGAAGGCGCGTGCAAAAAACAGGGGCGTGGCTTCGTGGGGAAGGGGTGTGGCCACAAAATAATACCAATTCATATAACGGTGCACAGTAGTTTCCATTATTAAAATTACGCCGCACAGTAGCACCACTACACTAGGTAGAGCCCCTTTTACACCTTACGGCAGACAGATTCCTCTTTTTACACATTATGGCAGACAGCGTCAACCTTTTACACATTACGGCAGACAGCGTCCCCTTTTTTACACATTAAGGCAGACAGCGTCAACCTTTTACACATTATGGCAGACAACGTCCCCTTTTCATTACGGAAGACAGCGTCCCCTTTTTACACATTACGGCAGACAGCGTCAACCTTTTACACATTATGGCAGACAGCGTCCCCTTTTTTACACATTACGGCAGACAGCGTCAACCTTTTACACATTATGGCAGACAGCGTCCCCTTTTTTACACATTACGGCAGACAGCGTCAACCTTTTACACATTATGGCAGACAACGTCCCCTTTTCATTACGGAAGACAGCGTCCCCTTTTTACACATTACGGCAGACAGCGTCAACCTTTTACACATTATGGCAGACAACGTCCCCTTTTCATTACGGCAGACAGCGTCCCCATTTTACACAATACAGCAGACAGCGTCCCCACTTTTACACATTACGGCAGACAGAGTCCCATTTTTACAAGGCAAGAGATACAAACTCAATATAAAAATAAATAAATAAAATAAATACATTATATATATATATATACATATATATATATATATATATATATATAAAATTGTGTTTATACATATGCAACACAATTATAGACATTTCAAAATAACTAATTCCTACCAGGGGCTGTTGCTGCACATAGGGAATGACCAGCAGCTCCAGCTCCTCTCGCTCCCTCCCTCCTTCCCATTATGACAGTGGGCGCCGGGGACGGCCACGAGATCTTGGCGTGATGCTTGTCAGATCCACGGCACCCAAACACAGAGAGAGAGAGAGAGAGAGGAAGCCGAGGGAGGGGCGGAATATAAACAGGAAGGGGGAGGAGCTGAGTTAGCTGCCCCTCCTCGCTTTCCTGATTGACATCTTGCAGCAGCATTTTATTATAGGAGGACGTGTGGAGGAGGAGGCGCTGGAGAGAGCGTTCCCTCCTTACAGCAGCAGCCAGTGAGACCTAACCGACCAGTAAGCTTGTATGAGGGAGGGACGGACCCTCCTCCCTCTTCGGCCGGGACCCCTCCTTCCCCTTCAGCCGGGCTGCCGCAGGCGCTGAGTGTGTTACACAGGCGGCGGGTGGCAGCTGCGGCAGCGTGTCTGGTGCTGCCCTGATCTATTCATGACACGGACGGGCGGGCGGCGGGACGCAGACCCGACGGGAGCTTTGCTGGTGCCTGGTGTGCTGCGGCCGCAGCATGATGCAATGAGTCATTGTGACTCATTGTAATGCCGGCGACTGTGGGCCCTTTGAGTGCGGCAGGGCCCCAGTGCAATGCACTGGCTGCACTGCCAGTAGTTCCTCCCCTGCTGTGGGGCATAGTGTGTAACGTGCACTCTGGTGTGTGGCATAATGTATCACGAGCATTGTGGTATGTTGCATAATGTATAACGGGCATTGTGGTGTGTGGCATAATGTGTGACAGGCATTACGTGTGTGGCATACTGTATAATGGGCATTGCAGTGTGTGGTAAAGTGTGTCGGAGTATTATAGTGTGTGGTATAATGCATCACAGGCACTGCAGTGTATGGCATAATGTTTCACAGGCAATGCGGTGTGTGGCATAATGTATCACGAGCATTACGGTGTGTGGTATTGTGTGTCAGGGGCACTGCGGTGTGTGGTATACTGTATCACGAGCATTACGGTGTGTGGTATACTGTGTCACAGGCATTATGGTGTGTGGTATAATGTGTAAGGGGCATTACTATAAGGAGGAAAAATGGCTGAATCAGGATTTTTTTCCTGTGGTGGCCAATGTCTGGGCGTGCAGGTTGCAAAACTGAGGTATGAGGTATTCTTTTCCTGCAATGCCACGCCCTTTGCATTAAGGCCACGGCCATTGCAGTGAGGCCATGCCCCTCTTCTGAAGCGCCACCGCAGAATGTTTACTTTTTAAATGGCAATGGGGGGGGGAGGGGGTGTCCTTGAGGGAGCAAAATTTCTAGTTATGCTAGTGGTGCAATGTATCCTCCTTTTGTGTCTTATTATGTGATCTCATATATTTCAACTGGCTAACACATTAATTTGCTTTTATGTATTGTTGTAAACTTTCTTTACTGGATGACATGTCTGAGAAATAACAGCATGGGACTAGCATAAACTAGAATAAACAGTAACCTACATACACAGTAACATAGTAATATAGTTTCTGGGGTTGAAAAAAGACAATTTGGCCATCGACTTCAACCTATTAGTGATCTCCTACACTGTAATATTTTTAATACTAATTTTAACTGTGGTGAAGGCTTATCCGTTATGTCACTTTCTCATTTTTTTTAATTTAATTTCATTACTATAGTGCATGATTTACCCACCATAACCCTGTATATCCTTATCCATTAGGAATTTATCTAGCCCATTCTTAAAAGTAGTGAAAAGTCCACCATTACTATTCTCTCAGGCAGGGAATTCCAAATACGTATTGTTCTTACTGTGATGAAACCTCCACGTGTCATTTGTGATGATCTTACCGAAAACAAATCTCCCACTAGCTCTGTGTATTGACCCCTTATATATTTGTAAATGTTGATCATGTCCTCCCTTAATCTCCTTTTTTCCAGTGTAAACATGTCTAGCCTAGCAAGCCTTTCCTCGTATTCTAGTTTCTCCATCCCCTTAATGAATTTGGTCGCCCGTCTCTCAACCTTTTCTAGTTCCATGATATCCTATTTGTAGTATGGTGCCCATAACTGTGCACAGTATTCGAGATGTGTGGCCTCACTAGTGATTTATATAGTGGGAGTATAACGCTTTCATCCCTTGCATCAGTTCCCCGTTTTATGCATGCCTGTCGGTACTGTTGTTGCATAATGAGAACAAAAAATGACGGTGGTAATTCAGTTGTGGAAGCTACCAAATAGCAAGCAGCTGGGCAAAACCATGTTGCATACTTACCAACTTCTGGGGTGTTCTCTCCAGGAGAGCAGCCAGGTCAGCTCAGCTGGGGTCGATGCAGGGGTGTGGCACATCAAAGGGGGTGGGGTGGAGGAGGTACGGGGGAGGGGCGTAGTGACAGAACCACATCATTGTAGCCACGCCCCTGCTTTACAGTGCCGATATTCCCGACATTATACAGCAGGGGGCGTGGCTATGATGAAGCAATTCACTGAAGAACCGCATCATCGGCGCCCGGACATCCCACTTTCCTAGCTATGTGGTCGGCCTAGACAGAAGGGTTCTTCTCAAGTTGGGAAACTTGCCTGTTCTTCTGGGGGACCAGGAAGACCACCCCATTTTCGGGAGCCTCACAGCCATTCCGGGAGGGTAGACAAGTATGCCATGTTGCACTGCAGGTGGGGCCGATGTAACAAGTGCAGAGAGAGCTAGATTTGGGCGGGTTGTGCAAACTGAAATCTAAATTGCAGTGTAAAAATAAAGCTGTCTAAAATTTGTGGTCTACATGCAAAGGCAGACAGCATTTACCATGCACATTTATTTATTATTACCAGTTATTTATATAGCGCACACATATTACGCAGCGCTTTACAGAGAATTGGCCATTCACATCAGTAAAACATATAACTGTATTTCTTTCCTCTCATTGCATTGCAAAATGGTTTGTTCCAGATAAAAAATTACAAGCTTTTTCTGCCCTGCTCCCAAATCTTCCTTGGTTCCAAATAAAGGCCCTCATTCCGAGTTGATCGGTCTGTATTTTTCATCGCATCGCAATGAAAATCCGCTTAGTACGCATGCGCAATATTCGCACTGCGACTGCGCCAAGTAATTTAACAATGAAGATAGTATTTTTACTCACGGCTTTTTCATCGCTCCGGCGATCGTAATGTGATTGACAGGAAATGGGTGTTACTGGGCGGAAACACTGCGTTTTATGGGCGTGTGGTTGAAAACGCTACCGTTTCCGGAAAAAACGCAGGAGTGGCTGGAGAAACGGGGGAGTGTCTGGGCGAACGCTGGGTGTGTTTGTGACGTCAAACCAGGAACGACAAGCACTGAACTGATCGCACAGGCAGAGTAAGGTTGAAGTTACTCAGAAACTGCTCAGTAGTTTGTAATCGCAATATTGCGATTACATCGGTCGCAATTTTAAGAAGCTAAGATACACTCCCAGTAGGCGTAGGCTTAGCGTGTGTAACTCTGCTAAATTCGCCTTGCGACCGATCAACTCGGAATGAGGGCCAAAGTAAGAAGGGGAAGCGAAAGGGAAGCCGGATGGGAAAGGGAGGGGGTGGGAGGAGAGGTGGGTCTCCATATGCCTCTGAGATAGTAAACGGGTCTCAGGTGTCAGAGAGAACCTAAAGAATAGGCGTGTTTATTTCCTATTAACAGAAACTAAGTTGGTATGGTTTGAATTCACCAACCTGTGCAGTGCACAGCAATGGAGATAGCAAATAACAAAAATAAAAGTATTAGATAAAAGGTGCTGATAGCCTGTTGTATATTTATGATAGAATACATGCATTACTCGAAATGCTGTAACAAGGCAGACATGGTGTCCCCAGCTCGGGAGATGTGGAGTAGATGATCATGACTTGTAGCTTTCTATGGCTATTTTCCTGAATCAGAACTCCTGCCGAGCCCATATATGTTTGTCCTTATTTTAGCAGAGAAAGACAGATTTGCAAGCAGTGGTATAGATTTTTTCTCTACTAAACCAATGACTGTTCATTAAATAAGCCAGTGGGACACTAGACAGAGGTTGAAGCTAGACTGCAGAGTACAGAGAAATAATTTAGACTGAGGGGCAATACAGAATCGCAAGGTTTTCTACGAAAGCTTTTATTTCCCTCCCAGAGGTCTGAAGTTGCTGAGAGAGCTGTGTCGCCCCCACTTATAGCCTCCAGCTGTCATACCGAAATGAGGATGTGTGGGTATATCACAATGTTCAACCTCAAGGAATCCTAATGTCCTTGCTATAGACAAATGTAAAAGACAGCCACAAAAGATCAGCAACAAAGATGACACAAAGATTTACTGTACAGGTGCACAGCAAAAGGCACAGCAAATATAATGAGAATATTCAGAAAGTAGTTCTCAATAAAAAAAGGTACAGCAATAAACAAAAAGGTACAGTAATATATAAAGATAAAAACAACATTAGGTCAAATCAATAAATACTGTAGTTCCACATCAGGGGTTTGCTTATAATGAGACACCCTGGGGCACATTTTCGGATCGGCAAAATGAATTGATTTAAAAATTCTATGGGGTTATTTCTGACCACGGCTCTCTATATGTTGTATGCAAATTCCCATACTTACATGTGTCTCCTCCGAGGGGGCTAATTTAATCCCACCGTCCAAAAACATACCAGTAGAGTAATTGGATTCTGTTAAAATAGACCCTACAGTGTATGAGTTTTGTGGTAGAGAATTTAGGGGTCTATTTACTAAGCCTTGTAAAGTGAACTGAGATAAATTACCAGCCAATCAGGTCCTGTCCTTTTTCAAACACAGCCTGTAACATGGCAGTTAGAAGCTGATTGGCTGGTACTTTATCTCCGTCCACTTTATCTTCATCCAAGGCAAATAGACCACTTAGGGGTCTATTCAGAAAGCAGTGAAAAGAGTGGTGAAGTAAGCTTGTGGAGAAGTTGCCCATGGCAACCAATCAGCTGCTCCGTACAACTGTATAGTATGCAAATTATAAATGTTACTTCAATGCTTGAAGGCTCATTTCTGGCTCATTTCTCCACACTTTTCACTGTTTCATAATTAGACCCCTTAGACTCTAAGCATCAATGAGGCAAGGACTGATGTGATGGAACTACCTATGCTATGTACCCTTACTGCCTAATATTTTGGCACTAAAGTATATGGGTGGGATGTACTAACCTTGAAAATGCTGCCAAAACTCTGAAAATGCAGTTTTTAGATTACCCGATGCAATGTATTTTGGAGCTTGGAACAGGTGGGTAATGCCATGTCTGGGTGGTGCTACCCAGTAGAAACCTATTGGCTTCTCTTGGTATTTCCCACTAAGTGGGATCGAATCGGATCCTCCTCAAAATACACTACGCTCCCCCTCCCCCACCCCGTGACACCCCCATCTCACTGCACATGTGCAGAAGTACTCCTGGGTCCTAAAACCCAGAACCCCTTCTATTGCAAAGGACAGCTCTTTTTGGGTGAGTTGTCCTTTGCAATTTTAATGCATTTCTAGGTACAGAATGGCATTATTAATGCCAGTATGTACCCTATGAGTGGCGGTATATATATATAGTTTGTATATTCTCCCCGTCCTGTGCGGTGCAGGGATTTCCGGGTTAATGAGCAGAGATTCCATCTGTTCATGCATCATATAGTGCACGCGCCGCAGGGGGTGCTGGGAGGTATCCGGTTGGATCCCTCTCAGGGAAATGCGTAAAGAAACCCGATACAGGTGGCTCATATTTCCTAATGCTGCAACATGATTTAATGATGTTACGGTGACATTGTTCCAATTGCTGTAATGAGAAGTTTTAGAGATATATAAGTATATACACTGCTCAAAAAAATAAAGGGAACACTAAAATAACACATCCTAGATCTGAATGAATGAAATATTCTTATTAAATACTTTGTTCTTTTATATAGTTCAATGTGCTGACAACAAAATCACACAAAAATTATCAGTGGAAATCAAATTTATTAACCCATGGAGGTCTGGATTTGGAGTCACCCTCAATATTAAAGTGGAAAAACACACTACAGGGTGATCCAACTTTGATGTAATGTCCTTAAAACAAGTCAAAATGAGGCTCAGTAGTGTGTGTGGCCTCCACGTGCCTGTATGACCTCCCTACAACCCACACAAGTGGCTCAGGAAGTGCAGCTCATCCAGGATGGCACATCAATGCGAGCTGTGGCAAGAAGGTTTTCTGTGTCTGTCAGCGTAGTGTCCAGAGCATGGAGGCGCTACCAGGAGACAGGCCAGTACATCAGGAGATGTGGAGGAGGCCGTAGGAGGGCAACAGCCCAGCAGCAGGACCGCTACCTCCGCGTTTGTGCAAGGAGGAACAGGAGGAACACTGCCAGAGCCCTGCAAAATGACCTCCAGCAAGCCACAAATGTGCATGTGTCTACTCAAACGATCTGAAACAGACTCCATGAGGGTGGTAGGAGGGCCCGAAGTCCACAGGTGGGGGTTGTGCTTACAGCCCAACACCGTGCAGGACGTTTGGCATTTGCCAGAGAACACCAAGATTGGCAAATTTGCCACTGACGCCCTGTGCTCTTCACAGATGAAACAAGTTCTCACTGAGCACATGTGACAGACGTGACAGAGTCTGGAGACACCAAGAAGAACGTTCTGCTGCCTGCAACATCCTCCAGCATGACCGGTTTGGCAGTGGGTCAGTAATGGTGTGGGGTGGCATTTCTTTAAGGGGCCGCACAGCCCTCCATGTGCTCGCCAGAGGTAGCCTGACTGCCATTAGGTACCGAGATGAGATCCTCAGACCCCTTGTGAGACCACTGCTGGTGCGGTTGGCACTGGGTTCCTCCTAATGCAAGACAATGCTAGACCTCATGTGGCTGGAGTGTGTCAGCAGTTCCTGCAAGATGAAGGCATTGATGCTATGGACTGGCCCGCCCATTCCCCAGACCTGAATCCAATTGAGCACATCTGGGACATCATGTCTCGCTCCATCCACCAAAGCCACGTTGCACCACAGACTGTCCAGGAGTTGGTGGATGCTTTAGTCCAGGTCTGGCAGGAGATCCCTCAGGAGACCATCCGCCACCTCATCAGGAGCATGCCTAGGTGTTGTAGGGAGGTCATACAGGCACGTGGAGGCCACACACACTACTGAGCCTAATTTTTACTTGTTTTAAGGACATTACATCAAAGTTGGATCAGCCTGTAGTGTGTTTTTCCACTTTAATATTGAGGGTGACTCCAAATCCAGACCTCCATGGGTTAATAAATTTGATTTCCATTGATAATTTTTGTGTGATTTTGTTGTCAGCACATTCAACTATGTAAAGAACAAAGTATTTAATAAGAATATTTAATTCATTCAGATCTAGGATGTGTTATTTTAGTGTTCCCTTTATTTTTTTGAGCAGTGTGTATATATATATATATATATATATATATACACATAAAGATAGATAGATAGATAGATAGATAGATAGATAGATAGATAGATAGATAGATAGATAGATAGATAGAGTATCATTCCCTGGTAATGCTGCACTAGGAGCTAGGTGTCTGTGTGTAGAGAGAGGAGGGAGGCACAGACACAGATATTCAGGAGGGTTTCTCTGTCTTATCACAATATGTTATTGATAAATTGTTGAATGTTGAATCAACAGCACTTGCCCCCCTAATTGTTCTGTCAACCTGTCTACAGTGTCATCCAAGTTCCTCATTATGGTCTTTACAAGGGGAGCTTCTGCCGCACTGGGAGTCACCAGCAGATCATATCCCTCATTTACACCCAACACATCTCCCACAGCCGACTAATTGCGGTGAAGCCAAGGCTCATTTGTCTTCCCAAATCGTTAAAATTCATGGCTGTGCTCCCCAAGCTCACGTCCCTGTCTTCAGGCAGGAACATCCTATGACCAGGACAATCCCTACCTCCTGACCCCAGCACCTGAGGACCCGCAGAGCTTCCAGGCTCTGTCATGTTAAAGGATTTTGCAGAAGGACTCAGACTCATCAAAAGCATCCTGCTGCATAACATTAAATATTGATAGTGAAATATGCAAATGTTTTATTGATCCTTTCAGGAAAAGGGCACGTTAATGGGAGGCTGCGTGATTGATATGGTGCTGGCATTGTCACCAGCATAGCCCTTACTGCATCACTTTGAGGTTTGAAAATCTAATTTTCTAGTCTTTAAGGTCAGTTATTTTAGCTTCCCGATATGAGGCTGCTATTCTAGCCATGCGTCGATTTGTCTGCAGAAGAAACATAAAATCACTTTGCTGCATTTGTATTTTATATTTTATTTATGCAGTGAGTTTTATAAAGTTTTTATTACATTTCTGTTTCAGAGCACATACAATTCCAGATTTGCACTGAAAATTTTTATTGTACCATAAAAAAAAAAAAAAAAGATCCTTTTCTCTGGATGAAGGTGACCGCAGTGAAGGAGCGGTGTTCTCCCAACTGATTCAGAGCTGGGGGGAAAGCAGAAGTAGGAACAAATTAGCATCTTGGCACTGAAGAACGGAAGACATTTCATATGCATGTTTGTGGAATAAACTAGTGGTCGAGAAGATGTATCATCCCTTGCAGAGATATAGGGGTAAATTTACTAAGATGGAAGTTCTATTTAAGATAGGATGTTGCACATAGCAACCAATCAGATTCTACTTCTCATTTATCTAGCACCTTCTAGAAGATAATACCTGGAATCTGATTGGTTGCTATGGGCAACATCCCATTTTAAATAGAACTCCCATCTTAGTAAATGTACCCCATAAAGTGGAGAGATATAAAGTACCAATCACGTCCTGTTATTTTACAGGCTGTGTTTAAAAAAAAAAAAAAAAATTCTCCACTTTATCTCTCTCCAAGATTTGATACACCCAACCACCCTCCAGTCTGTGTCTGAATATATTTAGCAGGGTTAAGATATTTTTTGGAGTTTTTGTTGGCGGTATGGCCAATTGTTGTTCAACCAATCAAAATGTTTAGGGGAGTGTTTTATAGCTATAAGTTTTTAGTACTGGTTTGCTTTTCGGTAGGGGAGATTTCTGGACCTGCAAGTTCCAATATTTTGTTTAAGTGTCGGTTTTAATTGTGTGAAAGAACGATATCAGTGAGATGAGATCTGGAGGTGCTCTCCCTGCCAATACATGGGTTAAACTACAAGGGTCAGCGGTGACACCGGTCCAGGCGGGCCTTTTGTGTGTCCTTGAAAGGGGAGTTTGAGTACATTAAGTGTGTGTGATGGGCTGACAGAAGACCCCACATTTAAGGGAGGAATTTAATCAGCCCTGAAAAGATTTTTTTATGATTTTTCGTAATTTGTTTTCACACACATTTCAAAAACACATAGGATCCATGATAACTTTTCGGGCCTATGTGTTTTCATGCTCATGGAAACGGAGCTGATATCTGGGGGCGGGGTGTTGCCTGGTGTCAGGTGAAAAAAAAATCCCCAATGAGTGATGGCTTCTTTTGGGACTAAATGGATGGTACCTGAGGGATCAGTTAGCTGCGGTAAATTACTGTGGCTGATTGAATTCCCCCCCTAGGCCTGATTGGGATAGTGAGCAGATAGCAACACTGCTGTCTGGGGCCGTTCTTTCTGAGCCAACATTTGCTTTCTCACCTCCTTACACCTTATTTTTAAATAGAGCTGGCCCTTTTTCTTCCAATAAGTCTCTGTGTGATTATTTTATATTTATTTTTATTGTTAACTGCATGCAAAAAAATATAGGCAGACATCAGACAAAAGGGGGTTTCCCAGGGTATCGGTTTGGATGGTCGACCATGTTATGGTCGACAGTCATTAGGTCGACCACTATTGGTCGACATTGACATGGTCAACATGGACACATGGTCGAAACATGAAAATGGTCGACACATGAAAAGGTCGACATGAGTTTTTCAAATTTTTTCCCTTTTGGGGAACTTTTCCATACTTTACGATCCACGTGGGCTATTAATGAGAACGGTAATCTGCATGGCGAGCGGTCACTTTCCCGGTCACTTTACCCAGAAAACGACACAAAAAAGTAAAAAAACGCACGTCGACCTTTTCATGTGTCGACCATTTCCATGTGTCGACCATTTGTCCATGTCGACCATGCCAATGTCGACCAATAGTGGTCGACCTAATGACTGTGGACCATGACATGGTCGAGCATTCATACCGGAACCGTTTCCCAGGCGGGGCAGATATAAAATGTGCAGCGATTTCAGAGCCAATTCATTATCGAGCCCTATTAGCACCCCATTACTTTGGTATTTAACTCACTGCATGGTACAGTGAGTACGAAACAACCGGACTAATTCAATATTGGTCCGGTGCAAGGACTATTGTTCTGAAAAGCATCTGTCTCCCTATCCCTATCACAATACTTTGAACACCAATTAGTAGCAGCCAGCACCATTTTCTAGGTGCCACCCCCCACCCTCCTGACCGCATACTGTCATAAGTCTGTGTCCTTCATGCCGACATTTCCGGATCACCACTCCATCATTCCAAGTGTGTTTAGAATGCTCAGAGCGGCTGTATAGCCTGTAGCAGTGACGTGCGGTGGGGTGAGGCAGAGCCTTTCCTGGCATGCTAACGTTTGTGCCAGAGTTTTGACTGTATAAAGTATATGAAAAATACAAAGAATATGTGTGAAATATCTTCTTTGCAATATTCTAACATTTTTATAGCCAATACTCCAGAGTAAAAAGTCTATGGCAGGTGAGGCAATGCCTCACCTGGCTATCTTTTCCGCACCTCTCTGATCAAAACGCACCAAATTTCCATGTGTTTATACTGCTGCACCTGTGTATAATGCCCAGATGTACGCTTTGGCCCATATATTGCTTGTAAATCTGGCTCTGGTGCTGGCAAGTGCCTCCTGAGCCATTTAGCTCACCGCACGTCCCTGGCCTGTAGGGTGCATGGGCGAAATGTCCAAAGGATATGCCAGCCAGCACTGCAGTAGTGAAACTGCTAGATGCACTTGCAATGAGGGTGCTCTCCCCAGGGCACTCCGATCTGTGTGATGGCACCCACCTTACAGCCATGGTAGCAGCGAATGTTTACACTGCCGGACTCATTGACAAACAGTAAGAATAATATTCTGAACTAAGGCCAAACCAAGATATCTAAAGTTATAAGGATGGAGCTTCAGGACACAGAACTGGCAGCACCGACATAGACTCAACTTAGTTGGATGGAACTGGCAGCACTGGCATGAACTAATGTAGCAGTATGGCACAGTTTTGGACTAACAAGGCAGGATGAAACTGGCAACAATGATACAGATTAAACTTAACAGGATGGAACTAGGGGCCTAATTTAGACCTGATCACAGCAGCAAAATCTTTCTCTAATGGACTAAAGCATGTGCACTGCAGGTAGGGTAGATATAATATGCGCAGAGAGATTTAGATTTGGGTGAGAAATTTTGTTGGGTGTGGTGTGTAAGGTCGATGGTAAGTAGAACGACAATGTTTTGGTCGACCACTATTGGTCAACAGTAAGTAGGTCAACATGGATGCTAGGTCGACAGGGTCTTTAGATCGACATTGTCTAGGTCGACAGGTCAAAAGGTCGACATGAGTTTTTTATGGGGGGTTTGTGTCGTTTTCTCCGTACAGTGACCGGGAACCCCAATTAGTACACCGTGTCCCCTCGCATGGCTCGCTTCACTCGCCATGCTTCGGGCAAGGTGCCTCGCTCCGCTGCCACTGCGCTTGGCACAAGTTACTATTCCCAATCGTAGTCCGTGTGGATTGTTAAGTGTGAAAAAGTTTAAAAAAAAGAAAAAAATGGGTAAAACTCATGTCCACCTTTTGACATGTCAACCTAGAACATGTCGACCAAAAGACCCTGTCGACATAGTTACTGTCGACCAATAGTGGTCAACCTAAACATTATCGACCTAGAGACCAGTTCCCATTTTGTTTCTGTGCAGGGTAAATACTGGCTGCTTTATTTTTACACTGTAATTTAGATTTCAGTTTGAACATACACCACCCACATCTAACTCTCTCTGCACATGTTATATCTGCCCCCCCTGCAGTGCACATGGTTTTGCCCATTAGAGAAAAATTTTGCTGCTGCAATCAGGTATAAAGTAGGTATAACTATGTGACAGCATGTGACTATAGGGTAGATGTGATAAAGTGGAGAGAGATAAAGTACCCACCAATCAGCTCCTAACTGACATGTTAAAGGCTGTGTTTGAAAAACGACAGTTAGTGGCTGGTTTTATATACAGTATATATATATATATATATATACACACAGTGTATACAGATCTGAGGGCGCTAAATGAATGATATTGTTCCAATAATATATTACAATAGTCATATAATAATAAAATTCTCAATTACTGTACATTTGGATAAAATGTATTCATAAAAGTACGTAGTAAAACATGTAGCGCAACTTTACAGTTTAACAGAAATATGCCTTCAGATTTATCCAGTTTTACATTCAGTTTTTTGTGTTTCTTTGTTGGCATAGATTCCCCATGCAACACAAATGTAGAACAATAGATAGAACCAACGCGTTTCATCCCTTAGGGGACTTCCTCAGGGGTACAAAATCTAGATGGTAAAATAAAACAACTAAGTGCATGAACAATACCAATTTCCAAATAATACATATGATTCTCTACAACCATACATACCAGATGCCCAAAATGTGAGGTGAAGGTAACTCGATGAAACGTATAAACCTCTATTTATACCAATTAGAAAGGGTATAAAACCTGATGGATAAAATAATATATTATTTTGGGTTAAAAAATAAGAGTATGAGGGTTAACAGGTGCTGAGAAGAAGTAAGGATACATACCAGGCTAAGGGGTCTATTTGCTAAGCCTTGCATGGAGATAATGTCAACGGAGATAAAGTACCAGCCAATCCGCTCCTGTCATTTCTCTTACATCCTAGAGGATACTGGGAATCCATTTAGTACCATGAGGTACAGACGGGTCCACTAGGAGCCCTGGGCACTTTAAGAATTTGATAGTGTACGCTGTCTCCTCCCTCTATGCCCCTCCTACCAGACTCAGTTTAGAAAATGTGCCCGAAGGAGCCGGTCACGTCTCCGGAAGTTCCTGAAGAGTTTTCTGCATTTATTTTATCTGTTTGGTATTTTCAGGCAGGGCTGGATGGCACAGCCTGCATGCTTCATGGGACTTGATGGGGGGGGGGGGGGGGGGCGTCCCAACCTCTTGAAGGGCTAATGGTCCCGTTCTCCGCTGACATTTTTCAAACACAGCCTGTGGCATAGCATTTAGGAGCTGATTGGCTGATACTTTATCTCCAGCGACTTTATCTCTATCCAGGGCTCAGTAATTAGACCCCTATATCTGGTATATTAAGGGGGACATTTACTAAGCAGTGATAAGAGCAAAGAAGTGAGCCAGTGGAGAAGTTGCCCATGGCAGCCAATCAGCATTGAAGTAACATCTATAATTTGCATACAATAGAATTACACATAGCTGCTGATTGGTTGATGGGGCAACTTCTCCACTGGCTCACTTCTCTGCTCTTATCACTGCTTAGTAAATTGCCCCCTAAATCAGAACATGATGTGGCTCCATTGTATAGCAGAGTCCATTCTCAAATATGTACTGTCTCAATAGTAGTCTTAGGGCGGGATGTACTAACCTCTCCGGCTGCGGTATCTGTCTTTCTCTGGTCTTCTTCAGCTGGCCGGCGCCTTAGTTTTCTCCTCTCACTTGCTGGGAGTCACTGCGTTCCGCCTCCTCACCGCCGCAGCCACTCTGACCTGAACTCTCCGTTGCACTTGCTCAGCGATGCGCTCCCCTTGTCTGTCGCGCATGCGCATATGACACTGCATCCTGACATGCGCATACTGGCATGGGGAGCGCAGCGCCGAGCAAACTAAGGGAGCGACGGGCTGCGCCTGCCCGCGGAAGGCGACCAGTTAGCACAGAGAAAGACAGATACTGCAGCGGGAGAGGTTAGTACATCCCGCCCTTAGTGTGACCTGCATATACATAAATAGTAGTAGGGGGAGTTCAGATAAAACTTTGTGGGTGTAGCAGTTTTCTGTCTGGTGACAACTTGTTCAAATTTTGTATGTGTGCACCCAGAGCTTATGTGATAAAACTGTCATTTTAAAAGGCAAGAGTGGTATATAAGGATGAGCTGCCAAGGGGTGTGTAATCTCTACATTTGCCAAAAGTGAAAATGATAGAAATGTACAAGAGTGACAAAATACTGAAGCCTCTAGTTGTAACAACCTCACCCACTCAGTACTGCACATAGAGCTAAGAAAAGCTGTAAAAACATATTGCGATAGAGGGTCTTATTCAGACCTGGACGCAGGTGTGGCGGGGGCATATCTACTGGGGGCATAACTACAGGTGGTATATCCAGGGCCGTTTCTACAGGCGTGCGAGCCGTGCATTTGCACGGGGCGCCGGCCGCGGCTCCTACTGGGGTCTGCTGCCTTCCAACTCCTGCCTCCCCCGCCCCTCCATTTTACTCCGCTCGCTGGGCGGAGTAATACAGTCTGACGCAATTACGAAGTGACGTCACACGCCGGAAATTTAACTGGTAAAGGTAGACGCCGCGGAGGAGCAGGTGGGCGCCTTTTCAAAGTGACCAGTGCGGCACTTACTTAGGCACCAGATAAGAGCGGCTCAGGCTAACGGAGTGGATGCCCTGCGGAGGAGTCACTCACTGCAGCTGGAGCAGCTTTTCAAGGGGTGCGTGCGGTGGCGGTGTTACGGGAGGAGGACCGTGAGGACAGGCCGCAGCACTCACACCGTGACCCACTGACCGGACTGCGCAGTGAGTATTCTGCAGCCAGCCCAGCAGTCTCTCACAGTCACAACCAGACCGCTGGCTTTTTGTGGTCATTTTCTTGATGTAGTTAATGTAGGCTGTAGATGGAGCCTCCAATCCCCCCCCCCCTTTTGTGTGTGTGTGTGTGTGTGTGTGTGTGTGTGTGTGTGTGTGTGTGTGTGTGTGTGTGTGTGTGTGTGTGTGTGTGTGTGAGAGAGAGGGGCTCCGCGGAAACATGGAATCCTATAATTCAACTTTATGTTTTTAAACGGTGCCAATGTGTGCGTTTATTTTGCAGGGTGGGGTAGTTATTCATGTCATGCCTGCCATTTTACCTCCCCTCCCTTCCTTTTTTTTTTTTAAAATGGGGACACTTGCCTGCCGCAATGTGTAAAATGGGGACTATTGCCTGCCGCACTGTGTAAAATGGGGACACTTGCCTGCCATAATGGGGGACACTTGCCTGCCGTACTGAGTAAAATGGGGACTATTGCCTGCCGCACTGTGTAAAATGGGGCCTATTGCATGCCACACTGTGTAAAATGGGGACACTTGCCTGCTGCACTGTGTAAAATGGGGATTCTTGCCTGCCGCACTGTGTAAAATGGGGACTCTTGCCTTCCGCACTGTGTAAAATGGGGACTCTTGCCTGCCGCACTGTGTAAAATGGGGACTCTTGCCTGCCGCACTGTGTAAAATGGGGACTTTTTATTTACTTTTCTTTTCCCTGTGGTGGCCGTGATATCAGATGAGGCCATGCCCATTTTAATAAGGCTTTTTTTTTTACTGTCAATGGGGGGGGGGCGCATTTTGAAATCTCGCACTGGGTGCCAAATTGGCTAGAAACAGCCCTGGGTATATCTACTGGGAGCATAACTACTGCCTGGGGGAATAACTACTGGGGGCATATCTACTGGGGCATAACTACAGGTGGTATATCTACTGCCTGGGGGAATAACTACTGGGGGCATATCTACTGGGGACAATACTACATGGGGACATTACCACTGGGAGCATTACTACTGGGGTCACTACTTATGATGGTATTGCATAGGGGGCACTTAATAAGGGGTATCACTCCTGGGGACATAAGGGGCACCAATACTATGGGCTCTACATAAGGGGTACTAGATCTGTGGGCACTACCACTACAGTGGGCATTGCATAAGGGGCACTATTACTGAGGGCATTGTATAAGTGGCACTACTGCTGTGGGCATTATATATATTTGGGGTGCTAGTACTGTGGGCTTTGTGTATAAGGGGCACTAATGTGTGTCATAAAATGAATAAGGGACACTACTATGTGGTGTAATGTGAATACGATTGTGCTACTGTGCGGCATATTTGAATTGGGGATACTATTGGGTGAACAGTACACACCACTTTCTTTTTGAGGCCACACCCCTATTTTGCAGCACCACAATCCATTTATTGCACAGGTGTTTGTGGGGGGAAAGGGTGATTTCCCCCACCTCTCTAGGACCACTTTAAGCACTGGTAGGGAGAGTACGCCTATGTGCCTTGGAAAGAGATAGAGTAAACGCAGATTAAGTACCAGCCAGTCAGCTCCTAACTGCCCTGTCACAGGCTGTTGAGAAATGACAGGAGCTGGTTGGCTGGTACTTTATCTCCATCCACTTTATCTCTTTCCAAGGTTTAGTACATAGACCCCTAGCATCGGTCTGTGTATGTAAGCAGTTATGTGCAAGGCCGGAATAAAGGTCACATGGGCCTGTTGCTGCAAATGATTATGGGTCTATACTGAGAAGGGGAGGACCTGTAGCAAGTACTGTGTGGGTGTGGCTGACCTTCCTATAAAACACATAAGAATCTGAATAGGCACCTCCACGTCACCGGCCAGGAACATTCAATATACAATATTTCCATATACATTTCTGAGACTGTGTAGCTCGATCACTACACTGACTCTGTACCCACCGTGAGACGCATGCGATGTGCAACTTTTTAGACATTTCTATGCATGAACTTTTGAAAAATATTGACCATACGTACGAATATCGGCACTGCTTGTGACTCAAATTCAGGCCCTACTGTAGGTATGTAGCTTAGGAGTTGAATGGAGGATGAAGAACAGAGCCACACTTTATTTTATTGCACATTAATTTGGGTGTTGCTTCACCAATTGTAATATTAAGTAGTTTAAAAGGCTATTTTTTTTTCTTTAATGCTACAGGTGGGTACAAAGGGTAGCTCACCAATTGCAGGCAGATGAAACCCTTGAGGCATCATTGCCTTAAGATTTTGGAGCCTATATACAATATATAGATTTCTGCACCCCAAATGGGCTCAACTGACTCAGTAGAAGTCTTATTTTAAACCAGTGCCCTCAATTCTCCGAACATGTCATTGTGTTGAGGATGTCTGTCTGTGGAAGCAGGTGGGATAATTACTGATCCAGCAAAGTAGGTTAAGTCACCTGTGCATGATTAAAGACATCCAAAAAAACATGACCTGTTGGTGGTACAGTACTTCAGGACTGGACTTGAAAACCACTGCTTAAACAACCTTTTCCCTCATATTGCCACAAGAGAATTCTAAAAGAGGCATCACAATGACTTTAACCAGAGGTGTTACGAACTAAGTACCTGGAACTCTGGAGAGTGGGTGGCAACTGGGGAGTTCCAGTACTCACGAGTGAAGCTGCAGCCAGTTATGAATGACTGCAGCAATGCCTACTCTAGCCCCTGACTCCGTTACTCCCCCCAGTGATCAGTTGGTGCCTGCAGAGCTAGTCTTCTCCTATAGCAGCCGTGTTTGAATGAGCGAATTAGGTCCGCCCAGACTCCGATGCCCCCAGGTCTTACGAGGTAACAAGGCACCAACTGCGAGTGAATAAGGGGGAAGCTAACTAGCGTGTCTACCAATGGGAGAGAATACAGGCAGGACAATGAACAGAATATATGCGGCACAGCCGCCAAAATCCCAACATAGGAACCAAGGCACAGAGTGTTGAAAGCTAAGACACTGAATATATGAGTGATTGTGAATGCAACAATACATGAAGATGTTATAATACAGAAATACAGGCAAGCAGTGTCTGTGTGGAAACTCCAAAAAAACCCTGAGTACAAGGCTAGCTGGTTCTGGTCAGGAAATCAATCTGGCAAGGTCTCCGGGTCACAGGTTCAACACAGGCAGACAATATCTAATACAAGCTGACAGGTTCTCACTGAATGCTCTAAGATGTTATAATACAGAAATGTAAGCAAGACAGTGTCTGTGTGGAAAATCCACACACTGCTTAGCAAAAACCTGAATACAAGGCTGGGTGGATCTGGTCAGGTCATCAATCGAGCAAGGTCTCCAGGTCACGGGAACAACACAGATAGACAGGATTTCTCTTGAGCTGACATGTTCAAGATTCCACCATAGGACAGGGCCTGGACACAGGTACATACAGGAACATGTATCTATCACCAGCGTCAATTGAAGGGCAGGCTGGGTAATAAAGGAAGCACACCCCAATCAGGATGACTGGAAGCCAGACACAAGGTAATGGCCTAATTAACTGACAGGTGAAACAGCACAGGCCACACATACAGGAGACAGGCTGCAGTTACACTGACTCACCAAAGGCGGCCCGCAACAGTACTCTAAACAAGTACATGAGAAAACCTGGCATGCAAACAAAAATATAACATAACATACATAAACAGAATGCAAACAGGAATGAGCCACAGCAGTGGCTCATGACAAGAGGTTCTCAAATACGGTTTTCAAGGCACCCAAATGTCCCAGGTTCTAGGACATCCATGCTTGGTCACAGGTGACTTAATTAGTACTTCAGTCAATTTGATTTAACCATCTGTGCTAAGCCATGGATATACTTTAAATTTGGACCGCTGGGGTACCTTGAGGACCTTGACCGCGTTTGAGAACCTCTGACTTGAACACTACTTGTTATCAGAAAATATATTGCACATGGAAGACTCTAACATGACTGTATCATCAAAACCATACACACATTTTTCACCTTACATAAATATTTCTCAGTTTTAATCATTTTTCTTCATTGCTTGTACAGTGTGTTTAATATCTCCTGTGTAGAAGTGTAAGTATACTTTAAATTATAAATTTAGCATTTTGTTTTAAGAAAAGGTTCTATAATAATAATTTATATACAGGGGCTTTGGGATTATCCGGTGACAAATCAACCACAACACTGCTCCCCAGGATAGAATGAAGTAATGAATTTGAAAATTAATTAGACAACTAATTGTTTACCCTAAAGGAAATATTGTGCAGAGCAAAATAATTCCAAAGAGATCTTTCAGACAGGTTACATTATGTCTCTACAAATTAAAAATCACTGGGGTGTTTCTTTGATGTTCCATCCCAGCCCGGCAGATATTTCTCTTGATCTTCTGGGGGGGGAAAGTTGGATAATTTTGGATTCTTATAAAAGATAATACATTTCTGGAATAATACTTTTTTTTTTAACATAAAAATTACAAATATAAGAAGGGTAACATTGCTTAGCTGAAAAATAAAATTGTATTTAATAATATATCAAATACATATACACTTACCACAGTAACATTGGTACACTTAATTAATTAATTAATTTATTTAATTAATCATAGTACAGTATATTAAATGAGTGTACTGTAACAAATGTTCTACTTATTTTAATGTTTTATGACTGGCAGAAGCAGTCACAATAGGAGTGCTAAAACAGAACTGGAATTTACACGTTTTTTTTATTTTTGATCATTTAATTCGGGTGTGGTTCATCAAATCGACAGTGTCTAGGTCGACAATGTTTAGGTCGACCACTATAGGTCGACAGTCACTAGGTCGACATGGATGGAAGGTCGACAGGGTTTCTAGGTCGACATGTGCTAGGTCGACAGGTCTAAAGGTCGACATGAGGATTTATTTATTTTTGGTGTCGTTTTCTTCGTAGAGTGACCGGGATCCCAAATTAGTGCACCGCGTCCCCTCGCATGGCTCGCCATGCTTCGGGCATGGTGCCTTCGCTCCGCTACCGCTTTGCTCGGCACACTTTACCGTTCCAATCGTAGTCCACGTGGATCGTTAAGTATGAAAAAATTTAAAAAAAGAAAAAAAATGTGAAAAACTCATGTCGACCTTTAGACCTGTAAACCTAGCACATGTCGACCTTCCATCCATGTCGACCTAGTGACTGTCGACCTATAGTGGTCGACCTAAACATTGTCGACCTAGACACTGTCAATCTTCAGACCGGATCCCTTTAATTCAGCGTTGGTTTTACAGTTTGCATAGCTATAAAGTACATTGCAAAGATACGCAAAAACAAGAGTAGCAAAAAGAAGAGGAACAAGAAGAGGTCAAAAATAACACATGTAAAAAAATGTGCATTATAAATTGGCTTACTATACTATCCCTCTAAACCGGGACACTCATGAATTACACAGGTTCTGTGGCTGGCTGACATCAAGCCTGCATCTTCCATGGTTTTAATCAGCCACAGAACCTGTGTAATTCATGAGTGTCCCGGTTTGAATGGATAGTATGGTAAGCCTAATTTTAAATGATTTTTTTACACCCGTAAGCCATCACGACATTTTGGGTTTAAACCAGCAAGATTTACGACTAAAAGGAAGCTAAACGTAAAGATACTGCCTCAATATTGGGACTAATATTCTCTAGACCTTAGATTCACAACCTATGGTTAAATACAGCATGAACATTGTCATTTTTTTTTTTTGTGGCCTGCAGAAAGCAGTATGTACAATATACGTGAGCAACATTCGATGGTTCTAACCATCGAACTCCAAGATATCAATGGTTTGGGCATGCACAGGGGACTGGGACTACAGCTGCATGTGCACAATATTTACAAGCAAAGGAATATTGCCATTAGATCTCCTCCATTGCTGGTAAAACTGTTTATCGTCTGAAGTAATGGTTATGAACCGCTGATGATCGATGGCCATCCCTAATCTATACATTGTCTAAATGTGGCCGCTGGAGTGAGATCTGTGAAAGTGAGGTCAGACAGTCTGGCAATGAACCATAGAGTGCTGTGAGACTGTCACTATGCTGCGTAGCTCAGTTTCCTGTGTGAAACGTGATCAAAATGTCTCCTGGCGAGACGTGTAGGTTTTACAACAGAGATGGACATTGGATGCCAGGCATCAAATGGTTGCTGAGCTTTCTGACATCAAATCAAGTGATATGATGGCTACAATCCATCACATCAAAACCATTCAATGGTATAATCATCGATGGTTACTAGGTGTGCATGCGCAGAAGAAGTTGGAGCTTCCAGCATGTGCATATAGGTTGGATACTAGGGGGGGGGGTCATTCCTACCTAGTCGCACGCAGGCAAATTTTTTCACTGCTGTGACCAGGTAATCGTCACCTACAGGGGAGGGTGTAAACACTGTGCAGGGAAGCGATCGCTTGTGCAGAGAGCTGCACAAACAAAAGTTTGTGCAGTCTTTGCACAGCTCAGGACTTACTCGGCCGCTGCGACGATCCTTGCTGGAGCTGACGTCAGGATCCCTTCCTGGAAACGGCCGGGCACACCAGCGTTCGGCCAAACACTCCCAGGAAACGGTGAGTCGACACCCCCAGCCGGCTTCTTCATGTCAATCTTCTTGCGTTCACCGCTGCGAAAGCTGTCTTCATTGTTTTTGTCGCTGCCAGGCAACGGCCATCACCGGGCAGCAATGCGCCTGCGCAATGAGGCCTGCACGCATGCGCTGTTGAGAACCGATAGAACGGCTGCAAAAAACTGCAGCGTGTGATCAGGTCGGAATGACCCCCTCAGTGTGGTATTCAATTGATATATTGCGCCTGATCTCCCATCTAAAGTGACGGGAGATCATGGGGCGATATTCAATTGTCCCCGATTATCGCATACATTGCATCCATAAAGCAGCTAAACCTGACTAAAGTAATGGACGTAACCATGAAAAGTCCAATTTGGGCACCCAAACTGGTCACTTTTCATGCATTTCAGCTCGCCACCATCGGGAATACACATAGAGATATTAAATAAATATATAACATATCACGGTACATGCAAGAATAGCAGCAGCCTCTATACTGCTTACACACTGGGACAATACTCAGGAGGACTCTGTGTATCTCTCTCTCTCTAGAACCGAACTCTCTCCTTACATTGCAGGTTACACTGGACCAAGACACCCAGGTGGGGAGGAGGAGAAGTTGGGATCCTGGGGCACTTACAGCTCTCTTCCCCCTCCTATCTGTCCTCTGGTTGGGAAGCTCCATCGGTAGCTCATGAATCCTGATACTCTTGTGTCTCTGTGCCTGAACTGCATATTGTCCTGCTTGCATTCTAGGCGCCTGGGTCTGCTGCTGCACAAGAAGAAGAGCTAGTGATGTCAGTGTGATTTGACAGATCGGGACCTGGGGTACTGAATACCCTGTGCCGCCCCCTCCCCCCTTTCCTCTCAATCTGTCTATGGCAGGGGAGGGCTAAGGGCCAGTATGTGCTCCAGGTAATAGGGAAGAATGGGAATAAGTGGTAAGAGAATGGGGATGTGTATTAGACAAGAGATGGCTATGAGAAATGTACTACAAAGAGATAAATGGCTTTCCCTCTGAGATCTTAATGACACTCCCTTAAAGTGATTTGGTCACTCCCCCATGATTCATTTATGACCACACTCCAGATGCCTCTCCCCCAAGGCATTGCACACACTTCTATCCCTACGTGGCTTCTGACACATGTTGAGAGGTAGAGGTATAGCCTAACTGCAAGTAGTTGCCTTTTTCTTGTGGTGAATTCAGTTGCCCTTGGACCAAAAAAGTCTGTGCACCTTTCTTTTAGATAGTCATATCTAAGTATTATATTACTTTATTGTTTTCTTTATCATTTTATAGCATACTTGCCTACCTGACCCTCTCCATGAGGGAGAAAATGCTCTGTTCCTGGACTTTCCTGGTAATGTATGATTGCCATCACCTGTGGTGAAACACCTTTCTTATTAATTAACTAGCTCACCACAGGTGATGGCAATCATACATTACCAGGAAAGTCCAGGAACAGAGCATTTTCTCCCTCATGGAGAGGGTCAGGTAGGCAAGTATGTTTTATAGCATTTACAGTGGTATTAACACAATTATTCTGTGTACCTTTCTTTTAGATAGTCATATCTAAGTATTATATTACTTTATTGTTTTCTTTATCATTTTTTTATCATTTTATAGCATTTATTGCTATATTTTTGGGTGGAATGTATAGTCTATAACAGGGGTTCTCAACTCTAGCCCTTAAGTAACTCCAACAGGTCCTGCTGTGTGGATGACTTTTATTTATGCACAGGTGAAGTACAGTGTTTTTTCTAGGTCAGTAATCATCCAACCTGTTTTCACAGACAGATAAACTCAATACACGGGAATACTTGAGGGTTAAGGTTGAGAACCACTGCTCTATAAATACAGCTGGGGCATAGCTCCCAACATGACCCTCTCCAGGAGGGACACAATGCTCTGCTTCTGGACTTTTCCCTTTCTCTATGATTGCCGGCACCTGTTTTGGAAAGGTTAATGAATAAAAAAATGTTTTTCAGCACAGGTGATGGCAATCACAAATTAAGAGGGAAGTCCAGGAGCAGAGCATTCTGTCCCTCCTGGAGAGGGTCATGTTGGGATGTATGGCTGGGGTGACAATATTTATTCGGAATCTGGTCAGGATCCCAGTGGTCAAAATACCGACACCGGCTTCCAACACTACACGGAATGCCAAAATCGTCATCCCGAATAGAGTCACAAGACCGGCACCAGAATTCTGACCGCCTGGACCCCGAACGATCATGTGCCGGGCCGCAGGAGAGGTAAGCTGCAGTGGTGGAGGTTGCAGGGGGAGGGTTAGGGTTAGGCTGCAGGTAGGAGGGGTGAGGTTTAGGCATCCCTGAGGGAGGGTTAGGCTACAGGAGGGGTGGGTTAAGTTTAGGCTGTAGGAAGGGGGTGTAGGCACCACCGGAGAGGGTTAGAATGCGGGGAAGGGGGGGTGTTAGGCTGCTATAACGGAGGGTTAGGATGAGGAGGCCATTGGGGGAAGGTAAGTATATTTACCGTCCCCGTTTGGATTCTGAGCAGCGGAATGCCGCTGTTGGTATTCTGACCGCCAGCATCCTGAACGCCGACATATCGATCCCAACTCACATATTCTATTGGTATAGGAGAAGAAAATTGCACTTGGCACAATTCACATCAAGTTTCACTAAAATGTATAAAATTCCCCACCTAAAATTGTGAAATGAGATAAAATACCTCTGAACAAACAACATTTTGCACAGTTCTAGTATTTTATATGTAAAAAATAGTTTTGTGGTATATAAATGTATATGATATTTTAGGCAATAAAATACTGTAAGTATGTTTTTTAAAAGCAGTTTACTGTATATTATTTAGAATGTCATTATTATATACCACCAAACAGCAGCCGCACAATGATTCATTTTCTATTCAAAAAGAAAAATTATTTGAACGTGTTAAAAAAAAAAAATTCAAATGCAGGCAACGTAACTCAGGGTTCAATGATCCTACTATAAATTTCCCAATGGGCTCTTCTTGACAAGCAGGTGTCACTCAATCAGGAATGTCTTTACCTCCCGGAAAGGACAGATGGTCTCAGCCTACTTAGTAATTCCTTCCTCTTTTGGCTGCAGCTTGCGAGTGTAAAGCTGTAATATAGATGCAGCCAGAGTCGTGTTAAGCTTTGGTCTTCTGGGTAGGTTTTAAGGAAACTGTTTACATTTATTTACTATTACGCATATTAAACTGAAAAAGCTTTTTGCACACTCAGTATTTGGAGATTTTGGTGTATGCTGCATTGAAACTGCAGAAATGTTAGTAAATAACAGCCAAACTGAAATAAATAGCTTAATATGACCCATATAGATGTTAAAAGCGTATAATGGCAATAATACCACATAAAAATACATGACAAGCAGTTGTTATCTTCTGTCTCTTTACTTTTTCTCATTACATCCATGGTTGTCTCGTCCATATTGGACAACCTAAGACAGTTTCTGAGATATTTTTCCAGATTTAAAGATTCCCCAATATGCCAATCTGCACCCATATATTACAGATATTTTTCAGTGATTTGCAGATCATTTTCAGCAACTACAGATCCGACAATCTTGACGGGCATATTAGTTTACTAGAAACGGTCAGCAAATCTGCTGATTGTTACCATACAGCCCCAATTGATCAGTGAAATCCAACATGTTGACAACCTGATTTAACAATCCCAATCGATTTTTTATCTGAATCCATGATCTGTGAGCCAATACATTTGCCCCAATCGATTGCTGATGTATGGGGGTCTTAAAAGGCACCACTGCTCTGGGGCAACAAGCAATAATGGTCATTCCAAGTTGATCGCTAGCTGCATTCATTCGCTGTGCAGCGATGAGGCAAAAAAATGGCACTTCTGCGCATGCGTATGTGGCGCAATGCGCACGCGCAACGCGCGCGCGCAACATACTTTTACAACGGCCGATGTAGTTTCACACAGGGTCTAGCAAAGCTTTTCATTCGCACTGCAGACTGCAGAGTGATTGACATGAGTGGGCATTTCAGGGAGTGTTCGAAAAAATGCAGGCGTGCCAGGAAAAATGCAGGCATGGCTGGGCGAACGCAGGGCGTTTGTGACGTCAAAACAGGAACTGAACTGTCTGAAGTGATCGCAAGCGCTGAGTAGGTATTGAGCTACTCTAAAACTTCACAAACAATCTTTGCCGCTGCTCTGCGATCCTTTTCGTTCGCACTTCTGCTAAGCTAAAATACAATCCCAGTAGGAGGTGGCATAGCGTTTGCACGGCTGCTAAAAACAGCTAGCGAGCGAAAAACTCGGAATGACCACCCATGGTATTATGGGCCTAATTCAATGTGGATTACAAAACAACATTTTCCTCTAATTAGCAAACCAATGTGCAGTGCAGTTGGGGCACATATGACGTGCATATAGAGTTAGATTTGGGTGGGGTGTGTTCAAACTGAAATCTAAATTGCAGTGTAAAAATAAAGCAGCCACTATTTACCCTGCACAGAAACAAAATAACCCACCCAAATCTAACTCTCTCTGCACATGTTATATCTGCCCCACCTGCACTGCACATGGTTTTGCCCATTAGAGGAAAATGTTGTTTTGCAATCAACCTTGAATTAGGCAGGCCCTATGTTCACTTCATGTACTTTTCTGTTGTTGTAATTTTTCCGATATATTATTAACATTATTAATAACTCACTCTTTTGAGGGCACGCTTTTAACTGAGTAATGAAGTAGTTAACATTTAACTTTTATTGGCTATCATTAAAATAAGAGGTTTATCTCCAGCTCATGTTAAATACATCTAAACAACAACAACAAAGACATAAGATAAAATACAATATGCAATAGTATAACAGAGTGGCAAAATATAACAATTAGTTGATGACAGTGAAAAAAACATTTAACAAACGTATTGCATCACATTCTCAATTTTAATGAATATTGAAGTGGAGGATCCTAAAATAATATGTAACGCTGCAGGTCTCAGAGTACAGAGAGAATAATAACTCAGAGAAACACGTTGGGTTTGCATAACTGTACCTAAGATCACCCTATGGACAGATAAGCACTTATTTTTATGTTTTATGTACATGTGCTACTTACTACTATGTCTATGGTTATAAAAAAAAAAAAAAAAAAAAACCCTTACAACTCTTGGTAGTTACTGTATACCTTTTTGGGAAATATAATATCCCTAATAATGATAATGGAATTTTAAAGGTTTTGAATGGTTTTAATACAGTAGTATCAATCAGTGCACATGTACTGATTATATTATACCATATTGTCTTGTTAGTGATCTTATGTGACAAGTTAATGCTCTGTGCTCTGCTGGTTAAGTCTACTCTACTCTGTGCAGATCTGAATTTGTTTGCCTATCTTTAGCTACCTTTTGCTATGTGACAGGTGAAAGGGTGATATCCTCCATTTTATTCACTGCTCAGTTAGTCATCGTATTAGATGCTGACAGGCTGTGTTAAGTCTGCTCTCACCCTACAAGTTTATATCTTCTTATCACTCTTACACATCTCTTATCACATTGAACTTTTGTTATCATATGTACAGTATATTGATCTAATCTGGAGATTTACAGCTATATTATATGGACAATCATTCCAGTCTGTATTAATAAAAGGTGGACGTTCCGGAAGGTCACTGTCTGTGCAGTAATAGATGGACTTGGTTTAGCTATCTGAATAGTTACACACCCCTTACGTGTAATGAGAGTCAGAATAGCGCACTATGGGACTAATTCATGTTTGGACGCAATGGCCAATGTTCACGCAACTGAGCGATAATCGGCAGACTGCGCATGTGCTGCGATCGAACTAGAAATGAGGTTACAAGGGAAATTGATTGACAGAAAGTGACTGATTGGAGGTGGTTGCAATGTGTACACAAGAATAATCCCAATCCTGGATCAATAAAAGTAGCAGATGGAAGAGAAACACATTTTCAGTGTAAAGTGTGTATGCAAAATACATTCATTAAAAAATCCCAGAAATCTATAGGAGAAAATACATTGGATACAGTACACCTTAGTGGTTCAGAGAGGGCCCATTGTGCATAGCGGGAAGACCTGAGGTCCGTTTCGCCAATTAGGCAAGATCACATATTCAGTTTATTTCCTGGTAAGGACTTTTAAGAAGATAACTGGCCGATCCACTTTGGCATTTATTGATATAGTGCCAACATGTTCCACTGCACTTTACAGTTGTGATCTTAACTAATCACATTTTTCCCCCCGACAAAACAATGGAGGAGGGGTGTGGGGCAACAGACCATGAGCATATAAGATCTGGGCTGGCCTTAGACTGCAGAGTCTTGTATGATGTTTATTGTAGGTCTCCTCTTATCCATTCAATATTGAGGTCATAGTTGATAAGTGATTTCTCTTCCACCCTCTACTGTTCTCTTTCACACCAGATTTCCCACAATACTCTCCATTTTCTCCCCTACTGTATATCCACCCCACCCCCCAAAAAAAAAATTCTGCACCTTCATCTTTCTGTCCACCTCAGCTTTCCAACCTTCACTTAGGTCAGGCAGCAGTCCCATTCCTCCAGGAAGCAGGGCTGTACCATCCACCTTACATGACAATATTGCAATATGTAAAATGGAATCTTGGTCTCAGTACCCTTTTATAACTACTGTGGGTCTATGGTGGCACCTACGTGGAGCCTGCCCTATGTGGGAGTTGAGTATGCGTGACCGGCGGTCAGGAGACTGCCACGCAGCATACTTACACTGGAATGCCCTGTGGGGAGGGGAGGGGGGGCCGTGAGAGCAACAAGCCCCTTGCGGGTACTATTCCCACTCTATTGGTGTCGTGGACACCCACGAGTGGGAATGTCCCTGCTAGTCGGTGTGCCAACTGTCGGGATTCTCAGGGGTCAGGATGTAAGGGGAGGTGTTGTGACCGCCGGTCACATAACTACATCCCCTTTGTGTGATACCCTCAACAGCCCGGTGCACACCCAACATGGGTCTCACGTGAACCAGGAGGAAGAAATAATGAGAGAGCTCCAAGTTGGAGAAGAGGTGCAGAAACTGGGCACCAGTATTACAAGAAGAGACAGCTACTGAGGGTGGCACAGGAAAAAGGTGCACAAAGGTAATAGGGAACTCAGCAAATAAGGTATCTCCAGGATCAGAAGAGACCTCCTTCAACTGTGGCAGGGTATTAGGAAGTAACCTACTGTAATTAACTATCAAACTGGAAAGAAACTTCCATCTTCTCTTAATCGTTCTTTGGCTAATCACTGCAGACCTACATGATGCTGTAGTTTTGATGTGGAAGAAAATTCTGATCTTATCAAACAGTTTTTACCCTGTTGAACAAAATTTTATATTTATAAACATATGGACACGTCTGTTTTGTTCTTTCAATACTCACTACCCATGGGAAGTCATATCCAATTTGCTAATATTTTCTACCCCTGCAATAAAGCCTTTTGGATGAAATGCATAGGGCTATCAGCATAGAATACCGACACAGCCAGTATAATGTCATCCGCCTAGTGAGCTCATACCCTTGGGTATAGGGGTGACCAAAATATCTACTCTCTGACAGTTGAGGAATATTGCTGCTTATTATTTTGCAAGAAGCTGTTTTAAATTAATATGTTGTATTGTTTTAATGTATAATTAAAATAATATTTTTTATAGACTAATTAGGCCTTTGGGCCATCTGTGTTGCGTGAAATATCTTTGCTGAGAGGGGGTACCCCTTTAGGAGCAATACTTGGAACATTTTTGCTCTACAGTGGGAATTCGGGCAAAGAAAGAAAATAAGAATAATCTAGACCTAATTCGACAAATTCTGTGATAATTTGAATGTACATCAACGCCCTCAGACATCATATAGCTATATATATATATATATATATATATATATATATATATGACATTATATATTAGGTGATTTATCGCGCCCTATGGGCGCTCTTCACACTGTCGTAAGGGCTACGCCCTCTGAACCCTTGCACGCCCTTGTGCCGTGCAACATTTGTATTATATGGAGTATTACCTCCAATCATGATTGTGTGAGTGGTTAAATATTGCATGGACAAAGGGCATGCAATGGTTAAGGGGACTCATAGCCCATTGCAACGGCGTGAACAGCGCACGCAGAGCCTGATGAATCACCTAGTAGGTGCTGCGGTTGGGGAAGTGGCAGGTGCGGGGAGGGGTAGTTGCGGGGGTGGGGCAGGTGCTGGTGCGGTGGTGCCGTGGGAGGGGGAGGGGCGGGTGCGTGGGTGCCGCGGGTGGGGTTCCGGAGCCACCGCAGGTGCCGCAAGTGGGGGAGGGGCGGGTGCGGCGGGTGGGGGACGGGCAGGTGCGGGGGTGCTATGGGTGGGGGAGGGGGTCCAGAGCCACTGCGGGTGGAGGAGGGGGGGTGTTCCGTGGATGGGGCCCAGAGGTACTGCGAGTGGGGGAGGGGCGGGTAATGCTTCTCCTGCTTCTCCTCCTGTCAGCAGCTAAGCTACTGTCCTCCCTTTGGCAGTGGCTCTCCCGAAGACTCGCACAGCAGCCAGTCACTATTGTTAGCGCCGGTGTCCCAACGTGCCGCATTACAGGGAAGAAGATGCACTCAATAAACTACAGCTCCCAGCAGCCCTTAGCGCTGGAATGCTTTGGCGCTAAGGGCTGCTGGGAGGTGTAGCTTATTTAGTGCGTGTACTTTCCTGTAATGCAGTGCGTTGGGACACCAACGCTAACAATAGTGACTGGTTGGCAGAACTGACTGACTCACTGAATCAATGTAAAGGTGAGAGTGCTGTGCAGTGTCAGTGACACTGCACACCCACTGCACTGCACAGCACTGTCACCTTTTACATTGATTCAGTGTCCAGACATTACCCTCCGCGATATCACCCATCTGTCATATTAGCCATCTCGGGGCTTCCAGGCCGGCAGTCCAGGTGCTGTGTTGCGGAGTCAGGGCCTCTGGGGATCTGGGTGCGGCTGTGGCGGGGAGGCACTTCTGTGACATCACGCGCAGAGGAGGCTCCAGGGCTCAGAGAGTATGCGGTGCAGGGAGGGCTATGAAAGCCTTCCGCTGCAGCGCTTTCATACACATCTATGCCGGTGGCCGCAGCAGCTTTTGTTCCACCTGCGCAGCGGCTAGGGAGTGGGGATTGTTGATGCCAGAGGGGGCAGGTGGACTGGCAGCAGGACATAGGACACTGCAGTAAAAGGATATTTTACTTTCCCTATCTACAGCGCACAGACTTGCTACAGATGCTGTGGCATACTCTCCAACTGTACCTTTTTGGCAGGTACAGTACCTTTTTTTATGGTCTGTACCGATTTTTGGCTCTCCAAACTTCCATTGAAAGTATAGGAAAAGGGGCGTGGCCCCTTTTCAAATTTGTACCGATTTTTATGTCTAAATTGTTGGAGGGTATGTTGCTGCAGATGCAGTGGGCCTATTTTTGGGTGTGGACCTGGAGCTGCAGCTCCATCAGCCCCATTGTTAATCCTGCTCTGGGAACACACAGCAGCCAAACGGCAGAGCCTCCCATTGGATGTAACCTGTGTGGGAGGGCGTTTCTCGCCCAATCAGCTGTGGACTGGGTGTGATAGACCTGCTACTAACCCAATGAGAGCTCCTAGCCACACCCAGCGTTATCCACACAGTCACAGAGTTACAGATCTGGGCTATAATATAGGATATATATATATATATATATATATATATATATATATATATATATACACTGCTCAAAAAAATAAAAGGAACACTTAAACAACACAATATAACTCCAAGTCAATCACACTTCTGTGAAATCAAACTGTCCACTTAGGAAGCAACACTGATTGACAATCAATTTCACATGCTGTTGTGCAAGTGGAATAGACAACAGGTGGAAATTAAAGGCAATTAGCAAGACACCCCCAATAAAGGAGTTGTTCTGCAGGTGGTGACCACAGACCACTTCTCAGCTCCTATGCTTTCTGGCTGATGTTTTGGTCACTTTTGAAACCTGGCAGTGCTTTCACTCTAGTGGTAGCATGAGACGGAGTCTACAACCCACACAAGTGGCTCAGGTAGTGCAGCTCATCCAGGATGGCACATCAATGCGAGCTGTGGCAAGAAGGTTTGCTGTGTCTGTCAGCGTAGTGTCCAGAGCATGGAGGCGCTACCAGGAGACAGGCCAGTACATCAGGAGATGTGGAGGAGGCCGTAGGAGGGCAACAACCCAGCAGCAGGACCGATACCTCCGCCTTTGTGCAAGGAGGAACAGGAGGAGCACTGCCAGAGCCCTGCAAAATGACCTCCAGCAAGCCACAAATGTGCATGTGTCTACTCAAACAATCAGAAACAGACTCCATGAGGGTGGTATGAGGGCCCGACGTCCACAGGTGGGGGTTGTGCTTATAGCCCAACACCGTGCAGGACGTTTGGCATTTGCCAGAGAACACCAAGATTGGCAAATTCGCCACTGGCGCCCTGTGCTCTTCACAGATGAAAACAGGTTCTCACTGAGCACATGTGACAGACGTGACAGAGTCTGGAGACACCAAGGAGAACGTTCTGCTGCCTGCAACATACTCCAGCATGACTGGTTTGGCAATGGGTCAGTAATGGTGGGGGTGGCATTTCTTTGGGGGGCCGCACAGCCCTCCATGTGTTCGCCAGAGGTAGCCTGACAGCCATTAGGTACCGAGATGAGATCCTCAGACCCCTTGTGAGACCATATGCTGGTGCGGTTGGCCCAGGGTTCCTCCTAATGCAAGACAATGCTAGACCTCATGTGGCTGGAGTGTGTCAGCAGTTCCTGCAAGACGAAGGCATTGATGCTATGGATTGGCCCGCCCGTTCCCCAGACCTGAATCCAATTGAGCACATCTGGGACATCATGTCTCGCTCCATCCACTAATGCCACGTTGCACCACAGACTGTCCAGGAGTTGGCGGATGCTTTAGTCCAGATCTGGGAGGAGATCCCTCAGGAGACCATCCGCCACCTCTTCAGGAGCATGCTCAGGCGTTGTAGGGAGGTCATACAGGCACGTGGAGGCCACACACACTACTGAGCCTCATTTTGACTTGTTTTAAGGACATTACATCAAAGTTGGTTCAGCCTGTAGTGTGTTTTTCCACTTTAATTTTGAGTGTGACTCCAAATCCAGACCTCCATGGGTTAATAAATTTGATTTCCATTGATAATTTTTGGGTGATTTTGTTGTCAGCACATTCAACTATGTAAAGAACAAAGTATTTAATAAGAATATTTCATTCATTCAGATCTAGGATGTGTTATTTTAGTGTTCCCTTTATTTTTTGAGCAGTATATATATATATATATATATATATATATATTTCTCTATATCTATCTATATATCTATAGATAGATAGATAGATCTATATATATATATTTCTCTATATCTATCTATATCTATCTATATATCTATATCTATCTATCTTTCTATATCTATCTATATATCTATAGATAGATAGATAGATAGATAGATAGATAGATAGATAGATCTATATATTAGAGATGAGCGGGTTCGGTTTCTCTGAATCCGAACCCGCCAGAACTTCATGTTTTTTTTCACGAGTCCGAGCAACTCGGATCTTCCCGCCTTGCTCGGTTAACCCGAGCGCGCCCGAACGTCATCATGACGCTGTCGGATTCTCGCGAGGCTCGGATTCTATCGCGAGACTCGGATTCTATATAAGGAGCCGCGCGTCGCCGCCATTTTCACACGTGCATTGAGATTGATAGGGAGAGGACGTGGCTGGCGTCCTCTCCGTTTAGACACTTGATTTACTAATTTTGGGGAGCATTAGGAGTACTCAGTAGTGTACAGTGCAGAGTTTTGCTGATAGTGACCAGTGACCACCACTTTTATTTATAATCCGTTCTCTGCCTGAAAAAAGCGATACACAGCACACAGTGACTCAGTCACATACATACCATATCTGTGTGCACTGCTCAGGCTCAGGCCAGTGTGCTGCATCATCTATATATATTATATATCTGTCTGACTGCTCAGCTCACACAGCTTATAATTGTGGGGGAGACTGGGGAGCACTACTGCAGTGCCAGTTATAGGTTATAGCAGGAGCCAGGAGTACATAATATTATATTAAAATTAAACAGTGCACACTTTTGCTGCAGGAGTGCCACTGCCAGTGTGACTAGTGACCAGTGACCTGACCACCAGTATATAATATTAGTAGTATACTATCTCTTTATCAACCAGTCTATATTAGCAGCAGACACAGTACAGTGCGGTAGTTCACGGCTGTGGCTACCTCTGTGTCGGCACTCGGCAGCCCGTCCATAATTGTATATACCAGTGACCTAACCGTGGTTTTTTTTTCTTTCTTTATACATACATACTAGTTACGACTTACGAGTATACTATCTCTTTATCAACCAGTCTATATATTAGCAGCAGACACAGTACAGTGCGGTAGTTCACGGCTGTGGCTACCTCTGTGTCGGCACTCGGCAGCCCGTCCATAATTGTATATACCAGTGACCTAACCGTGGTTTTTTTTTCTTTCTTTATACATACATACTAGTTACGAGTATACTATCTCTTTATCAACCAGTCTATATATTAGCAGCAGACACAGTACAGTGCGGTAGTTCACGGCTGTGGCTACCTCTGTGTCGGCACTCGGCAGCCCGTCCATAATTGTATATACCAGTGACCTAACCGTGGTTTTTTTTTCTTTCTTTATACATACATACTAGTTACGAGTATACTATCTCTTTATCAACCAGTCTATATATTAGCAGCAGACACAGTACAGTGCGGTAGTTCACGGCTGTGGCTACCTCTGTGTCGGCACTCGGCAGCCCGTCCATAATTGTATATACCACCTAACCGTGGTTTTTTTTTCTTTCTTTATACATACATACTAGTTACGAGTATACTATCTCTTTATCAACCAGTCTATATATTAGCAGCAGACACAGTACAGTGCGGTAGTTCACGGCTGTGGCTACCTCTGTGTCGGCACTCGGCAGCCCGTCCATAATTGTATATACCAGTGACCTAACCGTGGTTTTTTTTTCTTTCTTTATACATACATACTAGTTACGAGTATACTATCTCTTTATCAACCAGTCTATATATTAGCAGCAGACACAGTACAGTGCGGTAGTTCACGGCTGTGGCTACCTCTGTGTCGGCACTCGGCAGCCCGTCCATAATTGTATATACCAGTGACCTAACCGTGGTTTTTTTTTCTTTCTTTATACATACATACTAGTTACGAGTATACTATCTCTTTATCAACCAGTCTATATATTAGCAGCAGACACAGTACAGTGCGGTAGTTCACGGCTGTGGCTACCTCTGTGTCGGCACTCGGCAGCCCGTCCATAATTGTATATACCACCTAACCGTGGTTTTTTTTTCTTTCTTTATACATACATACTAGTTACGAGTATACTATCTCTTTTTCTTTGCGTCATGTGCTGTTTGGGGAGGGTTTTTTGGAAGGGACATCCTACGTGACACTGCAGTGCCACTCCTAAATGGGCCCGGTGTTTGTGTCGGCCACTACGGTCGCTAATCTTACTCACACAGCTACCTCATTGCGCCTCTTTTTTTCTTTGCGTCATGTGCTGTTTGGGGAGGGTTTTTTGGAAGGGACATCCTACGTGACACTGCAGTGCCACTCCTAGATGGGCCCGGTGTTTGTGTCGGCCACTAGGGTCGCTAATCTTACTCACACAGCTACCTCATTGCGCCTCTTTTTTTCTTTGCATCATGTGCTGTTTGGGGAGGGTTTTTTGGAAGGGACATCCTGCGTGACACTGTAGTGCCACTCCTAGATGGGCCCGGTGTTTGTGTCGGCCACTAGGGTCGCTTATCTTACTCACACAGCGACCTCGGTGCAAATTTTAGGACTAAAAATAATATTGTGAGGTGTGAGGTATTCAGAATAGACTGAAAATGAGTGTAAATTATGGTTTTTGAGGTTAATAATACTTTGGGATCAAAATGACCCCCAAATTCTATGATTTAAGCTGTTTTTTAGTGTTTTTGGAAAAAAACACCCGAATCCAAAACACACCCGAATCCGACAAAAATAATTCGGTGAGGTTTTGCCAAAACGCGTTCGAACCCAAAACACGGCCGCGGAACCGAACCCAAAACCAAAACACAAAACCCGAAAAATTTCAGGCGCTCATCTCTACTATATATATATATATATATATATATAGAATTATAGATGTAGATACTCTTATCGTGGCTAATTCTCCCGGCTACGTGCGTATTTTGCCACCCCATTCAAAGTGAATGGGGCATGTCTAAGGTGCGCACGTGCCTTAAATGTAAATGCGGTCACCGCAAGCGAGGTGTGAATGTGCCTAGATATAGCCATGATGAGCGTTGCTACATCTGTAGATCATGGCAGTATCAGCAGGGATTTTGCTGGGAAGCAGGTTATATTGTGTGTGGCTGGAAGGATCCACCCACACAGAGAAGAAATGGGGTATGTGAACAAACCTAGGGCTGCCTTGTTGAGACAGAGCCCAGGTAGGGCTGGAGCAGAGAGACAGTCTAAGTGGAACTGCAGTCAGAGCTCTGTGTGCTTGGAGGCCACTGAGATCCAGGAGGCCAGTCTAGACCAAGCTCTGTGAATGAGCTGCACTTGCGAAGCTTTGGCAGTCATCCAAGACAAGCTGGAGCCTGTGTTATTCCTGCAGGTAGCAGGCAGGGCTAATAGACTTTTGTTTGCAAACTAGTTGCCCAAATATAGAGTGGGGTGAAGCAGTGAGGTAGTGCCCTACACATGGGTTAGGTTGTTTTTGTTTTGTTCGATTATGCAAACAGTAAAGCATAATTTAATTTATTCACAGTGAAAAGCTGTTGTAAACTCTGACTAATGGGTACATTTACTAAGCAGTGATAAGAGCAGAGAAGTGAGCCAGTGGAGAAGTTGCCCATGGCAACCAATCAGCACTGAAGTAACATCTATAATTTGCATACTATAAAATGATACAGAGCTGCTGAATGGTTGATGGGGAAATATCTCCACTGGCTCACTTCTCTGCTCTTATCACTGCTTAGTAAATGTACCCCTAAGCACCTAGACACTGCACCAAAATACCCCTCTACAGAGTCAATTACTCTGTATCACCACTATAGTATGTATTATATATATATGTATATATATATATATATATATATATATATAAAATGTCTGAGAGACCGGCACTCTCACCTCCATACATCAGCTAGTCCTGGTGGGTGAACAGTGTGAATATATACAGTATAAAGATGGACGGCACTCACGGGAGACAACATTCAATGAAATGCTTTAATTCTTCTGGTCAACGTTTCAGAGGACCTACCATCCTCCTGCGTCAGGACATTTAATATATATATATATATATATATATATATATATATATATGTGTATATATATATATATATATATACAGTATATATATATATATACAGTAAATATATATACATATACATATATATATATACACACACATATATATATACATATATATACACATATATATATACATATATATATATATATATATATATATTTGCTGTGCCCGGCACTCAAAATATCAAAGTCTCTTACCCCGGTGCCCAAGTCCAAAGTGGTGCATCCACTACTATACCAAACGAAAGGGACGGCACTCAGAGGATTTTAGTGAAAATGCTTATATTCAAAAAGTATTGTACATGAAACGTCATACGTGAAAGACACTACTAGTTTTTTGAAACGTATACAACAATATACAGAAGAACCTTTCTCCATGCTGATGTGTACCCTAGACGTACAGAGTTTATATACCGCTATCCCCCATCAAGATGGTATTAGGGCAGTTGAATGGTTTCTGGCAAATAATCAATATTACAAGGGTCCAGATGTGACATTTCTCATTCAATTACTAACTCTAGTTTTACATAGGAATTACTTCCTCTTTGATGGCCAACATTATCTTCAAGTATCGGGGTGCTCTATGGGCTCCAATGTCTCACCGACATGCTAACATTTACATGTATTTACAAGAACGTATATTATTCTACGAGAACCCTATCTTTCAACAACATGCCAAGCTGCTTCTGCGTTATATAGATGACTTGATCATCTTTTGGTCTGGTACTGAGGAAACATTTATCCAATTGATGTCCGCTATTAATGATCTGAATGGGCCAATCAAGTTTACGTACAAGGCCAGTTTTCATGAAATAGAATATTTGGACGTGAAGTTGACTAATGATAGGGGTCAACTCAGTACCTCAGTATTCAATAAAATAACAGACCGGAACACATTGCTAAGATATTCGAGCCATCATCCTATATCTCTCAGGTCCGGGCTGCCATACTCACAAATGTTGAGAGTGGCTAGAATTAATAATGACCCTACCATACTTGACCAACAACTGAATGACATGGTGCAGAAATTTAGACAAAGAGGATATCCTGAGGAGTTACTGCAGAAACATAAATTGAAGGTTCTCAACACCCCCTGTGAGCAATTGTTAGCAGATAAAGATGATAAGACGATACAAGGAGGAAAGAATTCAAACCGTCTGATATGGTCCACTACGTATTCCACTAATAGCCGTATTACACAGACTGCATCCACGGCCTTATGGCCTATTGTCAGCACGGACAAAGACTTGCAAAGTTTTAGGGACATCACGCCTATGACCAGTTTTCGTTGTGGGAAAAACATCAGAGACCTTGTAGTCCGTACTGACATTACGGGCCTTAAACAGAAACCAGAATCATTCTTGAGATCAAATAAGAAGGGCTGTTACAGATGTATTAACTGTGTCACGTGCAGTTATATGGATACGGGAACAGCATTTAGACACCAACACAGCGGGAAATATATCTCAATTAAGCACCCAGTGACGTGCACAACACCGTATGTAATTTACATTATTAGATGCCCTTGTGGGTACTACTACGTAGGGAAGACCATACGCCCTTTCAAAGAACGAGCAACACAACATCGCTCAGCAATTAAAGCAACCCTACAGAGTGGCGATAGTGACCAACCGGTCGCAAAGCATTTCGCAGAGAGAGGACATTCGATGGCCTGTGTGAAATACATGATTGACCACCTTCCTGAAAATAAACGTGGGGGGGATAGGAACAAGCAATTGTTAATAATGGATGCGAGGTGGATAGTACGCTTAGATACGGTGTCAACTAAGGGACTAAATGAAAAAAATTGCTGGAACACATTATTGTGGTCGCTATGTCTAGTTACCTGTGGTTAAAATAATTTTTGGGTACACATGTATTATGTAGTATGGGTCGGTTAATGTTATGATACATTGCACCTGATGTTAGACTGCAGCATGGTGACTGTGGGTCACATCAGAATAGTATTGGTTCCGATATTACCTTCTATAATACCCTCTTATTATGCTTAGAACACTATGTTTCCGATGTGCATTTGTTTTTAATAACATATCTGACTTAGCAGGTTCAGGATGTTTTTTATAGTGCGTGATCTATCACAGTGTGTGCAGACCACCGGAGCTCTGATACCGGATTTCTGGGTAGTCATGGTGATGCTAAAGCGTCACCTTCTACTGAGATAGCCGCGTCTAGAGTCTCCATGGCAACGTGGCTGCGCTGTGTGGGGCGTGATCGCTAGTTGTCCGGAGGCTTCCGGAAGTGAGGGCCACGTCACCTCTGCGCGCCACGGAGCCGCCGGTCGGGTCCCGCCGCCGCACGTGCAGTTCGTTTGTCTATGTGGATATAAGTAGGGTAAGTTAGCACTGTATGTTTGTCTGTCATTGATGATGATTATATTGCATGTACATCCTGAAGACGGTGAGATGAACACCGAAACGTCGATGATGATGTAATTAAGATGACTTTTTGAATATAAGCATTTTCACTAAAATCCTCTGAGTGCCGTCCCTTTCGTTTGGTATATATATATATATATATAAACTTTTTTAATTTCTGAATGATTCAGCTTAGAGGCAACAGTGGTTTAAACTAGAGATGTGCGGCTGGCACTTTTCGTGTTTTGGTTTTGGTTCTAGTTCCACTTTTGAGTTTTGGTTTTGGCTTGATTTTGCCAAACCACCCTTTCGTGTTTTGGTTTTGGATCTGGATGATTTTTTAAAAAAAAACATAAAAACACCTATAATCACAGAATTTGGGGGTAATTTTGCTCCTACGGTATTATTAAGCTCAATAACATTAATTTCCACTCATTTCCAGTCTATTCTGAACACTGAACACCTCACAATATTGTTTTTAGGCCTAAAAGTTGCACCAAGGTGGCTGCATGACCAAGCTAAGTGACACAAGTGTGCGGCACAAACACCTGGTCCATCTAGGAGTGGCACTGCGGTTGCAGGCAAGATGGCACTATTCAAAAACTAGCCCCCAAACAGCACATGATGCAAAGAAGAAAAAGAGGTGCACCGAGGCAGCTGTATGACTAAGCCAAGCGACACAAGTGTGCGGCACAAACACCTGGCCCATCTAGGAGTGGCACTGCAGTGTCAGACAGGGCGGCACTTTTCAAAAACTAGGCCCCAAACAGCACCTCATGCAAAGATGTAGAAGAGGTGCAATGAGGTAGCTGTATGACTAAGCCAAGCGACACAAACAATTGGCCCATCTAGGAGTGGCAGACAGGAAGGCAGATATCAAAAAAGGCCCCAAACAGCACATGATGCAAAGAAGAAAAAAAGGTGCACCGAGGTTGCTGTATGACTAAGCTAAGCGACACAACCACCTGGCCCATCTAGTAGTATTATGCAGTGGCTGAATGTCGAGAGTGGGCTGCAATTGTTCGGTACACTGACAGCATTTCCAGCAGGCCCCTGTCATTTTTCAAAAATTCTGCAATTGGTGGACTTATACGGTAGTACCCCAGGACTAATACAGCAGTACCCCTGGACTCATACGGCAGTATCAGACAGGATGGCACTTTTCAAAAACTAGGCCCCAAACAGCACCTCATGCAAAGATGTCGAAGAGGTGCAATGAGGTAGCTGTATGACTAAGCCAAGCGACACAAACAATTCAAACTGGAATTATACGTCCAAATCACTGTAATTAATTGGCAAAATAACTGTAATTAATAAAAATACGTCCAAATCACTGGAATTATACTGCAAAATCACTAGTGATGTGCACCGGAAATTTTTCGGGTTTTGTGTTTTGGTTTTGGATTCGGTTCCATGGCCGTGTTTTGGATTCGGACGCGTTTTGGCAAAACCTCCCTGAAAATTTTTTGTCGGATTCGGGTGTGTTTTGGATTTGGGCGTTTTTTTTACAAAAAACCCTCAAAACAGCTTAAATCATAGAGTGTGGGGGTCATTTTGATCCCAGAGTATTATTAACCTCAATAACCATAATTTCCACTCATTTCCAGTCTATTCTGAACACCTCACAATATTATTTTTAGTCTTAAAATTTGCACCGAGGTCGCTGGATGGCTAAGCTAAGCGACCCAAGTGGCCAACACAAACACCTGGCCCATCTAGGAGTGGCACTGCAGTGTCAGACAGGATGGCAGATTTAAAAAATAGTCCCCAAACAGCACATGATGCAAAGAAAAAAAGAGGTGCAATGAGGTAGCTGTGTGACTAAGCTAAGCGACCCAAGTGGCCGACACAAACACCTGGCCCATCTAGGAGTGGCACTGCAGTGTCAGACAGGATGGCAGATTTAAAAAATAGTCCCCAAACAGCACATGATGCAAAGAAAAAAAGAGGTGCAATGAGGTAGCTGTGTGACTAAGCTAAGCGACCCAAGTGGCCGACACAAACACCTGGCCCATCTAGGAGTGGCACTGCAGTGTCAGACAGGATGGCAGATTTAGAAAAATAGTCCCCAAACAGCACATGATGCAAAGAAAAAAAGAGTTGCAATGTGGTAGCTGTGTGACTAAGCTAAGCGACCCAAGTGGCCGAAACAAACACCTGGCCCATCTAGGAGTGGCACTGCAGTGTCAGACAGGATGGCAGATTTATAAAATAGTCCCCAAGCAGCACATGATGCAAAGAAAAAAAGAGGTGCACCAAGGTCGCTGGATGGTTAAGCTAAGCGACCCAAGTGGCCGACACAAACACCTGGCCCATCTAGGAGTGGCACTGCAGTTTTCTAGTGAGAGGATGAGTGCTTCCATCCTCATGTGAATCTGAACCACTAGCCATGAACAAAGTCCAGGGCCTCAGCCGTTCCTTGCCACTCCGTGTCATAAATGGCATATTGACAAGTTTACGCTTCTCATCAGATGCTTTTAATTTTGATTCTTGGGTCATTTTACTGAACTTTTGTAGTATATTTGACGACACAGAGGTAGAGCAGTGGACTACTGTACCGTACTGCTATATATGTATATATATATATATATATATATATATATACTGGTGGTCACAGCAACATTCTGTACTGTCCCCTCCTACTATATACTGCGCACAACTAAAATGCAGCACAGGTATGGATGCATAGTATACTTGACGACACAGAGGTAGAGCAGTGGACTACTGTACTGTACTGCTATATATATACTGGTGGTCACAGCAACATTCTTCACTGTCCCCTCCTACTATATACTGCGCACAACTAAAATGCAGCACAGGTATGGATGCATAGTATACTTGACGACAGAGAGGTAGAGCAGTGGGCTACTGTACCATACTGCTATATATATACTGGTGGTCACAGCAACATTCTGCACTGTCCCCTCCTACTATATACTGCGCACGACTAAAATGCAGCACAGGTATGGATGCATAGAATACTTGAGGACACAGAGGTAGAGCAGTGGACTACTGTACTGTACTGATATATATATACTGGTGGTCACAGCAACATTCTGCACTGTCCCCTCCTACTATATACTGCGCACAACTAAAATGCAGCACAGGTATGGATGCACAGAGGTAGAGCAGTGGACTACTGTACCGTACTGCTATATATATACTCGTGGTCACAGCAACATTCTGCACTGTCCCCTCCTACTATATACTGCGCACAACTAAAATGCAGCACAGGTATGGATGCATAGTATACTTGACGACACAGAGGTAGAGCAGTGAACTACTGTACCGTACTGCTATATATATATTGGTGGTCACAGCAACATTCTGCACTGTCCCCTCCTACTATATACTGCGCACAACTAAAATGCAGCACAGGTATGGATGCATAGTATACTTGACGACACAGAGGTAGAGCAGTGGACTACTGTACCGTACTGCTATATATATACTGGTGGTCACAGCAACATTCTGCACTATCCTCTCCTACTATATACTACGCACAACTAAAATGCAGCACAGGTATGGATGCATATTATACTTGACGACACAGAGGTAGAGCAGTGGACTACTGTACTGTACTGCTATATATATACTGGTGGTCACAGCAACATTCTGCACTGTCCTCCTACTATATACTACAATGCAGCACAGATATGGAGCGTTTTTCAGGCAGAGAACGTAGATATTTTCAGCACACTGAGCACAGATATTTGCAAGCACACTGAGCAGATATTTGCAGCACACTGAGCAGATATTTGCAGCACACTGAACACAGAAACTGAGAGAACGCAGCCACAACCTCTCGCTATCATCTCCAAAGCACAAGTGAAAATGGCGGTGACGCGCGGCTCCTTATATAGAATACAAATCTCGCGAGAATCCGACAGCGGGATGATGACGTTTGGGCACGCTCGGGTTAACCGAGCAAGGCGGGAAGATTCGAGTCTGCCTCGGAACCGTGTAAAATGGGTGAAGTTCGGGGGTTTCGGATCCCGAGCAACCGAACCCGCTCATCACTAAAAATCACTGTAATTATACGTCCAAATCACTGGAATTAATTGGCAAAATCACTGTAATTAATAATTATACATCCAAATCACTGGAATTAATTGGCAAAATCACTGGAATTAATAATTATACGTCCAAATCACTGTAATTAATTGGCAAAATCACTGTAATTAATAATTATACATACAAATCACTGGAATTATACTGCAAAATCCCTATAATTATACTTCCAAATTACTGGAATTAATTGGCAAAATCACTGTAATTAATAATTATACGTCCAAATAACTGGAATTAATTGGCAAAATCACTGTAATTATACGTCCAAATCACTGGAATTAATTGGCAAAATCATGTAATTAATAATTATACTTCCAAATCACTGGAATCAATTGGCAATATCACTGTAATTAATAATTATACGTCCAAATCACTGCAATTATAATGCATAATCACTGTAATTATACGTCCAAATCACTGGAATTAATTGGCAAAATCACTGTAATTAATAATTATACATCCAAATCACTGGAATTATACTGCAAAATCACTGTAATTAATAATTATACATCCAAATCACTGGAATTAAATGGAAAAATCTTGGTATCGCCTGCCTAGTGAAGTGGAATCTAGATGGGATTTGGTACCGGGGACACAATACCTCCATCAATTGTCTAAATCCCACTGCACTAATGGCGGATACCGGACACACGTCTAACACCAATATAAGTGTCAAGGCCTCAGTTATGAGGGCTTCCATCATCATGTGAAGCTGAACCACTAGTCATGAACATAGGCCAGGGCCTCAGCCGTTCCTTGCCACTCCGTGTCGTAAATGGCATATTGGCAAGTTTACGTTTCTCCTCAGACCATTTAAATTTCTTTTTTTGGGGTCTTTTTACTGAACTTTGGCTTTTTGGATTTTACATGTCCTCTACTATCACAATGGGCATCGGCCTTGGCAGACGACATTGATGGCATTTCATCATCTATGTCATGGCTAGTGGCAGCAGCTTCAGCACTAGGAGGAAGTGGTTCTTGATCTTTCCCTATTAACTCCTCCAAATGTTTGTTCTCCATTGTTTTTCTGGAGTTATATAACACAATATGCAGCACAAGAGAGCGTACCCCTACACCTCACAGGGCAAACCCTGTAAAAAGTATTTGGATTAAATATTAATAACCCCTTTATTTGGAGTAAATAATATACAGCACAGGACAGCACCACTGAACTTATATGGCAGCACCACTGGACTGCATTTATACAGAATTATATGGATTTATATGGAATTATACGGCAGGATAACTGGAATTATACGGCAGGATAACTGGAATTATACGGCAGTATCACAGGAATTATATGGCAGTGTCACAGGAATTATACGCCAGTATTCCGAGAATTATACGACAATATCACAGGAATTATACAGCAATATCATAGGAATTATACGCCAGTATTCCGAGAATTATACGACAATGTCACAGGAATTATACGCCAGTATCACAGGAATTATACGCCAGTATTTCGAGAATTATACGGCACTATCACGGGAATTATACGGCAATATCATAGGCATTATACGCCAGTATTCATAGAATTATACAGCAATGTCACAGGAATTATACGCCAGTATTCCGAGAATTAAACGGCAATATCACAGGATATATACGCCAGTATCATGGGAATTATATGGCAATATCACTGGAATTATACGGCAATATCACAGGAATTATACGCCAGTATCACAGGAATTATACGCCAATATCACGGGAATTATACGCCAGTATCACGGGAATTATACGCCAGTATCACGGGAATTATACGCCAGTATCACGGGAATTATACGCCAGTATCATGGGAATTATACACCAATATCACGGGAATTATACGCCAGTATCACGGGAATTATAAGGCAGTAACACTGGATATATGGCAGCAGAGGACACAACCACTGCAACTGGTTACTGGACTGATGCAGCACAAGACACTTCCCCTGGTCTAATGCAGGACAACACAGCACCACTGAAAGGGACTTATACAGCTACACTGGATATATGGCAGCAGAGGACACCACCACTGTGACTGGTCACTGGACTGATGCTGCACAAGACACTACCCCTGGTCTGATGCAAGACAACACAGCAATAATGCAAGGCACTTATACAGCAGGGGTTCACTACGATATGCCGGCGGTCGGGCTCTGGCTTACCGACAGTTTGGCGAGCGTAAAGGAGCCCCATGCGGGCTCGCTGCGCTCGCTACGCTATTTTATTCTTCCTCCAGGGGGGTCGTGGACCCCCACGAGGGAGAATAAGTGTCGGTATGCCGGCTGTCGGGATCCCGGCGCCGGTATACTGTGCGCCGGGATCCCGTCAGTCGGCTTACTGAAGACCACACATACAGCAGCCAGCAGCACTGGGGACATATAGCAGCAGAGGACACCAACACTGTGACTGGCTGGACTGATGCAGTATAAGACACTGACTACACTGGATTGGACTGAGCAGCACAACACAGCACTAGACTCGCCACCCCACTTTCCCGCCCCCACACAGACACTGAGGACGAAGACACGTCCTCTCACTACACTCTCTGAGACTGGAGTGAAAATGGCCGCGACGTGCGACTCCTTATATGGAGTTCAAATCCTACGAGAATCCGACAGTGGGATGATGGCTATTTGCCTCATTCGGGTTTCCGAGTCAGGCGGTAAAACCCGAGCCTGGCTCAGAACCGGACTCAAATGGTGAAGTTCAGTACGGTTCGGTTCTCTGAGAACCGAACCCGCTCATCTCTAGTTTAAACCAATCTTCCATTATATATATATATATATATATATATAGGGGGGATGCGGTCAACATCCCGCTGGATGGGATCCCGGCGGTCAAAATACCGACGCCGGAATCCCGACCGCCACAATCCCGACATATTCTCCCTCCGTGGGTGTCCACGACACCCATAGAGGGAGAATATAATAGTGTGCCGAGCGTGGCGAGCGAAGCGAGCCCGCAAGGGGCTGCGTTCCGCTCGCCACCCCTGTCGGGATTGTGTGGTCGGGATTCCGGCATCGGTATTTCGACCGCCGGGATTCCATCTGTGGCACCCCATCAGAGTTGCCACGGACATTTAACTTATTTCTGCGCCCTTTTTCCCCCTCTACAAAATACAGCCTGGCTAAATGCTTTGAGACTTCAGCAAGGAAAGGGTTAAGAACATTTTCTATGCTATAGCTGTCATGCGCTTGGACAGTTAACAGCCGTGTGCCGAGTCTGTTGGCAGTTGGGCGGCGGCCATCTTAGGAGGATGGGCAGAGTGGAACAGGACCTAGGAGCAGAAGGTGCTGAGCTGATTTGGTGGTGTACATGGTGACCAAAGGAGACTCCTTATCTGATCTTCAATAAATCAGAGTCCAGCAGCTGACAAAGAGAGTGTCTATGGAGTGGTGAGCAGACTACGTCAGCCCTGAGGCAAAATAGCCACTTCTAGTGAGATCCAGGAGACCCATTGTAGATTATACATTCTCACACGCCATAGTAGCAGTCTCAGTAATTGCTGAATGATCTAATTGACTGTCACAGACTCCCTGCTGAAATACCCTGGTATACAAGAGTTCACAGTTTTATACATTAAATTAGCCAGTTTCTATAGTACCAACACCCTTTATGAGACTGATAAGAGCCATCAAATAGCAGTAAGCACCTCTGCGCAGAAGCAGACACTCACGTGCTGCAGTTTTCTCAGCACACAGCCAGAACTTTGTAGCGCAGTAAGGAACAATACTGCCTTAGTTACACAGACAGCTTAAAGGATTCAGGACTCAATATCACAGGGGCCTGCAGCTGATGTACTGCTCTCAGTCAGACAGTGTAAATGTAACAATTGAGTACAGTAACCTTTTTGGAGTACAGGTCAGTAACCCTGTTTCACCAAGTACTCATTGCAAGCCCTTGCAGAGATAGAGAGACTGCTCATAACAGGGACAGAGACACCTTAGCTGCCTATATTGCGTTTAAGGATGAGACAGGATCAAGTGGCACAGTTGTAAACCTACTTATTGCCTGACACAGCCATGTGGATATCGCAGAGAGCCTCCTTTAAGAAAATAGCACTTACAGTACAATCAGTTAATATTACATCCAGACTAGCAAGACAGACTCACAGTTGCCTAAAAATAGTGTGCTGCATCATATTAGAAGTTACAAAACTGCCTGGTTGGACAGAACCAGCTACACTTCATTTGTTGTAATCCATCCATTGCTACCTTCATCCAAGACTTGTATTAACTATTCTCAGGATATAACTTTCCTAGAAAGGTGCACTATACTCAATGTAGCTAGCTACAAAACTAAAGGTTTTTCTCTGACGTCCTAGTGGATGCTGGGGACTCCGTAAGGACCATGGGGATATAGCGGCTCCGCAGGAGACAGGGCACAATAATAAAAGCTTTAGGATCAGGTGGTGTGCACTGGCTCCTCCCCCTATGACCCTCCTCCAAGCCTCAGTTAGATTTTTGTGCCCGGCCGAGAAGGGTGCAATCTAGGTGGCTCTCCTGAGCTGCTTAGAATAAAAGTTTAAGTTAGGTTTTTTTTCTTTCAGTGAGACCTGCTGGCAACAGGCTCACTGCTACGAGGGACTTAGGGGAGAGAAGTAAACTCACCTGCGTGCAGGATGGATTTGCTTCTTAGGCTACTGGACACCATTAGCTCCAGAGGGAGTCGGAACACAGGTCTCACCCTGGGGTTCGTCCCGGAGCCGTGCCGCCGACCCCCCTTGCAGATGCCGAAGTTGAAGAAGTCCAGAGGTCCAGAAACAGGCGGCAGAAGACTTTCAGTCTTCATAAGGTAGCGCACAGCACTGCAGCTGTGCGCCATTGTTGTCAGCACACTTCACCAACAGTCACCAACTGTCACTGAGGGTGCAGGGCGCTGGGGGGGGGGCCCTGGGCAGCAATGTATAATACCTTTTTATGGCTAAAATACATCACATATAGCCCTTGAGGCTATATGGATGTATTTAACCCCTGCCAGATCTCACAAACTCCGGGAGAAGAGCCCGCCGAAAAGGGGGCGGGGCCTATTCTCCTCAGCACACGGCGCCATTTTCCTGCTCAGCTCTGCTGTGAGGAAGGCTCCCAGGCTCTCCCCTGCACTGCACTACAGAAACAGGGTTAAAACAGAGAGGGGGGGCACTTATTTGGCGATATGATTACATATATAAAAATGCTATAAGGGAAAACACTTGTATAAGGGGTTGTCCCTGTATAATTATAGCGTTTTTGGTGTGTGCTGGCAAACTCTCCCTCTGTCTCCCCAAAGGGCTAGTGGGGTCCTGTCCTCTATCAGAGCATTCCCTGTGTGTGTGCTGTGTGTCGGTACGTGTGTGTCGACATGTAGGAGGACGATGTTGGTGAGGAGGCGGAGCAAATTGCCTGTATTGGTGATGTCACTCTCTAGGGAGTCGACACTGGAATGGATGGCTTATTTAGGAATTACGTGATAATGTCAACACGCTGCAAGGTCGGTTGACGACATGAGACGGCCGGCAAACAAATTAGTACCTGTCCAGGCGTCTCAGACACCGTCAGGGGCTTGTAAAAACGCCCATTTACCTCAGTCGGTTGACACAGACACAGACACTGACTCCAGTGTCGACGGTGAATAAACAAACGTATTTTCCTTTAGGGCCACACGTTTCATGTTAAGGGCAATGAAGGAGGTGTTACATATTTCTGATACTACAAGTACCACAAATAAGGGTATTATGTAGGGTGTGAATAAACTACTTGTAGTTTTTCCTGAATCAGATAAATTAAATGAAGTGTGTGATGATACGTGGGTTTCCTCCGATAGAAAATTATTGGCGGTATACCCTTTCCCGCCAGAAGTTAGGGCGAGTTGGGAAACACACCTTAGGGTGGATAAGGCGCTCACACGCTTATAAAAACAAGGGGCGTTACCGTCTCCAGATACGGCAGCCCTCAAGGAGCCAGCTGATAGGAAGCTGAAAAATATCCTAAAAGTATATACACACATACTGGTGTTATACTACGACCAGCAATCGCCTCAGCCTGGATGTGCAGCGCTGAGGGGGCTTGGTCGGATTTCCTTACTGAAAATATTGATACCCTTGACAGGGACAAGATTTTATTGACTATAGATGCATTTCTATATATGCGAGATGCGCAGAGGGATATTTGCATTCTGGCATCAAGAGTAAATGTGATGTCCATATCTGCCAGACGAAGACACGACAGTGGTCAGGTGATGCAGATTCCAGACGGCACATGGAAGTATTGCCGTATAAAGGGGCGGTCCATCGGACCTGGTGGCCATGGCAACAGCTGAAAAATCCACCTTTTGTTACCCCAAGTCACATCTCCGCAGAAAAGGACACAGTCTTTTCAGTCTCAGTCCTTTCGTCCCCATAAGGGCAGGCGGGCAAAAGGGCCAGTCATATCTGCCCAGGGGTAGAGGAAAGGGAAGAAGACTGCAGCAGGCAGCCCATTCCCAGGAACAGAAGCCCTCCACAGCTTCTGCCAAGTCCGCAGCATGACGCTGGGGCAGTACAAGCGGACTCAGGTGCGGTAGGGGGTCATCTCAAGAGTTTCAGCACGCAGGGGGCTCACTCACAAGTGGACTCCTGGATCCTACACGTAGTATCCCAGGTGTACATTGGAAATTCGAGACGTCTCCCCCTCACAAGTTCCTGAAGTCTGCTTTACCAACGTCTCCCTCCGACAGGGAGGCAGTATTGGGAACAATTCACAGGCTGTATTCCCAGCAGGTGATAATCAAAGTACCCCTTCTACAACAAGGGAAGGGGTATTATTCCACACTATATTGTGGTACTGAAGCCAGACGGCTCGGTGAGATCTGAAATATTTGAACACTTACATACAAGCGTTCAAATCAAGATGGAGTCACTCAGAGTAGTGATAGCGAACCAGGAAGAAGGGGACGATATGGTGTCACTGGATATCAGGGACGCTTACCTACATGTCCAAATTTGCCTTCTCACCAAGGGTACCTCAGGTTCGTGGTACAGAACTGTCACTATCAGTTCAGACGCTGCCGTTTGGATTGTCCACGGCACCCCGGGTCTTTACCAAGGTAATGGCCGAAATGATGATTCTTCTTAAAAGAAATATGGACGCTTTCCTGATAAAGGCAAGGTCCAGAGAACAGTTGGAGGTCGGAGTAGCACTATCTTAAGTAGTTCTACGACAGCACGAGTGGATTCTAAATATTCCAAAATCGCAGTTTTTTCCGACGACACGTCTACTGTTCCTAGGGATGATTCTGGACACAGTCCAGAAAAGGATGTTTTCTCCCGGAGAAGAAAGCCAGGGAGTTATCCGAGCTAGTCAGGAACCTCCTAAAACCAGGAAAAGTATCAGTGCATCATTGCACAAGGATCCTGTGAAAAATGGTGGTTTCTTACAAAGCGATCCCATTCGGTAGATTTCACGCAAGAACCTTTCCGTGGGATCTGCTGGAAAAATGGTCCGGATCGCATCTTCAGATGCATCAGCGGATAACCCTGTATCCAAGGACAAGGGTGTTTCTTCTGCGGTGGCTGCAGAGTGCTCATCTATGAAAGGGCCGCAGATTCGGCATTCAGGACTGGGTCCTGGTGACCACGGATGCCAGCCTGAGTGGCTGGGGAGCAGTCACACAAGGAAAAAATTTCCAGAGAGTGTGATCAAGTCTGGAGACTTCTCTCCACATAAATATACTGGAGCTAAGGGCAATTTACAATGCTCTAAGCTTAGCAAGACCTCTGCTTCAAGGTCAGCCGGTATTGATCCAGTGGGACAACATCACGGCAGTCGCCCACGTAAACAGGGCGGCACAAGAAGCAGGAGGGAAATGGCAGAAACTACATGACCTCTACCCGGGAGAGTGGGGCCTTCATCGGGAAGTCTTCCACATGATTGTAAACCGTTGGGAAAAACCAAAGGTGGACATGATGGCGTCCCGCCTGAACAAAAAACTAGACAGATATTGCGCCAGGTCAAGGGACCCTCAGGCAATAGCGGTGGACGCTCTGGTAACACTGTGGGTGTACCAGTCAGAGTATGTGTTCCCTCCTATGCCTCTCATACCAAAAGTACTGAGAATCATAAGAGGGAGATGAGTAAGAACGATACTCGTGGTTCCGGATTGGCCAAGAAGGACTTGGTACCCGAAACTTCAAGAGATGTTCACGGAAGACCCGTGGCCTCTACCTTTAAGAAAGGACCTGCTCCAGCAGGGGCCTTGTCTGTTCCAAGACTTACCGCGGCCGCGTTTGACGGCATGGCGGTTGAACGCCGGATCCTGAAAGGGCATTCCAGATGAAGTCATCCCTACCCTGGTCGAAGACAGGAAGGATGTAACCGCAAAACATTTTCACCGCATTTGGTGAAGATATGTTGCGTGGTGTGAGGCCAAGAAGGCCCCTACAGAGGAATTCCAACTGGGTCGTTTCCTACATTTCCTGAAAACAGGACTGTCTATGGGCCTAAAATTAGGGTCCATTAAGGTTCAAATTTCGGCCCTGTCGAATTTCTTCCAGAAAGAACTGGCTTTAGTGCCTGACGTTCAGATGTTTGTAAAAGGGGTACTGCATATACAGCCTCATTTTGTGCCCCAGTGGCACCTTGGGATCTCAATGTTGTTTTGAGTTTCCTAAAGTCACATTGGTTTGAACCACTCACCACTGTGGACTTAAAATATCTCACATGGAAGGTGAAGATGCTATTAGCCCTTGCTTCAGCCAGGCGTGTGTCAGAATTGGCGGCTTTATCATATATAAAGCCCTTACTTAATTTTTCATTCTGACAGGGCAGAATTGAGGACTCGTCCTCAATTTCTCCTTAAGGTGTTTTCTGTTTTTCACATGAACCAACCTATTGTGGTACCTGCGGGTACTAGGGACTTGGAGGACTCCAAGTTACTTGACGTTGTCAGGGCCCTGAAAAATGTTTCCAGGACGGCTGGAGTCAGAAAATCTGACTCGCTGTTTAGCCTGTATGCACCCAACAAGATGGGTGCTCCTGCTTCTAAGCAGACGATTGCTCGCTGGATTTGTAATACAATTCAGTTTACACATTCTGTGGCAGGCCTGCCACAGTCAAAATCTGTAAAAGCCCATTCCAAAAGGAAGGGGGCTCATCTTGGGCGACTGCCCGAGGGGTCTCGGCTTTACAACTTTGCCGAGCAGTTACTTGGTCAGGGGCAAACACGTTTGCTAAATTCTACAAATTTGATACCCTGGCTGAGGAGGACATGGAGTCTCTCATTCGGTGCTGCAGGATCATCCGCACTCTCCCGCCCGTTTGGGAGCTTTGGTATAATCCCCATGGTCCTTACGGAGTCCCCAGCATCCACTAGGACGTCAGAGAAAATAAGATTTTACTTACCGATAAATCTATTTCTCGTAGTCCGTAGTGGATGCTGGGCGCCCATCCCAAGTGCGGATTGTCTGCAATACTTGTACATAGTTATTGTTACAAAAATCGGGTTATTCTTGTTGTGAGCCATCTTGTCAGAGGCTCCTTCGTTGTTATCATACTGTTAACTGGGTTCAGATCACAGGTTGTACGGTGTAATTGGTGTGGCTGGTATGAGTCTTACCCGGGATTCAATATCCTTCCTTATTATGCACGCTCGTCCGGGCACAGTATCCTAACTGAGGCTTGGAGGAGGGTCATAGGGGGAGGAGCCAGTGCACACCACCTGATCCTAAAGCTTTTATTATTGTGCCCTGTCTCCTGCGGAGCCGCTATATCCCCATGGTCCTTACGGAGTCCCCAGCATCCACTACGGACTACGAGAAATAGATTTATCGGTAAGTAAAATCTTATTTTTCGGGGCCCCAATTATAAGAGTATCTTCAAGTGATTGCTTAAAACTTTATATTAGTGTGTAAGGATTGTCAAATGTGGATATTGTTTCTTGTGCTTTATTATTCTTTGCATGAAAATGGTATGTGACTAGCATATACATTGAGGTTAATCTAAATTGCCAGTATATGAGATAATCTCAAATTTCTACAGCTGAGAAAAATTTATAGCAGTGTTTCAGTAGAATAAAAATTAATATAGAGAAATTGTGTAATTAATGTCTGTGTGCAATATACCCTGAACTATATTGTGAGTTGCTGGTGAAACTTATGCCTGTTAGAAGCTACAGACACTAGGTCCAGGTAAGGAACACCAGAAAAGATAAAGTAACACATTAAACCAGAGGGTTAGACTTACTAATACTTACCTGTAAATTGTTGACTTCAGTGAAACCTACTTTAGGGTGTCACACATCCAGCGGGATTACGTACTGATCCCATATAGGGTCTGCTGCACCTTTGTATCATGCCCACATGAGTCATCGGTTCATACAGTTTGTATACCTGGCTCTGATACTAGCCAGTGTCTTCCCGGCCATTGAGCTCAACGCACGTCACTGCCACTCACATAGCGGCCGATTTAGACCTGATCGCTGCTGTACATTTTCGCACAGCAGGCGATCAGGCACAAACTGCGCATGCGTATGCACCGCAATGCGCAGGCACGTCGCACGGGTACGAGGTGGATCGCCACTCAGCGATGGGTTTGTGCAACGGATCCGTCAGGAAGAGGGCGTTTGTGGGTGGTAACTGACCGTTTTCATGGAGTGTTTGGAAAAACGCAGGCGTGTCCATTTCACTTGCAGGGAGGGTTCCTGGCGTCAATTCCGGTCCTGGACAGGCTGATGTGATCACAGCGGCTGAGTAAGTCCTGTTTGTACATTTCTGATACACATGTGATCGCACACTTGCACAGTGAAAATACTCTCCCCCCCCCCCCCCCCCGTAGGCGGCGACAATCCGATCGCAGAACTGCAAAAATCACTGCCCAGCGAACAGGTCTGAATTAGCCCCCTAGACCTCTCTGCTCTCTGATTAATGGCTTTATATGGACATTCTTTAAGTAGCTTTTTATATGTAAGAGGGTGAGAATATTCTCAACAGTATGATACTGCTTTACATAAATGCTGTTAAACATCCTAACTCTGCTCCAGTTATTTAATAACCTAAAAAGATTTCCTCTGTGACCTTAAAATATGCTCTGAGAGCATCCAATAAAGTAAGACATTCTGATTAAGAGCGTGTTGAGCAGGACAGACACACTTGCTGTTGAGATAATGCTGTCAAGACCTATCCTTGGAGTAAAAGATAGCAATCAGACCTGCTCCATATTCCACACCCCTCGCCAGATGATAGCATCAAGTCAGAACCAAGGGGTCAAATCATACAGGTGTATTGTGCAGTTCCAGCACTAATCAACTGGTAGATTGGATGCAAAATGTGACTTTCATGCCTGTTCAAGTTGATTATATGGAGACTAGAGGAGATGTGCAGTCAACCAAAAGACTGATTTACATCCAAGTCTGAACAAGAAAAGAGAATCAGGCTCAATCCACATTTCTAGATGACATGAAAAAGTCTTATCAATGCAAATTTAGCAATAGATTATTTCAACAATAGGAAGTATTATTATTATTATTATTATTATTATTTATCACATAATCTATCAAAATGGGATACTTTATTCATGAATTAAAATGCAGAGTTTTATGATGTATAATTATATATTTATATTGTAATTTTTTACTCTGACTTTAGTTTTCTTTATTTTTATCTGATTACATTTAACCCTCTTAATAGCGTGCCGTGTGCATCCTGCCTGAATAATTAATTACATATATTGTGGAAGATGTATTAACCTGGAGAAGGCATAAGGAAGTGATAAACCAGTGATATGTGCAAGGTGATAAACGCACCAGCCAATCAGATCCTAACTGTTAATTTACATATCAGAGCTGATTGGCTAGTGCCTTTATCACCTTGCACATATCACTGGTTTATCACTTCCTTATGCCTTCTCCAGGTTAATACATCTGCCCCATTATGCTTTCTAAAATGTGAAATAATTAGGCTGTACATATATGATAACAGGGGATGTAGTCAGGACCCCGGCAGTTAGGATCTCAATTGTCAGAATGCCGACACGACACTGGAATCCCATTGCTCACGATGCCGACGAATGCCCATGATGAGTATTTGGGTTAGTTTTAGGCTTAGGGTTAGGCACTATGGGAAGGGTTAGTGTAAGGCAGCAGGGGGTGTGGGAGGTTTAGGGTTAGGCTGCAGAAGGGGTGGGCTAGGGTTAGGGTTAAAATACAGCTATCCATCAGGATTCTGACCGTCGCCTTTATTTCAATACCAATCATATTGGAAGACAGTAAACATCGGAGGGTCCACAATAAAATGAAACTTGTTTAAATAAGTAAAATATGTAGAATTTACTGCTGCTATGCCAACCCCCTCAATATTGGTTAAAAAAAAAATGTCATCAGAGGGGTGTGGCCATTACACGTAGTAGAGGGGGTCACATCACAGGAGGAGTGAGTGAGCCCCCTTCATTTCTATAGTAACACATCCCCCCTCTTGTCTATACAGTAGATGCAGTTTCCCTCCTTACCTGTAACACATTCGCCACAATTTCTTTAAAATGACTAAATAAACAGGGAAATTGAACAAGTTCCACAATATTCAAACCAGTTTAATATGAACCTTGTGGACTGTCTGCGCGATTGGAGAGTTGTTGTGCCTGGAGGCCAGTGGGCTGGACAAGAATACTCCTTGACATCTTTAATTGGGTTATAAATACAAGTGGTGTGGAGGGGAAGCATCCTCTGATTGTTTTTTAGTGGGAGGTGTGCACACTGAGGCAGAAGTATTATGCCTGGAGAAGTTATAAAGCAATGATAAAACAGCAATAAGTGCATGGTGATAACGCACAAGCCAATCAGCTCCTAACTGTAAATTTACATATTGGAGGTGATTGGCAGGTGCATTATCACCTTGCACTTATCACTGTTTTATCACTTCTCCAGGCCCCAGTGTGTTTGGTGAATGGCCATACCTTCCACCAATTGGAATGCATCAAGGTGTCATGTGAAAGATGAGGGACTGCAGGAGGGGGCAGTAATTAGGTGGCCCCCAGATCTTGGTGTGATATTTCTAACTACAGAAATTAAGGGGGGTGGGGGGAGGTACAGTATGTGTAATAATGACGCTAGAGACCTGGGGTCTGTATACTGAAGCCTCCTGAGAGCTGCAGTTGTTTACTTTCTTACTCATTGTAATTAATAGTGTTGTCATGTATAGATTATTACTGTTATATAAAAACTATAATCCTGTGTATGCAGACTGCAGAGAGATAGAATGATGCATCTAATGATCAAGCCGAACATCAACCACATAACAGTATCGGCAACAGCTGCAACCGAAATGATGTTTTCCACTATTTAAGTTTTATTAGCAGGATAAAGTGAAGATACAGGCCATTTAGTTCTGTCTACAGTATACTTAAATCATTGTTGTTTTTATTAAAAATATCTCCCTAATGGATTATAGCAGGCTTGCCATTAAGGCTGATTAATAGAATATCACACTAGAAAGCTGTGAGTATTTTAAAGTGGTCATTAGACTGCTGTTTGTTTTATATACATGATTCTAGAATTTTCTGTATTGTATAGATTTCCCTATTATGCTCTCTGTATTGTACAGAGGTCACTAGAACGTTCTTCTTCATCACAGGCAAATTGTTAAAATTATGAGGCATGGATAGTGGCTGCCCAAATAATGGCATCTGCTCATCATCAGACGGAAGCAATCTTCTGCACTGACGGGACGGACCCGCTGAGAGAAGGAGTGAGGAGGAGGCGCAGGTGCTGAACACTGACGGGAAGGACGCACTGAGAGAAGGAGAGAGAAGGAGGCGCTGACGCTGAGAGTACACGCAGACGCTGTGATGACCCGGAACCGGATGTGACAGGTGCTGGTTGCCGGGCACCGGGAGCACGAGCAGGATGCGCTTGCGCAGGTCGGAGGGGCATCAGTGCTGAGAGCCGGTCGGAAGGGCTCTGGTGCTGAACCCAGGTTGTGCTGTGCCAGAGGTGTTGAGAGCAGGGATCTTGGGTTTGTGTGCGGGAGTGTGGGCCGGCGGCCAAGCGGAGCAGGCGGCAAGAGAGAGTGCTGCTGCTCCATGTGTGTGTGAGCCAGAGACGGACAGGAGTAGGCAGCAGAACAGAGTGCTGCTCTGAGAGTGTGTGTGTGTGTGTGTGTGTGTGTGTGTGTGCGTGCGTGCGTGTGTGTGTGTGTGTGTGTGTGTGTGTGTGTGTGTGTGTGTGTGTGTGTGTGTGTGTGACCCGGGTACTGAGCGGAACAGGCAGCAGGTGAGGGTGAGTGTGATACAGGTGAGAGTGCAGCTACTGCTGTCCTAAATTTAGCACAGCTACGATCAACTTGGAATGACCCCCTTGATCCCTAGAGGAGAGGTGGGCCCTCAGGCAGTGGGGCCCACTGGGAGTTCCACTGTGCCCCAGCACAACTCTGCTTATAAAAATATCAGCTACTTTGCATAGAAACACAAGAAATCTGCTCAGAAATTAAATAGAAGGTGCTAGAATTTTTCTTATCATAACTGATATGAGTAAATCTTCTAATATAAATTCGGTTTGCCAAAGACTAATCATGGCTGGGGTGAACCATCTCTGGTTGCTGCAGTACCAAATGTACAGTATAACGGGAAATAGTTTTAAGGCTTTCAATTAGATTTAATTTAGTGAGCAGAACGTTATTTTGAAAGACATTCACGCTTCTAATTGTATTTTATACAGGAAGAGACAATATCACAAGCAGCTTGAGATGAGAATTTCTGTCAGAATTCTGTTTGTAAATTAGTGATACATTATCCACAGTGTGACCTCAGCTGTTCCCTATAGCAACCCAGAGAACGTGGTAGAGACTCATTAGGCGGTTAAACAGTGGAGTAGACTAATTGATGGATTTACATTTTCTGGGCATAACCTGTTTATATAAAAAGTCTACTTTGTGCTGATTCATTATTCAAGGAAATAAAGGGGAATACTCTATTGTACTCCTGACTTCTAGTGTCATATTGGCTGTAAGAGATCAGGGTAGTCAGAGACCACTTTAATTGGTCTCCAGCTTATTCTGTGCACTTCAGTTTGAACTTTCCGCTTTTACAGCAATTCATTATATATTTATATAAAATAGTGTAAAAATAAATATATATATTTATATAAAAACACAATTTCCCAGGCGCGCTAGGTAAAGCGTATTTACGATGGTTCTTCCAATGAAATTCCCGTAGGTATGGATTGTGGGGGTAAAGTTGATCGCAGCAGGAATTTTGTTAGCAGTTGGGCAAAACCATGGGGGGTCATTCCGAGTTGTTGGCTCGCTAGCTGTTTTTAGCAGCATTGCACACGCTAGGCCGCCGCCCTCTGGGAGTGTATATTCGCTTAGCAGAATTGTGAATAGAAAATTCTTAGCAGTTTCTGAGTAGCTCGTGACTTACTCCTACACTGCGATCGGCTCAGCCCGTTTCGTTCCTGGTTTGACGTCACAAACACGCCCTGCGTTCGGCCAACCACTACCCCGTTTCTCCAGACACTCCCGCGTTTTATTCTGGCACGCCTGCGTTTTTCCGCACACTCCCTGAAAACGGACAGTTTCCGCCCAGAAACACCCACTTCCTATCAATCACACTCCAATCACTTCAACGATGAAAATTCTTCGTTCGGACGTGAGTAAATCTACTAAGTTTTGTGCTAAAATACTTAGCACATGCGCACTGCGTACCATGCGCATGCGCATTTTTGCCTTAATCGCTCCGTTGCGAAAATCGGCAACGAGCGAACAACTCGGAATGACCCCCCATGTGCACTGCAGGGGAGGCAGATTTAACATGTGCAGAGAGAGTTAGATTTGGGTGTGGTGTGTTCAAAGGCCCTCATTCCGAGTTGTTCGCTCGGTATTTTTCATCGCATCGCAGTGAAAATCCGCTTAGTACGCATGCGCAAAGTTCGCACTGCGACTGCGCCAAGTAACTTTACTATGAAGAAAGTATTTTTACTCACGGCTTTTTCTTCGCTCCGGCGATCGTAATGTGATTGACAGGAAATGGGTGTTACTGGGCGGAAACACGGCGTTTCAGGGGCGTGTGGCTGAAAACGCTACCGTTTCCGGAAAAAACGCAGGAGTGGCCGGAGAAACGGTGGGAGTGCCTGGGCGAACGCTGGGTGTGTTTGTGACGTCAAACAGGAACGACAAGCACTGAACTGATCGCACAGGCAGAGTAAGTCTGAAGCTACTCTGAAACTGCTAAGTAGTTAGTAATCGCAATATTGCGAATACATCGGTCGCAATTTTAAGAAGCTAAGATTCACTCCCAGTAGGCGGCGGCTTAGCGTGTGTAACTCTGCTAAATTCGCCTTGCGACCGATCAACTCGGAATGAGGGCCAATCTGCATTCTAATTTGCAGTGTAAAAATAAAGCAGCCAGTATTTACCCTGCACAGAAACAAAATTACCCACCCAAATCTAACTCTTTCTGCACATGTTATATCTGCCTCCCCTGCAGTGCACATGGTTTTGCCCAACTGCTAACAAAATTGCTGCTGCGATCAACTTGGAATTACCCCCTGTATACTGGAGAATACTTATATACTGTATAAGGATTCTCCAGTATACAATCCATACCGACGGGAATTTAATTGGAAGAACCATCGTAAATATGCTTTACCTAGCGCGCCTGGGAAATTGTGATTTTATCTTGTATGTTACTGAGATCTATCAACGGGGATCTCTCCCATAGTGCTGCTTCTGTTTTGGCACAAGATAAGGATACTATTGTGTTTTATATATATATATATATATATATATATATATATATATAAGAAAGGGATGGGGGTAGTGACCACTGGTATCTAAAAATGAATTACAAAATATTTGAAACAATTAAAACATTTATTACAAATTCACCCCTTGATGAAGTCTGTGTGACGAAACGCATTGAGCATCATTTCACCTCTGACTCAGATAAGCACTTTAATATCTTGCACTTTATATCTTTTTTATATACATGTGTAATTACTTTTTATCCCATTTTTAGAAAAAGCTTTGTGAATTTGTAATAAATGTTTTAATTGTTTCAAATATTTTGTAATTCATTTTTAGACTCCAGTGGTCGCTACCCCCATCCCTTTCTTTCATAGATTCAATTTATTCAGGGATATACCATCCCAGTATTATTTGGGTGATCAGCAGACGCCCTATATATCGGGAGTGTCAATACAGTATAGCCATACATATTGGGTTGCAGAGTTTTTATTTTCATTTGTGGCGCAGTATTTTCCATTTTTTTGTGATATATATATGTATATTAGTGATGAGCGGGTTCGGTTCCTCGGGATCCGAACCCCCCCGAACTTCACCCATTTTACATGGTTCCGAGGCAGACTCGGATCTTCCCGCCTTGCTCGGTTAACCCGAGCGCGCCCGAACGTCATCATCCCGCTGTCGGATTCTCGCAAGATTCGTATTCTGTATAAGGAGCCGCGCGTTGCCGCCATTTTCACTCGTGCATTGGAGATGATAGCGAGAGGACGTGCAGCGTTCTCTCAGTTTCTGTGTTCAGTGTGCTGCAAATATCTGTGCTCAGTGTGCTGCAAATATCTGTGCTCAGTGTGCTTGCAAATATCTGTGCTCAGTGTGCTGAAAATATCTACGTTCTCTGCCTGAAAAACGCTCCTTATCTGTGCTGCATTGTAGTATATAGTAGGAGGACAGTGCAGAATGTTGGCAGTACGGTACAGTAGTCCACTGCTCTACCTACCTCTGTGTCGTCAAGAATACTATGCATCCATACCTGTGCTGCATTTTAGTTGTGCGCAGTATATAGTAGGAGGGGACAGTGCAGAATGTTGCTGTGACCACCAGTATATAATATATATAGCAGTACGGTACAGTAGTCCACTGCTCTACCTACCTCTGTGTCGTCAAGTATACTATGCATCCATACCTGTGCTGCATTTTAGTTGTGCGCAGTATATAGTAGGAGGGGACAGTGTAGAATGTTGCTGTGACAACCAGTATATATATATATAGCAGTACGGTACAGTAGTCCACTGCTCTACCTACCTCTGTGTCATCAAGTATACTATGCATCCAGACCTGTGCTGCATTTTAGTTGTGCGCAGTATATAGTAGGAGGGGACAGTGAATAAGTAGGAGGGGACAGTGCAGAATGTTGCTGTGACCACCAGTATATATATATAGTAGTATGGTACAGTAGTCCACTGCTCTACCTACCTCTGTGTCGTCAAGTATACAATGCATCCATACCTGTGCTGCATTTCAGTTGTGCGCAGTATATAGTAGGAGGGGACAGTGCAGAATGTTGCTGTGACCACAGTATATAATATATATAGCAGTTCGGTACAGTAGTCCACTGCTCTACCTACCTCTGTGTCGTCAAGTATACTATGCATCCATACCTGTGCTGCATTTTAGTTGTGCGCAGTATATAGTAGGAGGGGACAGTGCAGAATGTTGCTGTAACCACCAGTATATATATATAGCAGTACGGTACAGTAGTCCACTGTTCTACCTACCTCTGTATTGTCAAGTATACTATGCATTCATATCTGTGCTGCATTTTAGTTGTGTGCAGTATATAGTAGGAAGGGACAGTGCAGAATGTTGCTGTGACCACCAGTATATAATATATATAGCAGTACGGTACAGTAGTCCACTGCTCAACCTACCTCTGTGTCGTCAAGTATACTACAAAAGTTCAGTAAAATGACCCAAAAATAAAAATTAAAAGCATCTGATGAGAAGCGTAAACTTGCCAATATGCCATTTACGACACGGAGTGGCAAGGAACTGCTGATGCCCTGGCCTATGTTCATGGCTAGTGGTTCAGATTCACATGAGGATGGAAGCACTCATCCTCTCGCTATAAAACTGCAGTGCCACTCCTAGATGGGCCAGGTGTTTGTGTCGGCCACTTGGGTCGCTTAGCTTAGCCATCCAGCGACCTTGGTGCACCTCTTTTTTTCTTTGCATCATGTGCTGTTTGGGGACTATTTTTTAAATCTGCCATCCTGTCTGACACTGCAGTGCCACTCCTAGATGGGCCAGGTGTTTGTGTCGGCCACTTGGGTCGCTTAGCTTAGTCACACAGCTACCTCATTGCACCTCTTTTTTTCTTTGCATCATGTGCTGTTTGGGGACTATTTTTTAAATCTGCCATCCTGTCTGACACTGCAGTGCCACTCCTAGATGGGCCAGGTGTTTGTGTCGGCCACTTGGGTCGCTTAGCTTAGCCATCCAGCGACCTTGGTGCTGGATGGCTGTTGGGGACTATTTTTTAAATCTGCCATCCTGTCTGACACTGCAGTGCCACTCCTAGATGGGCCAGGTGTTTGTGTCGGCCACTTGGGTCGCTTAGCTTAGTCACACAGCTACCTCATTGCACCTCTTTTTTTCTTTGCATCATGTGCTGTTTGGGGACTATTTTTAAAATCTGCCATCCTGTCTGACACTGCAGTGCCACTCCTAGATGGGCCAGGTGTTTGTGTCGGCCACTTGGGTCGCTTAGCTTAGTCACACAGCTACCTCATTGCACCTCTTTTTTTCTTTGCATCATGTGCTGTTTGGGGACTATTTTTTAAATCTGCCATCCTGTCTGACACTGCAGTGCCACTCCTAGATGGGCCAGGTGTTTGTGTCGGCCACTTGGGTCGCTTAGCTTAGCCATCCAGCGACCTCGGTGCAAATTTTAGGACTAAAAATAATATTGTGAGGTGTGAGGTGTTCAGAATAGACTGGAAATGAGTGGAACTTATGGTTAGTGAGGTTAATAATACCATGGGATCAAAATGACCCCCAAATTCTATGATTTAAGCTGTTTTTGACGGGTTTTTGTAAAAAAACACCCGAATCCAAAACACACCCGAATCCGACAAAAAAATTTCAGGGAGGTTTTGCCAAAACGCGTCCGAATCCAAAACACGGCCGTGGAACCGAATCCAAAACCAAAACACAAAACCCGAAAAATTTCCGGTGCACATCACTAATGTATATATGTAGCGGTGTGGCTCAGCACTCAAAGTGGGTATGCTGGAATACTTGCTGCGGTGCCCTCTGTGGATCTATGGCTGGATCCCAAATAGTAAGCGTTGAACAGCGGCACTCCACAGACGTGAGTAATAAACATACATATTTTTTCCAAATGCGATGGTAATGTTTAGACGTTACTCCATTCCTAGCCTGTATCAGGGTAGGAATAACCTCGGTCAGAATGCACTTCCGAGCTAATATCCGACGTTCAACCTCCATGCCGTCAAACGTATCCATGGTAAGTCTTGATAAGCGAACGGCCCCTGCTGTAGCAGGTCCTCCCGAAGAGGAAGAGGCCTTGTCTCTTCTAGCAGTAGATCCAGAAGATCCGCATACCAAGCCCTTCTTCGCCAGTCCGGAGCAATGAGGAATGCCTGAACTTTTGTTCTCCTTATGAGTTTTAGAACTCTTGGAATGAGTGGAAGTGGAGGAAACACGTACACCGACTGGAACACCCACGGAGTCACTAGGGCGTCCACCGCCATGGCTTGTGGGTCCCTCGACCTGGAACAATACCGCCAAAGCTTCTTGTTAAGACGAGAGGCCATCATGTCAATTTGAGGTTCACCCAAAAGATGTGTTACTTCCGTGAACACCTCCGGATGGAGTCCCCACTCTCCTGGATGGAGATCGTGTCTGCTGAGGAAGTTTGCTTCCCAATTGTCTACTCCCGGAATGAAGATTGCTGACATTGCCAACGCGTGCTTTTCTGCCCAGAGGATGATTCTTGTTACCTCTGACATTGCAGCTCTGCTCATTGTTCCACCCTGTCGGTTTATGTAAGCCACAATCGTTACATTGTCCAACTGCACCTGAATGGCTCGATCTCACAGAAGATGGGCCACTTGGGGAAGACCATTGTAGATGGCTCTTAGTTCCAGAATGTTTATGGAAGGCTGGTTTCCAGTCTTGACCACCTTCCTTGGAAGGTTACCCCCTGAGTGACTGCACCACAGTGCCGGAGACTCGCATCCGTGGTTTGAAGCTGAGGTAGTAGTAGCCACCAGAGGAGTGAAATCCTGGCTTCCAGTGACAGACGTATTCTCTGGCGCATATGTAGATGAGATCCCGACCATTTATCCAGGAGATCCAGTTGGAAGGGCCGAACATGAAACCTTCCGTACTGTAGAGCCTCTAAAGAGACCACCATCTTCCGCAGAAGGAGAATGCACCGATGAACCGAAACCCGGGCTGGCTTCAGGACATCCCGGACCATTCTTTGTATCACCAATGCTTTCTTCTCCAGGAGAAACACCCTCTGCACTTCTGTGTCGAGGATCATTCCCAGAAAAGACAACCTCCTGGTCAGCTCCAACTGTGATTTTGGAAGGTTCAGGATCCAACCGTGTTCCTTGAGAGGAGTCGTGAGAACAATGGACTGTAACAACTGCTCTCTGGACGATGCCTTTATCAGCAGATCATCCAGATATGGGATTATGTTCACACCTTGTCTGCGGAGGAGAACCATCATCTCTGCCATCACCTTGGTGAATACCCTCGGTGCTGTGGAGAGACCGAATGACAATGCCTGAAATTGATAGTGACTGTCCAACAGTACAAATCTGAAATAAGCCTGGTGATTCAGCCAAATCGGAATGTGAAGGTACGCATCCTTGATATCCAGGGATACCAGAAATTATCCCTCCTCCAGACCCGAAATCACTGCTCTGAGAGACTCCATTTTGAATTTAAACACCCTCAGGTAAGGGTTCAATGATTGCAAATTAAAAATTGGTCTGACCGAACCATCCGGTTTCGGTACCACTAAAAGGTTTGAATAATAACCCTTGTTTCGCATATGAGGTGGAACTGTGACAATGACCAATTTTAGTATGGCTTTCTGTAGGATAGCCCTGTCTGTCGGCAAAGCTGACAGTTCAAATTGACTCATTACATGCCGCCTCTGCTGTGTGCGCCATGCGCCGCCGCGCTGTGGAGGAGAGAGCAGCGCCGGGCAGCGGAGAAGGAGGAGGAGGGAGGGGGACTGGAGCCGCGCTATGTCATTGGTAGTAAGCGCCGCTGCAGCAGTCCCCTCTCCTTCCGTATAGGTTGCCCGGCGCTGCTGTGAATGCTGGGATGCGGCGCTCCAGTACCCCTCCCTCCTCCTCCTTGTCCGATGCCTGCACCGAGGGAGCTGCCAGCACAAGGAGCCTGTCAACGGGGAGAGGGTAAGTCTCTCTCTCTCTCTCTCTCTCTCTCTCTCTCAGTGGGACACCGTCTGCCGTAATGTGTAAAAAGGGGACTGGCTGCCGCAATGTGTAAAAAGGGGGACACCGTCTGCCGTAATGTGTAAAAAGGGGGACTGGCTGCCGCAATGTGTAAAAAGGGGGACGCTGTCTGCCGTAATGTGTAAAAAGGGGGACGTTGGCTGCTGCAATGTGTATAAAGGGGGACACCGTCTGCCGTAATGTGTAAAAACGGGGACGCTGTCTGCTGTAATGTGTAAAAAGGGGACGCTGTCTGCCATAATGTGTAAAAAGGGGGACGCTGTCTGCTGTACTGTGTAAAAAGGGGACGCTGTCTGCCGTAATGTGTAAAAAGGGGGACGCTGTCTGCCGTAATGTGTAAAAAGGGGACGCTGTCTGCTGTAATGTGTAAAAAAGGGGGACGCTGTCTGCCGTAATGTGTAAAAAAGGGGACGCTGTCTGCCGTAATGTGTAAAAAAGGGGGATGCTGTCTGCCGTAATGTGTAAAAAAGGGGACGCTGTCTGCCGAAATGTGTAAAAAAAGGGGACGCTGTCTGCCATAATGTGTAAAGAGGGGGACTGTCTGCTGTAATGTGTAAAAAGGGGGACTGTCTGCTGTAATGTGTAAAAAGGGGGACTGTCTGCTGTAATGTATAAAAGGTGCTCTACCTGGTGTAGTGGCGCTACTGTGCAGCGTAATTTGAATAATGGAGACTACTGTGCACCGTAGTATGAATTGCTATTATTTTGTGGCCACGCCCCTTCCCCATGAAGCCACGCCCCTATATATTTTTCGGGCGCCAATGTCGTTTCTTGCACATAGCGCTAAAATGCCTAGTTACGGCACTGGAAATAGGATTCCCGTATCAGACAGCTTTTCTGTGCCCAGCATGGTTTGAGTGCAAGTCCCAATGAAGACTAATGATGAGTGCTGCGGATATACAGAAGAAGAGTGTAGTCTTCCATAAGCAGAAGCATGGATATTTAGTAGACATGGGCAGATTCTTATATTTACATAAGACTATTGCAGCTGGACAGGTAAACTGCTGTGGATGAGTATAAAACAGTATCAGGACCTATACTGAAATTCTGCTGTTAGTTGCCACATTGCATAACGTGCATATCCCAATGAATCACCACTCATGTTATGATATTATTATAGGCAAAGAGAATTATAACAATTACAGGGATATTGGTACCCAGGCCGGGGACCAGGACCTGCTAAAGAGGAGCAGTCATACTCAGGGCCGGCTCCAGGCCTACTAGCACCCTGAGCGAGAAAATGTAAAAGTGCCCCCCCCCCATGCGCGCGCCGAAGGCGCGTGCGCTCCTGGCAAAGTGGGCATGGCCTCCTGGCAAAGTGGGCATGGTCTCGTAACTTCATATCATCAAACTATAAATAAATATCTTTTCACACCCCCTCTACGCACACAATTAGCAGCCTTACACATAACAGCCACAGTAGTCTTCCTTACACATAATGTCTCCAGTATAGTGGCAGATACACATAATGTCTACAGTAGTGCAGTGCCAGATAGACATGATCTACACCCCAGCAGTGCCAGATAGACATGATCTACACCCCAGCAGTGCCAGATAGACATGATCTACACCCCAGCAGTGCCAGATAGACATGATCTACACCCCAGCAGTGCCAGATAGACATGATCTACACCCCAGCAGTGCCAGATAGACATGATCTACACCCCAGCAGTGCCAGATAGACATGATATGTCCCGCAGCAGTGCCAGCTACACATGACATGCCCCCCAGCAGTGCCAGCTACACATGATAGTGTTCACTTTTTAGGGCAGGGTGCTGATCACATGGAGGGTACATTTTTAGGTTAGGAGGGCAAAATGATGTACATACTGTAATGCTTGTTGTTCCCATACCTACACGTCAACAGTGGCTGGTGAGGCACTGCAGCCATAATGTCCGCCGAATCCTGCCGATGACCCCTACCGCCGCACAGCCAATGCCCGCTACTGCCCCTGCACCGATGCCTGCTGCCACCGCCAATGGCTTACAAACTCGCCCACCATCAACTGATCCAGTCCTCCACCACTAATTTGCATCTCAGTCCGATGCCGCCAATGCCCGCTGCCTGCCTGCTCATCATACTTGTGATATATTGTACATTTTTATAGAAAAAATTATAATAAATTAATGTTTGGGACTGGGAGTGGGAGGAGGACATGAAAGCAATTTTGTTGTCCAGGGCTTCCATTAGTCAAATTACGCTGCACAGTAGCGCCACTTAGACAAATTACGCCAGGCAGAGCTCCCTTTTACATATTACGGCAGGTACAGCCTCTTATTACACATTACGGCAGGTAGAGATCCCTTTTTAAACATTACGGCAGACAGCATCCCCCTTTTTACACATTGCGGCAGACAGCGTCCCGCTTTTTACACATTACGGCGGACAGATTCCCCTTTTTTACACATTACGGCAGGCAGCGACCCCTTTTTTAAACATAATGGCAGACAGCGTACCCTTTTTACACTCTACGGCAGACAGCGTCCCCTTTTTACACATTACGGTGGACAGCGTCCCCTTTTTACACACTACGCCGGACAGATTCCCCCTTTTTACACATTACGGCAGCCTGTGTCCCCTTTTTACACATAACGGCAGGTAGAGCACTTTACATCCCCCCCTCTACCCTTAGGGTGTAATGTAGTGTAGTACTGTGTACTGTAGTGTAATGTAGTGTAGTATAGTGTACTGTAGTGTAGCATAGTGTACTGTAGTGTAATGTAGTGTAGTATAGTATAGTGTACTGTAGTGTAATGTAGTGTAGCATAGTGTACTGTAGTGTAGCATAGTGTACTGTAGTGTAATGTAGTGTAGTATAGTGTACTGTAATGTAGTGTAGTATAGTGTACTGTAGTGTAGTGTAATGTAGTGTAGTATTGTGTACTGTAATGTAGTGTAGTATAGTGTACTGTAGTGTAGTATAATGTAGTATAGTATAGTGTAATGTAGTGTAGTACTGTGTACTGTAGTGTAATGTAGTGTAGTATAGTGTACTGTAGTGTAATGTAGTGAAGCATAGTGTACTGTAGTGTAGCATAGTGTACTGTAGCGTAATGTAGTGTAGTATAGTGTACTGTAATGTAGTATAGTATAGTGTAGTGTAGTGTAATGTAGTGTAGTATAGTGTACTGTAATGTAGTGTAGTATAGTGTACTGTAGTGTAGTATAATGTAGTATAGTATAGTGTACTGTAATGTAGTGTAGTATAGTGTACTGTAATGTAGTGTAGTATAGTGTACTGTAGTGTAGTGTAATGTAGTGTAGTATAGTGTAGTGTAATGTAGTGTAGTGTAATGTAGTGTAGTATAGTGTACTGTTGTGTAGTGTAATGTAGAGTAGTATAGTGTTCTGTAGTGTAGTGTAATGTAGTGTAGTATAGTGTATTGTAGTGTAATGTAATGTAGTGTAGTATAGTGTACTGTAGTGCAGTGTAATGTAGTGCAGCCACTTACATGATTTCTTCTTCCAGCGCTGCTGCAGGCTCCTGACCCGGCGCTCCCTCAGTCTGTACACTGTGACTGCCCCGCAGGCCAAGAGGAGCGGGAGGGGGGGGGGGGGGGGGGGGGGCGCTGGAGATCAGCTCAGCAGTCTCAACACGGGGGCCAGCCAGGAGAGAAGTCAGGCTGTTGAGCACAGGGGGGACCAAGACAGAGGGCCGAGGCTGAGAAAACGGGAGCGGGGGGCCGCGCGGGAGCGCAGCACACAGAAGCTCCCGCTTGTCGGATCTTGGTCCTGCAAGAGGGGCTCGGGAACGCGAGAAGCGGCTGTGAGCAGCGGAGACATGCGGCCAATCGGAATGGGGGCATCTGGCTCTCTGCCCGTCCATCCCAGTCCACCCCCTGCTGCTGTCCAATGATTGACAGGGGTGTGCCTTCATGTGGGCTGAAGGCACAGCCCCTGTCAATGAGGCAACTGTGCTGGTGCCACTTTCCATTCATTTTTCAATGGGCTTTTGCAGCCCGTGACTTGGCTCCGCCCCCTGCCCGCCCCACTCTTCAGACACTTTATCATTGTCACTGGGAGGCAGCGCTCTCGCTGCCTCCCATAGAGATTTAGCTGGATTGTCAGGTAAAAATGAGTAAAATAATACAAAGTAGAATGTGTTATTTGTAGAGATGAGCGCCTGAAATTTTTCGGGTTTTGTGTTTTGGTTTTGGGTTCGGTTCCGCGGCCGTGTTTTGGGTTCGAACGCGTTTTGGCAAAACCTCACCGAATTTTTTTTGTCGGATTCGGGTGTGTTTTGGATTCGGGTGTTTTTTTCAAAAAACACTAAAAAACAGCTTAAATCATAGAATTTGGGGGTCATTTTGATCCCAAAGTATTATTAACCTCAAAAACCATAATTTACACTCATTTTCAGTCTATTCTGAATACCTCACACCTCACAATATTATTTTTAGTCCTAAAATTTGCACCGAGGTCGCTGTGTGAGTAAGATAAGCGACCCTAGTGGCCGACACAAACACCGGGCCCATCTAGGAGTGGCACTGCAGTGTCACGCAGGATGTCCCTTCCAAAAAACCCTCCCCAAACAGCACATGACGCAAAGAAAAAAAGAGGCGCAATGAGGTAGCTGTGTGAGTAAGATTAGCGACCCTAGTGGCCGACACAAACACCGGGCCCATCTAGGAGTGGCACTGCAGTGTCACGCAGGATGGCCCTTCCAAAAAACCCTCCCCAAACAGCACATGACGCAAAGAAAAAAAGAGGCGCAATGAGGTAGCTGTGTGAGTAAGATTAGCGACCCTAGTGGCCGACACAAACACCGGGCCCATCTAGGAGTGGCACTGCAGTGTCACGCAGGATGTCCCTTCCAAAAAACCCTCCCCAAACAGCACATGACGCAAAGAAAAAAAGAGGCGCAATGAGGTAGCTGTGTGAGTAAGATTAGCGACCCTAGTGGCCGACACAAACACCGGGCCCATCTAGGAGTGGCACTGCAGTGTCACGCAGGATGTCCCTTCCAAAAAACCCTCCCCAAACAGCACATGACGCAAAGAAAAAAAGAGGCGCAATGAGGTAGCTGACTGTGTGAGTAAGATTAGCGACCCTGGTGGCCGACACAAACACCGGGCCCATTTAGGAGTGGCACTGCAGTGTCACGCAGGATGTCCCTTCCAAAAAACCCTCCCCAATCAGCACATGATGCAAAGAAAAAGAAAAGAAAAAAGAGGTGCAAGATGGAATTGTCCTTGGGCCCTCCCACCCACCCTTATGTTGTATAAACAAAACAGGACATGCACACTTTAACCAACCCATCATTTCAGTGACAGGGTCTGCCACACGACTGTGACTGATATGACGGGTTGGTTTGGACCCCCCCCAAAAAAGAAGCAATTAATCTCTCCTTGCACAAACTGGCTCTACAGAGGCAAGATGTCCACCTCATCATCACCCTCCGATATATCACCGTGTACACCCCCCTCCTCACAGATTATCAATTCGTCCCCACTGGAATCCACCATCTCAGCTCCCTGTGTACTTTGTGGAGGCAATTGCTGCTGGTCAATGTCTCCGCGGAGGAATTGATTATAATTCATTTTAATGAACATCATCTTCTCCACATTTTCTGGATGTAACCTCGTACGCCGATTGCTGACAAGGTGAGCGGCGGCACTAAACACTCTTTCGGAGTACACACTTGTGGGAGGGCAACTTAGGTAGAATAAAGCCAGTTTGTGCAAGGGCCTCCAAATTGCCTCTTTTTCCTGCCAGTATAAGTACGGACTGTGTGACGTGCCTACTTGGATGCGGTCACTCATATAATCCTCCACCATTCTATCAATGTTGAGAGAATCATATGCAGTGACAGTAGACGACATGTCCGTAATCGTTGTCAGGTCCTTCAGTCCGGACCAGATGTCAGCATCAGCAGTCGCTCCAGACTGCCCTGCATCACCGCCAGCGGGTGGGCTCGGAATTCTGAGCCTTTTCCTCGCACCCCCAGTTGCGGGAGAATGTGAAGGAGGAGATGTTGACAGGTCGCGTTCCGCTTGACTTGACAATTTTGTCACCAGCAGGTCTTTCAACCCCAGCAGACTTGTGTCTGCCGGAAAGAGAGATCCAAGGTAGGCTTTAAATCTAGGATCGAGCACGGTGGCCAAAATGTAGTGCTCTGATTTCAACAGATTGACCACCCGTGAATCCTTGTTAAGCGAATTAAGGGCTCCATCCACAAGTCCCACATGCCTAGCGGAATCGCTCCGTGTTAGCTCCTCCTTCAATGTCTCCAGCTTCTTCTGCAAAAGCCTGATGAGGGGAATGACCTGACTCAGGCTGGCAGTGTCTGAACTGACTTCACGTGTGGCAAGTTCAAAGGGCATCAGAACCTTGCACAACGTTGAAATCATTCTCCACTGCGCTTGAGACAGGTGCATTCCACCTACTATATCGTGCTCAATTGTATAGGCTTGAATGGCCTTTTGCTGCTCCTCCAACCTCTGAAGCATATAGAGGGTTGAATTCCACCTCGTTACCACTTCTTGCTTCAGATGATGGCAGGGCAGGTTCAGTAGTTTTTGGTGGTGCTCCAGTCTTCTGTACGTGGTGCCTGTACGCCGAAAGTGTCCCGCAATTCTTCTGGCCACCGACAGCATCTCTTGCACGCCCCTGTCGTTTTTTAAAAAATTCTGCACCACCAAATTCAAGGTATGTGCAAAACATGGGACGTGCTGGAATTTGCCCATATTTAATGCACACACAATATTGCTGGCGTTGTCCGATGCCACAAATCCACAGGAGAGTCCAATTGGGGTAAGCCATTCCGCGATGATCTTCCTCAGTTGCCGTAAGAGGTTTTCAGCTGTGTGCGTATTCTGGAAAGCGGTGATACAAAGCGTAGCCTGCCTAGGAAAGAGTTGGCGTTTGCGAGATGCTGCTACTGGTGCCGCCGCTGCTGTTCTTGCGGCGGGAGTCCATACATCTACCCAGTGGGCTGTCACAGTCATATAGTCCTGACCCTGCCCTGCTCCACTTGTCCACATGTCCGTGGTTAAGTGGACATTGGGTACAACTGCATTTTTTAGGACACTGGTGAGTCTTTTTCTGACGTCCGTGTACATTCTCGGTATCGCCTGCCTAGAGAAGTGGAACCTAGATGGTATTTGGTAACGGGGGCACACTGCCTCAATAAATTGTCTAGTTCCCTGTGAACTAACGGCGGATACCGGACGCACGTCTAACACCAACATAGTTGTCAAGGCCTCAGTTATCCGCTTTGCAGTAGGATGACTGCTGTGATATTTCATCTTCCTCGCAAAGGACTGTTGAACAGTCAATTGCTTACTGGAAGTAGTACAAGTGGGCTTACGACTTCCCCTTTGGGATGACCATCGACTCCCAGCGGCAACAACAGCAGCGCCAGCAGCAGTAGGCGTTACACGCAAGGATGCATCGGAGGAATCCCAGGCAGGAGAGGACTCGTCAGAATTGCCAGTGACATGGCCTGCAGGACTATTGGCATTCCTGGGGAAGGAGGAAATTGACACTGAGGGAGTTGGTGGGGTGGTTTGCGTGAGCTTGGTTACAAGAGGAAGGGATTTACTGGTCAGTGGACTGCTTCCGCTGTCACCCAAAGTTTTTGAACTTGTCACTGACTTATTATGAATGCGCTGCAGGTGACGTATAAGGGAGGATGTTCCGAGGTGGTTAACGTCCTTACCCCTACTTATTACAGCTTGACAAAGGGAACACACGGCTTGACACCTGTTGTCCGCATTTCTGGTGAAATACCTCCACACCGAAGAGCTGATTTTTTTGGTATTTTCACCTGGCATGTCAACGGCCATATTCCTCCCACGGACAACAGGTGTCTCCCCGGGTGCCTGACTTAAACAAACCACCTCACCATCAGAATCCTCCTGGTCAATTTCCTCCCCAGCGCCAGCAACACCCATATCCTCCTCATCCTGGTGTACTTCAACACTGACATCTTCAATCTGACTATCAGGAACTGGACTGCGGGTGCTCCTTCCAGCACTTGCAGGGGGCGTGCAAATGGTGGAAGGCGCATGCTCTTCACGTCCAGTGTTGGGAAGGTCAGGCATCGCAACCGACACAATTGGACTCTCCTTGTGGATTTGGGATTTCGAAGAATGCACAGTTCTTTGCTGTGCTGCTTTTGCCAGCTTGAGTCTTTTCATTTTTCTAGCGAGAGGCTGAGTGCTTCCATCCTCATGTGAAGCTGAACCACTAGCCATGAACATAGGCCAGGGCCTCAGCCGTTCCTTGCCACTCCGTGTCGTAAATGGCATATTGGCAAGTTTACGCTTCTCCTCCGACAATTTTATTTTAGGTTTTGGAGTCCTTTTTTTTCTGATATTTGGTGTTTTGGATTTGACATGCTCTGTACTATGACATTGGGCATCGGCCTTGGCAGACGACGTTGCTGGCATTTCATCGTCTCGGCCATGACTAGTGGCAGCAGCTTCAGCACGAGGTGGAAGTGGATCTTGATCTTTCCCTAATTTTGGAACCTCAACATTTTTGTTCTCCATATTTTAATAGGCACAACTAAAAGGCACCTCAGGTAAACAATGGAGATGGATACTAGTATACAATTATGGACTGCCTGCCGAGTGCAGACACAGAGGTAGCCACAGCCGTGAACTACCGTACTGTACTGTGTCTGCTGCTAATATAGACTGGTTGATAAAGAGATGTCTATGTAACTATGTATGTATAAAGAAGAAAGAAAAAAAAACCACGGTTAGGTGGTATACAATTATGGACGGACTGCCTGCCGAGTGCCGACACAGAGGTAGCCACAGCCGTGAACTACCGCACTGTACTGTGTCTGCTGCTAATATATAGACTGGTTGATAAAGAGATAGTATACTCGTAACTAGTATGTATGTATAAAGAAAGAAAAAAAAACCACGGTTAGGTGGTATATACAATTATGGACGGGCTGCCGAGTGCCGACACAGAGGTAGCCACAGCCGTGAACTACCGCACTGTACTGTGTCTGCTGCTAATATAGACTGGTTGATAAAGAGATAGTATACTCGTAACTAGTATGTATGTATAAAGAAAGAAAAAAAAACCACGGTTAGGTGGTATATACAATTATGGACGGGCTGCCGAGTGCCGACACAGAGGTAGCCACAGCCGTTAACTACCGCACTGTACTGTGTCTGCTGCTAATATAGACTGGTTGATAAAGAGATAGTATACTCGTAACTAGTATGACTATAAAGAAAGAAAAAAAAACCACGGTTAGGTGGTATATACAATTATGGACGGGCTGCCGAGTGCCGACACAGAGGTAGCCACAGCCGTGAACTACCGCACTGTACTGTGTCTGCTGCTAATATATAGACTGGTTGATAAAGAGATAGTATACTCGTAACTAGTATGTATGTATAAAGAAAGAAAAAAAAACCACGGTTAGGTGGTATATACAATTATGGACGGGCTGCCGAGTGCCGACACAGAGGTAGCCACAGCCGTGAACTACCGCACTGTACTGTGTCTGCTGCTAATATAGACTGGTTGATAAAGAGATAGTATACTCGTAACTAGTATGTATGTATAAAGAAAGAAAAAAAAACCACGGTTAGGTGGTATATACAATTATGGACGGGCTGCCGAGTGCCGACACAGAGGTAGCCACAGCCGTGAACTACCGCACTGTATGTGTCTGCTGCTAATATAGACTGGTTGATAAAGAGATAGTATACTCGTAACTAGTATGACTATAAAGAAAGAAAAAAAAACCACGGTTAGGTGGTATATACAATTATGGACGGGCTGCCGAGTGCCGACACAGAGGTAGCCACAGCCGTGAACTACCGCACTGTACTGTGTCTGCTGCTAATATATAGACTGGTTGATAAAGAGATAGTATACTCGTAACTAGTATGTATGTATAAAGAAAGAAAAAAAAACCACGGTTAGGTGGTATATACAATTATGGACGGGCTGCCGAGTGCCGACACAGAGGTAGCCACAGCCGTGAACTACCGCACTGTACTGTGTCTGCTGCTAATATATAGACTGGTTGATAAAGAGATAGTATACTCGTAACTAGTATGTATGTATAAAGAAAGAAAAAAAAACCACGGTTAGGTGGTATATACAATTATGGACGGGCTGCCGAGTGCCGACACAGAGGTAGCCACAGCCGTGAACTACCGCACTGTACTGTGTCTGCTGCTAATATATAGACTGGTTGATAAAGAGATAGTATACTCGTAACTAGTATGTATGTATAAAGAAAGAAAAAAAAACCACGGTTAGGTGGTATATACAATTATGGACGGGCTGCCGAGTGCCGACACAGAGGTAGCCACAGCCGTGAACTACCGCACTGTACTGTGTCTGCTGCTAATATAGACTGGTTGATAAAGAGATAGTATACTACTAATATTATATATACTGGTGGTCAGGTCACTGGTCACTAGTCACACTGGCAGTGGCACTCCTGCAGCAAAAGTGTGCACTGTTTAATTTTAATATAATATTATGTACTCCTGGCTCCTGCTATAACCTATAACTGGCACTGCAGTGCTCCCCAGTCTCCCCCACAATTATAAGCTGTGTGAGCTGAGCACAGTCAGATATATATATACATTGATGCAGCACACTGGGCTGAGCAGTGCACACAGATATGGTATGTGACTGAGTCACTGTGTGTATCGTTTTTTTCAGGCAGAGAACGGATATATTAAATAAAACAAACAACTGCACTGTCTGGTGGTCACTGTGGTCGTCAGTCACTAAACTCTGCACTCTCTTCTACAGTATCACAGCCTCAGGTCAATCTCTCTCTCTCTCTCTCAACCCTAATCTAAATGGAGAGGACGCCAGCCACGTCCTCTCCCTATCAATCTCAATGCACGTGTGAAAATGGCGGCGACGCGCGGCTCCTTATATAGAATCCGAGTCTCGCGATAGAATCCGAGCCTCGCGAGAATCCGACAGCGTCATGATGACGTTCGGGCGCGCTCGGGTTAACCGAGCAAGGCGGGAAGATCCGAGTCGCTCGGACCCGTGAAAAAAAACATGAAGTTCGGGCGGGTTCGGATTCAGAGAAACCGAACCCGCTCATCTCTAGTTATTTGTATCTTTATATTATTTTAATCATTATGACAGGGGAGGCACTGCCTCCTCTGCCTCCCCTGACTGCACGTCCCTGCGTCAAAGCATGGACAGTGCGCGCCAAAGGCGCGGTGCAAAAATTTAGGGGCGTTACTTCGTGGGGAAGGTGCGTGGCCACATAATAGTGGCAATTCACATTACACCACACAGTAGTGCAGCTAATACACATTGCACCAGGTAGAACCTCCTATACACTTTGCGCCAGGCAGAGCACGTTAGACACTTTGCGCCAGGCACAGCACGTTAGACACTTTGCGCCAGGCACAGCACTGAGACACATTGCCTAGCCACAGACGCCTAGCGGGAACACTACATGATATGCTCCCCAGCCGTGCCAGCTACACATGACATGCCCCCCAGACGTGCCAGCTACACGTGACATGCCCCCCAGCAGTGCCAGCTACACGTGTCATGCCCCTCAGCAGTGCCAGCTACACGTAACATGCCCCCCAGCAGTGCCAGCTACACGTGACATGCCCCCCAGCAGTGCCAGCTACACGTGACATGCCCCCCAGCAGTGCTAGATACATAAATGGCCACACAGTGCCAGATATGTCCCCACAGTGCCAGATAAATAAATGCCCCCACAGTGCCAGATACATAAATGCCCCCACAGTGCCAGATACATAAATGCCCCCACAGTGCAGATATGCCCCCACAGTGCCAGATACATAAATGCCCCCACAGTGCAGATATGCCGCCACAGTGCCAGATACATAAATGCCCCCACAGTGCAAGATACATAAATGACCCCACAGTGCCAGATACATAAATGCCCCCACAGTGCCAGATACAGAAATGCCCCCACAGTGCCGATATGCCCCCACAGTGCCAGATACATAAATGCCCCCATAGTGCACAGTGCCAGATACATAAATGCCCCCACAGTGCCGATATGCACCCACAGTGCCAGATACATACATGCCCCCACAGTGCAGATATGCCCCCACAGTGCCAGATACATACATGCCCCCACACTGCAGATATGCCCCCACAGTGCAGATATGCCCCCACAGTGCCAGATACATAAATACCCCCAAAGTGCTGCCAGATACACAAATGCCCCCACAGTGGATGCCAGATACACTAATGCCGCCACAGTGGATGCCAGATACACTAATGCCCCCACAGTGCTGCCAGATACAAAAATGCCCCCACAGTGCTGCCAGATACAAAAATGCCCCCACAGTGCTGCCAGATACAAAAATGCCCCCACAGTGGCAGATACATAAATGCCCCCATAGTGCAGATATGCCCCCACAGTGCCAGATACATAAATGCCCCCACAGTGCAGATATGCCCCCACAGTGCCAGATACATAAATGCCCCCACAATGCACATATGCCGCCACAGTGCCAGATACATAAATGCCCCCACAGTGCAAGGTACATAAATGCCCCCACAGTTCCAGATACATAAATGCCCCCACAGTGCCAGATACATAAATGCCCCCACAGTGCTGATATGCCCCCACAGTGCCAGATACATAAATGCCCCCACAGTGCTGCCAGATACAAAAATGCCCCCACAGTGCTGTCAGATACACAAATACCCCCACAGTGCTGCCAGATACAAAAATGCCCCCAGTGCCAGATAACTGTATCCAAGTGCGGAGAGCAATGGGCGGTGCGCAGTGTTCAGAATGCTGAGGTCTGGGAGCTTTACTCCTGGGACCTCAGCTACATGCAGGCAGCAGGGGATCGAGCTACGGCAGCAGGGACAAGGGACAAAGGACACCCATCCCGCCCTCAACCCCCGGACCAGACTCACCCATGCGTGACCCACCGCGATGTCTGCGGAGCTGCGGCTGCTCTCCGGCGCCGTTCATCTGAAATATGGCACCGGTCCTCAAGCCAATCAGAGCTCGCGGCCCGGCAGCCATTCAGGAGCTGCTGCTGCCGAGCCGCGAGCCCTGATTGGCTGATGGCCGGCACCATGTTTGAAATGAGCAGCCGCCCTTAAATAGCCAGCGCCCTGTTCGGCCGCTCCAGTCGAACGTGCCTGGAGCCGGCCCTGGTCATACTCCCCACCCCTCAAGATGTGCCCTCCAGCAATATACCATCTACATACATGACTGTACCAGCACCTGAACTTTAACATGGCATCCTTTTTTGCAGTGCTGAGTACCGGGGCCCGATTAAAGGGAGGAGGGTAACAGGGGCGGTCACTCCAGGGGCACCCATCCACTGGGGGGTCCTCACACAGGGTCAGTGGGATCCTGCAATTTACAAGAACAGCAGCACCTGTTCACAGACGCTGCGGCTCTACATTCTGCATGCACAGACTGCACACAGCACAGAGTGGCTCCCTACTTCCCTACAGTGGCTCATCACTTCTGTGCCGCTGCTCTACCCTATGGGGGTAATTCCAAGTTGATCGCAGCAGGAATTTTTTTAGCAGTTGGGCAAAACCATGTGCACTGCAGGGAAGGCAGATTTAACATGTGCAGAGAGAGTTAGATTTGGGTGTGGTGTGTTCAATCTGCAATCTAATTTGCAGTGTAAAAATAAAGCAGCCAGTATTTACCCTGCACAGAAACAAAATAACCCACCCAAATCTAACTCTTTCTGCACATGTTATATCTGCCTCCCCTGCAGTACACATGGTTTTGCCCAACTGCTAAAAAATTTCCTGCTGCGATCAACTTGGAATTACCCCCTATATGCAGTCTGTACATGTAGAGCAATGAGCAGGAAGCATGTTGCCACAGGAGCCAGAGGTGAGTACTCATCAGACACAGGGAGGGGAGGAGGGGGTGCACTGTGCAGCTTAGTTGCCCCAAGGCCCCCACAAACCATAATCATTGCTTTATATCTGGCACTTATTGCCCTCCTGGAGTCCTTACAAGTATCACCACCACATGGGCTGATCAAGAATAAGTTGTACGGACCCCCATGTTTTGGTTTTGGTCCTAATTCATTATCATGTCTGGTTTTGGTTTTGGCAACACCGCCCACAAGTGTTTTGGATTAGATTTAGTTTTTTGTTCAGTTTTGGATTCTTTTAAAATCGATAAACATTGATTAAAAAAATATCCATAAAAATCGATAAAACAGCTAAAATCATGTCATTTGGATATCTTTACATTCAATCTAACACCCAAATTTAGTTTTTCAATCCAAGTTCCAAACTGACAATAGACCCCAGCCGGGACTCAATTCAACTCGGAACCCCATACATTCGTATTTTATATTAGCGCAAATCCAATGCTCCCACATACTGTGCATAATCAGGTTGTGTAACATTACCCACCCTGCGGCACAAAATGTTTTTTCCTGGTGGAAATTTTGCACTTAGGGGGGTATTCAGGTATGTTAGCAAACCAAACAAGAAAGCAATTGGGAAAAACCATGTTGTACTGCAGGTGGGGCAGATGTAACATGTGCAGAGAGATTCAGATTTGAGCAGGTTATATTGTTTTTGTGCATGGTAAATACTGGCTGCTAAATTTTTACAGTGCAATTTAGAGTTCAGTTTGAACACACCCCACCCAAATCTAACTCTCTCTGCACATGTTATATCTGCCCCGACTGCAGTGCACATGGTTTTGCCCAGTTGCTTATTTTTTTGGGTTGCTGACAAACCTGAATAAGGCTCTTAGGGGGTAATTCAGACCTGATTGCTAGGCTGCGTTTTTCACATAGCGGGCGATCAGGTCTAAACTGCGCATTCGTATGCACCGCAATGCGCAGATGCGTCACATGGGTACAAAGCACATCGCCGCTCAGCGATGGGTTTGTGCGAAGAATCCATTCGCACAGGCAATCGCAAGGAGATTGACACGAAGAGGGCATTTGTGGGTGTAACATGACAATTTTCTGGGAGTGTTTCGAAAAACGCAGGTGTGTCCAAGCGTTTGCAGGGCGGGTGTCTGACGTCAATTCCGGTCCCGGACAGGGTGATGTGATCACAGTGGCTGAGTAAGTCCTGGGCTGTGTAAACACTGCGCAAAATCTGTTTGTACAGCTCAGCTACACATGCGTTTGCACACTTGCACAGCTAAAATACACTCCCCCTGTAGGCGGCGACTATCCGATCACAGCACTGCAAAAATCACCTGCTAGCGATCATGTCTAAATTAGCCCCTTAATACAGTACCTGGGCTAACTCATAAGAAATATGTAAAATCCGCCCATTGTCAGATTTCTATTGCTTAGATAAAGCCACTTGTATGTCAGTCGCTTCCATGGAATGATGAAACTTCATAGTAAAATAATGATCTCAGTCTAGTAAATCTTATTTTATGTTTAAGATAATAAAGATCGTTAGCTGGGCATTTGAGGCACACATACATTATTAGGCAAGTATAACAGACTAAATAGAGTTGGCTTTCCTGAAATCAACTTCCTCAGGTTATATTACATATAATAGTGTTTGTCACACTGTCTAATAAGATACATTTCCGAACACTAATATTATTTCCTTTAAGGCAGAGCACATTTAGTTTAGTTATGTAAATAGTCCTCTAGATGGAAGCATCAATTTATGGTTTATGAGTTCTCTTTGTATTCGGGGTCAGCTGCCTGGGGGAAATTTATGAATATATAGCTTTGAGTAGTCTATACCCTATTACCAATAGATAGAATTTTATGTTACATTATAGAAGAAATCAGGCATTTTTGATAAAATAAAAGAAGATATAAATAAGACCTAACTAAATGATATAAATTTCCAAGACATCTCATGAGACGTTTACAAGGTTAGGAATAATAAAAACCATTGCGATCAACTTGCTTAATGGAACGGAAAATGTTTCAAATAATTTAGCTTGTATAGGACATTTAGGTTAAACGTTCCTGACAATGCTTTAATCCCTGTTTAGTTTATCATTTAGAAATAATATTAATTGGACTTCATGGGTGGTCCACTGAGAGGGCAAACAAAGTTCTTTTTACTCTTCCAATGCACACACACTGGCATAGGCTACAGCAATCATGTATATTCTACCATCATTTATATTACTTTTTATTTGTTTCTTTTTATATGACATTTTAGATTTCTGGATGACTTTCTTTAAAAAAAATTGTATCATTGCATTGAATTATTGATGCTGCAGAACACTCTTGGAGATATTAAACGTAGATTCATATTATTCTGATTATTTATTTATCCTCATATTTATTTATTAAAGGTTAAAGAAAAACATTTTATCCTCTTTTATTTTTCCAAATAAAAACCCAGGCATTCATTTGCAGTGTGCAATGATGATTGATTGCTAGACTAGCTTGAAACCCCCCCACCTTGGTTGTTGTGACCAGCCAAGCACAGTTTTTCAAGCCTTCCAGTGAACATGTACATTTATATAATTACTTGCCGAATACCCATATTTAGGCAAATGTAATAATGCTTTAAATTTCTTTTACATATAACATACAAAACTACGGGAATCTGTATTCTCTGTGTCTAATTTTAGTACAACGGGACATACCTGACGTTAACTGGTAAGTTTAACAGAGAAGATCAGTAATTAGACTTACAACAGGATGCCAATCTTTGTCAGGCCGCACCTCTGGGTGGCCTTTCCCCGGATTGATGCTGTCAAAAGGCTGGCGCTGAGGTTAATAATCCGCCTCTTTATCTGCCTGTCCCGCCTCTGATGCTGCCCTGCTCAGTGCTGTAAATGCTGGGACGACAGGCCAAGCTCCGCCCGCTGTATGTTAAGTATGTAAGGTTTGCAGGCTGACTCTATTTCAAAGGGCCCTAGGTCTCCTTGCTTAGCTTCTCGCTCTCCTTAGGTCTCCGCCTTTGAGGTAAAAAAATAAAGATAAGCAGTTGCTGACTAACAAGCTTTCCTGTAATGCATTCAAGAGTCAAAATATATATCTTTCCTTTCCTCCTATTGCTCTCTGAGAGGTTCCGCAATGTTTAGTTCAAGTAACAGGTTAACCTCAGATCATTGAAATACTATCCTCTCCTGACTGGAAATAGGTTGGTTAAGTACTTATATCTGAATTATGGAACTGAAACGGCATCGAGAGTGTCACTATTCATCTCAGCGACCGCAAAAACTACGGATTTTTTACATGTCACCCCCTTCCCACCCCCACCCCTAGGGGTGCTAGGGGTGTCTTACCCCCACAGTATTTTTTTCCAGATTGTAAGACATATGTGAACAAGTTTGGTGTAAATTGCTCCTGGCATTCCAGAGTTATGATGGAACATACATACACACACAAACATACTGTACATCCATTTTTATATACAAGTTGAGTATCCCATATCCAATTATTCCGAAATACAGATTTTTTTGAGTGAGAGTGAGATAGTGAAACCTTTGTTTTCTGATGGCTTAATGCACACAAACTTTGTTTAGTACACAAAGTTATTAAAAAATATTGTATTAAATGACCTTCAGGCTGTGTGTGTATAAGGTGTATATGAAACATAAATGAATTGTGTGTATGTATACAAACTTTGTGTAATGCACAAAGTTATTAAAAATATTGTATTAAATTACCTTCAGGCTGTGTGTATAAGGTGTATATGAAACATAAATGAATTCTGTGCTTAGACTTAGGCCCTATCGCCATGATATCTCATTATGGTATGCAATTATTCCAAATTACGGAAAAATCCGATATCCAAAATACTTCTGGTCCCAAGCATTTTGTATATGGGATACTCAACCTGTATATAGATAGTCAATACTGATGTTAGCTTTAATATGTTAGTTCCACACTTAAATTGACCTGCTTAGAACAATCACTAAAAGCTAAGTCGCACCTGGGAAGCACCTGTGTACACATTCCCGGCTGTGTGAGTCTGAAAGGAGTATAACAGAAAGAAAATCTTTTTGCCTCTGCAACTTTTCTCATTAATAAGTGTGTCTTTCAGATACAAATGCAGCAGGTAGACAGTGGTACTGGGGGGGGGGGGGGGGGGGGGAGTGTACTAATTACCCCAGCCCAGGTCTGATGGAGTGGCCCAGTGGGAGGACCAGGTCCCCCCCTCCTTTCCTGGCAGCAGCAGGTGCAGCTTTTTCCCTCAGTTTAGCACTCGCTACTGTGTGCTGGGCCTTTGTGTGGCCAGGGAGGTGCTTAAAATATAATTTTAATGTATAGCCACGCCTCCTGTTATTCAGGGCCGTTTCTAGCCAATTTGGCTCCCAGTGCGAGATTTAAAAATGCGCCCCCCCACTCCCCTCATTCACATAAAAAAAATGCGCCCCCCCCCCCCCCATAGATATAAAGAGTGAAAGCATGCGCGAGCCGAAGTCGCGCGTGCTCCCGACAAGGGGGCGTGGCCTCATTAAAATGGGCGTGGCTTTGTTAAGATGGGCGTGACCTCATCTGATCTCATCATCATGGTCACCACAGGATAAAAATAAAAAAAGGCCTCATTTTACACATTACAGCAGGCACGCGACCCCATTTTACACAGCACGGCAGGCAAGTGTCCCCATTTTACACATTGCGGCAGGCACGTGCCCCCATTTTACACAGTACAGCAGGAAAGTGTCCCCATTTTACACATTGCGGCAGGCACGTGCCCCCATTTTACACAGTACGGCAGGAAAGTGCCCCCATTTCTCTATCGTCCTAGTGGATGCTGGGGTTCCTGAAAGGACCATGGGGAATAGCGGCTCCGCAGGAGACAGGGCACAAAAGTAAAGCTTTCCGATCAGGTGGTGTGCACTGGCTCCTCCCCCTATGACCCTCCTCCAAGCCAGTTAGATTTTTGTGCCCGGCCGAGAAGGGTGCAATCTAGGTGGCTCTCCTAAAGAGCTGCTTAGAGAAAGTTTAGCTTAGGTTTTTTATTTTACAGTGAGTCCTGCTGGCAACAGGATCACTGCAACGAGGGACTTAGGGGAGAAGAAGTGAACTCACCTGCGTGCAGGATGGATTGGCTTCTTGGCTACTGGACATCAGCTCCAGAGGGACGATCACAGGTACAGCCTGGATGGTCACCGGAGCCTCGCCGCCGGCCCCCTTGCAGATGCTGAAACATGAAGAGGTCCAGAATCGGCGGCAGAAGACTCCTCAGTCTTCTAAAGGTAGCGCACAGCACTGCAGCTGTGCGCCATTTTCCTCTAAGCACACTTCACACGGCAGTCACTGAGGGTGCAGGGCGCTGGGAGGGGAGCGCCCTGGGAGGCAAATGAAAACCTATTTGGCTAAAAAATACCTCACATATAGCCTCCGGGGCTATATGGAGATATTTAACCCCTGCCAGAATACACTAAAGAGCGGGAGACGAGCCCGCCGGAAAAGGGGCGGGGCCTATCTCCTCAGCACACAGCGCCATTTTCCTTACACAGCTCCGCTGGTCAGGACGGCTCCCAGGTCTCTCCCCTGCACTGCACTACAGAAACAGGGTAAAACAAGAGAGGGGGGGCAAAATAGTGGCAAAAATTATATTATAAAAGCAGCTATACAGGGAGCACTTATTATAAGGCTATCCCTGTCATATATATAGCGCTTTTGGTGTGTGCTGGCAAACTCTCCCTCTGTCTCCCCAAAGGGCTAGTGGGGTCCTGTCTTCGTTAAGAGCATTCCCTGTGTGTCTGCTGTGTGTCGGTACGTGTGTGTCGACATGTATGAGGACGATATTGGTGTGGAGGCGGAGCAATTGCCAAATATGGGGATGTCACCTCCTAGGGGGTCGACACCAGAATGGATGCCTTTATTTATGGAATTACGGGATAGTGTCAACACGCTAAAGCAGTCGTTTGTCGACATGAGACGGCCGGACAATCAGTTAGTGCCTGTCCAGGCGCCTCAAACACCGTCAGGGGCTGTAAAACGCCCTTTGCCTCAGTCGGTCGACACAGACCCAGTTTCAGGCACTGATTCCAGTGGCGACGGTGACGAATCAACCGTATTTTCCAGTAGGGCCACACGTTATATGATTTTGGCAATGAAGGAGGCGTTACATTTAGCTGATACTACTGGTACCACTAAACAGGGTATTATGTGGGGTGTGAAAAAACTACCTATAGTTTTTCCTGAATCAGAAGAACTAAATGATGTATGTGATGAAGCGTGGGTTGCCCCCGATAAAAAGATGCTAATTTCAAAGAAGTTATTAGCTTTATACCCTTTCCCGTCAGAGGTTAGGGCGCGCTGGGAAACACCTCCTAGGGTGGATAAGGCGCTCACACGCTTATCTAAACAAGTGGCGTTACCCTCTCCTGAGACGGCCGCACTTAAAGATCCAACAGATAGGAGGATGGAAAATATCCAAAAAAGTATATACACACATACAGGTGTTATACTACGACCAGCTATAGCGTCAGCCTGGATGTGCAGTGCTGGAGTAGTTTGGTCAGAGTCCCTGATTGAAAATATTGATACCCTGGATAGGGACAATGTTTTACTGTCTTTAGAGCAAATAAAGGATGCATTTCTTTATATGCGTGATGCACAGAGGGATATCTGCACACTGGCATCACGGGTAAGTGCTATGTCCATTTCGGCCAGAAGAAGTTTATGGACGCGACAGTGGTCAGGCGATGCGGACTCAAAACGGCATATGGAAGTTTTGCCGTATAAAGGGGAGGAGTTATTTGGAGTCGGTCTATCAGATTTGGTGGCCACGGCTACAGCCGGGAAATCCACCTTTTTACCTCAAGCTACTCCCCAACAGAAAAAGACACCGACTTTTCAACCGCAGTCCTTTCGTTCCTTTAAAAACAAGAGAGCAAAGGGATATTCATATCTGCCACGAGGCAGAGGAAGGGGGAAGAGACACCAACAGGCAGCTCCTTCCCAGGAACAGAAGCCCTCCCCCGCTTCTACAAAAGCCTCAGCATGACGCTGGGGCTTCTCAAGCGGACTCGGGGGCGGTGGGCGGTCGTCTCAAGCATTTCAGCGCGCAGTGGGCTCACTCGCAGGTAGATCCCTGGATCCTGCAGATAATATCTCAGGGGTACAGGTTGGAACTAGAGACAGATCCGCCTCGCCGTTTCCTGAAGTCTGCTTTACCAACGTCCCCCTCCGAAAGGGAGACGGTTTTGGAAGCCATTCACAAGCTGTACTCTCAGCAGGTGATAGTCAAGGTACCTCTTCTACAACAGGGAAAGGGGTATTATTCCACTCTATTTGTGGTACCGAAGCCGGACGGCTCGGTAAGACCTATTCTAAATCTGAAGTCCTTGAACCTGTACATAAAGAAGTTCAAGTTCAAAATGGAGTCACTCAGAGCAGTGATAGCGAACCTGGAAGAAGGGGACTTTATGGTGTCCTTGGACATCAAGGATGCGTACCTCCACGTTCCAATTTACCCCTCACACCAGGGGTACCTCAGGTTCGTTGTACAAAACTGTCACTATCAGTTTCAGACGCTGCCGTTCGGATTGTCCACGGCACCTCGGGTCTTTACAAAGGTAATGGCCGAGATGATGATTCTTCTTCGAAGAAAAGGCGTATTAATTATCCCATACTTGGACGATCTCCTAATAAGGGCAAGGTCCAGAGAACAGCTAGAGAGGGGATTAGCACTGTCTCAAGAAGTGCTAAAACAACACGGCTGGATTCTGAATATTCCAAAATCCCAGTTAATGCCGACAACTCGTCTGCTGTTCCTAGGGATGATTCTGGACACGGTTCAGAAAAAGGTTTTTCTCCCGGAGGAAAAAGCCAAGGAGTTGTCCGAGCTTGTCAGGAACCTCCTAAAACCAGGAAAGGTGTCTGTACATCAATGCACAAGAGTCCTGGGGAAAATGGTGGCTTCTTACGAAGCAATTCCATTCGGCAGATTCCATGCACGAATTTTCCAGAGGGATCTGTTAGACAAATGGTCAGGGTCGCATCTTCAGATGCACCAGCGGATAACCCTGTCTCCAAGGACAAGGGTATCTCTTCTGTGGTGGTTGCAGAGTGCTCATCTATTGGAGGGCCGCAGATTCGGCATACAGGATTGGATCCTGGTGACCACGGACGCCAGCCTGAGAGGCTGGGGAGCAATCACACAAGGAAGAAACTTCCAGGGAGTGTGGACGAGCCTGGAAACGTCTCTTCACATAAACATTCTGGAACTAAGAGCAATCTACAATGCTCTAAGCCAGGCAGAACCTCTGCTTCAAGGAAAACCGGTGTTGATCCAGTCGGACAACATCACGGCAGTCGCCCATGTGAACAGACAGGGCGGCACAAGAAGCAGGAGTGCAATGGCAGAAGCTGCAAGGATTCTTCGCTGGGCAGAGAATCATGTGATAGCACTGTCAGCAGTGTTCATCCCGGGAGTGGACAACTGGGAAGCAGACTTCCTCAGCAGACACGACCTTCACCCGGGAGAGTGGGGACTTCATCCGGAAGTCTTCCACATGCTGGTAACCCGTTGGGAAAGACCAATGGTGGACATGATGGCGTCTCGCCTCAACAAAAAACTGGACAGGTATTGCGCCAGGTCAAGAGATCCGCAGGCAATAGCTGTGGACGCGCTGGTAACGCCTTTGGTGTACCAGTCGGTGTATGTGTTTCCTCCTCTGCCTCTCATACCAAAAGTATTGAGAATTATACGGCAAAGAGGCGTAAGAACGATACTAGTGGTTCCGGATTGGCCAAGAAGGACTTGGTACCCGGAACTTCAAGAGATGATCACGGAAGATCCGTGGCCTCTACCTCTAAGGAGGGACTTGCTTCAGCAGGGTCCCTGTCTGTTTCAAGACTTACCGCGGCTGCGTTTGACGGCATGGCGGTTGAACGCCGGATCCTAAAGGAAAAAGGCATGCCGGAAGAAGTCATTCCTACTTTGATTAAAGTAAGGAAGGAAGTAACCGTGCAACACTATCACCGCATTTGGCGAAGATATGTTGCGTGGTGCGAGGATCGGAGTGCTCCGACGGAGGAATTTCAACTGGGTCGATTCCTACATTTCCTGCAATCAGGATTGTCTATGGGTCTCAAATTGGGATCTATTAAGGTTCAAATTTCGGCCCTGTCGATTTTCTTTCAAAAAGAATTGGCTTCAGTTCCTGAAGTCCAGACTTTTGTTAAGGGAGTGCTGCATATACAGCCTCCTGTGGTGCCTCCAGTGGCACCGTGGGATCTCAATGTGGTTTTGGAATTTCTAAAATCTCATTGGTTTGAACCACTAAAAAAGGTGGATTTAAAATATCTCACATGGAAAGTGACCATGTTACTAGCCCTGGCTTCGGCCAGGAGAGTGTCAGAACTGGCAGCTTTATCTTACAAAAGCCCATATCTGATTTTCCATTCGGACAGGGCAGAACTGCGGACTCGTCCGCATTTTCTCCCTAAGGTGGTGTCAGCATTTCATCTGAACCAGCCTATTGTAGTGCCTGCGGCTACAAGTGACTTGGAGGACTCCAAGTTACTGGACGTTGTCAGAGCATTAAAAATATATATTGCAAGGACAGCTGGAGTCAGAAAATCTGACTCGTTGTTTATATTGTATGCACCCAACAAGATGGGTGCTCCTGCGTCTAAGCAGACGATTGCTCGTTGGATCTGTAGCACAATCCAACTTGCACATTCTGTGGCAGGCCTGCCACAGCCTAAATCTGTAAAGGCCCACTCCACAAGGAAGGTGGGCTCATCTTGGGCGGCTGCCCGAGGGGTCTCGGCATTACAACTTTGCCGAGCAGCTACGTGGTCAGGGGAGAACACGTTTGTAAAATTTTACAAATTTGATACTCTGGCTAAGGAGGACCTGGAGTTCTCTCATTCGGTGCTGCAGAGTCATCCGCACTCTCCCGCCCGTTTGGGAGCTTTGGTATAATCCCCATGGTCCTTTCAGGAACCCCAGCATCCACTAGGACGATAGAGAAAATAAGAATTTACTTACCGATAATTCTATTTCTCGGAGTCCGTAGTGGATGCTGGGCGCCCATCCCAAGTGCGGATTATCTGCAATAATTGTACATAGTTATTGTTAACTAATTCGGGTTATTGTTAAGAAGCCATCTTTCAGAGGCTCCTCTGTTATCATACTGTTAACTGGTTTTGATCACAAGTTGTACGGCGTGATTGGTGTGGCTGGTATGAGTCTTACCCGGGATTCAAAATTCCTCCCTTATTGTGTACGCTCGTCCGGGCACAGTACCTAACTGGCTTGGAGGAGGGTCATAGGGGGAGGAGCCAGTGCACACCACCTGATCGGAAAGCTTTACTTTTGTGCCCTGTCTCCTGCGGAGCCGCTATTCCCCATGGTCCTTTCAGGAACCCCAGCATCCACTACGGACTCCGAGAAATAGAATTATCGGTAAGTAAATTCTTATTTTTACACATTGCGGCAGGAAAGTGTCCCCATTTTACACATTGCGGCAGGCATGTGCCCCCATTTTACACATTACGGCAGACTGCGTCCCCATTTTACACATTCTGGCAGGCAAGTGTCCCCATTTTACACATTCCGGCAGGCAAGTGTCCCCATTTTACACATTCCGGCAGACAGGTGTCCCTATTTTACACATTACGGCAGGCAAGAGTCCCCATTTAACACATTCCGGCAGACTGCGTCCCCATTTAACACATTCCGGCAGACTGCGTCCCCATTTTACACATTCCGGCAGACAGGTGTCCCCATTTTACACATTAAGGCAGGCAAGAGTCCCCATTTAACACATTCCGGCAGACTGCGTCCCCATTTAACACAATCCGGCAGACTGCGTCCCCATTTTACACATTCCGGCAGACAGGTGTCCCTATTTTACACATTAAGGCAGGCAAGAGTCCCCATTTAACACATTCCGGCAGACTGCGTGCCCATTTAACACATTCCGGCAGACTGCGTCCCCATTTAACACATTCCGGCAGACTGCGTCCCCATTTTACACATTACGGCAGACAGGTGTCCCCATTTTACACAGTACGGCAGGTGGTGGTGGGGGGGAGGGAGGGAGGGAGAGAGAGAGAGAGAGAGGGAGAGGGGCTGACTTACATTTCAAGTGGTTCTTCCCGCTCTTCAGCCGCCTCTCCCTCGTATGCGCGGCGCCGACGCCGGCCGGCTTGGCTCCCACTTCTCCCTCTTCCCGAGTGCCCAGCTCGGGGGGCGGGGTTTCGCGGAATGACGCGATTGCGTCGTGACGTCACAACGCAAATGCGTCATTCCGCGAGACCTCGCCCCCCGAGCTGGGCACTCGGGAGGAGAGGGGAGGAGGGTTTCAAAGTCCTCAAAAAGTGCCGCGGCGGGCGCCCCGTGCGGTTGCACGGCTCGCCCGCCGCAAGAAACGGCACTGCTGTTATTAGACCACACCCCTTGAAAAGCATCTAGGCCCAGCCAGGCTCTCTACTGCCCTGTACGTAGACAATGTAACTTCCCTGAGGAAGTTTGTTTCATAAAAAACACCTTGAATGATCACTTTTGTTAGCACGCACACCTAGGAAGGATTGCTGCCACTGAGAGCTTCTTCTCATCTGATTACAGTCTGCAGTAGATTTAATATCTCTTTCTTCCTTAGGATCTGAGTGATTCATTCATTAAAATATATAAAGTTTTTACATTTTTCATATTTTAAAAAAAAAAATTTCTTCAAATATAAAAAACATTGTGGGGTATCCAATAAGCCCTGAAGCCATTTTGGGCGATCAAAATGGCTGGATATCACGATTAAGAATCAATGATCGTTATCATAATATCCAATTAGAGGCACAAAAACACGTGGGATCGGGGAAAATGCCTGATTCCATATGATATCGTGGCTCCGGCAGGCCACTTATAGCGGATTATGATTTGGTTGCCTGAGGCCCCCATTCTCTTTGCGTGTTTTGTGTTGGGCTGTAGTCCAGATTTGGAGACCATTCAAAATGTCGGATAAGGAGTTCCATGAGAAGACCATATCCCAATTTCCATTATCCAAGAGAGTGGAGTTATTTCAGATATACATTTTGCAATAGATCAGTGTTTTTCAACCACTGTGTCGTGGCACACTAGAGTGCCCTGAGCAGTCTCCAGGTGTGCCACCATAGAAGCAGAGCCAGGCTACTCAGTGTATTGCCACTACTGAGGCCCTGGAACGATCAGTACTGGTGGATTTAGTGGTTGCAGAGCCAGTTCTTATTTCAGGCCCAGGCAGTGTTGGGCTCTTCTAGCTTTCTGAGATGTGGCTCAGGCATTATCTATGGAGAAGCTGCGACATGACATCCTAAGACACACAACTGCACCATGTATCACCATTATATTTGAGTGTGCCTTTGCAATATTTAAACCATGTTCAGTGTGCCGCGAGTTGTAAAAGGTTAAAAATCTCTGCAATAGATAGATAGATAGATAGATAGATAGATAGATAGATAGATAGAAGAATGGTCAGGGTAGTGCCCAGTGTCCACTAATAGTGTCCACAAAGTTCTTAAACGGTCTTTTGTGATTCTGCAGATTTCTTGTTGGACGGAGATTAAATAGTGAAATAGTGAAAGTTGGCCAGAGCTCCGAGATTCCAGCCAAAATCGTACGTGTTTTTAAAGCAGCAATCATTTACACGGGAAAAAACTAGATTGGTTTTGCCTTGTAAATCTTTTCTGCTTTAAAGAAAACGTACGAGTACGGCCGGAAGATAATCTTCCTGCAGCTTTCACTCTCAAAGAGACACCCCCCATCTGCTTCCTTGTTCCCTCCCCCTGTGCCCGCACTGCAGCCGATCACTGCTGGGAAGTCTAGATGAAGCAGCCCTCAGTCTCCCTGTGTACACCCGGCAGCTGCAGAAATGAGCAGCTGCCTGGAAAATTTAAAAATTAGATATTGCGATAGGTTGATTATTGATGGTCAATATATCGACCATCAATGTTTAAATTAATGTTCATTCAAAATGTTTGCAATTTTTTTGGGTGTGTTTTTTTTAGAAAATCAGGTTAGATATGTTTTTAATAGATGTACCTAATCTAATTTAATAATAATAAAAAAAATAAAAATGACAATTTCTGTGTGGTTTTTGGAAAACATATTATCCGTGTTAAGTGTTTAAATTATTAGATGCCAGGATCAGATATGTCAATTTTAAAACCTTGCTTACCCGCACATGCGGAGTATGAATGGCTATTCCCTGAGCATACATACACACCGTGCCCTGTGTTTCACATCATTACAGGGGGGTGCTATAAGTATATAATCCTAGGATGTCAGGAACCCCTTATCAGGCCCTGATAAATTATATGTGGGTTTACAACAGTACATTGCAATTACAGCAGGCTCTGATTCGGGCTGTATTGTTAATGTAAGATTTTTCAAACCTTCCAGACAGACATAATTTAAAAATGTATCATTGCAATCAATAAAACTCTACACATACTCTGCCAACAACTGTATTCTTAAACTGCAAGCAGGTAAAGTCCCATTAATTTAATAGGCTGGAGCTGTTATTGTATTAACGTTACACTCAGGCTTTCTAAAGCACTTTTGCTGTATATTCATTATATTTGTGCTGTGCCCACGAGTTTATGACTTAAAACCTATAACCTAAATCCCATAGAATGCATTAGCTGTGAAGTGCTTTATCATCCTAAAAAGACTAATAAATTAGCTCTAATAACACAAGTGCATATTCTAGATGCAATCAACGATATAATCAATATATATTGGTACAAGGCAGCTTCCTAACTATACCCAGTACAACCATAGCTTCAGAACAAGTGAAAGGGGCGGTTTCGGCGACAGCAGGAAAGTGCATAAATGTAAATGGTGATCGTAAAACCAAAATGAGTAGATCTGTCCATGCAAGCTGTTAACAATGTATCAGGTCTTGAAGACATTTAATTAATTTAACTATTCAGGTGTTAAAATGTTCTTGAAGTATTCCTATATATGTCTGTGCTGCGTGATTTAGGAGGGCATGTTATTCACACCGTATTTCATATAAGATATACTGTATGCAAATATTGCCCTTTTTGCTACAATGGTGATAGAACATAGCTGATGTAGCTGTACTCTAATAGGCCCTACACACTGGCCGATTACACTGAAAGATATGAACGATCTTGTTCATTAATGAACGAGATATCGTTCATATCTTACAGTGCGTAGGCACCAATGATAAACGATGTGCAGATCGTCCATCGTTGGTGTTGGCTCGTTTATGCCTGCAAGCCAATATGGACAATATCGTCCATATTAGCATGCAGGGCTATGGGACCAGGTGACAGGGGGAGTGAAGAAACTTCACTCCCCCCCATCACAACCCCCCCTTCCCCCCTGCGCCGCCGGGTCGACCATTGGGCACCTCAACGGCCAACCGGCCAGTGTGTAGGGCCCTTAATTTTATTGCATTATGAAAGAAGTTGGAATTAGTAACTCACAATATAATATTGATAAAGAAAATTTGTTAGCACATATAGATGTGTCCTCATCATACATCATTGCCGCAGCAAACTGCCCCTCCCGGCATGCCTGGTCCAGTGAGAATCGGCCACGTCACACGTCTTATTCATGCAACAGGCATTTTGCGGCGTATGGCATATAGAGGCTTTCAGTATGAGGACACATCTGTGTAGGAGATCATTTAGAGTTGTATGCAATTTGAGTATAAGTGCAAATGTAATATATATGCCCTGGAAAAAACAACACATTTTGTTACTTACGCAGAGTTGGCTGCAATCATGAGATGCGACCACCTCTGCATAGTTAGTAAATGCACCTCTCTCCTAATGCAAGTAACAAGAGTGGATGTAGCAGTTACAGCATGCCATATTAGCATAACTGAGTGTGTCTAAGATGCTTTCGGTAAATCAGACATGACCAACGACGGTCATCATAACCTTGCAAATTGCACCAGGCTGGTGAGCTGTATGACAGCCCACTCTACTCAAGTTCCACTCCATCTACCAGTGTTTATAACAGTGAGTATGGCTGTAACTGCTTTATGCTCAATAAAACCACTCCATTGGTTAAGTAACTGGGCTGTTGGTAGATGTAAGGCCTCTGCTGGTGTGTACAGGAACTCTGATACATCCTCCAGCCTGTACACACATTTTCAATAGGTTATGGACCCAAATTTGAAGTACACAAGACCCAAGCTACTAGACCACCCACAGTAGCACACAGATGCCATCTTGAGCACATCAACAGACTGCCATAGAACACAGAGTGAAGACAGCACAGGGTGCTTCCAGTGCAGTGTAGCAGGACAGCAACTGACAAGGGCACCCGAAGTGCCACAGTCATGTCTGTAAGAAGCATGCACACAGGAACTACACCCATAAGGTGCAGAGAATTATACAACTTGGAAGTTTGCTATGGAAATGCAATTGAAGCATGAAAGATTGTGGAAGGTTACAGTAGATCCCGGTGACAGTCCAAACCCAGATAACAGAGAGAGCCATGGGTACTACTGGCTTAGATGTAGAGCAACATGTTTACTTTACTCTATAATACATGGGAAAATGTCAGCTAAAGACATGTAGATAGCACTGCAGGCAGTGTGCCAGGATGGAGGTCTCGTGCGAAGAATACATTTGAGACTTTTATTGTACAGTACAAAAATTATTTGAATACAGCAGTATGAGTGACTACATTGACAAAATTATGTCTGCTTCTCAGCAACTAATGTCTGTTGGAGTGAAAATAGATGATGATGGTGATGATGATGATGATGATGATGAGATTGCTACAGCAATGCTACAGAATTTAATGCCTGAGTTTGACTATTCAGTTGTGGTATTGAAAGCAAAACAGCTACATTAACCACAGACACAATCAAATTAAAGTTACTACAGTTTCAAGAATTTTTGACATGTGGGTTAAATGATGAGACTACTGTATTGCATATAAAAAGTAAAAAAACAGAAAATTCAAGTTCAAGTGCTACAATTGTCACAAGATAGGTCACAAAGCATTTGAATGCATGTAAATGAATCATGTGCAAAGTAAGAAATGCACAGGCCAAGATAAGTTAGCCCTGAGTGTAACAGATAGCCACAAAAAGATTGCTGGTATATACATTTGGGCACAACAAGGCATTTCAGCTGCAATGAGGAGTGGTTCACCATGTTAACAAAATGTAACCCTATCACAATCAAAGAATTGGCAACCAAGTACTTACAGCTACAAAAGTTGGAACAATTAATGCCCGGCTGAGACTTGGAAAAAGGCCAAAATCACAGAGATCCAAGATGTGCTTTATGTAATAGAAATGGGAACAAATCTTATAGCTATAAATATACTAGAACAGAGATGCCATAGAGTTCCCTTTGCTAAAGAAAATTGTGTTGTGCAGAACAGATAAGGGACAGTCATATCTACAGGCCCATGGTGTCAGCAATTGTACATCCTTACACGATAATGACAACTGACTCACAGTCATTGGAACTCTAGCATAGAAGATTTGGTCACCTTGGATACAACACCATCACCTTCAATTAGAGCTTTTATTTCCCAGGTCATTCAGCTAATAACTAACCGATAACTCTGTGCCGCTAAGCTGATATCACTGCATACCAACTAGCCCCACTAAAGAGACACTGCTTGATTCATAGCACGTGAAGGATGGAGGATTCTCCTAAATGTGGATTATCCCATCCGGATTGAGCAAGCTACTATTACACACACTGCCATTCAGAGTGGTCAATATATGGGCCCTCATTCCGAGTTGTTCGCTCGGTAAAAATCTTCGCATCGCAGCGATTTTCCGCTTAATGCGCATGCGCAATGTCCGCACTGCGACTGCGCCAAGTAAATTTGCTATGCACTTAGTAATTTTACTCACGGCTTTTTCATCGGTCTGGCGATCGTAATGTGATTGACAGGAAATGGGTGTTACTGGGCGGAAACAGGCCGTTTTATGGGCGTGTGGGAAAAAACGCTACCGTTTCCGGAAAAAACGCAGGAGTGGCCGGAGAAACCGAGGAGTGTCTGGGCGAACGCTGGGTGTGTTTGTGACGTCAAACCAGGAACGACAAGCACTGAACTGATCGCAGATGCCGAGTAAGTCTGAAGCTACTCAGAAACTGCTACGAGGTGTGTAATCGCAATATTGCGATTACTTCGTTCGCAATTTTAAGATGCTAAGATTCACTCCCAGTAGGCGGCGGCTTAGCGTGAGCAACTCTGCTAAAATCGCCTTGCGAGCGAACAACTCGGAATGACCTCCATGGTACAGACACATTATTTCAGGCTACTGTTTACCGGATTATAAATTCAGGATTTCTTCATCTATATCTGTGCACTTTAATCTGTGGTGCAGTATTTGCACAATTTTCATAAGGTATATATATATTTCTGCTTAATCAATTGTTGTTACATGTTTTTATTTCTTACTTGCATTTTATTATTGAATACACCTAAGACAGAGGTTCTCAAACACAGTCCTCAAGGCACCCCAACGATCCAGGTTTTAGGTATATCCATGGCTCAGCACAGATGGTTAAATCAATATGACTGAGGTGCCTATTAAGTCACCTGTAGCCAAGCATGGATAAACTTAAACCTGGACCATTGGGGTGCCCTGAGGACCATGTTTGAGAACCTTTGTCCTAAGCATTGGGCTTTTTATTTTATTTGCTGTTTATTCCTATGGCTTTTAGTTTTATCTGATACAGCAGCTGGGAGTATTTCTTTCTTTCTATGTATTTTTTTTTATATTTACTTTAATGCCTTAGCACCCATAAGTTTATATACTTTATTTGTTTGGTAGAAAAGGACTAAGGAAAATCTGAAACCCAGCAGCATCTATTGGCGGTTCCCGTCTTTGACTTTGTGCAAATGCCGTTACATCCACTTTGCCAAATATGCAACTGGACTGAGATGCCCACTTTCAGCCTCTGTACATGCAGTAATACCAATTGGTGCATCCTTATACGTCACCATCATCTGACAATGGCCGGCGTCTGTGCCTCTGTGTGTCTGTGTACGCTGCGTATGCTTTCATTGACACTCCCATAACACGCCCACTGAATGGACCATTTATGCGTGCATTTTAGACACCTCCCATGCACCGCCTGAGAACGCCTATAACTTTTCTACAACATTTCCGATATTGTGCGTCTTGATCGAAGCAGCGCTTTCTGCATACAGTTTAGGTAACACATGCGCTGCAGGTATTTTTAGTATTTTTGGTTGCAAAAAATTGTTTAACTACATTAAAATTGGGATTGCGTGCAGTTTGCATGTGGCTCTGAATCAGACTGTAAGACTGTGAGCTGTATAGACAGTACTGTACATATTAATGTATAGAATTGCGCAAGTGCCATTAGATCTTGCTGACCCCTTTAACTACACAACAGGAAGATATTCACAGAAAGGCTGTTTTTTTCCCCGTATTTACTGTGTATAAAACATGCTAATAAAATGCACACCTGTTAGGATCAGTTTTTTTTTCTGTCTGTTAAAAATATTCCCATTTGTATAGAGAACACCAGCTGTGAAGGCAGTTTTACAGCAAGACTGATATGTTGCAAAGTACATATATCTGGGGGAAGCTTAGGCTGATTCGTTTGGAAACTTTAGGGCAGCGGTGGCCAACCCGCGGCTCTCGAGCCGCATGCGGCTCTTTGTATCTCCGCATGCGGCTCATAAGCTCCGGTGGCGCCTCCCGCTGCCCTAGTCTGCATTGTCCATCGCTGGCCCGTGAGCCAATCAGAGCTTGGGGACCGGTAGCCAATCAGGAGTCTTAGCTGCTGGTCCGCGAACTCTGATTGGCTCACGGACCGTTGCCTAATTAGAGAGAATCAACGCCGCCAGAGAGTGGAGACTGAGGGGCAGGAGAGACGCATGCTGCGCTCTCCTCCCCTCACAAGCAGCAGACTGAGCAGAGCATCAGCGCAGCGGTGAGCAGCACTTGGGGGGCGCAGTGTGGGGACATGTGTATCTTACACTGGGGGCATATCTGGCACTGGAGGGATGTGTATCTGGCACTGGGGGCATATCTGACACTGGGGGGACATGTGTTTCTGGCACAGGGGGCATATCTGGCACATCTGGCACTGGGGGCATATCTGGCACTGGGGGCATATCTGGCACTGGGGGGGACATGTGTTTCTGGCACTGGGGGCATATCTGGCACTGGGGGGATGTGTATCTGGCATTGGGGGCATATCTGGCACTGGGGGCATATCTGGCACTGGGGGACATGTGTTTCTGGCACTGGGGGCATATCTGGCACTGGGGGGATGTGTATCTGGCATTGGGGGCATATCTGGCACTGAGGAGACGTGTAGCTGGCAGTGGGGGCATATCTGGCACTGGGGAGATGTGTAGCTGACAGTGGGGGCATATTTGGCACTGGGGGCATATCTGGCACTGGGGAGACGTGTAGCTGACAGTGGGGGCATATTTGGCACTGTGGGCATATCTGGCACTGGGGGGACATGTGTATCTGGCACTGTGGGCATATCTGGCACTGGGGGACATGTGTATCTTACACTGGGGGCATATCTGGCACTGGGGAGATGTGTATCTGGCAGTGGGGACTTCTCTGGCACTATGGGGACATATATGTATCTGGCACTGTGGGGGCATATATGTATCTGGCACTGTGGAGGAATATATGTATCTGGCACTGTGGAGGAATATATGTATCTGGCACTGTGGGGGCATATATGTATTTGGCACTGTGGAGGCACCCATTTTTTGGTGTTTTTATATGTATGTGGCACTGTACAGGGGCTTTATTTGTATGTGGCACTGTACAACATGACTAAAAATGGGGTTATGACACAAGGTCATACACCTACAAACGTCAAACCGAAAGGTGTGCATAAAAATGGGGTGTGGCTTTGTGACAACTATGCCACGCCCCAATTTTTGCTTGTGCGCCTTCGACGCACGCATGATACTGGCTCTTACCCTTGACTACAGATATTTTCTGGCTCTTTGCCACTGACTGGTTGGCCACCCCTGCTTTAGGGCAACTGAAAGAGCCGGATTAAACTGCTGAGACGTCTGATCATATGCATGCATTCTTCACTCATAGCTACCCCTAAGGCATCTCCTTCCCCCATTGACTATCTAAATAAATATTTCAATTCAATAGAGAGGGTTGGGATTTCACATTAAACAAGTAACAGGTTTTTCTCTGACGTCCTAGTGGATGCTGGGGACTCCGTAAGGACCATGGGGATATAGCGGCTCCGCAGGAGACAGGGCACAATAATAAAAGCTTTAGGATCAGGTGGTGTGCACTGGCTCCTCCCCCTATGACCCTCCTCCAAGCCTCAGTTAGATTTTTGTGCCCGGCCGAGAAGGGTGCAATCTAGGTGGCTCTCCTGAGCTGCTTAGAATAAAAGTTTAAGTTAGGTTTTTTTCTTTCAGTGAGACCTGCTGGCAACAGGCTCACTGCTACGAGGGACTTAGGGGAGAGAAGTAAACTCACCTGCGTGCAGGATGGATTTGCTTCTTAGGCTACTGGACACCATTAGCTCCAGAGGGAGTCGGAACACAGGTCTCACCCTGGGGTTCGTCCCGGAGCCGTGCCGCCGACCCCCCTTGCAGATGCCGAAGTTGAAGAGGTCCAGAGATCCAGAAACAGGCGGCAGAAGACTTTCAGTCTTCATAAGGTAGCGCACAGCACTGCAGCTGTGCGCCATTGTTGTCAGCACACTTCACCAACAGTCACCAACTGTCACTGAGGGTGCAGGGCGCTGGGGGGGGCGCCCTGGGCAGCAATGTATAATACCTTTTTATGGCTAAAATACATCACATATAGCCCTTGAGGCTATATGGATGTATTTAACCCCTGCCAGATCTCACAAACTCCGGGAGAAGAGCCCGCCGAAAAGGGGGCGGGGCCTATTCTCCTCAGCACTCGGCGCCATTTTCCTGCTCAGCTCTGCTGTGAGGAAGGCTCCCAGGCTCTCCCCTGCACTGCACTACAGAAACAGGGTTAAAACAGAGAGGGGGGGCACTTATTTGGCGATATGATTACATATATAAAAATGCTATAAGGGAAAACACTTGTATAAGGGGTTGTCCCTGTATAATTATAGCGTTTTTGGTGTGTGCTGGCAAACTCTCCCTCTGTCTCCCCAAAGGGCTAGTGGGGTCCTGTCCTCTATCAGAGCATTCCCTGTGTGTGTGCTGTGTGTCGGTACGTGTGTGTCGACATGTAGGAGGACGATGTTGGTGAGGAGGCGGAGCAAATTGCCTGTATTGGTGATGTCACTCTCTAGGGAGTCGACACTGGAATGGATGGCTTATTTAGGAATTACGTGATAATGTCAACACGCTGCAAGGTCGGTTGACGACATGAGACGGCCGGCAAACAAATTAGTACCTGTCCAGGCGTCTCAGACACCGTCAGGGGCTTGTAAAAACGCCCATTTACCTCAGTCGGTTGACACAGACACAGACACGGACACTGACTCCAGTGTCGACGGTGAATAAACAAACGTATTTTCCTTTAGGGCCACACGTTTCATGTTAAGGGCAATGAAGGAGGTGTTACATATTTCTGATACTACAAGTACCACAAATAAGGGTATTATGTAGGGTGTGAATAAACTACTTGTAGTTTTTCCTGAATCAGATAAATTAAATGAAGTGTGTGATGATACGTGGGTTTCCTCCGATAGAAAATTATTGTCGGTATACCTTTTCCCGCCAGAAGTTAGGGCGAGTTGGGAAACACACCTTAGGGTGGATAAGGCGCTCACACGCTTATAAAAACAAGGGGCGTTACCGTCTCCAGATACGGCAGCCCTCAAGGAGCCAGCTGATAGGAAGCTGAAAAATATCCTAAAAGTATATACACACATACTGGTGTTATACTACGACCAGCAATCGCCTCAGCCTGGATGTGCAGCGCTGAGGGGGCTTGGTCGGATTTCCTGACTGAAAATATTGATACCCTTGACAGGGACAAGATTTTATTGACTATAGATGCATTTCTATATATGCGATATGCGCAGAGGGATATTTGCATTCTGGCATCAAGAGTAAATGTGATGTCCATATCTGCCAGACGAAGACACAACAGTGGTCAGGTGATGCAGATTCCAGACGGCACATGGAAGTATTGCCGTATAAAGGGGCGGTCCATCGGACCTGGTGGCCATGGCAACAGCTGAAAAATCCACCTTTTGTTACCCCAAGTCACATCTCAGCAGAAAAGGACACAGTCTTTTCAGTCTCAGTCCTTTCGTCCCCATAAGGGCAGGCAGGCAAAAGGGCCAGTCATATCTGCCCAGGGGTAGAGGAAAGGGAAGAAGACTGCAGCAGGCAGCCCATTCCCAGGAACAGAAGCCCTCCACAGCTTCTGCCAAGTCCGCAGCATGACGCTGGGGCAGTACAAGCGGACTCAGGTGCGGTAGGGGGTCATCTCAAGAGTTTCAGCACGCAGGGGGCTCACTCACAAGTGGACTCCTGGATCCTACACGTAGTATCCCAGGTGTACATTGGAAATTCGAGACGTCTCCCCCTCACAAGTTCCTGAAGTCTGCTTTACCAACGTCTCCCTCCGACAGGGAGGCAGGATTGGGAACAATTCACAGGCTGTATTCCCAGCAGGTGATAATCAAAGTACCCCTTCTACAACAAGGGAAGGGGTATTATTCCACACTATATTGTGGTACTGAAGCCAGACGGCTCGGTGAGATCTGAAATATTTGAACACTTACATACAAGCGTTCAAATCAAGATGGAGTCACTCAGAGTAGTGATAGCGAACCAGGAAGAAGGGGACGATATGGTGTCACTGGATATCAGGGACGCTTACCTACATGTCCAAATTTGCCTTCTCACCAAGGGTACCTCAGGTTCGTGGTACAGAACTGTCACTATCAGTTCAGACGCTGCCGTTTGGATTGTCCACGGCACCCCGGGTCTTTACCAAGGTAATGGCCGAAATGATGATTCTTCTTAAAAGAAATATGGACGCTTTCCTGATAAAGGCAAGGTCCAGAGAACAGTTGGAGGTCGGAGTAGCACTATCTTAAGTAGTTCTACGACAGCACGAGTGGATTCTAAATATTCCAAAATCGCAGTTTTTTCCGACGACACGTCTACTGTTCCTAGGGATGATTCTGGACACAGTCCAGAAAAGGATGTTTCTCCCGGAGAAGAAAGCCAGGGAGTTATCCGAGCTAGTCAGGAACCTCCTAAAACCAGGAAAAGTATCAGTGCATCATTGCACAAGGATCCTGTGAAAAATGGTGGTTTCTTACAAAGCGATCCCATTCGGTAGATTTCACGCAAGAACCTTTCCGTGGGATCTGCTGGAAAAATGGTCCGGATCGCATCTTCAGATGCATCAGCGGATAACCCTGTCTCCAAGGACAAGGGTGTTTCTTCTGCGGTGGCTGCAGAGTGCTCATCTATGAAAGGGCCGCAGATTCGGCATTCAGGACTGGGTCCTGGTGACCACGGATGCCAGCCTGAGTGGCTGGGGAGCAGTCACACAAGGAACAAATTTCCAGAGAGTGTGATCAAGTCTGGAGACTTCTCTCCACATAAATATACTGGAGCTAAGGGCAATTTACAATGCTCTAAGCTTAGCAAGACCTCTGCTTCAAGGTCAGCCGGTATTGATCCAGTGGGACAACATCACGGCAGTCGCCCACGTAAACAGGGCGGCACAAGAAGCAGGAGGGAAATGGCAGAAACTACAAGGATTCTTCGCTGGGCGAAAAATCATGTGATAACACTCTCAGCAGTGTTCATTCCGGGAGTGGAAAACTGGGAAGCAGACTTCCTCAGCAGGCATGACCTCTACCCGGGAGAGTGGGGACTTCATCGGGAAGTCTTCCACATGATTGTAAACCGTTGGGAAAAACCAAAGGTGGACATGATGGCGTCCCGCCTGAACAAAAAACTAGACAGATATTGCGCCAGGTCAAGGGACCCTCAGGCAATAGCGGTGGACGCTCTGGTAACACTGTGGGTGTACCAGTCAGAGTATGTGTTCCCTCCTATGCCTCTCATACCAAAAGTACTGAGAATCATAAGAGGGAGATGAGTAAGAACGATACTCGTGGTTCCGGATTGGCCAAGAAGGACTTGGTACCCGAAACTTCAAGAGATGTTCACGGAAGACCCGTGGCCTCTACCTTTAAGAAAGGACCTGCTCCAGCAGGGGCCTTGTCTGTTCCAAGACTTACCGCGGCCGCGTTTGACGGCATGGCGGTTGAACGCCGGATCCTGAAAGGGCATTCCAGATGAAGTCATCCCTACCCTGGTCAAAGACAGGAAGGATGTAACCGCAAAACATTTTCACCGCATTTGGTGAAGATATGTTGCGTGGTGTGAGGCCAAGAAGGCCCCTACAGAGGAATTCCAACTGGGTCGTTTCCTACATTTCCTGAAAACAGGACTGTCTATGTGCCTAAAATTAGGGTCCATTAAGGTTCAAATTTCGGCCCTGTCGAATTTCTTCCAGAAAGAACTGGCTTTAGTGCCTGACGTTCAGATGTTTGTAAAAGGGGTACTGCATATACAGCCTCATTTTGTGCCCCAGTGGCACCTTGGGATCACAATGTTGTTTTGAGTTTCCTAAAGTCACATTGGTTTGAACCACTCACCACTGTGGACTTAAAATATCTCACATGGAAGGTGACGATGCTATTAGCCCTGGCTTCAGCCAGGCGTGTGTCAGAATTGGCGGCTTTATCATATATAAAGCCCTTACTTAATTTTTCATTCTGACAGGGCAGAATTGAGGACTCGTCCTCAATTTCTCCTTAAGGTGTTTTCTGTTTTTCACATGAACCAACCTATTGTGGTACCTGCGGGTACTAGGGACTTGGAGGACTCCAAGTTACTTGACGTTGTCAGGGCCCTGAAAAATATGTTTCCAGGACGGCTGGAGTCAGAAAATCTGACTCGCTGTTTAGCCTGTATGCACCCAACAAGATGGGTGCTCCTGCTTCTAAGCAGACGATTGCTCGCTGGATTTGTAATACAATTCAGTTTACACATTCTGTGGCAGGCCTGCCACAGCCAAAATCTGTAAAAGCCCATTCCAAAAGGAAGGGGGCTCATCTTGGGCGACTGCCCGAGGGGTCTCGGCTTTACAACTTTGCCGAGCAGTTACTTGGTCAGGGGCAAACACGTTTGCTAAATTCTACAAATTTGATACCCTGGCTGAGGAGGACATGGAGTCTCTCATTCGGTGCTGCAGGGTCATCCGCACTCTCCCGCCCGTTTGGGAGCTTTGGTATAATCCCCATGGTCCTTACGGAGTCCCCAGCATCCACTAGGACGTCAGAGAAAATAAGATTTTACTTACCGATAAATCTATTTCTCGTAGTCCGTAGTGGATGCTGGGCGCCCATCCCAAGTGCGGATTGTCTGCAATACTTGTACATAGTTATTGTTACAAAAATCGGGTTATTCTTGTTGTGAGCCATCTTGTCAGAGGCTCCTTCGTTGTTATCATACTGTTAACTGGGTTCAGATCACAGGTTGTACGGTGTAATTGGTGTGGCTGGTATGAGTCTTACCCGGGATTCAATATCCTTCCTTATTATGCACGCTCGTCCGGGCACAGTATCCTAACTGAGGCTTGGAGGAGGGTCATAGGGGGAGGAGCCAGTGCACACCACCTGATCCTAAAGCTTTTATTATTGTGCCCTGTCTCCTGCGGAGCCGCTATATCCCCATGGTCCTTACGGAGTCCCCAGCATCCACTACGGACTACGAGAAATAGATTTATCGGTAAGTAAAATCTTATTTTTTTATATTTTAAATATCCCTGCATAACAGCTGTTTTATGGCTTTCCCTATGGATAGCAGATAAATCAGACACACACAATAAAATGTACGCACAGAGTCTGTCGCTTGGCCTGTGCAACGCACAGAATAATTTAAGCAAGTGGGTCTATAGGATATAAATATTGAATTTTCCTAACATAACAGAACAGCTGTCACAAACTCCTTTGATAAACAAAATATGAAATATTGCGAACCACACAAAATACTGTAAATATATGTTTTAAAGCCTATTTAATCAGTGATGGACCCCAGTAAATGGCTATTGTGCAGAAATGTTGGTGGCAGGTAATTCAGGACACTGTTCAGGTATATTGACATTAAAGATTTTTTTTTATTAAGGAACAAAACTTCCACTGCAGCGAAACAAGTCTCAGCCAACTGTCAGCTTCCATTTATTTATTAACAACTTAACATAAAAACAAGCCGTACAGTACTTGATGTTATAAACATATGAATGATAATTGCATTAACCTCTACATTAGACAATGGGTGTGGTGCAAAATGATGACATGTGAAATGTCGACAACAGAATGTCAATATGGTCTAAATGTCAACATTCAGAATGTCAATACAGTCACTAAGTTGGTATGTCAAATGTCGATTTTCACCATGTCGACACTGAGATAATATTGACAGCAGTGCCGTAACTAGACATTTCTCTGACGTCCTAAGTGGATGCTGGGGACTCCGTCAGGACCATGGGGATTAGCGGCTCCGCAGGAGACAGGGCACAAAAGTAAAAGCTTTAGGATCAGGTGGTGTGCACTGGCTCCTCCCCCTATGACCCTCCTCCAAGCCTCAGTTAGATTTTTGTGCCCGGCCGAGAACGGTGCAATCTAGGTGGCTCTCCTAAAGAGCTGCTTAGAGTAAAAGTTTTGTTAGGTTTTTTATTTTCAGTGAGTCCTGCTGGCAACAGGCTCACTGCTACGAGGGACTTAGGGGAGAAGAAGTGAACTCACCAGCGTGCAGGATGGATTGGCTTCTTAGGCTACTGGACACCATTAGCTCCAGAGGGATCGAACACAGGCCCAGCCATGGAGTCCGGTCCCAGAGCCGCGCCGCCGACCCCCTTGCAGATGCCGAAGAGTGAAGAGGTCCAGAAACCGGCGGCAGAAGACTTTTCAGTCTTCATGAGGTAGCGCACAGCACTGCAGCTGTGCGCCATTGTTGTCAGCACACTTCACACCAGCGGTCACTGAGGGTGCAGGGTGCTGGGGGGGGCGCCCTGGGCAGCAATGAAATACCTATACTGGCTAAAAGATACATCACATATAGCCCCTGGGGCTATATGGATGTATTTAACCCCTGCCAGGTCTCAGAAAAACGGGAGAAGAAGCCCGCCGAAAAGGGGGCGGAGCCTATTCTCCTCAGCACACAGCGCCATTTTCCCTCACAGAAATGCTGGTGGGAAGGCTCCCAGGCTCTCCCCTGCACTGCACTACAGAAACAGGGTTAAAACAGAGAGGGGGGACACTTATTTGGCGATATGATTATATATATTAAGATGCTATAAGGGAAAAACACTTATATAAAGGTTGTCCCTGTATAATTATAGCGTTTTGGTGTGTGCTGGCAAACTCTCCCTCTGTCTCCCCAAAGGGCTAGTGGGGTCCTGTCCTCTATCAGAGCATTCCCTGTGTGTGTGCTGTGTGTCGGTACGTGTGTGTCGACATGTATGAGGACGATGTTGGTGAGGAGGCGGAGCAATTGCCTGTAATGGTGATGTCACTCTCTAGGGAGTCGACACCGGAATGGATGGCTTATTTAGGGAATTACGTGATAATGTCAACACGCTGCAAGGTCGGTTGACGACATGAGACGGCCGGCAAACCAATTAGTACCTGTCCAGGCGTCTCAAACACCGTCAGGGGCTTTAAAACGCCCATTTACCTCAGTCGGTCGACACAGACACAGACACGGACACTGACTCCAGTGTCGACGGTGAAGAAACAAACGTATTTTCCATTTGGGCCACACGTTACATGTTAAGGGCAATGAAGGAGGTGTTACATATTTCTGATACTACAAGTACCACAAAAGAGGGTATTATGTGGGGTGTGAAAAAACTACCTGTAGTTTTTCCTGAATCAGATAAATTAAATGAAGTGTGTGATGATGCGTGGGTTTTCCCCGATAGAAAATTATTGGCGTTATACCCTTTCCCGCCAGAAGTTAGGGCGCGTTGGGAAACACCCCTTAGGGTGGATAAGGCGCTCACACGCTTATCAAAACAAGTGGCGTTACCGTCTCCAGATACGGCCGCCCTCAAGGAGCCAGCTGATAGGAGGCTGGAAAATATCCTAAAAAGTATATACACACATACTGGTGTTATACTGCGACCAGCGATCGCCTCAGCCTGGATGTGCAGCGCTGGGGTGGCTTGGTCGGATTCCCTGACTGAAAATATTGATACCCTTGACAGGGACAGTATTTTATTGACTATAGAGCATTTAAAGGATGCATTTCTATATATGCGAGATGCACAGAGGGATATTTGCACTCTGGCATCAAGAGTAAGTGCGATGTCCATATCTGCCAGAAGATGTTTATGGACACGACAGTGGTCAGGTGATGCAGATTCCAAACGGCACATGGAAGTATTGCCGTATAAAGGGGAGGAGTTATTTGGGGTCGGTCCATCGGACCTGGTGGCCACGGCAACAGCTGGAAAATCCACCTTTTTTACCCCAAAGTCACATCTCAGCAGAAAAAGACACCGTCTTTTCAGCCTCAGTCCTTTCGTCCCCATAAGGGCAAGCAGGCAAAAGGCCAGTCATATCTGCCCAGGGATAGAGGAAAGGGAAGAAGACTGCAGCAGGCAGCCCATTCCCAGGAACAGAAGCCCTCCACCGCTTTTGCCAAGTCCTCAGCATGACGCTGGGGCCGTACAAGCGGACTCAGCTGCGGTGGGGGGTCGTCTCAAGAGTTTCAGCGCGCAGTGGGCTCACTCGCAAGTGGACCCCTGGATCCTACATGTAGTATCCCAGGGGTACAGATTGGAAGTTCGAGACGTCTCCCCCTCGCAGGTTCCTGAAGTCTGCTTTACCAACGTCTCCCTCCGACAGGGAGGCAGTATTGGAAACAATTCACAAGCTGTATTCCCAGCAGGTGATAATCAAAGTACCCCTCCTACAACAAGGAAAGGGGTATTATTCCACACTATATTGTGGTACTGAAGCCAGACGGCTCGGTGAGACCTATTCTAAATCTGAAATATTTGAACGCTTACATACAAAGGTTCAAATCAAGATGGAGTCACTCAGAGCAGTGATAGCGAACCAGGAAGAAGGGGACTATATGGTGTCCCTGGACATCAAGGATGCTTACCTCCATGTCCCAATTTGCCCTTCTCACCAAGGGTACCTCAGGTTCGTGGTACAAAACTGTCACTATCAGTTTCAGACGCTGCCGTTTGGATTGTCCACGGTACCCCGGGTCTTTACCAAGGTAATGGCCGAAATGATGATTCTTCTTCAAAGAAAAGGCGTCTTAATTATCCCTTACTTGGACGATCTCCTGATAAGGGCAAGGTCCAGAGAACAGTTGGAGGTCGGAGTAGCACTATCTCAAGTAGTTCTACGACAGCACGGGTGGATTCTAAATATTCCAAAATCGCAGCTGTCTCCGACGACACGTCTGCTGTTCCTAGGGATGATTCTGGAGACAGTCCAGAAAAAGGTGTTTCTCCCGGAGGAGAAAGCCAGGGAGTTATCCGAGCTAGTCAGGAACCTCCTAAAACCAGGAAAAGTGTCAGTGCATCATTGCACAAGGGTCCTGGGAAAAATGGTGGCTTCTTACGAAGCGATTCCATTCGGCAGATTTCACGCAAGAACTTTTCAGTGGGATCTGCAGGAAAAATGGTCCGGATCGCATCTTCAGATGCATCAGCGGATAACCCTGTCTCCAAGGACAAGGGTGTCTCTTCTGTGGTGGCTGCAGAGTGCTCATCTACTAAAGGGCCACAGATTCGGCATTCAGGACTGGGTCCTGGTGACCACGGATGCCAGCCTGAACGGCTGGGGAGCAGTCACACAAGGAAAAAAATTTCCAGGGAGTGTGATCAAGTCTGGAGACTTCTCTCCACATAAATATACTGGAGCTAAGAGCAATTTACAATGCTCTAAGCTTAGCAAGACCTCTGCTTCAAGGTCAGCCGGTATTGATCCAGTGGGACAACATCACGGCAGTCGCCCACGTAAACAGCACAAGAAGCAGGAGGGCAATGGCAGAAACTGCAAGGATTCTTCGCTGGGCGGAAAATCATGTGTTAGCACTGTCAGCAGTGTTCATTCCGGGAGTGGACAACTGGGAAGCAGACTTCCTCAGCACGACCTCCACCCGGGAGTGTGGGGACTTCATCGGGAAGTCTTCCACATGATTGTGAACCGTTGGGAAAGACCAAAGGTGGACATGATGGCGTCCCGCCTGAACAAAAAACTGGACAGGTATTGCGCCAGGTCAAGAGACCCTCAGGCAATAGCTGTGGACGTTCTGGTAACACCGTGGGTGTACCAGTCGGTGTATGTGTTCCCTCCTCTGCTTCTCATACCTAAGGTACTGAGAATTATAAGACGTAGAGGAGTAAGAACTATACTCGTGGCTCCGGATGGGCCAAGAAGGACTTGGTACCCGGAACTTCAAGAGATGCTCACAGAGGACTCATGGCCTCTGCCGCTAAGAAGGGACTTGCTTCAGCAAGTACCATGTCTGTTCCAAGACTTACCGCGGCTGCGTTTGACGGCATGGCGGTTGAACGCCGGATCCTAAGGGAAAAAGGCATTCCGGAAGAGGTCATTCCTACCCTGGTCAAAGCCAGGAAGGAGGTGACCGCACAACATTATCACCACATGTGGCAAAAATATGTTGCGTGGTGTGAGGCCAGGAAGGCCCCACGAAGAAATTTCAACTCGGTCGATTCCAGCATTTCCTGCAAACAGGAGTGTCTATGGGCCTCAAATTGGGGTCCATTAAGGTTCAAATTTCGGCCCTGTCGATTTTCTTCCAGAAAGAATTGGCTTCAGTTCCTGAAGTCCAGAAGTTTGTCAAGGGAGTACTGCATATACAACCCCCTTTTGTGCCTCCAGTGGCACTGTGGGATCTCAACGTAGTTCTGGGATTCCTCAAATCACATTGGTTTAAACCGCTCAAATCTGTGGATTTGAAATATTTCACATGGAAAGTGACCATGATGTTGGCCCTGGCCTCGGCCAGGCGAGTGTCAGAATTGGCGGCTTTGTCTCACAAAAGCCCATATCTGATTGTCCATTCGGACAGGGCAGAGCTGCGGACTCGTCCCCAGTTTCTCCATAAGGTGGTGTCAGCGTTTCACCTGAACCAGCTTATTGTGGTACCTGCGGCTACTAGGGACTTGGAGGACTCCAAGTTGCTAGATGTTGTCAGGGCCCTGAAAATATAGGTTTCCAGGACGGCTGGAGTCAGGAAAACTGACTTGCTGTTATCCTGTATGCACCCAACAAACTGGGTGCTCTTGCTTCTAAGCAGACGATTGCTAGTTGGATGTGTAGTACAATTCAGCTTGCACATTCTGTGGCAGGCCTGCCACAGCCAAAATATGTAAATGCCCATTCCACAAGGAAGGTGGGCTCATCTTGGGCGGCTGCCCGAGGGGTCTCGGCTTTACAACTTTGCCGAGCTGCTACTTGGTCAGGGGCAGACCCTGGCTGAGGAGGACCTGGAGTTCTCTCACTCGGTGCTGCAGAGTCATCCGCACTCTCCCGCCCGTTTGGGAGCTTTGGTATAATCCCCATGGTCCTGACGGAGTCCCCAGCATCCACTTAGGACGTCAGAGAAAATAAGAATTTACTTACCGATAATTCTATTTCTCGTAGTCCGTAGTGGATGCTGGGCGCCCATCCCAAGTGCGGATTGTCTGCAATACTTGTACATAGTTATTGTTACAAAAATCGGGTTATTATTGTTGTGAGCCATCTTTTCAGAGGCTCCGCTGTTATCATGCTGTTAACTGGGTTCAGATCACAGGTTGTACAGTGTGATTGGTGTGGCTGGTATGAGTCTTACCCGGGATTCAAAATCCTTCCTTATTGTGTACGCTCGTCCGGGCACAGTATCCTAACTGAGGCTTGGAGGAGGGTCATAGGGGGAGGAGCCAGTGCACACCACCTGATCCTAAAGCTTTTACTTTTGTGCCCTGTCTCCTGCGGAGCCGCTAATCCCCATGGTCCTGACGGAGTCCCCAGCATCCACTAAGGACTACGAGAAATAGAATTATCGGTAAGTAAATTCTTATTTTTAGCGCTGTGTGCAAGAAACAGCATAGGTGCCCCCCCATATACAAAACAGGGTCAATGCGTGTGCCAAAAATATAGGGGCATGGCTTCATGGAGAAGGGTGTGGCCACAGAGCTCCCATTTTACACATTACGTTAGGCAGAGCTCCCTTCCACAGAGTACGGCAGGTATAGTCCCCTTTTACACATTACAGCAGCAGAGTCACCCATTTTACTCATAATGACAGCAGAGTCCCCCTATTTTCACATTACTGCAGCAGTGTCCCCCTTTTTACACATTACGACAGCAGAGTCCTCCTTTTTAACACATTAGGAAGGCAGAGCCCCTTTTTTACACATTAGGCAGGCAGAGTCCCCCTTTTTTACACATTAGGCAGGCAGAGTCCCCCTTTTTTACACATTAGGCAGGAAGAGTACCCCTTTTATTAGGCAGCAGCATCAACCCTTTTTTTTACACATTACATCAGCAGGGTACCTTATTATTATTTTTTTATTTTATTTTTTACACATCGCATCAGAAGTCCCCCCTTTTTTTTTACACACTAGGCAGGCATCCCCCCTTTTTTTCACACATGAGAGAGAGAGTAGTGTGTGGTGTGGTGTGTGTCTCACCTGGGGAGGCACGATCTAGCATCCCAAGGACACAGAGACGCTCATCAGGTCCGGGAGCTACCGGCTACAGCAACACTCCACATGGCTTGTCAGATGCGGCAGGAGGCAAGCGGCGGGACTCAGGGACGGAGTGGAGACACGAGTCCTGTCAGCTGCCGGCATCAGCAGAGCTCCCAGTCCCTCGCAGAGGCTGCGGACTTGGGACAGCAGCAGGGCAGGGGGAAGCTGTGCAGCCCTTGCACAGGTGGAACACAAGCAGTGACGGCGGGACTTTCCGGCATCCCAAGGACACAGAGACGCTCATCAGGTCCAGGAGCTGCCGGCTACACAGCAACACCCAGATGCCTTGTTAGAGTCCTTGCAGCTGGCGGCTTCAGCAGAGCTCCCAGTCCCCGCCAGAGGCTGCGGGACTCGGGGACAACGGCAGGACAGGGGAAAGCTGTGTGCAGCCAGATGGAGGCTAAGGCAGCGCTTCCAGCTCTTGCACAGGCGGACCACAAGCGGCAGTGGGACTTTCAGTACTGACTTACTGGAGATAACGGCCGTACGCAGGGGGGGTGATGCCAGCTGGTGCGCCTTCAGTGCATTTGCGCTGTGGGCAAGGTACCATCGCCACACACCTAGCGCTGTGGGCAAGGCACCATTGGCACACACCTAGCGCTGTGGGCAAAGCACCATCGACACACACCAATTTACAGCCCTGATTGACAGTGCCAAACTTCCGACATTGTGAATGTCGACAGTCAGAATGTTGACATAGCATTTTCAGCCAATAGAAGCCCTAAACCACAGTCTAATGGGCCCTACACATTTGTCGATCCGCCGCCGACCTGCCCGATGGCAGATACGGCCGACGGGCGACCCGGCGGTGGGGGGGGCAGTGACGAAGGGAGTGAAGTTTCTTCACTCCCCCCATCACCCGGCTCCATAGTAGTGCAGGCAAATTTGGACGAGATCGTCCCTATTGGCCTGCATGCACAAGCGACGGGGCACCAGCGATGAACGAGCGTTGGTGCCTACACACTGAAAGAAATGAACGGTATCTCGCTCATTAATGAACGAGATCGTTCATATATTTCAGTATTATCACCCAGTGTGTAGTGCCCATAAACCTAACTCTAAAATGGACTGTCGGCATACTGCCTGTCGTCATTCCCAGTGATGACATTATCACCACAATGTCAACATTTTGACTGTCGACATTTTGGCCATGGTCACATTCTAAACCATGTTGACATTGTGGTGCCGACATCCTGAATGTCTACATAATACCTGCACGTACCTTATCATATGAGTCCAATCTTGGTTCTGAGGTAGGTCCAGCTGTTAGATGATCATTGGGAACGAAAAGGAATAATTCAAAGATAGCAAGAGCATTTCAAGCTTGCAATTTGTGAGATCAATGTTATCAAGTTCATATATATAACATACAGATACAGTATATAACTACCTGTGGTTGTGAATGTTTTTATATACTGTATAAAAAGACTAACAAGATGATTTCTGAAATATCTGAAACTTTTATAAAGCCACTATCAATTCAAAACCAAAGCTTAAAGAACTGTGGGGCAGATGTATTAACCTGGAGAAGGCATAAGGAAGTGATAAACCAGTGATATGTGCAAGGTGATAAAGGCACCAGCCAATCAGATCCTAACTGTTAATTTACATATTGGAGCTGATTGGCTGGTGCTTTTATTACCTTGCACTTATCACTGATAAGTTCGGAAACTGAACCCCCCCGAACTTCACCCATTTTACACGGGTCCGAGGCACACTCGGATTCTCCCGTATGGCTCGGTTAACCCGAGCGCGCCCGAACGTCATCATCCCGCTGTCGGATTCTCGCGAGATTCGGATTCTATATAAGCAGCCGAGCGTCGCCGCCATTTTCACTCGTGCATTGGAAATGTTAGGGAGAGGACGTGGCTGGCGTCCTCTCCGTTTATTAATGTTGATGCAAATATTTGTGCTTATTGCTTAATTGTGGGGACTGGGGAGCAGCTGTATTATATCTGAGGAGTACAGTGCAGAGTTTTGCTGACAGTGACCACCAGTATACGTTGTCTGCCTGAAAAACACTCCATATCTGTGCTCAGTGTGCTGCATATATCTGTGCTCACACTGCTTAATTGTGGGGACTGGGGACCACCAGTATATTATATAGGAGGAGTACAGTGCAGAGTTTTGCTGACCAGTGACCACCAGTATACGTTGTCTGCCTGAAAAACACTCCATATCTGTGCTCAGTGTGCTGCATATATCTGTGCTCACACTGCTTTATTGTGGGGACTGGGGACCAGCAGTATTATATAGGAGGAGTACAGTGCAGAGTTTTGCTGACAGTGACCACCAGTATATATAGCAGTACGGTACGGAAGGCCATTGCTCTACCTACCTCTGTGTCGTCAAGTATACTATCCATCTAGATTCTATACCTGTGGTGCATTTTAGTTTTGCAGTTTGCTGACAGTGACCACCAGTATATATAGCAGTACGGTACGGAAGGCCACTGCTCTACCTACCTCTGTGTCGTCAAGTATACTATCCATCTAGATTCTATACCTGTGGTGCATTTTAGTTTTGCAGTTTGCTGACAGTGACCACCAGTATATATAGCAGTACGGTACGGAAGGCCACTGCTCTACCTACCTCTGTGTCGTCAAGTATACTATTCATCTAGATTCTATACCTGTGGTGCATTTTAGTTTTGCAGTTTGCTGACAGTGACCACCAGTATATATAGCAGTACGGTACGGAAGGCCACTGCTCTACCTACCTCTGTGTCGTCAAGTATACTATCCATCCATACCTGTGGTGCATTTTAGTTGTGCGCAGTATATATAGTAGTAGGCCATTGCTATTGATACTGGCATATAATTCCACACATTAAAAAATGGAGAACAACAATGTGGAGGTTAAAATAGGGAAAGATCAAGATCCACTTCCACCTCGTGCTGAAGCTGCTGCCACTAGTCATGGCCGAGACGATGAAATGCCATCAACGTCGTCTGCCAAGGCCGATGCCCAATGTCATAGTAGAGAGCATGTAAAATCCAAAAAACAAAAGTTCAGTAAAATGACCCAAAAAATCACCTCTTCGGTGTGGAATTATTTCAACACAAATGCGGACAACAGGTGTCAAGCCATGTGTTGCCTTTGTCAAGCTGTAATAAGTAGGGGTAAGGACGTTAACCACCTCGGAACATCCTCCCTTATACGTCACCTGGACCGCATTCATCAGAAGTCAGTGACAAGTTCAAAAACTTTGGATGACAGCGGAAGCAGTCCACTGACCACTAAATCCCTTCCTCTTGTAACCAAGCTCCTGCAAACCACACCACCAACTCCCTCAGTGTCAATTTCCACCTTACACAGGAAAGCCAATAGTCCTGCAGGTCATGTCACTGGCAAGTCTGACGAGTCCTCTCCTGCCTGGGATTCCTCCGATGCATCCTTGAGTGTAACGCCTACTGCCGCTGGCGCTGCTGTTGTTGCTGCTGGGAGTCGATTGTCATCCCAGAGGGGAAGTCAGAAGATCACTTGTACTACTTCCAGTAAGCAATTGACTGTCCAACAGTCCTTTGCGAGGAAGATGAAATATCACAGCAGTCATCCTGCTGCAAAGCGGATAACTCAGTTCTTGTCAGCGTGGGTGGTGAGAAACGTGGTTCCGGTATCCACCGTTAATTCACAGGCAACTAGAGACTTGTTTGACGTACTGTGTCCTAGAGATGAGCGCCGGAAATTTTTCGGGTTTTGTGTTTTGGTTTTGGGTTCGGTTCCGCGGCCGTGTTTTGGGTTCGACCGCGTTTTGGCAAAACCTCACCGAATTTTTTTTGTCGGATTCGGGTGTGTTTTGGATTCGGGTGTTTTTTTCAAAAAACACTAAAAAACAGCTTAAATCATAGAATTTGGGGGTCATTTTGATCCCAAAGTATTATTAACCTCAAAAACCATAATTTACACTCATTTTCAGTCTATTCTGAATACCTCACACCTCACAATATTATTTTTAGTCCTAAAATTTGCACCTAGGTCGCTGGATGACTAAGCTAAGCGACCCTAGTGGCCGACACAAACACCGGGCCCATCTAGGAGTGTCACTGCAGTGTCACGCAGGATGTCCCTTCCAAAAAACCCTCCCCAAACAGCACATGACGCAAAGAAAAAAAGAGGCGCAATGAGGTAGCTGTGTGAGTAAGATAAGCGACCCTAGTGGCCGACACAAACACCGGGCCCATCTAGGAGTGTCACTGCAGTGTCACGCAGGATGTCCCTTCCAAAAAACCCTCCCCAAACAGCACATGACGCAAAGAAAAAAAGAGGCGCAATGAGGTAGCTGTGTGAGTAAGATAAGCGACCCTAGTGGCCGACACAAACACCGGGCCCATCTAGGAGTGTCACTGCAGTGTCACGCAGGATGTCCCTTCCAAAAAACCCTCCCCAAACAGCACATGACGCAAAGAAAAAAAGAGGCGCAATGAGGTAGCTGTGTGAGTAAGATAAGCGACCCTAGTGGCCGACACAAACACCGGGCACATCTAGGAGTGTCACTGCAGTGTCACGCAGGATGTCCCTTCCAAAAAACCCTCCCCAAACAGCACATGACGCAAAGAAAAAAAGAGGCGCAATGAGGTAGCTGTGTGAGTAAGATAAGCGACCCTAGTGGCCGACACAAACACCGGGCCCATCTAGGAGTGTCACTGCAGTGTCACTCAGGATGTCCCTTCCAAAAAACCCTCCCCAAACAGCACATGACGCAAAGAAAAAAAGAGGCGCAATGAGGTAGCTGTGTGAGTAAGATAAGCGACCCTAGTGGCCGACACAAACACCGGGCCCATCTAGGAGTGTCACTGCAGTGTCACGCAGGATGTCCCTTCCAAAAAACCCTCCCCAAACAGCACATGACGCAAAGAAAAAAAGAGGCGCAATGAGGTAGCTGTGTGAGTAAGATAAGCGACCCTAGTGGCCGACACAAACACCGGGCCCATCTAGGAGTGTCACTGCAGTGTCACGCAGGATGTCCCTTCCAAAAAACCCTCCCCAAACAGCACATGACGCAAAGAAAAAAAGAGGCGCAATGAGGTAGCTGTGTGAGTAAGATAAGCGACCCTAGTGGCCGACACAAACACCGGGCCCATCTAGGAGTGGCACTGCAGTGTCACGCAGGATGTCCCTTCCAAAAAACCCTCCCCAAACAGCACATGACGCAAAGAAAAATTAAAGAAAAAAGAGGTGCAAGATGGAATTGTCCTTGGGCCCTCCCACCCACCCTTATGTTGTATAAACAGGACATGCACACTTTAACCAACCCATCATTTCAGTGACAGGGTCTGCCACACGACTGTGACTGAAATGACGGGTTGGTTTGGACCCCCACCAAAAAAGAAGCAATTAATCTCTCCTTGCACAAACTGGCTCTACAGAGGCAAGATGTCCACCTCATCATCATCCTCCGATATATCACCGTGTACATCCCCCTCCTCACAGATTATCAATTCGTCCCCACTGTAATCCACCATCTCAGCTCCCTGTGTACTTTGTGGAGGCAATTGCTGCTGGTCAATGTCTCCACGGAGGAATTGATTATAATTCATTTTAATGAACATCATCTTCTCCACATTTTCTGGATGTAACCTCGTACGCCGATTGCTGACAAGGTGAGCGGCGGCACTAAACACTCTTTCGGAGTACACACTTGTGGGAGGGCAACTTAGGTAGAATAAAGCCAGTTTGTGCAAGGGCCTCCAAATTGCCTCTTTTTCCTGCCAGTATAAGTACGGACTGTGTGACGTGCCTACTTGGATGCGGTCACTCATATAATCCTCCACCATTCTTTCAATGGTGAGAGAATCATATGCAGTGACAGTAGACGACATGTCCGTAATCGTTGTCAGGTCCTTCAGTCCGGACCAGATGTCAGCATCAGCAGTCGCTCCAGACTGCCCTGCATCACCTCCAGCGGGTGGGCTCGGAATTCTGAGCCTTTTCCTCGCACCCCCAGTTGCTGGAGAATGTGAAGGAGGAGATGTTGACAGGTCGCGTTCCGCTTGACTTGACAATTTTCTCACCAGCAGGTCTTTCAACCCCAGCAGACTTGTGTCTGCCGGAAAGAGAGATCCAAGGTAGGCTTTAAATCTAGGATCGAGCACGGTGGCCAAAATGTAGTGCTCTGATTTCAACAGCTTGACCACCCGTGAATCCTTGTTAAGCGAATTAAGGGCTCCATCCACAAGTCCCACATGCCTAGCGGAATCGCTCCGTGTTAGCTCCTCCTTCAATGTCTCCAGCTTCTTCTGCAAAAGCCTGATGAGGGGAATGACCTGACTCAGGCTGGCAGTGTCTGAACTGACTTCACGTGTGGCAAGTTCAAAGGGCATCAGAACCTTGCACAACGTTGAAATCATTCTCCACTGCACTTGAGACAGGTGCATTCCACCTCCTATATCGTGCTCAATTGTATAGGCTTGAATGGCCTTTTGCTGCTCCTCCAACCTCTGAAGCATATAGAGGGTTGAATTCCACCTCGTTACCACTTCTTGCTTCAGATGATGGCAGGGCAGGTTCAGTAGTTTTTGGTGGTGCTCCAGTCTTCTGTACGTGGTGCCTGTACGCCGAAAGTGTCCCGCAATTCTTCTGGCCACCGACAGCATCTCTTGCACGCCCCTGTCGTTTTTTAAAAAATTCTGCACCACCAAATTCAAGGTATGTGCAAAACATGGGACGTGCTGGAATTTGCCCATATTTAATGCACACACAATATTGCTGGCGTTGTCCGATGCCACAAATCCACAGGAGAGTCCAATTGGGGTAAGCCATTCCACGATGATCTTCCTCAGTTGCCGTAAGAGGTTTTCAGCTGTGTGCGTATTCTGGAAAGCGGTGATACAAAGCGTAGCCTGCCTAGGAAAGAGTTGGCGTTTGCGAGATGCTGCTACTGGTGCCGCCGCTGCTGTTCTTGCGGCGGGAGTCCATACATCTACCCAGTGGGCTGTCACAGTCATATAGTCCTGACCCTGCCCTGCTCCACTTGTCCACATGTCCGTGGTTAAGTGGACATTGGGTACAACTGCATTTTTTAGGACACTGGTGAGTCTTTTTCTGACGTCCGTGTACATTCTCGGTATCGCCTGCCTAGAGAAGTGGAACCTAGATGGTATTTGGTAACGGGGGCACACTGCCTCAATAAATTGTCTAGTTCCCTGTGAACTAACGGCGGATACCGGACGCACGTCTAACACCAACATAGTTGTCAAGGCCTCAGTTATCCGCTTTGCAGCAGGATGACTGCTGTGATATTTCATCTTCCTCGCAAAGGACTGTTGGACAGTCAATTGCTTACTGGAAGTAGTACAAGTGGGCTTACGACTTCCCCTCTGGGATGACCATCGACTCCCAGCAGCAACAACAGCAGCGCCAGCAGCAGTAGGCGTTACACGCAAGGATGCATCGGAGGAATCCCAGGCAGGAGAGGACTCGTCAGAATTGCCAGTGACATGGCCTGCAGGACTATTGGCATTCCTGGGGAAGGAGGAAATTGACACTGAGGGAGTTGGTGGGGTGGTTTGCGTGAGCTTGGTTACAAGAGGAAGGGATTTACTGGTCAGTGGACTGCTTCCGCACAGTTCTTTGCGGTGCTTTTGCCAGCTTGAGTCTTTTCAGTTTTCTAGCGAGAGGCTGAGTGCTTCCATCCTCATGTGAAGGTGAACCACTAGCCATGAACATAGGCCAGGGCCTCAGCCGTTCCTTGCCACTCCGTGTGGTAAATGGCATATTGGCAAGTTTACGCTTCTCCTCCGACAATTTTATTTTAGGTTTTGGAGTCCTTTTTTTACTGATATTTGGTGTTTTGGATTTGACATGCTCTGTACTATGACATTGGGCATCGGCCTTGGCAGACGACGTTGCTGGCATTTCATCGTCTCGGCCATGACTAGTGGCAGCAGCTTCAGCACGAGGTGGAAGTGGATCTTGATCTTTCCCTAATTTTGGAACCTCAACATTTTTGTTCTCCATATTTTAATAGGCACAACTAAAAGGCACCTCAGGTAAACAATGGAGATGGATGGATACTAGTATACTTATGGATGGACTGCCGAGTGCCGACACAGAGGTAGCTACAGCCGTGGACTACCGTACTGTACTGTGTCTGCTGCTAATATAGACTGGTTGATAATGAGATGTAGTATGTATAAAGAAGAAAGAAAAAAAAAACCACGGGTAGGTGGTATACAATTATGGATGGACTGCCGAGTGCCGACACAGAGGTAGCTACAGCCGTGGACTACCGTACTGTACTGTGTCTGCTGCTAATATAGACTGGTTGATAATGAGATGTAGTATGTATAAAGAAGAAAGAAAAAAAAAACCACGGGTAGGTGGTATACAATTATGGATGGACTGCCGAGTGCCGACACAGAGGTAGCTACAGCCATGGACTACCATACTGTACTGTGTCTGCTGCTAATATAGACTGGTTGATAATGAGATGTAGTATGTATAAAGAAGAAAGAAAGAAAAAACCACGGGTAGGTGGTATACAATTATGGATGGACTGCCGAGTGCCGACACAGAGGTAGCTACAGCCGTGGACTACCGTACTGTACTGTGTCTGCTGCTAATATAGACTGGTTGATAATGAGATGCAGTATGTATAAAGAAGAAAGAAAAAAAAAACCACGGGTAGGTGGTATACAATTATGGATGGACTGCCGAGTGCCGACACAGAGGTAGCTACAGCCGTGGACTACCGTACTGTACTGTGTCTGCTGCTAATATAGACTGGTTGATAATGAGATGTAGTATGTATAAAGAAGAAAGAAAAAAAAAACACGGGTAGGTGGTATACAATTATGGATGGACTGCCGAGTGCCGACACAGAGGTAGCTACAGCCGTGGACTACCGTACTGTACTGTGTCTGCTGCTAATATAGACTGGTTGATAATGAGATGTAGTATGTATAAAGAAGAAAGAAAAAAAAAACCACGGGTAGGTGGTATACAATTATGGATGGACTGCCGAGTGCCGACACAGAGGTAGCTACAGCCGTGGACTACCGTACTGTACTGTGTCTGCTGCTAATATAGACTGGATGATAATGAGATGTAGTATGTATAAAGAAGAAAGAAAAAAAAAAACACGGGTAGGTGGTATACAATTATGGATGGACTGCCGAGTGCCGACACAGAGGTAGCTACAGCCGTGGACTACCGTACTGTACTGTGTCTGCTGCTAATATAGACTGGATGATAATGAGATGTAGTATGTATGTATAAAGAAGAAAGAAAGAAAAACCACGGGTAGGTGGTATACAATTATGGATGGACTGCCGAGTGCCGACACAGAGGTAGCTACAGCCGTGAACTACCGTACTGTGTCTGCTGCTAATATAGACTGGTTGATAATGAGATGTAGTATGTATAAAGAAGAAAGAAAAAAAAACCACGGGTAGGTGGTATACAATTATGGATGGACTGCCGAGTGCCGACACAGAGGTAGCTACAGCCGTGGACTACCGTACTGTACTGTGTCTGCTGCTAATATAGACTGGATGATAATGAGATGTAGTATGTATAAAGAAGAAAGAAAAAAAAAACCACGGGTAGGTGGTATACAATTATGGATGGACTGCCGAGTGCCGACACAGAGGTAGCTACAGCCGTGAACTACCGTACTGTGTCTGCTGCTAGTAGACTGGATGTTAAATAATGATATAAAAAATATATATATATCACTACTGCAGCCGGACAGGTATATATTATATAATGACGGACCTGCTGGAGTGGACACTGTCTGTCAGCAGAATGAGTTTTTTAATTTTTATAGAATAAAAAAACACCACACAAGTCACACGACGAGTGTACTTTTTCAGGCAGACATTCAATCACAATATACTATACTGGTGGTCAGTGTGGTCAGGTCACTGGTCACAGTGGTCAGTGGTCAGTCACACTGGCAGTGGCACTCTGGCAGCAAAAGTGTGCACTGTTTAATATGTACTCCAGGCTCCTGCTATAACCTATAACTGCTCCCCAGTCTCCCCCACAATTAAGCTGTGTGAGCACAGTCAGATATTATACATAGATGATGCAGCACACTGGGCTGAGCACAGATATGGTATGTGAGTGTGACTGAGTCACTGTGTATCGTTTTTTTCAGGCAGAGAACAAGAACAGAACGGATTATTAAATAATAATAAATTATAAAACTGCACTGGTGGTCAGGTCACTGGTCATCAGTCACTAGTATAACTCCTCCTAAGCTCCAGTAAGTAAATGAAGTGTCTCACTCTCACTCTCCTATCTATTTTAATTTCTAAACGGAGAGGACGCCAGCCACGTCCTCTCCCTATCAATCTCAATGCACGTGTGAAAATGGCCGCGACGCGCGGCTCCTTATATAGAATCCGAGTCTCGCGATAGAATCCGAGCCTCGCGAGAATCCGACAGCGTGATGATGACGTTCGGGCGCGCTCGGGTTAACCGAGCAAGGCGGGAAGATCCGAGTCGCTCGGACCCGTGTAAAAAAACATGAAGTTCGGGCGGGTTCGGATTCAGAGAAACCGAACCCGCTCATCTCTACTGTGTCCCCGGTACCAAATACCATCTAGGTTCCATTTCTCTAGGCAGGCGATAAAGAAAATGTACACAGACGTCAGAAAAAGAGTCACCAATGTCCTAAAAACTGCAGTTGTACCCAATGTCCACTTAACCACGGACATGTGGACAAGTGGAGCAGGGCAGACTCAGGACTATATGACTGTGACAGCCCACTGGGTAGATGTATTGCCTCCCGCAGCAAGAACAGCAGCGGTGGCACCAGTAGCAGCATCTCGCAAACGCCAACTCGTTCCTAGGCAGGCTACGCTTTGTATCACCGCTTTCCATAAGAGGCACACAGCTGACAATCTCTTACGGAAACTGAGGAACATCATCGCAGAATGGCTTACTCCAATTGGACTCTCCTGGGGATTTGTGACATCGGACAACGCCACCAATATTGTGCGTGCATTACATCTAGGCAAATTCCAGCACGTCCCATGTTTTGCACATACATTGAATTTGGTGGTGCAGAATTATTTTAAAAAATGACAGGGGCGTGCAAGAGATGCTGTCGGTGGCCCGAAGAATTGCGGGCCACTTTCGGCATTCAGCCACCGCGTGCCGAAGACTGGAGCACCAGCAAACAGTCCTGAACCTGCCCTGCCATCATCTGAAGCAAGAGGTGGTAACGAGGTGGAATTCAACCCTCTATATGCTTCAGAGGATGGAGGAGCAGCAAAAGGCCATTCAAGCCTATACATCTGCCCACGATATAGGCAAAGGAGGGGGAATGCACCTGACTCAAGCGCAGTGGAGAATGATTTCAATGTTGTGCAAGGTTCTGCAACCCTTTGAACTTGCCACACGTGAAGTCAGTTCAGACACTGCCAGCCTGAGTCAGGTCATTCCCCTCATCAGGCTTTTGCAGAAGAAGCTGGAGACATTGAAGGAGGAGCTAAAACAGAGCGATTCCGCTAGGCATGTGGGACTTGTGGATGGAGCCCTTAATTCGCTTAACCAGGATTCACGGGTGGTCAATCTGTTGAAATCAGAGCACTACATTTTGGCCACTGTGCTCGATCCTAGATTTAAAACCTACGTTGTATCTCTCTTTCCGGCAGACACAAGTTTGCAGAGGTTCAAAGACCTGCTGGTGAGAAAATTGTCAAGTCAAGCGGATTGTGAACCGTCAACAGCTCCTCCTTCACATTCTCCCGCAACTGGGGGTGCGAGGAAAAGGCTAAGAATTCCGAGCCCACCCGCTGGCGGTGATGCAGGGCAGTCTGGAGCGAGTGCTGACATCTGGTCCGGACTGAAGGACCTGGCAACGATTACTGACATGTCGTCTACTGTCACTGCATATGATTTTGTCACCATTGAAAGAATGGTGGAGGATTATATGAGTGACCACATCCAAGTAGGCACGTCTGACAGTCCGTACGTATACTGGCAGGAAAAAGAGGCAATTTGGAGGCCCTTGCACAAACTGGCTTTATTCTACCTAAGTTGCCCTCCCTCCAGTGTGTACTCCGAAAGAGTGTTTAGTGCAGCCGCTCACCTTGTCAGCAATCGGCGTACGAGGTTACTTCCAGAAAATGTGGAGAAGATGATGTTCATCAAAATGAATTATAATCAATTCCTCCGTGGAGACATTCACCAGCAATTGCCTCCAGAAAGTACACAGGGATCTGAGATGGTGGATTCCAGTGGGGACAAATTAATAATCTGTGAGGAGGGGGATGTACACAGTGAAAGGGGCGAGGAATCGGAGGATGATGATGAGGTGGACATCTTGCCTCTGTAGAGCCAGTTTGTGCAAGGAGAGATTGATTGCTTCTTTTTTGGTGGGGGCCCAAACCAACCAGTCATTTCAGTCACAGTCGTGTGGCAGACCCTGTCGCTGAAATGATGGGTTCATTAAAGTGTGCATGTCCTGTTTATACAACATAAGGGTGGGTGGGAGGGCCCAAGGACAATTCCATCTTGCACCTCTTTTTTCTTTCATTTTTCTTTGCTTCATGTGCTGTTTCGGGACAATTTTTTTGAAGTGCCATCCTGCCTGACACTGCAGTGCCACTCCTAGATGGGCCAGGTGTTTGTGTCGGCCACTTGTGTCGCTTAGCTTAGTCACACAGCGACCTTGGTGCGCCTCTTTTTTTTCTTTGCATCATGTGCTGTTTGGGGACTATTTTTTTGAAGTGCCATCCTGTCTGACACTGCAGTGCCACTCCTAGATGGGCCAGGTGTTTGTGTCGGCCACTTGGGTCGCTTAGCTTAGTCACACAGCTACCTCATTGCGCCTCTTTTTTTATTTGCATCATGTGCTGTTTGGGGACTATTTTTTTTAAGTGCCATCCTGTCTGACACTGCAGTGCCACTCCTAGATGGGCCAGGTGTTTGTGTCGGCCACTTGGGTCGCTTAGCTTAGTCACACAGCGACCTTGGTGCGCCTCTTTTTTTCTTTGCATCATGTGCTGTTTTGGGACTATTTTTTTGAAGTGCCATCCTGTCTGACACTGCAGTGCCACTCCTAAATGGGCCAGGTGTTTGTGTCGGCCACTTGTGTCGCTTAGCTTAGTCACCCAGCGACCTTGGTGCGCCTCTTTTTTTTCTTTGCATCATGTGCTGTTTGGGGACTATTTTTTTGAAGTGCCATCCTGTCTGACACTGCAGTGCCACTCCTAGATGGGCCAGGTGTTTGTGTCGGCCACTTGGGTCGCTTAGCTTAGTCACACAGCTACCTCATTGCGCCTCTTTTTTTATTTGCATCATGTGCTGTTTGGGGACTAATTTTTTGAAGTGCCATCCTGTCTGACACTGCAGTGCCACTCCTAGATGGGCCAGGTGTTTGTGTCGGCCACTTGGGTCGCTTAGCTTAGTCACACAGCGACCTTGGTGCGCCTCTTTTTTTCTTTGCATCATGTGCTGTTTTGGGACTATTTTTTTTGAAGTGCCATCCTGTCTGACACTGCAGTGCCACTCCTAGATGGGCCAGGTGTTTGTGTCGGCCACTTGGGTCACTTAGCTTAGTCACACAGCTACCTCATTGCGCCTCTTTTTTTCTTTGCATCATGTGCTGTTTGGGGACTATTTTTTTGAAGTGCCATCCTGTCTGACACTGCAGTGCCACTCCTAGATGGGCCAGGTGTTTGTGTCGGCCACTTGTGTCGCTTAGCTAAGCCATCCAGCGACCTCGGTGCAAATTTTAGGACTAAAAATAATATTGTGAGGTGTGAGGTGTTCAGAATAGACTGAAAATGAGTGGAAATTATGGTTATTGAGGTTAATAATACTATGGGATCAAAATGACCCCCAAATTCTATGATTTAAGCTGTTTTTTAGGGTTTTTTGTAGAAAAACACCCGAATCCAAAACACACCCGAATCCGTCAAAACATTTTCAGGGAGGTTTTGCCAAAACGCGTCCAAATCCAAAACACGGCCGCGGAACCGAATCCAAAACCAAAACACAAAACCCGAAAAATTTCCAGTGCAAACATTCACAACCACAGGTAGTTACATACTGTATATCTGTATGTTATCTATACGCTTGATAACATTGATCTCACAAATTGCAAGCTTGAAATGCTCTTGCTATCTTTGAATTATTTATTTTCATTCCCGATGATCATCTAACAGCTGGACATACCTAATCATCTTTTGGTTAGCATAAGGCACTGAGACATATTCTGCCTGTGTAGATGATATTGGAACTGATACTTGCTCATTACTCTACCTGGGGACTGGACTTGTTCCTCATTTAGGGGGCAATTCAGATTTGATCACAGCAGCAAATTTGTTAGCAAAACCATGGGGGTCATTCCGAGTTGATCGCATGCTGATGATTTTCGCAGCGCAGCGATCAGGTTAGTACTGCGCATGCGTATGCACAGCAATGCACATGCGCGTCGTACGGATACAAACAGCATTGTTACTGGGCAATGCTTCTAGCGATTAATCCATTTGCACGGGTGATCGCAAGGAGATTGACAGAAAGAGGGCGTTTATGGGTGTCAACTGACCGTTTTCTGGGAGTGGTAGGGAAAATGCAGGTATGTCCGGGCGTTTGCAGGGCGGGCGTCTGACGTCAATTCCGGGACCGGACAGGCTGAAGTGATCGCAAGAGCTGAGTAAGTTCAGACCTATTCTGAACTGCAAAAAACTTTTTCGTCCCGTTCAGCTGCACATGCGATCGCACACTTGCAAAGCGAAAATACACTCCCTAGCTAGCGAGCGATCAACTCGGAACGAGGTCCAATGTGCACTGCAGGTGTGGCAGATATAACATGTGCAGAGAGAGTTAGATTTGGGTGGGTTATTTTGTTTCTGTGCAGGGTAAACACTGGCTGCTTTATTTTTACACTGTAATTTAGATTTCAGTGTGAACACACCCCACCCAAATCTAACTCTCTCTGCACATGTTATATCTGCCCCCCTTGCAGTGCACATAGGGGGTCATTCCGAGTTGATCGATAGCAGAAAATGTTCGCTGCGCAGCGATGTTTAAAAAAAAAGGCACTTCTGCGCATGCGTATGCGGCGCAATGTGCACGCGTGACGTACTTTCACAACGGCCGTTGTAGTTTCACACAAGGTCTAGCGAAGCATTTCAGTCGCACTGCTGGCCGCAGAGTGATTGACAGGAAGTGGGCGTTTCTGGGTGTCAACTGACCGTTTTCAGGGAGTGTTCGAAAAAACACAGGCATGCCAGGAAAAACGCAGGCGTGGGTGGCCGAACGCAGGGCGTGTTTATGACGTCAAATCTGGAACTGAATGGTCTGAAGTGATCGCAAGCGCTGAGTAGGTCTGAAGCTAGTCAGAAACTGCACAAATTTTTTTTGTAGCCGCTCTGCGATCCTTTTGTTCGCACTTCTGCTAAGCTACAATACACTCCCAGAGGGCGGCGGCTTATCGTTTGCACGGCTGCTAAAAACAGCTAGCGAGCTATCAACTCGGAATGACCCCCATGGTTTTGCCCAACTGCTAACAAATTTGCTGCTGCGATCAGGTCTGAATTAGGACCTTAGACAGAAAGCAATGTGTTGACATACTATCACTGGATGCCCTAGTACCAGACAAGATAGCCTGTGAGCTTAAAGTCATCTTTTGATAATTTACAGTGGGCTGACCATATTATCCCTTTAACCTGGGACACTCATGAATTACACAGGGTCTGTGGTTGGCTGACTACAAGCCTGCATTTCACCTGGTTTTAAGCAGCCACAGAACCTATGTAATTCATGAGTGTCCCAGGTTAAAGGGATAATATGGGCATCCTAGATAATATATTTGTTTCATGTGCTGAGTTTAAGATGTTGCATAATAATGCTGACTGCATTACAATATTTCTGTCACGCTTTAATCACACATCTACCTAAAATTCCCATTGCAGTTCCAATATCTGGAGATGTGTAGTTGTTGTTGCCATCAAGATAATACATTAGGCTGTCTAAGCTTCTGCTTAGAGCCACATGAGCATTGAGGGGTGTGGATTACTATAATCTGTGACTCTCATACCGTGGGCTAACTTTACTAAGTGGCGGGATTGAAATCCTGGTAGTTTTGCAGTGGTGTACCTGAAGATTTACTAAGCTCAAAACTACCGCAGACACCACACTTTAGAATAGAGTAGAACATTAAATGACAATCAATGTATATTTACCAGTCGAAGAATAGATTTACAAAGCGACAGCCTTAGAACAAGCCACAATACCACCCCAATGCTGTCCGAATATATGAGCTGCCTCTGACAGGCAGGTTTGCAAGCGCTGCACAAATCCCTAAATTTGCAAAGGCTAGTAGAGTGTATAGTGTACATGACAGTGGCTTCTGCACACTAATCCATATGTTGTAGTAAACTGTATATGGTGCACCATTATTATCTGAATAGTTATGCTTCATGTTGTGTTACGTGTTTTGTCTGTTACATTGTGTTTACTGTTTTGGCCCCACTACTGGTCAAGTTGACCATCCGGGGGTGTACGTGTTCCATGTACCATCTCATTTCTACCCACAATATTACTAATTATGTATGGCGGATCAGTATGATATCCCGGCTGTCGGGATCCTGGGGATCAGGAGACCAACGCCGCGATACTGGCAGCAAGCGCAGCGCATCTTCTCACGGGATCTCTGCGCTTGCCATACTTTGGTCGCGAGAACATGAAAAAAAGAAGAAAGAAGACTCTTGTTGGGAAGCACTCAATATACAGATAACGTTGTACGACTAAATGTCACAAAAACTAACTAAAATACAATATTTTATTAATTCTCTTTAAAATTAATTATTGAGGAGTTCAATGGGTGCCGATGTTTATTAAATGGTGACATTGCGAAAATATAAAGAGAAATATATAAATTGTAAGGTACAAATACCTGTGACCAAGCAAATTGCGAAACGTACGTCAGGAAGGAGACTGCATCCTCACGGTCACGTGGTGCGCACACGTGACCGCAACGAGCCGTTCTCGGCAAAGTCCGTCGCCAAGGGAACCAGCCAAACAGGAAGTACAGTGCGGCCGGAGCTCGGCAGCAGACAGGACGCGGGCAGACGCGGCCGGCACCTTCCTCATACCAGGATCTCCCCCAGTATATCAAGTAGGACTAGAACTTTATGAACATACACTAGGTTTGGTTTATACATGTGTCTCTGTGCACCAGTGCATTTTCAATACATGTGTCTCTGTGCACCAGTGCATTGTCATTGCACGGACCGGTATTTATAAATACCTTACCCACATGGTGCATAGACTATACTATTGACAGTCAGTTATCGCCAGCAAGGGAATTAATGCAACCCTTTTGAGGTCTATATTTCTATCAAAAAAGCGGATGTGGATACGTCTGCCATTTTTTTGACCTTATCCAGCACATAAACGCCTTCTCTCTCTCTCTTTTACATGGCAGAAACCCATAATTATCCCAGTATTTCCTGAAGACACATATCATATAGAAAACACTCTGTGTCAATTTATCATTATTTTTCTATTACTTGAGAATAATTTCTGAGAGCTGAAGATTTCATTGTTTGTGTTTCCCTGCTTCTTTGATAATTCAAAGTGTAATATCATACTTTCATTACTGTTTTGGAGACCAAATTTGGAGGTTTCCCTTTCCTGCACAGTTAAAAATACCATTATTTTGATCTAATGCTTTATTTTCATATATATGATAAACTGTGCAGCTGAGAGGTTTTATTCCTACTGATACTGCGACTAACTAAGCCGTGAAAATCCAGATGGGTACTTAATCTTTTGTTATACCTTATCATTTATGATAAAAAAAAATTTGATTTCTTTATCAAATCAGCTGTATCGATACCTGTGGCTCATATAACAACGTAAATTGGCTCCTGTCTGTGCCCAATTGTGGACACAGTGTGACAAGGGTGAGCATAAGGTCTGCGGTCATACCCCGCTGGAGATGCCCAATCTCATCTGATCTTGGAAGCCAAGCAGTGGAGGGCCGGGTTAAGTACTTGGATAGGAGACTACCAAGGAACACCCTGGTACTGCAAATATTTGCCACCCATCTGTCACCAATACAGAGCATTGTATTACACCTCGGTTATGACCTATGATTCAACTATCTGCTAGGATTAAAATTCCCATTTGGGATATATAGCAGCTTATAAATGATGGTCATATTTTCAATAAGTGAGCAATTTATTATCACAGGTTGTCCTACAGTTGGAGTGTGATTACTAACAACACTATAGACATACCCACTTCGGCCTGAATTAGGTATTTGTACCTTACAATTTATATATTTCTCTTTATATTTTCGCAATGTCACCATTTAATAAACATCGGCACCCATTGAACTCCTCAATAATTAATTTTAAAGAGAATTAATAAAATATTGTATTTTAGTTAGTTTTTGTGACATTTAGTCGTACAACGTTATCTGTATATTGAGTGCTTCCCAACAAGAGTCTTCTTTCTTCTTTTTTTCATGTTCTCACTATGAATAACTGACTCGGGGGAGCACCACTGATGGGTAGCTTTTTTGATACATAAAAATAAGGAATGTGTTACCTTAAGTATCTGCTCCCTAAAATAAGGATTTGAACCTTAAATTTATTTATCAGTTTATACAGATAACCATCATTATACATATACATCAATTATACCAGTGCGGTTTCCAATTTTTCTGTTTCTCAATCATACTTTGGTCGCCACAGGGTTATATTCCTCCCCGGGTGGTGGCATGGACCACCGTCCAAGTGGGGATTTCGTCCAGATCCGGGATTCCAACTGCTGGTATTTCACCGGGTGTCAGGATTCCGGCGTCTGGTTTTCTGATAGCCAGGAACCCGACAACCGGCAAATTGACTGCCTCCCCCCTGTCTAAACTGTTTCCTGCTCTATTCCCACTGTGTCTGCTCCCCACATATTTCCCTGACTTCACTCCCACTCCCATCTAAGGGGACTACTCTTTTGTTTTCTTGGCACCCCTACCACAATCTGCAAAATACCTGTGACCTTAAATGTTAAGGGTCTCAATTCTCCACAGAGGGGATCCTTTCTCTACCATACTCCTAATGGCCTTAAAACTGGTGTTTCTTCAGAAGACCCTCTTCAAGAACACTATCCATCCTTCTCTTACCTTTAAACATTTCCCCACAACATATTATCCTTCCAGCCCAACCAAAGGCAGTGGGTTTGCGATCTTGCTGCGTAGTCCTTTCCCATTTGTTTCACACTTTGTGGTGATAAAAAAGAATCAATTTGTTACTTTGACAGGCAATCTATGTAATTAGTTTTGCCTCTTACCGTAATGGAGAACAAAAATTGAAAACTGCCAATCTCATGGCGACCCTGGCATTTGAAGGGTAAGTAGAAAATGGCCTCCCACAAAATTATCAAAACTGATCTCCATTAGGCAAGAACTCATTAATACAAACAGAACTTGCATTGGCTTAACTAGCACTTTTGTGAAAAGAGCAGCACGGCAGACATTTTGTTCGCAGAAGGTGAAAAAATCCTTATGTTTGTCTCAAACTGGGCCCTCTCATCACTGACAAAGAACTTTATGATGCACTGAGGCACCTGTCCCAGTTGGCTATCGTATGTCCTACTATAAGAGTTTTAAATACATACTGGTTCTGTTCCTGAAGTATATGTTTAAAAAAAATATATAAATAGTTATTTTGCCCAGACACTGTTAGAGCCACAATAACAGTAATACCCATACTATATTTGAAATGTTATAATTACTTACCAACCAACATTATTGCTCAGTACTGACCTGAAGTTCTTTGCCAAGATCCTGACCAATTTATTATCCCTTTCTTTAGCGACTTGATCCCTACGGACCTGCTGGGCTTTGTGTCCAGACAAGAGCTTGATAACACGACATACAGTACCATTGATCTCATCCATCACATTAAAAATCTGAAAATTCCCTCTCTTATACTTACCCTACTTTTGGAGAACACCTTCGACCTTGTCTTGAGGCCATTTATGAATCAAAAATTGTTCAGCTTCACTGGTAAATTCCTCCAAGCCATTAAGCTCTCTGCTTCAATCCTTCCACCATTGTTTTTGCAAGAGGCCATCTCAAGGACCCCTTTTGAATGTCTAACTGCACATACAAAGTTGTCCCCTTGGCTCCCTTATCTTCACCCTAATCACAGAGCCCCTAGACACCGAAATATGCTGTAATCTGTACATCATGGGCATTAATATTTGTAAGTCCCAATCTAAAATATTGCTCTTGGTCGATGAAGTACTCTTGACTTTTGGCAACATCCCAGGGTATAAAATTAATCATAGTAAATCTGGGGCTCTGACTTTCCACCTCCCATACTACCTTCAGAAGATTCCAAAATTATAATTTGAATTCCACTGATTATCTAGTACTCTAAAATACATTTGTGTCAATATCACTTAAACATATGACTATTTATACAAAGCTAATTATCCTGCTCTTTTTTCCCTGATTGCCCAGGATTTATTGTGCTGGTAAAAACATTACATACCTTGGATAGGGCGTATTAATACCATTAAGATAAATGTGCTCACCAGGCTTTTATATCTCTTCCAGATGTTGCCAGTACTGTAGCTATTCACACTTGAACTGTTCTTTCTCTCCAATCCTCCAGTTGTACATTTATTTAGAACCACAAAAAAACATGCCTCGGAGACACCTCTCATCAGGCTTCATACATTGGGTGGCAAGGTTCTACCTGTGTTACTTAATATTATCTTGCCACAATGCTTAGTCAGATGATTGTATGCTAAACTGTGTGTTGACCTAAACAATGGGGCTTGCTTTTGCACATCCCATGGCTCAAATGCATGCCTAGGCCCAGCTTGATTTCTTCAGTTCATAACATCAACCTTCCCCTATTGGAAATTGCTTCCTCCTTGACCCAACTTTGGCATCACCCACATTTCCCCCTAGGACAGTGATGGCTAACCTTGACACTCCAGCTGTTGTTGAACTACACATCCCAGCATGCCCTGCATCAGTTTTTGCATGGCCAAATAGCACAACAGTAGCAGGGCATGCTGGGATGTGTACTTCAGCAACAGCTGGAGTGTCAAGGTTAGCCATCACTGCCCTAGGACATTGCGCCAACATGGCCCTCATCTGGAGCTCTGCTGGCATCACGTGCATTTGTCACATCATCTGTGATTTTTCCTACTTCTCCTTTATGGAACATTAAGAAAAATGTCACCTGATCCATACTAGATTTTTCAGTATCTCCAAATTCAACACTTTGTCTAGGCATCCTTCACGTTAACCCCTCTCCAGCATCCCTCATTGTAAAATGATACTATATACCATCAAAGCAATGGAGGATCCATATCCTCTCTGTATCATACTATATAAACCCCAATCTACCCACCTCTTATTAGCCATGACTTGGCCTGTAAATCTGACCTTGGCTTTCTATTAGGGGCAGACACTTGGCACATCAAATGTGCTAATACACTGAAATCCTCAATTAAGGACAACTCTTTATTTAGTCCTCACCATGTGTCATCTGGACCCACACTGTATTCACCAAATTTACCCAGAACCTTCTGCTCTATGTTGGAGAGAGTGTGGCCAATTGGGCACATTCTTCCATATTTGGTGGACCTGCGTGACTTTTATGTCCATGACCAGACTCACTGGACATCCATGTCATCCACTGCTTAATTTGCTACCCATTTCGACGGATTTGCAAACTTATTAACATACTAATCCCATGTGGCTTGTGCAGAATGTCATCAAATAGCCTACAATAGGGAAAATATTGAACCCCCTTCAACTCTTGATATTCTGAACAGAATGTGTTTTATATCCAGTACGGAATATGTCGCCAGCCACCAAAACAAAGTTGTGGAGAAATTTCAAACTGTTTGGGCTTCTTTATATGGCTACAATGGCTCACCTCTACCTGAGCTCTTAGGTAATTTCCTCTAGCTACTACGACTTCCCCCTTCCTCCTCCTATCCCCCCACCACCTATACCTCTCTCATTGTATATCTATTTTAATTCTTCTTTCCTATCTGTCCCTTGACCCTCATACAACTTAAACTCACTTGTTTTTCTGTGTCCCCTCTCTACTGTTATATTTATCTTTTGTTCTTTATCCACCTAATTTGTACAGTCTGTGGACAGAATCACTCATTTCGGTACCTCTGTCTAACCCCAACACCTACTGTATATAATTGCTTTCCATTGTTCTGTCCAAGCCTACATTTGGCTATGTCTAATTTTTGCTACTTAGGGTATATTGTTATCGGTGTCTCACTGGCTTCAGTTACAGTTATATTTCCAATTCATTATGTGTCACTGCTCTTCTCATACAATAAATACAGAAATTCAAAAATAAAAAATAGAAAAGTGCTTGGGTATTCCACACTGCCTTTGTAAATATGTCCATTATAATCAGTGGACAGTGTCAGCTCTACCATTACATGACCTAACCGGTGAGTGCAATTGTGCACCCCAGACTGAGAACTATTATGGTCACCTAGATTATCAGTAGATCAGGAATTTCAAAAACACTAAAGGTGGTCAATTCAGTTTGCCATGAGGGAAAGAGTTCCCATTTTAGTGTCATGGAAATGCTGCCAATTACACCGCAACTTGCCTCTCTTTATGACTCGATCTTGCCATGACTATGGGTTGCAGCCAAAAATCTGCGAGTCCAGTGACACTGTAAGTGCAGTATATATCTGCACTTACTCTCTCTATAAGGGGACTCGTGGCTAAATGAACCGACCTCAGTTAGTGACATCTGCTCAGTAAATGAGAGCTGGGGCATCAGGAGGGCAGTCTATCATTGCTACGCCTTTCTCAAATCTGTACCACTTAATAACCGCTCCGCCAGTAGTGGACAGTACTTCACACACTGGGCCTAATTTAGATGTGAGCACAACTGCCATCTCAGATGTAACCTTTCACTGATCGCAACTTCTTAAATATGGTAAGATCGACAAAGCTTGCCCGAGCATAGGGACACCCACTGGTGCAATATTATAACCATCCGGTGATGTACAACAGCATAAACATCTGTAACCTCAACGCAGATTGGACAGCCACACAGCCTCTGAGTTAGGGGTCTATTTACGAAACCTTGGATGGAGATAAAGTGGGCGGAGATAAGTTACCAGTCAATCTGCTCCTAACTGCCATGTCATAGGCTGTGTTTACAAAATGACAAATAGGAGCTGATTGTCTGGTACTTTATCTCCATCAACTTTATCTCCATCCTATGCTTAGTAAATAGACCCCTAAGTCTGACATGTCTCAGACTCTGTGACTCACCTTAAATGCAGAGAGCAATGGTTGGGCTAGCCCACAGGGGTAACCCCCAGTTGGCCTCACGGAATGTGGGCCCACCTCCTCCTCTAGGGTTCATGTTCCAGTGCACTTGAATTATACATTAATAATAGCCCAGTTCTGTCACTCTGTGACTGTGTGGCTAATGCTGGGCGTGGCTAGGAGCTCTCATTGGGTCAGCAGCAGGTCTATCACACCCAGTCCACAGCTGATTGGGCGAGAAATGCCATCCCACACAGGTTACATCCAAATGGGAGGTTCTGCCCTTTGGCTGATGTGTGTTCCCAAATCAGGATTAACAATGGGGCTGATGGAGCTACAGCTGCAGGTCCACACCTCAAAATAGGCCCACTGCATCTGCAGCAAGATACCCTCCAACAATTTACACATAAAAATCGGTACAAATTCGAAAAGGGGGTGTGGCCACGCCACTCTACCTGTGGTCACGCCCCTTTTAGAATTTGTACCGATACATAGAGGGTATTGTCTGGACGCTGAATTAATGTAAATGGTGACAGTGCTGTGCAGTGCAGTGGGTGTGTAGTGTCACTGACACTGCACAGCACTCTCACCTCTTACATTGATTCAGCGAGTCAGTTAGTTCTGCCAGCCAATCACTATTCTTAGCGCCGGTGTCCCAACGCACCGCATTACAAGGAAGTAGAAGCACTAAATAAACTACAGCTCCCAGCAGCCCTTAGTGCCGAAGCACCACCGCACCCACCCCTTCCCCACCTGCGGCACCCCCGCAACCGCTCCTCCCCCACCCGTGGTGGCTCCGGACCCCCACCTGCAGCACACACGCACCCGCCCCTCCACCATCCGCGTTACTACCGCACCAGCCCCTCCCACACCCGTGGCACCACCGCAACCGCCACTCTCCCACCCACGGCAACCTCGGACTCCCTCCCCATCCGCATCTCCCCCGCACCCACCACTCCCCCAACCACAACACCTACTAGGTGATTCATCAGGCCTTGTGTGCGCTATTCACGCCGTTGCAATATTTAACCACTCACACAATTATGATTGGAGGTAATACTCCATATAATACAAATGTTACACGCCACAAGGGTGTGCAAGGGTTAAGGGGGTGTAGCCCCTTATGATGGTGTAAAGAGCGGCCGTAGGGCGCGATAAATCACCTAGTACATTATACATATGCTGCATTATACTGCACACGACTATGGTGCATTTTCTACAATGCGTTGCTGTTATTAGTGTGGTACATTATCATGCACTAGCAGTATTTACTGTATATATAGTATTTACTGTATACATTTATCAAGAGCCCAGACCATGCACTCTCATGTTTAGCCAAACCTCTGTGGTAGTTGGGCACACCTCCACTGGTGCCTGACCACACCCTTACGGCCCCTATCACTGCATTCTCCCCGGGGGCCCTTCGTGCCCCAGTCTGACACTGCAGGGAGCTCTCATGTTGCCAGAGAGATTGCAAGAGCTAATTTATGCACGTTTGTGAAACGGTGTTTGTACAGCCCCGACACGCCGGTGTTCATCTGACCACCCCCAGTTACCTCCCCCAAATGCTTGCTACCTGACACTCATTTTAAGAGTGATTCCTCTGTACGAGCGGCATTGCAAATCAATCGCAGCTTTAAGGCATGCCTTATGGGTAACAAACGCTTGCGTATATATTTTGCCCTTCGTTTCCGCATCTGAATTAGGCCCACTGTCTGTAGTGTCATGGAATGGTCCTAGTTGATGTGCTCATCTTCGCTGTACAGGTAGCTGGCAGGGGCGGATCCAGAAGAAAATGAAAGGGGGGGGCACCATCATAGGGCAACGGTAATAGTTATATTTACATGCACCTAAGGCACGTGTGCTCCCAGATAAAGGGTGTGGTATCACAGGGGGCGTTGCCTCACAGAATACGCCATCAGGTAATGATTGGCTGTAGGTAACCTGTAAGGTGTATGGGTGCCACCTACCATAGGCGGATCCGCCTATGGTAGGTGGCACCCATACACATTACAGGCCACCAGTGGCGGTTCTTGCCACAGGCAAGCGGTACTTTTGCCCGGGGCGCCGCCTTCCGGAGGGCGCCGGCGCCATCCGGAGGGCGCCGGCGCCATCCGGAGGGCGCCGCACCAGGGCAAGATCCGCCATTGTGCCCCCCGCAGTGCCCTGCTGTGCCCCCCCGCTTTGAAGGGAACTAGACGCGTAGCGTCTAGTTTCCCTTCATTGAGAGGACCTTAGTTGTGCAGTGCGCGATGACGTCATCGCGCACCGCACAGCAAAGGTCCTCTCCATGAAGGGAAACTAGACGCTTCGGTCTAGTTTCCCTTCGTCTAGAGGACCTTTGCTGTGCGATGCCCGGAGGGGGTCTGGATCAGGAACGGGGATGGTAAGTATACTTTTTATTTATTTTTATTTTTTCTTTCAGCGCGTTGACCACGCCCTCAATTGAAGCCACGCCCCCCATATTTTGCCCGGGGCGCCACAAATCTTAGAACCGGCCCTGCAGGCCACAGAGCAGTCACATTGCTTGACACACACTGACATCCATTACACCTTTGTACGAAAAAACAAAAAACAAAAGCAAAACATATTTTTGGCATATGTGAAATACTTGTTCTTTGTTAGTTTACTAAATGATATGCCTAAATCAATGTTCTATTTGACTAATTTGATTTGATTTGCAAAAAATATCTGCAAAGATGCATTTTTTACTAAAGCTTTGATTCCGTACAAAGTGCTTATCTAGATTTACATTACAGTGAGATTTGCAGCAATGTACGGCTGTATGTATAGTTTATGCAGCCAATCAAAGCACAAGTGCTCAGTGCACTCCTGATTTGGGGACAATGGCGCCTTTACTCTGCATGAGATTCCCCTGCCAACCTTATCTTGATTTGTTAATTTATCGGTGAGGACCCTCCAGATTCTTTCCACTGATTGAAAGTATTAGTTCATCCTCATTGCATGAGATCTGTCCATCCTGCTTCGCTCTTTTACTTGCAAATGCAGGATTATTATTATATGGATATGCAGCCACAGGAAGATAAGTACATGCAATAGTTTCAAGTTGAAATACTTTCTTTAGTGGTATTTTAGTAATCAGATTTCCATTTTCATTGATTGGCTGTTTGCTTTAATTACGTTAATCAGGCATGTATTCCTTGATAATTTGCTAATTTAGTGGAGGAATCATATTTTTCTGTTTCTTTACCTGTTCTGCATGTCACCGTGCTTTGGCCCTCATTCCGAGTTGTTCGCTCGGTATTTTTCATCGCATCGCAGTGAAAATCCGCTTAGTACGCATGCGCAATGTTCGCACTGCGACTGCGCCAAGTAACTTTACTATGAAGAAAGTATTTTTACTCACGGCTTTTTCTTCGCTCCGGCGATCGTAATGTGATTGACAGGAAATGGGTGTTACTGGGCGGAAACACGGCGTCTCAGGGGCGTGTGGCTGAAAACGCTACCGTTTCCGGAAAAAACGCAGGAGTGGCCGGAGAAACGGTGGGAGTGCCTGGGCGAACGCTGGGTGTGTTTGTGACGTCAACCAGGAACGACAAGCACTGAACTGCTCGCACAGGCAGAGTAAGTCTGGAGCTACTCAGAAACTGCTAAGTAGTTAGTAATCGCAATATTGCGAATACATCGGTCGCAATTTTAAGAAGCTAAGATTCACTCCCAGTAGGCGGCGGCTTAGCGTGTGTAACTCTGCTAAATTCGCCTTGCGACCGATCAACTCGGAATGAGGGCCTTTATACAGTAAATCCCTGCCAGGGCTGGATTAAGGCTTGTGAGGGCCCTAGGGCAACTAATTTATGGGGGCCACTACCAAAAAAATTGTCAATTAGATATGCTGGTAGTGTTATTAAAAAATATAGGCCCTCATTCCGAGTTGTTCGCTCGCAAGCTGCTTTTAGCAGCTTTGCACACGCTAAGCCGCCGCCTACTGGGAGTAAATCTTATCTTATCAAAATTGCGAACAAAAGATTAGCAAAATTGCGAATAGACACTTCTTAGCAGTTTCTGAGTAGCTCCACACTTACTCGGCATCTGCGATCAGTTCAGTCAGTTTCGTTCCTGGTTTGACGTCACAAACACACCCAGCGTTCGCTCAGACACTCCTCCGTTTCTCCAGGCACTCCCGCGTTTTTCCGAGAAACGGTAGCGTTTTTTCGCACACACCCATAAAACGGCCAGTTTCCGCCCAGAAACACCCACTTCCTGTCAATCACATTACAATCACCAGAACAAAGAAAAAACCTTGTAATGCCGTGAGTAAAATACCTAACTGCATAGCAAATTTACTTGGCGCAGTCGCACTGCGGACATTGCGCATGTGCATTAGCGACTAATCGCTCCGTTGCGAGAAAAATATAACGAGCGAACAACTCGGAATGACCCCCCTAATGTATAAATATCAGGGCCATATCTATAGAGGAGGAAGTCCGTGTCCAGGCTTTGTCTGGGTTCCCTCCTCCTTAGCCACCAGTGCTGTAGCTCTGGACACTAGGGTCCCTAGCGCTGCCCCAGAGCCTAGAGCGCATGCGCAGATGTCCGGAAAAATGGTGCTGCGCCATTTTCCCAGTGATTTCTGCAGCACTGCTGCTGTGCCGCGGGACTGCGGAGGGTAAGTATTAAAAATAATGGGAGCAGGGTGTGCAGTGTGGGCCCCCCTGGACCCAGGAACACAAATGTATTAAACACGCTGTAGTGCCCCTAGTTCTCATTATGGCACTAGACACCCCATTTTACATTATTCCACGGTGCTCCAATGCTGGTGATGTAGCTATTGGTAGGGGCCATTTGGCACCCACCACTGCTGTTTTGTTGTTAATCTAGCACTGGTTCCTGCTAATCTGTCATAAATCCCTGCTAATCTGTCATTGGTTCCAGCTAAACTGGCACTGGTTCCTGCTAATCTGGCATTGGTTCCTGCTAAACTGGCACTGGTTCCTGCTAATCTGGCATTGGTTCCTGCTAAACTGGCACTGGTTCCTGCTAATCTGGCATTGGTTCCTGCTAAACTGGCACTGGTTCCTGCTAATCTGGCATTGGTTCCTGCTAAACTGGCACTGGTTCCTGCTAATCTGGCATTGGTTCCTGCTAAACTGGCACTGGTTCCTGCTAATCTGGCATTGGTTCTTGCTAAACTGGCACTGGTTCCTGCTAATCTGGCATTGGTTCCTGCTAAACTGGCCCTGGTTCCTGCTAATCTGGCATTGGTTCTTGCTAAACTGGCACTGGTTCCTGCTAATCTGGCATTGGTTCTTGCTAAACTGGCCCTGGTTCCTGCTAATCTGGCATTGGTTCCTCCACATCTAGGACTGGTTTCTGCTAATCTGGCATTGGTTCCTACTAATCTGACATTGGTTCCTGCTAAACTTGCATTGGTTCCTGCTAAACTTGCATTGGTTCCTGCTAATCTGGCATTGGATCCTGCTAATATGGCATCTGGACAGCCCCACCTGTTTTCACCAAGCACAGAGCTGGTGTAAAGGCACAGAGCTGATGTAATTGGTTGCTGCTAATAAGACATTGGTTCTTGCTAGATTTAAAACAACCTGGTTTTAAATCTAGTTATTGTATCCCACCATATCCATGACGAGGCCAGAAAATTGCCATTTATTACACATGGGTATTAGTATGTTTCAAATTAACTTTTTTTTTGTAATTTGACACATTTTAAAACATGAAGTGCACATAGGCCCCCTCCACTTCTAAACCACCCCTGACTGGAGCAATGTAATATTGCTCGGGTTCTAGGACAGCTGCTCTGAAAAGAAGCTGTCCCGCGATCCATAGAATACACACTTTCGTTGTTACTGTAATAAGTAGTGGTAAAACGTTAGCTGGAAGGGCGGTGTTAGCGCGCATGCACGCACTCTCTCTCTCTGTCCTACTTGCAGATTGCAGTGTACACAAGGATGACCGAAACTGCATCCAGTGTATGATTGGTTTACACTGAGCAATGTGATTTCATGTTACAAGTTATAGACCTTTCTGCAACTGAAATGAATCTTCCTCCATGAACAGAAATTGCTTAAAGCTGATTGATGATTTCTTGCCCATAGACTCACTACTAAGACCAGATTAATTACCCAGAGTCACATGCTACATGTCTGTTATTGACTATATGTTTATGACCCAGACACAGCACTTTTGCTGATTAAAGTACACCACTAAATGATGTCATGATATTGGAAATTATATTACAGGCTTTAAATTGGAATTGTATGACTGTGTCGATTCACGATATCAAAGCGGTAAATCTTGTCAAAAAGTAATATCAGTAGATGTAAATGTTAATATGCCAGGTCAATGTAAGCATATTTACCTGCAGCAGGTACGAATCTACAAGTGTATAATGTTTGGGGATTTTAATCCCACCTACTACCAATCAGCTTTCTACATCGCTGCTGAATGAAAGCATAGGAGAGTACTTAAAAGTAGGGCTATGCCAGTGGCGTGCGGTGAGGTCAGTGGCTGGTGAGGCACTACAGCCATATCCGTGTCCGCCAGATCCTGCTGATGACCCCTACCGCCGCCGAGCCAATGCCCGCTACTGCCTCTGAGCCGATGCCTGCTGCCACCGCCAATGGCTTACAAACTTGCCCACCATCAACTGACCCAGCCCTCCGCCACTAATTTGCATCTCAGTCCGATGCCGCCAATGCCTGCTGCCTGCCTGCTCATCATACTTGTGATATATTGTACATTTTTATAGAAAAAAAAATAGTGTTTGGGACTGGGAAGGGAGTGGGAGGAGGACATGAGTGCAATTTTGTTGTCCAGGGCTTCCATTAACTTAATGGAGAAGGGTCTGAATGGGTTAAAAAAAAATAAAAAAAAAATGCGTGAGGTCCCCCTCCTAAGTATAACCAGCCCTTTGGGCTCTTTGAGCCAGTCCTGGTTGTTTAAATACTGGGAAACAATTGGACAGGGGTTCCCCGTATTTAGACAACCAGCACCGGGCTCTTAGTCCGGTCCTGGTTCCAAAAATACGGGGGACAAAAGATGTAGGGGTCCCCCGTATTTTTAAAACCAGCACCGGGCTCCACTAGCCAGGGACATAATGCCACAGCCGGGGAACACATTTATGTAGGTCCCTGCGGCCGTGGCATTACCCCCCCCAACTAGTCACCCCTGGCCGGGGTTCCCTGGAGGTGTGGGGACCCCTTAAAGCAAGGGGTCCCCCCCTCCAGGCACCCAAGAGCCAGGGGTGAAGCCCGAGGCTGTCCCCAGCACCCCTGGGCGGTGGGTGCCGGGCTGATAGCCATAAGTGTGTAAAAAAAATAATATTGTTTTTTGTTGTGGAACTAGAAGGCCCAGCAAGCCTCCCCTGCTTGCTGGTACTTGGAGAATCTCAAGTACCAGCATGTGGGGAAATAACGGGCCCGCTGGTACCTGTAGTTCTACAACAACAAAAATACCCAAATAAAAACACAACACACACACCGTGAAAGTAAAAATTTATTAAAACACACACACTCACACATACTTACCTACATCCCGCGCCGGTCACGTCCACTTGTCCAGTAGAATCCAATAGGGGTACCTGTAAAAATAAGAGAGATTACTTACCTACATCCCACGCCTATCACGTCCACTTGCCAGTAGAATCCAATAGGACCGGTACCTGTAAAAATGAACATTAAACTTACAAACAAAGTAATCCACAGGAGGGGGGGGGGGGGGGGGGGAGAGAGAGAGACATGAATGAATATTATGCACTCGCTGACGCGGGAAGACGTTAGCACAGACGGGAGAGTGCTGCTGCTGGCTGGGAGGATGGAGCAGGCGGCCCCAGTAGTTGTGACCCCTCTAGCTGTGCCCCCAGTAGCAGTGCCTGAGTAGTTGTGCCCGTTGTCGCTGTGCCCCCTGTCACTGTGCCCTGAGTAGTTGTGACCCCTGTAGCTGTGCCCCTTGTTGCTGTGCCCCCAGTAGTTGTGACCCCTGTAATTGTGCCCCCAGTCGCTGTGCCCCTAGTCGCTGTGCCCCTTGTAGCTTTGCCCCCAGTAGCTGTGCCCCTTGTGGTTGTGCCCCCAGTAGTTGTGACCTCAGTCGCTGTGCCCCCAGTCGCTGTGCCCCGAGTAGCAGTGCCCCCAGTCGCTGTGTCCCCAGTAGCTGTATCCCTTGTAGCAGTGCCCCCTGTAGTTGTGCCCCCAGTCACTGTGCCCCTTGTAGTTGTGCCCCCAGTCACTGTGCCCCCAGTCGCTGTGCCCCCTGTAGTTGTGACCCCTTTAGTTGTGCCCCCAGTCACTGTGCCCCTTGTAGCTTTGCCCCCAATAGCTATGCCCCTTGTAGCCCCTTGTAGCAGTACCCCATGTGGCGGTGCCCCCTGTGGCTGTGCCCCAAAGCCCAAACGCAGACACATAAAATAAAAAAAAACACACACACACAATACTTACCGCTCCTGCAGCGCTGCCTCCGTCTCCGTCCGCCGGCTCCTCTCTACTGTACTATGGGGGTGATTCTGAGTTGTTCGCTCTTTAGATTTCTTCGCTAAGGAGCGATTGGTCGCAAACTGTTCGCAGTGCGCCTGCGCCATGTAAATCAGCACAAAAGTTTGGTATTTTACTCACGACGTAACGAAGATTTTTCATCCTTCTGGTGATCGTAGTGTGATTGACAGGAAGTGGGTGTTTCTGGGCGGAAACTGGCCGTTTTATGGGTGTGTGCGAAAAAACGCTGGCGTTTCTGGGAAAAACGCGGGAGTGTCTGAAGAAACGGGGGAGTGTCTGGACGAACGCTGGGTGTGTTTGTGACGTCAAACCAGGAACGAAACTGACTGAACTGATCGCAGTGTAGGAGTAAGTCTCGAGCTACTCAGAAACTGCTAAGAAATTTCTATTCGCAATTCTGCTAATCTTTCGTTCGCAATTCTGCTAAGCTAAGATACACTCCCAGAGGGCGGCGGCTTAGCGTGTGCAATGCTGCTAAAAGCAGCTAGCGAGCGAACAACTTGGAATGAGGGCCTATGGGAGAGACTTCATGACTCATGACGTCTCTCCCATAGTAGCGCCGCTCAGACACTAGGGGTCAATTATGACCTCTGGTGTCAGTCAGCGGCGCCGGCTGCAGCGGGCGCCCACACAGCCCATGGCGCCTGCTGCAGCCGGGAAGGGAGCTCGCTAGTGATTGGACAGCAGATCCAGCACTGGATCCGCTGGGCCAATCACATCTGGGGGAATGACAGGGGCGTGCATTCATCGGGGCTGAATGCACGCCCCTGTCATTGCGGCACCAGTAAGGTTGCCGCTTCCCCATGCATTTTCAATGGGCTTTCACAGCCCATTGCTGCGCCCCACCCCCTGCCCGCCCCCCGCTGCCCGGACTATAATGGTAGCAGCGGGAGGCACCTCTCCCGCTGCCTCACATGCAGCCACAGTAACAGGGGGGAATGGTTAAAATAATAAAAGAAGAAATTTATAACAGACTCTGTGTTATAAATATCTTCTTTTTATTATTTTAATCATTATGACAGGGGAGGCACTGCCTCCCCTGACTGCACGTCCCTGGGCTATGCAGAGTCTGTGTTCGCATATTTACGCCTGTTTTCACCAAGTACAGAGATGGTGTAGAGGCACAGGGCTGGTGTAAAGCTATTCCAATCACTTGGCAGATCAGCTAGATGCTCCGATCCCCATCAACGCTGAGCTACTACTAGTTCAGTGTGTACCTTCTTCAATGAATCAGGAGGTCTGGTAGATTAAATATTAAACTGCTTCTAATATGTGACCTCACAATCTGACCATTTTCAGGAGTGTTTGTATTATTATTATTATTATTATCATTATCCTTTATTTATATGGCGCCACAAGGGTTCCGCAGCGCCCAATTACAGAGTACATATGCACATAATCAAAACAGGAAAACAGTGACTTACAGTTGAAGACAATATAGGACAAGTACAGGGTAACTAAGCATATCTACACCAGTAAACAACATAGAGATAAGTTCCAGGTGGCCAAAAAACTGCGGGATCTGGGCAGTTGAGGATTATTAAAGTAAGAAAAGTATAAGCACATGAGGGAAGAGGGCCCTACTCGTGAGAGCTTACATTCTAAGGGGAGGGGTAGTCAGACAGGGGTGTATGCCACCCATCTGCAAACTGTATTAGTGCCCTACTTCCCATACTTTATACAGGTACACTGATCTCACAAAGAAGCAGTGTGGTCACATAATAATCCCCCCAATTCCCCCAATTCAAATTACACCACACAGTGGCACAATCTTATTCACATTGCACCGCATGTAGTGCCCCTGATTCATATTACACCACATAGATATGCCCCTTATTCAGGTTACATCACTTAGTAGTGCCCTTTATTCACATTGCACTACACAATGGTACCCTCTATACATGTTATGCCACACAGTAGTGCCCCTTATACACAATTTCCATGGTATTAGTGCCCTTTACACATAATGCCCACAGTTGTAGTGCCCCATACACATAATGACCACAGTAGTGCTGCTTATACACATATTGCCAACAGTAGTGCCCCTTATACACATATCTGCCTCTGTCACTCCAGCAGCTCACTGCCTGTGTCCCTCCAGAAGCTTCCTCATCTCTCTTTTCCCTCCAGCCCCCTCTCATCTGGTCTTCAAGATGCACAGAGCCTGCTCCTCTTCATGGCTCCTCTTCACTTCAGCAGCGGTGACAGCATTACTAACATACACTGTGCTGGAAAATGAGGCCACTTGGACCTGATGAGGGGAAGAATGCTGTCCAACAGACACGTGTGAGTACCGGGAGGGGTGGGCTGTAGATGGTGTCAAAGTCAAAAACATTACATAGAGAGAACATACAAACCACACACATTTAAGTCGCTATACTTACAAATATGCGCAGCGAGCACAGCAATATATGGAAACACACGCATTTGCTCGGACATGGTACAGAGATGGATTCGGCGCTTGTTTCATACAGTACATGGTTATAATAATATCAAGCACCAGACATCATGTTTGGTATTAAAGCAAGCAGAATGATGTGTGGGTTAGTTTGATGCTGGTTGTGAAGTTGTAGGACATTGCAGCGGATAGTTATGATTGAATGTATAAAAGCTAAAATCACTTTGGTAGAACAATAAATGATACAGTGAATAGGGAACTCAAGCCAACCCTTTTGGCAGTTTTAAGGGCTGAACCTGATTAGCATATACAAAGGAGAGAGAGAGACCCCTCCCCTAGGAACAGACACAGGAGAATAGTTCCTGTCTGGGGGGGGTTGGGGTCAGTGTTGTTGGTTGCCTCAGAGAGCAGATGTGATGTGGCTGCACTCAGAACAGAGGTCTCAGAAGCATGGCTGGATCATCGCCAGGCATCAAAGGCTAAGTACCATAATCTCAATATCTCATGGCTGATTGGCATAGAGTAGTTTTAAATGTGTGTTTTGTGGTGGGGTAGTTGTGGAATGATGGGTAAGCATAGAGTGGTTGGTTTGGAGAAACAAATGGCTTGGGGATGGTGAGGCTTGCGCAGCTGTGTGATTGTAACTTGTTTGTGCTGAATACTCTGTGAAGTCTGTGATGAAGTGGAACATTAGACAACCTGTAGCATAGCATTTGTGGTATTTGTTTGCCTATGGAGATTTAATAAGATGGTTCTAGGAAGTTGGATTGAAATTGTGAAAGGTGATTTAGATTGTTTGGAATTGTAAAATCAGAACATATGCATTGTTTTGAGGCTTGGACATTTTGGAATAAAATGGAGTCTTGTGTTTTCTGCTATGTGATTGTGGTGTAGTAGAGAGTGCCATGTGTTTGGACCTGCAAATCTAAAATGGCTGCTGCCGGGTATTTTCCCCTCCCCCTTTCAGCCATGTGGTGTAGTCTTTGGAATCAAGTGGAGTTTTCCCAAAATGGAGTCTAGCTTCTGCCCCATGCGGCATTGTAGGGACAATTGTGTTGCTGGGTGTTGTGTGTATATAGGGACAGGCAGCATGGGTAAGCTCAAGTACTTTCTAAACAAAGATTCTCAGCATTGACTGACTGCGCAGCGATTGTTCCTCACATGTGTAAGTGTTTCTCCGCAATCATATTAATCTTCTTGTTACTCTGAGCCAATCTCTCTCAATCTCTCTTTCTCTCTCTCTCTTCTCCTCTTCCCCTCTTATTTTCCCTTAAACGTAATTGTATTGTATTGTATTTCCCGTGTAGTTATCTGGTTAGGTAGTCTATGTTATATTGTAGTGTATGACTTGTATTGTGTTAAATTCTTTTGCAAGTATATCATTCATAATATATATTTAGGCGTTGGACCCTGAGCACGGTATCTGTGTATTTCTTATAGTATTAAGTAATCTCAGAGCGTCAGTGACGCTCGAACAGCTTTAAAGGTAATAAGGTTATACTGTGTTGCATCTACACTCTCCCACTACACAGAGGTTTACAGTATAAGTACATTCCTTAAGGTATAGTTAAGGGAGTACCCTTGCGGTACTTTTTACGCCAATTGCGTACTGTGTTCTTTAACCTTTAACGTGTTTTTAATAGGACAAATATTATAGACATTGTCAATTGGGGGACTCGTCCTCCGGGATTCACATATCTGCACTAGGTAACTTCAGCAGACATTATCAGGTCAGCAAAGGGCGGAGAAGGTAGAAAGTAGCATCCCTCGTTAAACCGTTTGGAGGTCGGGGATACTGCAGTGCTGACCAGTTAAGCGTCTGCTTCGCTTAGTAAAGGGTGCTGAAGGAATCCGGGAACCGGAGGTAAGAACAACACACGCAGATTGGATGGTTTATCTGTTTAAGTAGGTTTAAAAGTACATTTAAAAGTTGCTGCATAGCCTTGATATAGTTAAAAAAAAAAAAAAACTCAGGCCTAGAATAACTTTAGGAGTTTGAATGATGACTTTCTTTGTGACTAGAGGCCGCATGGTCTGTCCCCCATTTTGTGTGACCCTCATGGAGGTGGAAGGGGGAGGAGCAGCGGCCATTTTGGGAAGGTCAAAAAAAAATTTCCCCTAAAATGGCTGATTTTCAAGAAATAATCAGCCATCCACTGTCAAAAAGAAATCATCATTTAATGAGTTTTTTAATGCATTTATTTAATCTATATCATAGTCAATCATAAGTAATAGTGATTGGTACTTATATGTAAAATCTATATGCGTGTGCTTACATCAATGTATGTTATTAGATTAAATTTAGAATTGCATTTTCATCTGTGTACTTTCACATATCTCACCTTCCTGTTTGCCATTTGAATTGATAAACGTGCTAAGAGAGATTTGTCGCTATTTAAATAGTTAAAGTGTAAAAGTAATACATTAAGGGGTAAATTGTAAGACACACGCACAGCTTTACCTGAGATACAAGGAAAGACCTGTGTGGTGCTTGGTAGATGATTACAGTTAAAGATCATCTACATTGATAAACGTGCTAATTGTATTTTTGTGGCCAGCGTACACGTGTCTCTAACAAAAACTGAGATTTGTGCACGCAAACCAAAGGCCGACGCACGCAGCGTAAATTACGCAACGGAGCGTCCGGGTACGCCCACGTAACTCAAAACACAAGTTTTTCTCCTCTCCTCTCAACGCGATAAGTAGCGCCACGCGGTAAATAACGCCAGGCGATAAATCGCACAAATCTAGTTTAACATTCCAAATTTAAATTAACAGATCCTTCTCCTAATTGGTAACACATCTGGTCTAAAGAAAAATTTCTGCGCAGAAATAGAAATAGAAACAAAAGTGTATATGCGGTGAGTGAGTGTTTGTTTTTACAATTTTAAAGGTTGAACCACAAGAAAAGTCGAGTACTCGTGAGGTACATGCGTGTAAGTGACGTGCACGGTGGCTAGGGAGGCATCCCTGGTTAAATATACAATTTGAGCATTAGAGTGTAGCAGACCAGGAGGTCATACTGTAACAGACCAGGAGGTCATAACAGACCAGCAGGTTCAGGTACAGCAGACAAGGAAGTCCGCTATACAGTCCACAGGCACAACACCAAGAAAGGGTTGGTGCAACACCCATATAGGCCATATAAGCTCTGGCTGAAGGAATTCGCAGCCGAAATTTTCGATTCCATTGGTCGCTCAGTACATAAGATTAGTTGCTTGTGTACTAAACGATTGTACCGCACGTAATTGTGTACATTAGTTAGTAATCTGACCTAGTACCATTAGAGTAAAGGGGTCACAAACGCTATTTGTACATTCTAACGTGATTTGTGTAATTTTTATTTTATTTTAAGGGAAGTTCGCTGCTCACTCAGGAACTATCCAGCAACCAATAGTTACTGGAAAGAGTAAGTGTTCTTCGGATCACCCTCACAGGTTCCAGTAAATAGAGGTTCAGGTCGCAGGGGCCCTAGGTCGAGTACGCCAGCACCATATCGGTGTGATCAGGTCGTATTGGTCGGCGTGGGCGAGTGAGTGGGGTACTCGGTAAACCGCCACCGTCAGCCTATTTTGAACATTTTGGTTTGCGTAAGGGTTGGCTGAATAAAGCAACACTTTCGAACTATGGGGGCCACTTGTTCAGGTAGGGGGCGATCAACCTCGGTTCGGGTTGATTCAGTGAACCGACCAATTGGGTCGGCAAGGTATGTAATGTGTGAGAAATACGGAAGTCACACAGAAAGTTTATGTGATGAATGGGAGAGAATGACTAGACATGACGGGGAGAAATTCCCAAGAGTAGGTAGCTTCAGCCTAGAAGTGTTAACGAATTTAAGGAGAAGGATAGGTCTCATTAAATCAGCAAAGAGACGAATCAAGCATTGTGATCATTTGCAGTTATGGCAACAGGAAGGTGAATTGCAAAGAGATTTAATTGACTTATCTGACTCTTATCTTGAGAGGAGAGACATGGCAATGGAGAGGATTATGGTTGCGGAGAAAAGCACAGGGGTGAATAAAAAAAAAACGCTCTTAGCAACTGTAGTATAGATGATAAGAATAAGTGTAATAAATGTAACAATGATAATTGTAATACTGTTAAATGTACAACTATTAACCTATGCAAGTTGCACCCCATGTCAAACTTCCCTCAGGAATACAAACAAGAAAGTGAGCCCAGAACAATGTCGGCACCTCTTCCAGAAGCCATCCTACAAGACATCCAGGTGGACACGACCAAATCGGTAAAGGCAATAATCAAACCCCCTAACGGAGGGTCAGGTGAGGTCGTGTCCACAGGTACGTACAATGTATTATATCACGCACAAACAAATGTACCCCATATTGTAAGACCAAAACAAGATGATGTAGTTGAGTTTGATCCGGTCAGGGTGATCACAGTCCCCAATGGGAAGACTGACGATCAGGGAATCATTCCCGTCAAGGACAGGGCAATGCGCTGTCTCTGGTCCCGGACAGAATTAAGATCAATCATGTCTGATTGCCCAGATCCTAGGAAAGATCTAAGTGTATGATCAAAGATTCACAGAAGGCATATGAACCCCCTAGACAACGACATAATCATGGTATCCAAGGAATCAGGTAGGTACAGGGAAAGCGGTTAATGGCACTGAACATCCAAGCACTAGAGGAGGCATCAAGTCGACCGGAACCCCAGGCCCCTAGCACATGGAGAAAGCCAAGGATTTGTTATCATTGTAGAAGAGAAGGGCATTATGCCAGCAACTGTAATAACCCACATAAAGTCAGACCCCCTAGACCAAGAAATGAGCAAAATTATAATACACACAATTATAATCAGGGATCATATAGGAAGAATTTTGGGCCACACCCATGATATGTGGTCAGGAAAGGTGATCATTAGGACGGATGGTAAGCCTGAGGTAACGGTTAACAAATAGGGAGGTCATTCACTGAAGACACAGGAATGACCAGGTGAAACGTTGTAAATGTATTTGTGAAAATGTTTTTTTTCTTTCTCTCTCTCTCTCCCCATCTCTGACGATTATTGGTAAGAACTCAAACATTGCATATCCGCTTGGTCTTTGCAGAAGTCTACCAAACCCCAGCATGACCTATCCGCATCAATGTATCCTGGCCAGATACAGAAAGTGGAGTATGGTGCTGGGGGGAGGGACGGCGCAAAGAAACCATTGGACATGTAGATATGACAGCCTGACGATCTGACAATGTTTTAAAAATGTTTGAAAAATGTTTGAAAAATGTTTTTTTTTCTCTTTTCCTATTGTATTGTTGGTTATTGGAGATTTATGGAATATATATGCATATGAAGTGTTCTCTCTCTCTCTTTTGTTTTTTTTTTTTTTTCTCTCTTCTCACTCATGTTTTCATGTTTTAAAGATGGTATGTCACACATCAGTTAGACAAATGGTAATGCAAGATTTTTGCTCCTTACAGAGAGATCGCTGATTTGAAAGAATATTGCATCACCGGAATGTTCGTTTAGAAGACTGAGAGACAGCACCTTTTGAGATGACGACAGAACAAGAAGAACAACAAGACTAGAGAACTAATCATCGTAACAAGTTTCTCTCCCCCTCAAACTGATTTTCTGTACCCCATTACAAATTTCTTTTTTTCTCCTCCTGTAAGACGGACTTGCCCCAAGAGACTGTGATATGGATTTTCCTGTTGACCATGATGTTGACCAGAGCAGTCTGTTTCGGTGAGAGTATCAGTGAGGTCGTGAAAGGATCCAGAAAGGTCCTGATGATAAAGATGGAGGTGTAAATTTCCAATAGCAACCCAATCACCAAGCAAAGGCGAGTACCGGAAACGATCTAGCAGCCATGTTATTTGTAAACATTTTTCTTTTAAGGATTATTAGCTGAAGAAAACTGTATCTGTAGGCTCTGTAACAACGTAGTTGAGGATGGGTGCATTAAGAAATGCCAATCCAGTTTTAATATCCATACGGACCGGCATCCATTGAGTGACTATCACTCCTTAGTGGGTAATGTGTTAAATAAAACAGATTGTTGTGTATGCTCTCAAGCACCTCAAGGTCATAGCAAATCAGGGCTAGTACCATTTCCTTTAACGGTAGGGGAGGTACTTGAGCTAAAGGGTGGGAGGCCGGTGGACAGGAGGTTTAATATCTCCAGCCCTCCTAGTTTGAAGCTCCACCAATACCATGTGGATAGGTCCCTATTATGTTTTAACATCTCCAATCCCCGAAAGCCGGGAAATTGGGAAGTGTCATGGAGTAACCAAACCATGACCTTTTCATATAGAGCAGATAGAATGCCGACAGATACAGAGCTTGTACGCCACATAGCCAGTAGAGGAAAATCTTTCCGGTATAGGTATACCTTAGGAAATAGGATTACGAGAGTTGGAGAGGTATCACCAGGATACTGTGCACATATCGTACAACCTGATACGTGTACTAAGCAGATGGAAGAATTAGGGTTAGGAGATTTCACATGGAAGGTGTGTAATATGGTTATGTCCTACTCCGTCCCATATGTTCTCCCCGATGATGCATATTTCATATGCGGGAGAAAGGCGTATGAGCGGCTTGCCCCAAACTCTGAAGGATTGTGTTATATTGGAAAAGTACTACCTGAGGTAATGAGTCTAAGGAGTGGGGAAATTGTAATTCCAATGGATTTGATTTATGACCCAACGGTAGAAACAATGATGTGATGAAAATGCGATTATACGGTCCGTTTCTTTCACCTGTTTTTCCGGTTTCTCCTAGGTAAAAAGACCCACTTTTGACGAGGAGTTTGATGATCCTGTATACAGACAACGGATGGATTAAAGAAGAAGTTTTGACAACCTGATACACAGATTTTTGATGAACTATGCCATGGATCCCCAGTTTCCCTAGAAATTTTAAAATTACGCTGGCCCAACACTTTTGTAAATCTATGGACATTGACAGCTTTTGCTCGCACCTTATGGGCAAAAGCACAAAGAAGACTGCATTCAACAGACACCAAACAAGACCTCAATCGACGAATGTTCATTTACCTGACATAGAATACCACCGCATTTACCGTAATTATGTCTTTTCTTCATTTCTACAACCCTCAGGTAATGACACACATAGTCGATAGGGAATACAGGCACAGATATCAGCAATCACATATCACCCCCATTCATGTATCATCAACTAAAATGTGCTCCCCCATTTTGTTACAACCAAAGCCGAAAAGAGCTCGGTAAAGTTTGACAGCCCATCCACAGACCCGTACCACGGGATAAGAAGGAATTCAAATGTATACTTCGCAATACCTCGAAGCTTGATTTAAAACACGTACGGCACGATGATACATGACCCCCCAAACATGGATTCATACATACATACTTCTGCTAACTCACTAGGTCATACCTTTTTCCCACCTTCTTCTCTCCTCCCTTACCCAATCATAGAAATGTATTTACATATGACATATATTTTTCTCTTTTTGAAATGTTTTAGGAAGTGGCAGTTATTGGTGACTGCCAAAGGGTGGACTGTCAAAGTCAAAAACATTACATAGAGAGAACATACAAACCACACACATTTAAGTCACTATACTTACAAATATGCGCAGCGAGCACAGCAATATATGGAAACACACGCATTTGCTCGGACATGGTACGGAGATGGATTCGGCGCTTGTTTCATACAGTACATGGTTATAATAATATCAAGCACCAGACATCATGTTTGGTATTAAAGCAAGCAGAATGATGTGTGGGTTAGTTTGATGCTGGTTGTGAAGTTGTAGGACATTGCAGCGGATAGTTATGATTGAATGTATAAAAGCTAAAATCACTTTGGTAGAACAATAAATGATACAGTGAATAGGGAACTCAAGCCAACCCTTTTGGCAGTTTTAAGGGCTGAACCTGATTAGCATATACAAAGGAGAGAGAGAGACCCCTCCCCTAGGAACAGACACAGGAGAATAGTTCCTGTCTGGGGGGGGTTGGGGTCAGTGTTGTTGGTTGCCTCAGAGAGCAGATGTGATGTGGCTGCACTCAGAACAGAGGTCTCAGAAGCATGGCTGGATCATCGCCAGGCATCAAAGGCTAAGTACCATAATCTCAATATCTCATGGCTGATTGGCATAGAGTAGTTTTAAATGTGTGTTTTGTGGTGGGGTAGTTGTGGAATGATGGGTAAGCATAGAGTGGTTGGTTTGGAGAAACAAATGGCTTGGGGATGGTGAGGCTTGCGCAGCTGTGTGATTGTAACTTGTTTGTGCTGAATACTCTGTGAAGTCTGTGATGAAGTGGAACATTAGACAACCTGTAGCATAGCATTTGTGGTATTTGTTTGCCTATGGAGATTTAATAAGATGGTTCTAGGAAGTTGGATTGAAATTGTGAAAGGTGATTTAGATTGTTTGGAATTGTAAAATCAGAACATATGCATTGTTTTGAGGCTTGGACATTTTGGAATAAAATGGAGTCTTGTGTTTTCTGCTATGTGATTGTGGTGTAGTAGAGAGTGCCATGTGTTTGGACCTGCAAATCTAAAATGGCTGCTGCCGGGTATTTTCCCCTCCCCCTTTCAGCCATGTGGTGTAGTCTTTGGAATCAAGTGGAGTTTTCCCAAAATGGAGTCTAGCTTCTGCCCCATGCGGCATTGTAGGGACAATTGTGTTGCTGGGTGTTGTGTGTATATAGGGACAGGCAGCATGGGTAAGCTCAAGTACTTTCTAAACAAAGATTCTCAGCATTGACTGACTGCGCAGCGATTGTTCCTCACATGTGTAAGTGTTTCTCCGCAATCATATTAATCTTCTTGTTACTCTGAGCCAATCTCTCTCAATCTCTCTTTCTCTCTCTCTCTTCTCCTCTTCCCCTCTTATTTTCCCTTAAACGTAATTGTATTGTATTGTATTTCCCGTGTAGTTATCTGGTTAGGTAGTCTATGTTATATTGTAGTGTATGACTTGTATTGTGTTAAATTCTTTTGCAAGTATATCATTCATAATATATATTTAGGCGTTGGACCCTGAGCACGGTATCTGTGTATTTCTTATAGTATTAAGTAATCTCAGAGCGTCAGTGACGCTCGAACAGCTTTAAAGGTAATAAGGTTATACTGTGTTGCATCTACACTCTCCCACTACACAGAGGTTTACAGTATAGGTACATTCCTTAAGGTATAGTTAAGGGAGTACCCTTGCGGTACTTTTTACGCCAATTGCGTACTGTGTTCTTTAACCTTTAACGTGTTTTTAATAGGACAAATATTATAGACATTGTCAATGGAGGGGTACCATGGAGCCACCAGGACCTGAGGAAGAAGGAGGTGGCTGCAACTCATCAGTAACACTAGTGCAGCCTGCATCATCTATTGATGTAGGTGATGGGGCATGTTTTTCTGTTGGAATTACTGTGCAGGGCAATGGAGGTGGAGTAACTAGTTCCCCCTACCATTACAGGTATTGGAACTCAGTTTCACCTCTCCCCCCCTCCACGCTTTAACCCCTGATGGCATCTATGAAACCAAGCGTATGTATAGAGGTGGTCCGCAAGCAGAGATACATACAATTCAGCATATTAGCGAAAATGCAATTTACCTCAATGTTCCCAATATGGTAGCAGTTACAGCCAACTTGCTTTGCATCATACTTGGAACGCATATTAAAAATATCAAGGAACAAGCATCCCAAGGGATATGAAACACATTGGACAGAGCACTAGCAGACAAAGAGACACTAGCTGGAGAAGAAGACCGGCGTCTGACGTCACCGGAAGCCACCGCACGTACTTCCGGCCAGGTCCGTACTGTTACCCACCAGGATTGTCAGGAGATCACGGCTGGATCCACCATCGCAAGATAGGGTAAGTTAGGGACAGTTTTCATTACAGCTCAATGATAACCAATAAGGGAAAGGGGAATGGGGGGAATATCTTCTGCACAAGTCGAAAATCAATTATTCTTTTGAGTCTAATGAATACCCCAGTAATACATATATTGTGGTTACAATTCTCAATCATATGTTGGCGGTGCTACCATAGACAATAAAATTGAGGACCAAAAAGAGGATAGAAAAGATTGTCTCTTTGTTGGCGCACGGAAAGAAGAAAAGATTATAATTAATCTAAAATATAACTTTTGATGTCAAACGATTAAAATGATGTGAAATATATACGGAAGAATATTATTAAATAAAAGATACTGTATCCATTAAAAGTATTCACTGTGTGTAATTTGTTATATTACCATATGCTGTGTTATTGGTGTTTATAGAACCAGGACCAGGTCGAACTTGTAGTAACTTGTCGGACCCTGAATGTATAATCATATTTATTTAAGTTTATCCTCATACTGATTAGTGAGATTATTATATGGTGGTCCTGGTTCTATAAACACCAATAACACAGCATATGGTAATATAACAAATTACACACAGTGAATACTTTTAATGGATACAGTATCTTTTATTTAATAATATACTTCCGTATATACAGGGTGAGTATCCCATATCCAAATATTCCGAAATACGTAATATTCCGAAATACGGACTTTTTTGAGTGAGAGTGAGATAGTGAAACCTTTGTTTTTTGATGGCTCAATGTACACAAACTTTGTTTAATACACAAAGTTATTAAAAATATTGTATTAAATGACCTGCAGGCTGTGTGTATAAGGTGTATATGAAACATAAATGAATTGTGTGAATGTACACACACTTTGTTTAATGCACAAAGTTATAAAAAAAGATTGGCTAAAATTACCTTCAGGCGAGGTGTGTATAAGGTGTATATGTAACATAAATGCATTCTGTGCTTAGATTTAGGTCCCATCACCATGATATGTCATTATGGCATGCAATTATTCCAAAATACGGAAAAATCCCATATCCAAAATACCTCTGGTCCCAAGCATTTTGGATAAGGGAGACTCAACCTGTATTTCACATCATTTTAATCGTTTGACATTAAAAGTTATATTTTAGATTAATTATAATCTTTTCTTCTTTCCGTGCGCCAACAAAGAGACAATCTTTTCTATCCTCTTTTTTTGTCATATTTACAGCTCAGTAGGGCACAAGCCAGCCTCCATTTGATAAATATTGGACCTCCCATTGCCTTCCTGCTCATAACACTCAGTCCTAAAAGGCAAAAGGTTATACACACTGTGGTCTTATTATTGATAACTCATGCACTTGAAATGTTTATGCTTTCTTGCTATATATATATATATATATATATATATATATATGTATATATATATATAGTATTTACTTTACACCACACATATTAGTGCTCGTTTTCAGCCTCACACTGTATCTTTTAATCAATATCAAGAAATGGTTGTGCCCATTTTAGCAGGTAATATAAGAAATGCTAATAAAGATTAAATGATGTGATACATCACCTCATATGGCATCTGTTGAAAGCATAGTGCAGACTCCATATTTCGTGTTCTCCAAGGAGGCTTCATACTTTATCCCAAGATGGCCACTGAGAACTCTACAGAACATGTGCAGGGGCCATTCATCATTACTAAGAAGAGTGATATGGTGGCAGACAGAAGTCTCCTGCTTAGTTTGAATGAGAAACCTGATTATTACCCGCTACAATGCTGTTCCAGAATCCCTGCTCTGCTACCTGCACCTTACAGCTGCTGAGCTGTAGGTAACTCCTCTCCACTCAAGCTCCACTCCATCACCAGTGTACTTGTAACAGTGAGTACAGATGTACCTGCTATCCAGGGCAGGTTTTACGCATACGCTGGGTACGCAGCTGAGTAGGGTGCAGCATCGAAGAGGGTGTCCTGACTCAGCTGCGCCAGCGACATGCATTAAACCTGGCCCTATTATACCCACTCTGTGCAGCGCCTGCCTGGAGACTCACTGAGCAGGCAGCGGTGTTGGCACAGCGGCGCCGCATCCGGTAGCGAACTCTACTACAGATCTGGGAGGAAACAGAAAAAAACTACCACTCCCAGATCCCTTGTAGCAAGGGTTGCTGGGAGAGGTAGTTTCTTTTCCGTTTCTTCACAGTACTGTAAACGCAAAATAAACTACCGCTCCCAGAAGCCCTTGCTGCTGCTGAGAGCACTAGTTCATTTTGAGATACTTTACTCTACTGTAGTGTGGTGCAGTGAACTGCCAGGCACAGTGCATTGGCGCCAACACCGCTTCCTGCTCAGCGACTCTCTGGGCAGGGGATGCACAGGGGGCATTAAGGTAATACTTTAGAAACACAGTAATGTGTATTGGGCAATACAATGGCGGGCATAATGTTGTGGGGCATTACTTCCTTGGGCATAATGTTATGGGGCACTACTATGGTGGGCATAGTGTTATGGGATACTACTATGGTGGGCATCATGTTATGGGACACTACACCTGGGCATAATGTTATGTGGTACTACTTTGGTGGGCATAATGTTATGGGGCACTACTATGGTGGGCATAATGTTATGGGGCACTACTATGGTGGGCATTATGTTAGGGAGCACTACTGTGGTGGGCATAATGTTAGAGGACACTACTACGGTGGGCATAATGTTTATGGGGCACTACTATGGTGGGCATAATGTGTAAGGGACGATACTATGGTACTATGGTGTGCATAATGTTTATGGGGCACTACTATGGTGGGCATAATGTTAGGGGACACTACTACAGTGGGCATAATGTTTATGGGGCACTACTATGGTGGGCATAATGTGTAAGGGACACTACACCTGGGCTTTTCCCGTGAGACCACACCCCTTTCATTTTTTCCAGTGCATGAAGAAGGGGAGTGCTGAAATATATATATATTGCTTACCTAAAAATGTTGCCTTGGGCCGGCCCTGCTGCTATCAGTAAGCCAACACCACTGGTTAAGTAACGCCATAGTCTGAGTCCTCTACTGGCATATGCCTATATAACTCTGAAATACCAACACCTGCCCACACATCATTTCCGAAAAAATCTTCCAACTAGATGGAATTCTGCATTGGCTGTGCTGGTGAGACTGCAAAAGCAATTCCAGAAGTACAGTAACTTTATTATGCTACATGCAAAATTATGGGGAATATTTTTTATACAAGGCAATGGGAACTGATGGGGGACATTTCCAAAATGCTGAGCCCCTTTACTGATGCTTCCACCTTTATTTACATGCATTATTATGGCAGTAGTAACATTTCACCCTTGCTGTTATTGTTAGAGCATTTATTAAACTGTATGGAGGACAGTGAGGGTGATCACCTCCCTCTCTAACAATCAAGCCACAGGGAACTGGCAAAAAGAAAAGAAAAGATGATTATTAAGATGGTGAGATTCAGATTAGTATTGATAACGTACGCAAAGAACTGATAGTTTACAAGGATGGAACACAGATAGACGATGACATAGGGGGTCATTCCGACCCGATCGCTCCCTGCAGTTTGTCGCAGCGCAGCGATCAGGTTGGAACTGCGCCGGCGCCGCAGTGCGCCGGCGCATGGCAGCCGTCATTGCCTAGCGATTGCCTCTGAGGCAGAGGCGGTCGCTGGGCGGGAGGGGGCTGGACTGCGGCGTTAAGCCTCCATTTAGGGGGTGCTGTCTGGCCAACGCAGGCATGGCAGGACCTTGGGGGGGGGCGGGCCGCAGCGGCTGCGTGACGTCACACGCAGCCGCTGCAGGGCGGGGAGCGACGAGTAGCTCCCGGCCAGCACGCTAAAGCTGCGCTGGCCGGGAACTACTCTTGAAGTGCAAAGGCATTGCCGCTGTACGATGCCTTTGCACTTCTGCGGGAAGGGCCGGCACTGACATGCGGGGCGGACTAGTTCTGTGCTGGGCGTCCCCCCGCATGTCAGTGTGAATGATCGTAGCTGTGCTAAATTTAGCACAGCTACGATCAACTCGGAATGACCCCCATAGGCTGCAGGGAAGAATTAGCAGCCATTGCATATGATGAGCTGATATCATTCATACTGAAAAGCATGTAGAAATGGTGACAATAGGAGATGATTATTTAATCACAACCCTGCTGGATCCAAATGTACGGTGGGGGAATTTTCATTCCATATAAGATAGTCTGCCCTTTTCTTTTGTCAGAAAACACTCAAAGCCTTCAGTCACTTACAGGTATATAGCAAGAAAATGATCGCGTCTCCATGCCCTTTTCCGCCCACGCACCTTGATGCTGCAACCCCTGTTGTGTCGACCTGGCTGCCCTCTCCCGCTGCCAGAATGGGGGAGTGAAGACTCCCCCCTCTGGCGATCCTTGCCAGACCCCCCATAGCACATCAGCCTAGTGCTGATGCGCTGTGTCTCTCCTCCTGGCTGGCTCCACTGGGCATGTGAAAAATCTTGCTACTATCTTGAGATCTCCTGTGCAACCTGGAGCCCAGCAGCTGCAGCAGCCAATACGGTGGCTATGAATGGGGCAACATCACCTGCAGCTGTCATAATCGATAACTGCAGGAGTCAGAATGGTCAGTGGCTCTGACCATTCATACATTGCCCTGCGCATCGGCACGCTACCTTAGAGATAGCAGCGCTGATAAGGACACATGCAGAGTCACACTCGCAGCAGACTGTCACACATGCATAGTCACACTCACAACAGTCTCTCATACATGCAGAGTCACACAGCAGTCTCTCACACATGTAGTCACACAGCAGGCTCTCACACCTGCAGACACAGCAGGCTCTCACACCTGCAGTCACACAGCAGGCTCTCTGTACTATGATTGGCCGGCGCTTGCGATCCTGGTGCCGGGATACTGACCGCTGGGATGCCAGCAGCAGGGCGAGTGCAAAAAAGCCCCTTGGGGAACGGTGGTGCACTATGCGCGTCACACTATTTATTTTCCCTCCAGGGGTGTCATGGACACCCCAAGAGGGAGAATAGTTGTCGGTATACCGGCTGACGGGATCCCAGCGCCAGTATGCTAAGCGCCAGGATCCCGACAGCCGTTATATCGAGTGCATCCCGTCTCTCACACATGCAGAGAAGGCCTGTCTTTGCAGCTATCCCCTGAAGGCATCACTGATGAGGACAAGTTTTGTGTTAAGGGGAGCATTTTCTCCTCCTGCCCCCTTTTGGCTATACCGCTGTCTCCCATTTAATGTGTCCTTGCTGCTGAAGAGGATGGTGCACCAATAATTATGCAAATGCCGCAGGTGCCAGGATTTGTATTGAGACACCCACCAGCGGCTCTGCGAGTCCCAGCGGCTGTGCAAAAAGAGCAGCATCTGTCGCAGATCAGTCAATTATCAAACTTCTGAGAAGCCCTGTGGCTGTGCAGCATGGCTGCAGGAAGTGAGCCATTGTTACTGTGTATGGGATTGCAGACGCAGGCTGAAACATGCCCTGAAAATAGTAGTAATACGCCTGCATTTTTGTTTTGTTACTCCCCGTTACCTTGCCCAAACATTCCCTGGCTGTCAGTCACTTTGCAGCTAAATCCTCTCTGCTACAGCTATGTACATTTTATTTTAAACTGTTTAAGTGGGTGGTCTTCAGTATGCTGTCGGCCGGGATCCCGGCGACCAGCATACCGGCGCCGGGATCCCGACCGCCGGCATGTGTTAGTTCTGCCGAGAGCTTTTGGTAAGTACTGGATAATGGTCCTGGGGTTGGATGTGAGAAGAGAGGGCGGGTTCTCCATCCATTTAGGTGCAGTTTGGGTCAATGGGCTTTTAGCCTCACAGAAGGTTAATTAGGGCTTTCTGATGAAAGTGTGTGTTAAAAAGGCAGTCGACCTGATCAGCTCTCTCTCACACTGCCAGGGGAAAGAGGAGAGACTATGAAGTTGAGAAGATACGGAGAAAACAGCACCATGATTGTGAAATTCTTAAAGTGGTGGTGTAGCATCTAGCAGCACACTCTGGAAATGCTTCTTCAAATGTCCCAACCAGCACCAGCTTCACAGGGGCTAGTCATTTCTTTCAAAAAATTACAGAGACTGATGATGTGGAAACATATCTCACTACGTTTGAGAGGACAGCAGAGCGGGAGAGTTGGCCTAAAGAACAGTGGGCCTGCCTGCTGGTACCCTTTCTCCCAGACGAGCCTCAAAAAGCTTATTTTGATTTGAGCACTGCAGATGCTTTGGACTATGAATAACTAAAAACAGAAATTCTTACTTGCCTGGGAGTTACAGTGTTGGTGTGCAACGTAAGCACACCAACACTGTTTTACGTCAGGTGGACACATTTTTATGTCCACCTGACATAAAAATGGTTACAACCAGAGACATTATCTGGATCCCAGATGGTGAAGTTGTCGTGAACCATTATTTGAGGACCCTGTCCAAGGCTTTATATAAGTGGGTGAGCTATGGGGATCCTAAGACAGCTGACCAGCTAGTGGAGATGGTAAAAGAGATATCTGGTGGCAGAGAAACTACTTGCTATATCACAGCATATCATAGATTCATGACAGTGCACTCCTGTAAAACCTGGTAAGACTGTTCTGTGGGAAGAGGGTCCTGGGCAGTTATGAGAATTCAAAAAAAAAAGACTGTGAGCGCTCGTCTAAAGACTGGCTAGTGGGGCCAGAAAGGTCTCATTCACCTAAAAGACTTGACAGTCATGTGATTAAATGTGTTAGGTGTGGTATGCCACGAGATGCTGTTGCTAATTGCACAGTTGTCCAAGAACCCATACAATGTGATGCTGTCTTTGATTGTCGCAGAATGTCTTACTTTGGCAGGTAAGCCTGTACTGCTGCACCTTTGGCTGAGCCAGAAAAATAAATGTGTGACATTTTTGTGGAAGGTAACCATTTAGAGGCATTGTTAGACTCGGGAAGCTGAATTACCCTTGCAAAATAAAGCAAACAACTCTTGGTGTAACTTGACACATATCGACACCCGCCATTATAATACTGCTGAAGTGAATATTGGGACCCCTTGTGGTTCAGCTATTGTTAATGGGGGAGTGGTCCCTTCCTTAGTGCATGACGCTATAATAGGAAGAGACTTTCCCCATTTTTTGGAAATTAAAGGAGTACCATATGGTTACAGGTGTGAATGGTGTAGAGTCAATTGACCATCCTGGTGATATGCTGGCTGCAGGTGTGACCTTGAATCCCTCAGACTCATATCCTTTTGCAAGTATGGCTGGGAAAGTTGTAGACAATGAGGAACAAAATTAGGTACCTCCTCCAGGGGAAGGAGAAGCTGTAGATGGTACTGAAAGTATGCCTCATCTTGAAGTGTGAAAGGATCTGTTTGCATCAACACAATTAAGGGACCCCACCTTGATAAGAGCCAGAGAAAATGGAAAGTTTATCAATGGGGAACTAGTAGATCCCGATCACAGGCTTACATACCCACACATAGCCCTCTGCAGTGAGCTCTTGTACCAAGTAAAAAAAGGGGTGAGGATGTGCTAGAACACCTTGAGGTTCCCCAGCCATATAGGAGAGCTGTGTTGGGCTATCTCATGGTCATATAACAGCAAGACACTTAGGGGCTGAAAAGGTCAATGAGAGGATTTTGCAGCAGTTCTTTTGACCTGGGGTGTATAAAGAAGTATTGATCTTCGTGTCCAGAGTGCCAGTATCATGCTCCCAGACCCAATTTCAAAAGCCTCCTTGTACCCATGCTTGTTATAGAGGTTCCCTTTGACAGGATAGCCATGGATCTGGTTGGGCCCTTGTTAAAATCTGCTCAGGGTCATCAGTACATTCTCGTAATAGTGTATTATGCTACTTGATATCCTGAGGCAAACCCTTTACATTATATGTCAATCAATAGCTAGAGAGCTGGTGTATGTTTTTAGTAGGGTGGGAATACCAAAAGAAATTTTGACTGACCAAGGTACTCCTCTTATGTCTACAATTATGAAGGAATTATACAAATTGTTTAAAGTTACTCATCTGAGAACCTCTGTTTACCATCCCCAAATGGATGGCTTGGTAGAGAGGTCAAACAAAACCTTAAAAACTATGCTGAAAAAAGATTAATGAAAGGCAAGCAAAAAATTGGGATTACTCTACTAATTTCCATATTTGATGTTGGCTATTAGAAAAGTCCCTCAGTCTACTACAGGATTCTCACCTTTTGATCTGTTGTATGGGAGACATCTCAGTGGGTTGCTAGATGTTGCTAAAGAGAAACGGGAAGGGCAGTCCACACCCTATTAAAGTGTAATTGAACATCTATCGCAAATACAGGACATGATTGCGGCTGTGGTGCCCATTGTCAATGAACATATGGAGCAGACCCAACAAGCTCAACAGATAGTGTGTAATCGGAATACCTAGGTTCGTACATTTCCCCATGGGGATAGAGTTCTTGTTTTGATACCCACAGTGGAATGCAAGTTTTTGGCTAACTGGCAAGGTCCATTTGAGATAAGAGAGAAAGCGAATGAGGTTAACTATAAAGTATACCAACCAGGCAAGAAAACCCTTAAAAATGTGCTATATTAACTCGATTAAACACTGGAAGTATAGGGCTGCCCTGTCAGCTGAACCTCGCCCACCAGTAGCTTCAATTCCCACTATTTCCGAAGTAAGGGTGTCGGACACTGTCAGCCACTCAAAATAATGAGGCTAAAGAATTCCTCATTAGGAACAGGGATGTGTTCTCAGTGCCTCCCGGCCAAATGGCCATAATAAAGCATGACATAACTAGTCACAGAACCAGGAGTCAAGGTCAGCCTAAAGCCTTATCGAACTCCTGAAGCACAGTCAGGGACTGTCTCTAAAAATATTAAGAATATTCTCGAACTTGGTATCATCATGGAGTCTAACAGTGAATGGTCCAGCCACATACTGAAGTTCAAATTCAGAAACCCGATGGTAGCCTATGCTTCTGCAATGATTTTTTACCCTGTTAACCTTTTGACCATGTTGACCTAATGCATGTTGCCATATTGGGTCAACCTATTGACTGTCAACCTAGATACTGTCAACCTATACATTGGAACCCCTTTTATATATCATGGGAACATTGGAGGAAATATGTATTTTTCCCCCTGTATAGCATTTTTTCATCAGCTAAGAAAAAAAAATGAGGCCATGAGATAGTGATGAAATGTTAGATTAATTGTCCTATAGTAAATAAACCAAGGAATATGGTTTAACCAAAAAGATTCTGCACTATTCAAAACTATAGAAACATCTATGTTAAAGGTGTGGCTAATGGATAAGGGTGGACCTAAGGAAGAAAAAGTCTATTTGCCTTTGAGCGCCTGCTAAGTAATCCAGCCTTGATAAATAATGGTTGTTTGTATTACTTTTCATAGCTTATACTGTATAAAGTAGTGTGATTGATGCAACTGGCCTTATAACCACCTAACGCCTCCCAAGAGCGTGAGAACTAGCTTAGTAATGCCCTGATTCTGTGTACACTGGCTTGTCCATGAGCATGTTATCTGTCTATTTTCCTGGCATTTTTAATCATTGCAGTGATTTTACTATATATCAGTTCCATTCAGTAATGGCTAAGTAATGTAACAGCTGTCATATAAATTCACCAAATCCATTGCTGCATTATACACAGTTGAATTTAAATCTAAACATTAAACACAAAGAAACAGTGCCAGTAAAGGTGAATGCTTTCACTTGCAGCTCAAGTACTGCAGGATTTATGAGCCCATGTGTGTTATTATAAACGAGAGCCTGCAGCAAAATCTGTCAATTCAAAGGAATACTGATCACTAATCACTACTTCCTGCAAGTCAATCTGTATTTCTAGTCAACTGACAATTTATAAGTTATATATATATATATATATATATATATATATATATATATATATACAGTGCATCCGGAAAGTATTTACAGCTCTTCTCTTTTTACACATTTTGTTATGTTACGGCCTTATTCCAAATTGGGATTAATTCATTTTTTCCCCTCAAAATTCTACACACAATACCCCATAATGACAACATGAAAAAAGTTTTTTTTAGATTTTTGCTAATTTATTAAAACTAAAAAACAGAACAAAAAATCACATGTACATAAGTATTCACAGCCTTTGCCATGAAGCTCAAATTAAGCTTGGGTGCATCCTGTTTCCACTGATTGTTCTTGAGATGTTCCTACAGCTTAATTGGAGTCCACCTCTGGTAAATTCAGTTGATTGGACATGATTTGGAAAGGCACACACCTGTCTATATAAGGTCACACACTTGACAGTGCATGTCTGAGCACAAACCAAGCATGAAGTCAAAGAAATTGTCTGTAGACCTCTGAGATAGGATTGTCTGGAGGCACAAATCTGGGGAAGGTTACAGAAAAATATCTGCTGCTTTGAAGGTCCCAGTGAGCACAGTGGCCTCCATCATCCGTAAATGGAAGAAGTTCGGAACCACCAGGACTCATCCTAGAGCTTGCTGGACGTCTAAACTGAGCGATCGGGGGAGAAGGGCCCTAGTCAGGGAGGTGACCAAGAACTGATGGTCACTCTGTCAGTGCTACAGCATTCCTTTGTGGAGAGAGGAGAACCTTCCAGAAGGACCTTCCATCTCTGCAGCAGTCCACCAATCAGGTCTGTATGGTAGAGTGGACAGACGGAAGCCACTCCTTAATAAAAAGCTATCCCAAATTAATGGCAATTGTGAGATTACAACTTGCAAGGGCCAACTATCCCTTTTGAAGCAAGTGATGAAGTCTCCAGCATTCATGTCCACCCATGCTAATACACTATTGCGACTCACTCATTTAAATTGTGCCTCTAACCCCAGTAGGGTGCAAAGCCCAACTAGAGTATTGAAGAGGAGCGCACCGCCCTAACTGCAAGAAGATGGATGCCACACATTGCTGGTCTTTTACTGCCTTGAATAAAGCCAACATACAAGCAACAATGGGAACGGAGGGAGGGTGATCAACAAAGAAAGAGGAAGAACTATCTTGCAGCTTGGCTAAACTCCCCTATAATCCATCATTTTAATTTGTCTCTAAAGCTAACCCCACCCATCAGTCAACCTCCCCCCTCAACTAGCTGTCACTCTAACTAGAATGACCACTTTAAATAATTAACCCCATCTGTGCCTGACTGTACAGATACCCTCAGTTCTAGTCAAACCTTCTTTATTTATGAGTCAAAGATTATCACATCTGGACTTCCATAACGATTGACTTGCAAATGATTGACCCAAAAAAGTAAAGTTTTATGCCCAAACATCAGGTTAGCAGATGGCCACTGTGTGCTTGGGCTTTAGGTTTGATACAGATCACAATTTGATCAAGCCACAAATCCCATGGTCCATATGGCCATATCTGACCAGCCTGGCCCACATGCATAACTAAATGGAAAATGGATCCTATGAAATGGTATTTGGGCACATAGCAAAAGAGTCCCACATATTCCCAGTTTATCCCTGTCATTTATGTTTAATTCATTACAATATTTTAGTCATTAAACTTCATAAGATTGATTGATTGATTGATTGATTGATTGATTGATTGATTAATAAGATCTGAAATGAAATGGTATGCTCTTCCACAGCCAGAGACTTGCTTCCTGAAACCTCTCGCACCTTCTCTTCATTTGATCCCACAAATGAAGATGAAGTATCTACACTCTTCTCATCTGCCCACTCTACTACCTCTCCTTTTTATCTATTACACTCACAAATAAGTAAAGCTCTGTCTCCAGTGCTCATCCCAGCCTTAACTAATATATATATATAATCCTTCTACCTACAGGTATCTTTCCATCCCTGTTGAAACATTCAATGATTACTCCCATTCTGAAAAAACAAAAACAAAATTCTGACCCCAACTCTATCTTAAATTACTGTCCCATCTCTTAGCTTCCATGCTCCTCCAAGTTATTTGAGAGACTCACCTACACTCGCCTCACAACTTTCTTAACTCACACAACTTATTGGACCCACTTTAGTCAGGCTTTCGTGCCCAACACTCCACAGAGACAGCACTGACTAAGGTAGTGAATGATCTGATCACTGGTACATCTAAAGCCATTACATTTCTTTTACTCCTTGATCTCTTTGCTGCTTTTGACACTGTTGACCACTCTCTTCTCATACAAACACTGCAATCCCTAGGTCTTCTTGGTTCTGATCCTACCTATCTAATCGCTCTTTCGGGGGAAATGTAATAGGGTGTGAGAATGAGAAAGTGAGAGATTTTGGTAAAAAGTTCCTGTTTTTTTAAAGTGGCAATCATTTAAATGGGAAAATCAACCTGGTTTTGCCATGTAAATGATTGCCACTTTAAAAAAACAGATTTTACCAAAATCTCTCACTTTCTCATTCTCACACCCTATTACATTTCCCCCTAAGTGTTTGTTTCTAAGAATCCACCTCCTCTTTGCTACCTCTATCTTTTGGAGCACCGCAAGGCTTAGTCTTAGGTCCACTGCTTTTCTCAATCTATAACACATCTCTTGGCAAACTAATCAGTTTTTTCAGATATCCATATAATCATTGGATTTCAGTATGTGGTTGATACTCAAATCTACCTATTCCCTCCAGATTTGTCACCATCTGTACTGGTCCATGTCATTGAATGGGATGCGGTCAACATCCCGCTGGACGGGATCCCGGCGGTCAAAATACAGACGCCGGAATCCCGACCGCCACAATCCCGACCGCCACAATCCCGACATATTCTCCCTCCGTGGGTGTCCACGACACTCATAGAGGGAGAATATAATAGTGTGCCGAGCGTAGCGAGGCACCATGCCCGCAGCGTGGCGAGCGAAGCGAGCCCGCAAGGGGATGCGTTCTGCTCGCCACCCATGTCGGGATTGTGTGGTCGGGATTCCGGCGTCGGTATTTCGACCGCCGGGATCCCATCCAGCGGGATTACGTACTGATCCCCATTGAATGCCTCTCTGCCTTTTCATCTTGGATGTCATCTCGCCACCTCAAACTTAATATTTCCAAATCAGAATGAATTACTATATATTTCTACCAGCCAATAATATTTACAAACCTGATATCTCTATCACTGTTGATAACTCAACAATCATCCCTACCCCACAAGCTCATTGCCTATGTGTAATTTTTGACTCTGAACTGTCCTTTTTCCCCCAAATTTAATCTGTCTCAAAATCATGTTACATACATCTAAGAAACATATCCAAAATACAAACTTATCTCACACAAGATACTGCAAAAACTCTAATCCATGCTCTCATTATCTCCCGCATTGATTATTGCAATAGTCTCCTTACTGGTCTTCCCAAAAACAGGCTCTCACCACTACAATCCATTTTCAATGCAGCTGCGAGGTTGATCTTCCTCGCTAGATGTTCATTGTCTGTGGATCCACTCTGTCAGTCCTTCCATTGGTTACTGGTATTCTACCGTATTCAATATAAAATACTTTTATTTACATACAAGGGTATTAACCAAACAAAACCAATATACTGTGTATATATATATCTTTGTTCATCTCAAAATATCTCCCTACCCGACCTCTCCGCTCTGCACAAGATCTGCGTCTCTCATCCACACGCATTACTCGCTCCCACTCAATATAACAGGACTTTTTTCGGGCTGCACCCACTTTGTGGAATGCTCTCCTGTGCACAATAAGACTCACCTCTAGTCTCCAAACTTTCAAGCGTTCCCTAAAAACTCACCTCTTCAGACAAGCTTATCAAATTCCGGCACCAACCGCACAACCTTCAATGCCTCCCTATCTCATTATAGTCCACACATAACCTCACATATTTTGTCTTTCTTCACTTTCACACCCTCCTGACCCATGGCCAATTTTTGCTGGGTTTCAATATCATACAGCCCAATAACGACCTTTGCAATCTGGCCAGACCATTATGCAAAAGGTAGCACCTATCATTGTTAGAGATGAGCGGGTTCGGTTTCTCTGAAACCGAACCCGCACGAACTTCATGTTTTTTTCACGGGTCCGAGCAGACTCGGATCCTCCCGCCTTGCTCGGTTAACCCGAGCGCGCCCGAACGTCATCATGACGCTGTCGGATTCTCGCGAGACTCGGATTCTATATAAGGAGCCGCGCGTCGCCGCCATTTTCACACGTGCATTGAGATTGATAGGGAGAGGACGTGGCTGGCGTCCTCTCCATTAGAAATTAGATTAGAAGAGAGAGAGAGATTGTGCAGAGTCAGACAGAGTTTACCACAGTGACCAGTGCAGTTGTTGTTAGTTAACTTTTATTTATTTTAATATATCCGTTCTCTGCTATATCCGTTCTCTGCCTGAAAAAAAACGATACACAGCAGCAGCCAGTCACACAGTGTGACTCAGTCTGTGTGCACTCAGCTCAGCCCAGTGTGCTGCACATCAATGTATAAAAGGCAAAGCTTATAATAATTGTGGGGGAGACTGGGGAGCACTGCAGGTTGTTATAGCAGGAGCCCCCAGGAGTACATAATATTATATTAATTTAAAATTAAACAGTGCACACTTTTGCTGCAGGAGTGCCACTGCCAGTGTGACTAGTGGTGACCAGTGCCTGACCACCAGTATAGTAGTATATTGTTGTATGTATTGTATACTATCTCTTTATCAACCAGTCTATATTAGCAGCAGACACAGTACAGTGCGGTAGTTCACGGCTGTGGCTACCTCTCTGTCGGCAGTCGGAACTCGGCAGGCAGTCCGTCCATCCATAATTGTATTACAATATATACCACCTAACCGTGGTATTTTTTTTTCTTTCTTTATACCGTCGTCATAGTGTCATACTAGTTGTTACGAGTATACTACTATCTCTTTATCAACCAGTGTACAGTGCGGTAGTTCACGGCTGTGGCTACCTCTGTGTCGGCAGTCGGCAGGCAGTCCGTCCATCCATAATTGTATTATTATTATAATATATACCACCTAACCGTGGTTTTTTTTTCATTCTTTATACCGTCGTCATAGTGTCATACTAGTTGTTACGAGTATACTACTATCTCTTTATCAACCAGTGTACAGTGCGGTAGTTCACGGCTGTGGCTACCTCTGTGTCGGCAGTCGGCAGGCAGTCCGTCCATCCATAATTGTATTATTATTATAATATATACCACCTAACCGTGGTTTTTTTTTCATTCTTTATACCGTCGTCATAGTGTCATACTAGTTGTTACGAGTATACTACTATCTCTTTATCAACCAGTGTACAGTGCGGTAGTTCACGGCTGTGGCTACCTCTGTGTCGGCAGTCGGCAGGCAGTCCGTCCATCCATAATTGTATTATTATTATAATATATACCACCTAACCGTGGTTTTTTTTTCATTCTTTATACCGTCGTCATAGTGTCATACTAGTTGTTACGAGTATACTACTATCTCTTTATCAACCAGTGTACAGTGCGGTAGTTCACGGCTGTGGCTACCTCTGTGTCGGCAGTCGGCAGGCAGTCCGTCCATCCATAATTGTATTATTATTATAATATATACCACCTAACCGTGGTTTTTTTTTCATTCTTTATACCGTCGTCATAGTGTCATACTAGTTGTTACGAGTATACTACTATCTCTTTATCAACCAGTGTACAGTGCGGTAGTTCACGGCTGTGGCTACCTCTGTGTCGGCAGTCGGCAGGCAGTCCGTCCATCCATAATTGTATTATTATTATAATATATACCACCTAACCGTGGTTTTTTTTTCATTCTTTATACCGTCGTCATAGTGTCATACTAGTTGTTACGAGTATACTACTATCTCTTTATCAACCAGTGTACAGTGCGGTAGTTCACGGCTGTGGCTACCTCTGTGTCGGCAGTCGGCAGGCAGTCCGTCCATCCATAATTGTATTATTATTATAATATATACCACCTAACCGTGGTTTTTTTTTCATTCTTTATACCGTCGTCATAGTGTCATACTAGTTGTTACGAGTATACTACTATCTCTTTATCAACCAGTGTACAGTGCGGTAGTTCACGGCTGTGGCTACCTCTGTGTCGGCAGTCGGCAGGTATCCAATACTAGTATCCAATCCATCCATCTCCATTGTTTACCTGAGGTGCCTTTTAGTTCTGCCTATAAAATATGGAGAACAAAAAAGTTGAGGTTCCAAAATTAGGGAAAGATCAAGATCCACTTCCACCTCGTGCTGAAGCTGCTGCCACTAGTCATGGCCGAGACGATGAAATGCCAGCAACGTCGTCTGCCAAGGCCGATGCCCAATGTCATAGTACAGAGCATGTCAAATCCAAAACACCAAATATCAGAAAAAAAAGGACTCCAAAACCTAAAATAAAATTGTCGGAGGAGAAGCGTAAACTTGCCAATATGCCATTTACCACACGGAGTGGCAAGGAACGGCTGAGGCCCTGGCCTATGTTCATGGCTAGTGGTTCAGCTTCACATGAGGATGGAAGCACTCAGCCTCTCGCTAGAAAACTGAAAAGACTCAAGCTGGCAAAAGCACCGCAAAGAACTGTGCGTTCTTCGAAATCCCAAATCCACAAGGAGAGTCCAATTGTGTCGGTTGCGATGCCTGACCTTCCCAACACTGGAGGTGAAGAGCATGCGCCTTCCACCATTTGCACGCCCCCTGCAAGTGCTGGAAGGAGCACCCGCAGTCCAGTTCCTGATAGTCAGATTGAAGATGTCAGTGTTGAAGTACACCAGGATGAGGAGGATATGGGTGTTGCTGGCGCTGGGGAGGAAATTGACCAGGAGGATTCTGATGGTGAGGTGGTTTGTTTAAGTCAGGCACCCGGGGAGACACCTGTTGTCCGTGGGAGGAATATGGCCGTTGACATGCCAGGTGAAAATACCAAAAAAATCAGCTCTTCGGTGTGGAGGTATTTCACCAGAAATGCGGACAACAGGTGTCAAGCCGTGTGTTCCCTTTGTCAAGCTGTAATAAGTAGGGGTAAGGACGTTAACCACCTCGGAACATCCTCCCTTATACGTCACCTGCAGCGCATTCATAATAAGTCAGTGACAAGTTCAAAAACTTTGGGTGACAGCGGAAGCAGTCCACTGACCAGTAAATCCCTTCCTCTTGTAACCAAGCTCACGCAAACCACCCCACCAACTCCCTCAGTGTCAATTTCCTCCTTCCCCAGGAATGCCAATAGTCCTGCAGGCCATGTCACTGGCAAGTCTGACGAGTCCTCTCCTGCCTGGGATTCCTCCGATGCATCCTTGCGTGTAACGCCTACTGCTGCTGGCGCTGCTGTTGTTGCCGCTGGGAGTCGATGGTCATCCCAGAGGGGAAGTCGTAAGCCCACTTGTACTACTTCCAGTAAGCAATTGACTGTTCAACAGTCCTTTGCGAGGAAGATGAAATATCACAGCAGTCATCCTACTGCAAAGCGGATAACTGAGGCCTTGGCATCCTGGGTGGTGAGAAACGTGGTTCCGGTATCCATCATTACTGCAGAGCCAACTAGAGACTTGTTGGAGGTACTGTGTCCCCGGTACCAAATACCATCTAGGTTCCATTTCTCTAGGCAGGCGATACCGAAAATGTACACAGACCTCAGAAAAAGAGTCACCAGTGTCCTAAAAAATGCAGCTGTACCCAATGTCCACTTAACCACGGACATGTGGACAAGTGGAGCAGGGCAGGGTCAGGACTATATGACTGTGACAGCCCACTGGGTAGATGTATGGACTCCCGCCGCAAGAACAGCAGCGGCGGCACCAGTAGCAGCATCTCGCAAACGCCAACTCTTTCCTAGGCAGGCTACGCTTTGTATCACCGCTTTCCAGAATACGCACACAGCTGAAAACCTCTTACGGCAACTGAGGAAGATCATCGCGGAATGGCTTACCCCAATTGGACTCTCCTGTGGATTTGTGGCATCGGACAACGCCAGCAATATTGTGTGTGCATTAAATCTGGGCCAATTCCAGCACGTCCCATGTTTTGCACATACCTTGAATTTGGTGGTGCAGAATTTTTTAAAAAACGACAGGGGCGTGCAAGAGATGCTGTCGGTGGCCAGAAGAATTGCGGGACACTTTCGGCGTACAGGCACCACGTACAGAAAACTGGAGCACCACCAAAAACTACTGAACCTGCCCTGCCATCATCTGAAGCAAGAAGTGGTAACGAGGTGGAATTCAACCCTCTATATGCTTCAGAGGTTGGAGGAGCAGCAAAAGGCCATTCAAGCCTATACAATTGAGCACGATATAGTAGGTGGAATGCACCTGTCTCAAGTGCAGTGGAGAATGATTTCAACGTTGTGCAAGGTTCTGATGCCCTTTGAACTTGCCACACGTGAAGTCAGTTCAGACACTGCCAGCCTGAGTCAGGTCATTCCCCTCATCAGGCTTTTGCAGAAGAAGCTGGAGGCATTGAAGAAGGAGCTAACACGGAGCGATTCCGCTAGGCATGTGGGACTTGTGGATGCAGCCCTTAATTCGCTTAACAAGGATTCACGGGTGGTCAATCTGTTGAAATCAGAGCACTACATTTTGGCCACCGTGCTCGATCCTAGATTTAAAGTTTACCTTGGATCTCTCTTTCCGGCAGACACAGGTCTGCTGGGGTTGAAAGACCTGCTGGTGACAAAATTGTCAAGTCAAGCGGAACGCGACCTGTCAACATCTCCTCCTTCACATTCTCCCGCAACTGGGGGTGCGAGGAAAAGGCTCAGAATTCCGAGCCCACCCGCTGGCGGTGATGCAGGGCAGTCTGGAGCGACTGCTGATGCTGACATCTGGTCCGGACTGAAGGACCTGACAACGATTACGGACATGTCGTCTACTGTCACTGCATATGATTCTCTCAACATTGATAGAATGGTGGAGGATTATATGAGTGACCGCATCCAAGTAGGCACGTCACACAGTCCGTACTTATACTGGCAGGAAAAAGAGGCAATTTGGAGGCCCTTGCACAAACTGGCTTTATTCTACCTAAGTTGCCCTCCCACAAGTGTGTACTCCGAAAGAGTGTTTAGTGCCGCCGCTCACCTTGTCAGCAATCGGCGTACGAGGTTACATCCAGAAAATGTGGAGAAGATGATGTTCATTAAAATGAATTATAATCAATTCCTCCGCGGAGACATTGACCAGCAGCAATTGCCTCCACAAAGTACACAGGGAGCTGAGATGGTGGATTCCAGTGGGGACGAATTGATAATCTGTGAGGAGGGGGATGTACACGGTGATATATCGGAGGGTGAAGATGAGGTGGACATCTTGCCTCTGTAGAGCCAGTTTGTGCAAGGAGAGATTAATTGCTTCTTTTTTGGGGGGGGTCCAAACCAACCCGTCATATCAGTCACAGTCGTGTGGCAGACCCTGTCACTGAAATGATGGGTTGGTTAAAGTGTGCATGTCCTGTTTTGTTTATACAACATAAGGGTGGGTGGGAGGGCCCAAGGATAATTCCATCTTGCACCTCTTTTTTCTTTTCTTTTTCTTTGCATCATGTGCTGATTGGGGAGGGTTTTTTGGAAGGGACATCCTGCGTGACACTGCAGTGCCACTCCTAGATGGGCCCGGTGTTTGTGTCGGCCACTAGGGTCGCTAATCTTACTCACACAGCTACCTCATTGCGCCTCTTTTTTTCTTTGCGTCATGTGCTGTTTGGGGAGGGTTTTTTGGAAGGGCCATCCTGCGTGACACTGCAGTGCCACTCCTAGATGGGCCCGGTGTTTGTGTCGGCCACTAGGGTCGCTTATCTTTCTCACACAGTCAGCTACCTCATTGCGCCTCTTTTTTTCTTTGCGTCATGTGCTGTTTGGGGAGGGTTTTTTGGAAGGGACATCCTGCGTGACACTGCAGTGCCACTCCTAGATGGGCCCGGTGTTTGTGTCGGCCACTAGGGTCGCTAATCTTACTCACACAGCTACCTCATTGCGCCTCTTTTTTTCTTTGCGTCATGTGCTGTTTGGGGAGGGTTTTTTGGAAGGGCCATCCTGCGTGACACTGCAGTGCCACTCCTAGATGGGCCCGGTGTTTGTGTCGGCCACTAGGGTCGCTTATCTTACTCACACAGCGACCTCGGTGCAAATTTTAGGACTAAAAATAATATTGTGAGGTGTGATGTGTTCAGAATAGGCTGAAAATGAGTGTAAATTATGTTTTTTGAGGTTAATAATACTTTGGGATCAAAATTACCCCCAAATTCTATGATTTAAGCTGTTTTTTAGGGTTTTTTGAAAAAAACACCCGAATCCAAAACACACCCGAATCCGACAAAAATAATTCGGTGAGGTTTTGCCAAAACGCGTTCGAACCCAAAACACGGCCGCGGAACCGAACCCAAAACCAAAACACAAAACCCGAAAAATTTCAGGCGCTCATCTCTAATCATTGTGTATTAATACCTATTTCCCTATAGATTGTAAGCTTGTGAGCAGGGCCTTCTTACCTCTATGTCTGTCTGTTATTACCTAGTTCTGTTACTGTTGTTCCAATTGTAAAGCGCAATGGAATATGCTGAGCTATATAAGAAACGGTTAATAAATAAATGAAATACTTTTTCCCTGTAGTGTATGTTTCACTTTTTTTTTGCTCTCTCCTATGTTTTTTGTAACATTTATAAATGTTTATGGCCAAACTATTTTGTGCTCAAATTCAGAAATCATTTGTAACACGAAAAACGTTTTATCATGTTTCATAATTTTTATGTCAAATACAGATCTATAAATGTTGTTCCATAATTCAAGATTTAAATAAAAAAATATCCAAAAGAACAAAGAGTGAATCAATGTCATTGTGCCTAATTTAAATTATAGAATTAAAAAAAATGCTTTACTTCTGTAAATTGCTTGTCTCATTCAGAATAAAAATAGTCCAATTCTGTGGATTTTGACAGAGACCTTTAAAAAGCACACAGTGTCCTGCATACAGTATCTAAAGTGCTGTACTCTAAAAGTAGAGATGAGTGGGTTCGGTTGAGAACCGAACCCTACCGGACTTCACCACCTGAGCCCGGATCTGAGCCCAGCTCGGGTTTTCCCGCCTGACTCGGAAAACTGAACGAGGCAAAACGTCATCATCCCGCTGTCGGATTCTACCGGGGTTTGGAGTCCATATAAGGAGCCGTGCGTCGCTGCCATATTCACTCCGGCATTGGAGAGTGTAGAGAGAGGACATGTCTCCGTCGTCATTGTCCTGCATCAGTTCAGTGGTAGTGTCTTGTGCTGCATCAGTCCAGTCACAGTGGTTGTGTCCTCTGCTGCCATATGTCCAGTGCTGCTGTATAAGTCCAGTCCAGTGGTGCTGTGTTGTGCTGCATCAGTTCAGTGGTGGTGTCTTGTGCTGCATCAGTCCAGTCACAGTGGTTGTGTCCTCTGCAGCCACATGTCCAATGCTGCTGTATAAGTCCAGTCCAGTGGTGCTGTCTTGTGCTGCATCAGTCCAGTGGTGCTGTCTTGTGCTGCATCAGTCCAGTGGTGCTGTCTTGTGCTGCATCAGTTCAGTGGTGGTGTCTTGTGCTGCATCAGTCCAGTCACAGTGGTTGTGTCCTCTGCTGCCACATGTCCAATGCTGCTGTATAAGTCCAGTCCAGTGGTGCTGTCTTGTGCTGCATCAGTCCAGTGGTGCTGTCTTGTGCTGCATCAGTCCAGTGGTGGTGTCTTGTGCTGCATCAGTCCAGTCACAGTGGTGGTGTCCTCTGCTGCCATATGTCCAGTGCTGCTGTATAAGTCCAGTCCAGTGGTGCTGTCTTGTGCTGCTCAGTACAGTGTAGTTTCTTATACTGCATCAGTCCAGTCACAGTGGTGGTGTCCTCTGCTGCCATATATCCAGTGCCGCTGTATAAGTCCAGTCCAGTGGTGCTGTCTTGTGCTGCATCAGTTCAGTGGTGGTGTATTGTGCTGCATCAGTCCAGTCACAGTGGTGGTATCCTCTGCTGCCATATGTCCAGTGCTGCTGTATAAGTCCAGTCCATTGCAGTGGTGCTGTGTTATCCTGCATCAGTCCAGCGGTGGAGTCCCTGTGCTGCTGTATATGTCCAGGGGTACTGCCGTATATGTCCAGTGATACTGCCGTATATGTCCAGTGATACTGCCATATATGTCCAGCGGTACTGCTGTATAAATCCAGTGATAATGCCGTATAATTCCAGTGGTACTGGCGTATAATTACAGCAGTACTGGCGTATAAATCCAGTCCAGTGATACTGCCGTATATGTCCAGTGGTACTGCCGTATAATACCCATGGTACTGCTGTATAATTGCAGTGATACTGCTGTATAATTCCAGTGATACTGGCGTATAAATCCAGCGGTACTGGCGTATAAATCCAGTCCAGTGATACTGCCGTATATGTCCAGTGATATTGCCATATACAGTATGTCCAGCGGTACTGCCGTATAAATCCAGTGATACTGCCGTATAATTCCGGTGGTACTGGCGTATAATTCCAGCAGTACTGGCGTATAAATCCAGTCCAGTGATACTGCCGTATATGTCCAGCGGTACTGCCGTATAATTCCAGTGGTACTGCTGTATATTTCCAGTGATGCTGCCATATAATTCCAGTGGTACTGGCGTATAAATCCAGTCCGGTGATACTGCTGTATATGTCCAGTGGTCAGTGGCGTAACTACTGCCCCCGCAGCCCTCGCGGTGGCTTGGGGGCGAGGGGCTGCGGGGGCGCTGCCACTGCTTTAGCGCAGATTGACGTCCGCATGTCAATCTGCTCTCACTAACCCTCCGCTGCTGTAAGGAGGAACACGGAAGGCACAGCGCGCGCCTCTCCTGTGTCCCTCCTGGGTCTCCGGCGGGTCTAATAAAGGACGTACCGTTCGTGAGCTCTGATTGGCTCACGAACCGGCACTTCCTTTAACAGACCCGCCGGAGACCCAGGAGGGACACAGGAGAGGTGCGCGCTGCGCCCTCTGTGTCCCTCCATCACAAAACAGCGGGGAAGCGGGGGAGCCGGGGGGGAGAGGAGCACTGGGGGAGCTTATGCGGCACAGGGGGAGGTGGCTTATGTGGCACTGAGGGGGCATATGTGGCACTGGGGAGGGGTATATGTGTACCTGGCACATGGGGAAGGCTATATTTGGCACTGGGGGCATGTGAGTACTTGGCACTGTGGGGGAATATCTGGCACTAGGGGCATATGTGGCACTGGGGGGGTATATGTGTACCTGGCACATGGGGGGCTATATTTGGCACTGGGGGCATGTGAGTACCTGGCACTGTGGGGGAATATCTGGCACTGGGGGCATATGTGGCACTGGGAGCACAGCCCTAGCAACAAGCACTACCACCTAGCAACGAGCATGACACAGAGTGCATGAAACCCCTGGCAACGAGCATGACACCCAGTGCATGAAACCCCTGGCAACGAGCATGACACCCTGAGCATGAAAACCCCTGGCACCGTGCATGGAACCAAGAGCATGAAACCCCTGGCAACGAGCAGGTAATTTACAAGTAATTAGAAGCCTTACTGTAGGACTTAATGTGTAATGGGCATTACGGTGTGTGGCATAATGTATCACGGACATTGCAGTGTGTGTCATAATGTGTCACAGGCATTACAGTGTGTGGCATACTATATCACGGGCATTGTGGTCTGTGGTATAATGTCTCAGGGGCATTGCAGTGTGGCATAATGTATAACGGGCATTGCGGTGTGTGGCATAGGGTATAACGGGCATTGTGGTATGTGTCACAGGCATTACGGTGTGTGGTATACTATATCACGGGCATTGTGATATGTGGTATAATGTCTCAGGGTCATTGCAGTGTGTGGCATAATGTATCACGGACATTGCGGTGTGTGTCATAATGTGTCAGGCATTACGGTGTGTTGTATACTATATCACGGGCATTGTGGTATGTGGTATAATGTCTCAGGGTCATTGCGGTGTGTGTCATAATGTGTCACAGACATTATATGTGCTATAATGTATCAGGGGCATTGCAGTGTGTAGCATAATGAATAACGGGCATTGCGATTCCTGTCATAATGTGTCACAGGCATTACGGTGTGTGGCATAATGTGTCGGGGGCATTACGGTGTGTGCATATTGTGTCATGTGCATTATTGTGTGCGGCATAATGTCTAAGGGCCATTGCAGTATGTGGCATAATGTATACTGGGCATTACTATAAGGAGGAAAAATGACAAATAATGTAAGGGGCATGAATCAGGATTATTTTTCTTTCCTGTGGTGGCTAACATCTGGGCGTGCAGGTTGCAAAACTGAGGTATAAGGTAGTCCTTTTCCTGCAATGCCACGCCCCTTTATGTGAAGCCACGCCCATTTCAACGAAGCCACACACCCTTTTTTGCGGCGCGCCTTCGGTGCGCGCATGTTTGTCCCTTTGCTAGTGCCAATTATGGGGGATGGGGGGGGGGGGCGCCGAAGAATTTTTTGGCTTGGGGGAGAAAAATTTCTAGTTACGCCACTGCCAGTGGTACTGCCGTATAATTCCAGTGGTACTGTCGTATAATTCCAGTGATACTGACATATAATTCCATTGGTACTGGCGTATAATTTCAGCGGTACTGGAATATAAATCCAGTCCAGTGATACTGCCGTATAGGTCCAGTGGTACTGCCATATAAGTCCAGTGGTACTGCTGTATAAATATAATATAATATAAATTTATCGTATATTTGTCCATTATTTATTTATTTATTGTCCTATTGTCCCGTATTTATTGTATTTATATATAGATTGTCCCTTTGTTTTTGTTTTTTTTAGTTTTCAGAAGGTAACATGGAGTTAGCACATATTAAAAATGGGTGGGGCCAGTGCGTGTCATGCATGATGTATGCGCACCTGGCACAGCAGTCCGAGTGCGGGTACATCTGTGCGAATTGTGAGCGAACGGCTGCCCTGGAAGCCCAGGTAACTGATCTAGAGCAGACCATTAAGTGACTGAGGGACATTCACAATCTTGAGCAAAGTTTAGATAGAACGGTGGATGAGTTTCAGGGGGGAACACTGGTAGATGAGAAAGATCAGGTAGCCAGCTGGGTCACGGTTAGAAGGAAGAAGAAGAGGGGGAGACAGGGCATCTCTAATCTGCCAAACCCCAACAAATTCGCCCGATTGGACGAAGATTCTGGGGATGACTTTAAGGAACTGGAGGAGACTGTTCCCGCTAGCAACCAGAGGAGCGGGGTCCCCGGTACAGATGGGAAAAAAGATAGTGAGGTACCTAGTCAGATTGTGGTGGTAGGGGATTCTATCATCAGGAGGACAGACAGGGCAATCTGCTACCGAGACCATGATCGCCGTACAGTCAGTTGTCTCCAGGGTGCTCCGGTACGGCACATCACGGACCGGGTAGATAGATTGTTGGGTGGGGCTGGTAAAGACCCAGGAGTCTTGGTGCATGTTGGCACCAATGACAAAGTTATTGGTAGGTGGGATGTCCTTAAGAAAGACTATAGGGAATTAGGCAAGAAAATTAAGGCAAGGACATCTAAGGTAATATTCTCCAAAATATTACCAGTGCCACGTGTTAGCCCAGGAAGTCAGAGGGAGATCAGGGAGGTAAATGTGTGGCTTAGAGACTGGTGTAGGAAGGAGGGGTTTGTGTTCCTGGAACACTAGGCAGACTTCTCAGTCAGGCACCATCTTTTTTGTCGTGATGGATTGCACCTGAATGAGGAGGGGGCTGGGGGGCAGGATGGTTAGAAGGTTGGAGGAGCTTTTAAACTAGGAGCCTGGGGGGAGGGTTTAGCTAGAATCTACGGGACAAACAGAGAGAACAGTAAAATCGGGGTAGTGAACAATTTGGGGTAGGAGAAAGGGAGAGCGAAAGATCAGCAGGCAAGGGCAAGGGTATCTGCATGGGTATTGACACCGGAATCACAGACACAGGTATTGCCCAAGATATTCCAAATTTATTACCTACTGATGAGTATTGCACAACAATACGGTATATAGAAAAGGATGTCCATAGCTTAAGGGAAGATACTAACATCAGGGGGCAGGAAGTAAAAAGGCTTATTACGTCAAATAGTGATAGTATTTAGGAAGGCGGTATTAAGTATTATGGGTGGAAATGGAGGGAGGAGATTAACAATCGGTAAGAATAATTCTAGAAAGTCACTTGTAAATATAGATAAGATACCATTAAAACAAACCGTCAAGGGAAATACTAAGCTAAAATGTATGCTCGCGAATGCAAGAAGCCTATCAGGTAAAGTGGGAGAATTGAAATGTCTTGTATCTAAGTTTCAATACGATATTATAGGTATTACGGAAACATGGTGGGATGACTCTCATGACTGGGTTGCGTTTTTTGAGGGGTATTCTCTTTTTAGGAGGGATAGGGCTACCAAAAGGGGAGGAGGGGTATGTCTCTTCGTTAAACCATCTCTTAAACCATGCTTAATAAATACTATTTACAATGGGATTGAAGATAACGTAGAGTCGCTATGGGTTGAGATCAGAAGTGGGGGCACTGAAGCAAAGAAACTAGTCATTGGCATGGGCTACAAGCAACCGGACATTAGCGTACATGAGGAGGAACAACTCTTACAGCAAATCGAAAATGCAGCAGGAATGGGGGACATCCTAGTGTTAGGAGACTTTAACTATCCTGATTTAAATTGGAGGAACGATTCATGTGTAAAAACTAGGATCAGCAGGTTTTTAAATACATTGAAGGATCAATTCTTGACTCAATTAGTCGAGGACCCAACTAGAGGTAAATCTATTCTGGACCTAGTTATTACCAATAATGTGGACATTATATCAAACACTAAAGTTGGGAAGACCTTGGGAAACAGCGATCACTATATGATCACTTTCGACATCAGTTTCAAGAAATATAGCTATAAGGGAGCAACCAAAACATTCAACTTCAGAAAAGCTAACTTCAATATGCTGAGACAGGCACTAAACGGCATTGACTGGGAAGAGCTGTTTCATGACAAGGACACTTCGGAAATGTGGGATGCTTTAAAAGGGTTGCTTGAAAGCAATATTCACAAATTCATTCCAATGGGCAGTAAACGCAGGAGTACTAAACACAAACCAATGTGGCTTAATAAGGAGGTCAAAGAAGCAATGGCTAATAAGAGGCGTGCTTTCAAAACATTTAAATCTAATGGAGGGGAGGAGTCATTCTGGTATTACAAGGAATGCAATAAAAGATGCAAAAAAGTAATAAGAGCAGCTAAAATTGCAAGCAAAAAGCAGATCGCTATAGAGAGTAAACCCAATCCTAAAAAGTTTTATAAATATATAAACAGTAAAAGGTTGAAGAAGGAGAACGTGGGCCCGTTAAAAGATGAATTGGGAGCTTTGACAAATGACATATTAAAAGCGGAAATATTGAACACATTTTTTCCTCAGTATTCACCAAGGAGGATGCGCAGATGACAGTAGTGCTTAACGACATTGAAGGTAATGACTCTTGGCTAGATACTTGTTTAAGTGAGGAAGTAGTCCTGGAGAGACTAAGCAAAATAAAGATTAATAAATCACCAGGCCCAGACGGTTTTCATCCGAGGGTTATTATGGAGCTTAGGACACATCTAGCAAAACCCCTGTACTTGATTTTCATTAGTTCAATTAGATCAGGCATGGTACCAAAGGATTGGCGCATAGCTGAGGTAGTGCCTATATTTAAAAAGGGAACTAAAAATAATCCTGGAAACTATAGACCAGTTAGTTTAACCTCTATAGTGGGTAAAACATTAGAAGGCATTTTGAGGGATAGCATGGAGGATCATCTACAGGCAACTAAGTTTATTAGCAAAAGTCAGCATGGGTTTGTAAGGAACAGATCATGTCAAACCAACTTAATTAGCTTCTACGAGGAAGTGAGTGAGAATCTTGACCAGGGAAAAGCTGTGGATGTGGTTTACTTAGATTTTGCAAAAGCCTTCGATACAGTGCCTCATAGGAGACTGGACCACAAATTAAAGGAACTTGGCCTAGGAAATACCATTTGTACATGGATAGTTAATTTGCTGGATAACAGGGTGCAACGAATAATGGTCAATGGGATGTTCTCCAGCTGGGCACCAGTAGTCAGCGGAATACCACAAGGGACCGTTCTTGGCCCACTGCTGTTCACTATATTTATCAATGATCTAGGAATAGGCCTGGAAAGCACAGTGTCAATCTTTGCAGACGACACTAAACTGTGTAAGGCAATTAACTCAGAAAACGATGTGGAGTCTCTACAGAATGACTTAGTTAAACTGGAAATCTGGGCGTCTAAATGGAAAATGAGGTTCAATATAGAAAAATGCAAAGTTATGCATTTTGGGACAAAAAACACACTTGCATCCTACACTCTAGATTGAGAAAATATAGGGGTAACTATGGTGGAAAAAGATTTTGGGGTGCTTATAGATAATAGGCTTAATAATAGTACATAATGTCAAACTGCAGCAAAGAAGGCAAATAAAGTGCTTGCGTGCATTAAACGGGGCATTGAGACAAAGGACAAGGATGTAATCCTGCCGTTGTACAAATCGTTGGTACGTCCGCACCTGGAATATTGTGTCCAGTTCTGGGCACCATATTATAAGAAAGATATTGGGGAACTAGAAAGAGTTCAAAGGCGAGCTACTAAATTGATTAAAGGGTTAGAGACACTGGAATATGAGGAGAAGCTTACTAGGCTAAATATGTACACACTAGAAAAGAGGAGACTAAAAGGAGACATTATTAATATCTTTAAATATGTAAAGGGTCATTACAAGGAGCTAGCAGCGGATTTTCTTATTAAAAGAACTCTGTATAGGATGCGGGGGCACTCACTGAGGCTAGAAGAGAGAAAATTCCGTACACAACGTAGGAAAGGGTTCTTCACGGTAAGAGCAATAAAGATTTGGAACTCACTGCTGGAGAAGGTAATGATGGCAGACTTTGTAAATGCATTTAAAAATGGATTGGACACATTTTTAACTGGAAAACGTATCCAGGACTTTAGCATTTAGCATATTGACATTAAAATTATCTGGGAGTGGCAGGAATCATAGCTGTCAATCGGTACTAAACATTAATTCAGCAGGCACATTATAAAATGAACAGATTAATGCAGAATACAGGTTGAACCCGATGGGCATTTTGCCTCTTTTCAACCTCACTGACTATGTAACTATGTAACTATAATTCCAGTGATACTGCCGTATAATTCCAGTGGTACTGGCATATAATTTCAGTGGTACTGGCGTATAAATCCAGTCCAGTGATACTGCCGTACATGTCCAGTGGTACTGCCGTATAAATCCAGTGATACTGCAGTATAATTCCATTGGTACTGACGTATAAGTCCAGTCCAGTGGTGCTGCTATATAAGTTCAGTGTGCTGTCCTGTGCTGTATATTATTATTATAATAGCACCAAATAAAAGGATTATTATTATCCAAATTCATTTTACAGGCATGTGTGTGTGTGTCGTTTAGGGGTATGCTCTCCTGTGCCACCAATATTGTGTGTGTATTACATCTGGGCAAATTCCAGCACGTCCCACGTTGTTTGTGCCGCACACTTGTATCACTTAGCTTAGTCATACAGCTACCTCATTGCACCTCTTTTTCTTCTTTGCATGATGTGCTATTTGGGGCCTAGTTTTTTTAAGTGCCATCCTGTCTGCAACTGCAGTGCCACTCCTAGATGGGCCAGGTGTTTGTACCGCACACTTGTGTCGCTTAGCTTAGTCATCCGGCTACCTCATTGCACCTCTTTTTCTTCTTTGCATGATGTGCTGTTTGGGGCCTAGTTTTTTTAAGTGCCATCCTGTCTGCAACTGCAGTGCCACTCCTAGATGGGCCAGGTGCTTGTGCCGCACACTTGTGTCGCTTAGCTTAGTCATACAGCTACATCATTGCACCTCTTTTTCTTCTTTGCATGATGTGCTGTTTGGGGTCTAGTTTATTTAAGTGCTATCCTGTCTGCAACTAAAGTGCAACTCCTAGATGGGCCAGGTGTTTGTGCCGCACACTTGTGTCGCTTAGTTTAGTCATCCAGCTACCTCATTGCACCTCTTTTTCTTCTTTACATGATGTGCTGTTTGGGGCATAGTTTTTTAAAGTGACATCTTGTCTGCATCTGCAGTGCCACTCCTAGATGGGCCAGGTGCTTGTGCAGCACACTTGTGTTGCTTAGCTTAGTCATACAGCTACCTCATTGCACCTCTTTTTCTTCTTTGCATGATGTGCGTTTGGGGTCTAGTTTTTTTAAGTGCCATCCTCTCTGCAACTGCAGTGCCACATCTAGATGGGCCAGGTGTTTGTGCCGCACACTTGTGTCGCTTAGCTTAGCCATCCATCTACGTCATTGCACCTCTTTTTCTTCTTTGCATGATGTGCTGTTTGGGGCCTAGTTTTTAAAAAGCCATCCTGTCTGCCACTGCAGTGCCACTCCTAGATGGGCCAGGTGTTTGTGCTGCACACTTGTGTTGCTTAGCAAAGTCATCCAGCTACCTCAATGCACCTCTTTTTCTACTTTGCATGATGAGCTGTTTGGGGCCTAGTTTTTAAAAGTGCCATCCTGTCTGCCACTGCAGTGCCACTCCTAGATGGGCCAGGTCTTTGTTCCGCCCACTTGTGTCGCTTAGAAAAGTTATCCAGCTACCTCGGTGCAACGTTTTGGCCTAAAAACAATATTGTGAGGTGTGAGGTGTTCAGAAGAGACTGGAAATGAGTGGAAATGAATGTTATTGAGGTTAATAATACCATAGGATCAAAATTACCCCCAAATTCAAGCAAGGATCCAGATCCAAAACCAAAACACAAAACACAAAAAGTGCCCACCGCACATCTCTAATTTATAGGCTTATGGCTGGGGTTATGCACTGTGGGGGGGAGAGTTAGGGTTAGGCACAAAGGTAAGGGTCAGGTACCAGGGTGAGGGATAGTGTGAGGCACTTGGCTGAGGGTTAGGGTTAGGCACTTGGCGGAAGGTTAGAGTTAGGCTCCGGGGGGGGGAGTTAGGATTAGGCACCAGGGTGAGAGTTAGGGACTTGGCAGAGGGTTAGGCACTTGGCGGAGGGTTAGGGTTAGGTACCGGGGGGAGTTAGGGTTAGGTACCAGGTTGAGGGTTAGTGTTAGGCACTTGGCGGAGGGTTAGGGTTAGGTACCGGGGGGAGTTAGGGTTAGGTACCAGGTTGAGGGTTAGTGTTAGGCACTTGGCAGAGGGTTAGGGTTAGGCACTTGGCGGAGGGTTAGGGTTAGGTATCGGGGGGTAAGTTAGGGTTAAGTAAGCACCAGGGTGAGGGTTAAGCACTTGGCAGAGGGTTAGGGTTATCCACTTGGTGGAGCGTTAGGATTAGGCACCAGGGGGAGGTTTAGGTTAGGGTTAAAATAACAAACAAAAAAATGTATTGACCATTTGCATGTTGATCTTTTGACCTTGTCGACCTTTAAACTCTCAACCTAAGTCTATGTCGACCATTTTACTGTTGACATTTTGACCCTATTGACCTTTTAACCATGTAAACCCATTGACTGTCAACCATCTGGTGTCGACCTTTTGACTATCTATATAATGTCAATCTTTTAATCCACACCCACCCACTATTCCCAGGTACAGGAAGCAGAGGGTGGCAGAGATTACATTCAAATAGTTTAGTTATTAGTTATCTCTCTCCAAGACTTAATAAATCTCCTCCTTAGTTTCTGCAGTGGTCATACTGTATGTTTAATTGTTTATTTATTTTTAAGAATGTATTACATGCTTAGAGTATACTGACTATCCTGAATTGTCGGAAAAACTCCAAAATAATGAATGTTCTATTGGGTTGGGTATGGGTGACTGGCGGTTGGGATAACACCGGTCACCATACCGACACCGGGATCCCGTTGTATAGAATGCCAGCGGGGGGTGAGTGCAACAAAGCCCTTTGCAGCCTTGCTGCGCTCGCCACGGGTTCGGTGGCTCGCTGCACTCACCACAGGTTCTATTCCCACTCTATGGGTGTCATGTACACCCATGAGTGGGAATGGTCCCTGTCACTGTCGGGAATTCCATCGAGCGGGATTCCAGCGTCGGTATAGTGACATAACCGCATCCCCTGGAAAACTCCCGGATGCCGGAAAGGATGAGAGCTGGTGGATGTTAATGCAAGAATACATGGCGCAAATGCGGCGGTTTTGTATTACTGCTAGTGGAAGCCCGTGCCTCCCATTGACTTTACACCAGCTGACACAACTGTCATCATTGATACCCCTTTCACATCGCACAAATAACCCGGTATCGACACGACATATTGCCGTGTCGAAACGGGTCAGTGTGCGATGTGAAAGCACTTTGGCCGAATTAGCGGGTCGTCTGACCCGGTAATTCAACCCGGTAAAAAGAAGGGTTATTACCGGGTTGAATACCGGGTCAGGCGCAGTGTGAATGGGAGCTGTTTCGGTGCAACACGGCTCCCATTCACAGCATAGGGAGAGGCGGCGCAGGAGATGAGCTTATCACCCAGCGCTGCCTCCACCCCCGCCCCTGCTGCTGCTGCACCCCCCCCACTGCTATGGCAACCGACCCAGTATATTGCCGTGTCAGAAAGCTACCAAAGCGGAGCAAATGCCGGATCCCACCCGGTAAGGACACGTTTCTCTTAACGGGTGGGATCCGGCATTTGCGATCTGAAAGCGGTATAAGTTTCAGCCCCTGCTCCAGTCCCACCCCAAAACGCCTTATTTCATAGATAGCCAGATCTTGTCAAGTTCAGTCTGACTGAATAGGATGGAGAGACACAAAACTATGTATATTGGCTAAATGCATAATATGCACAAAAACTCACCATTTGCGTACGTGCTAAAAAATCTGTCCAACACAGTATCAAACCAAAGTTTGCTTTTTCATCCTTACTCGTACACATCCATTACATGGGCTCAATAATGCATGAATAGGAGTATGATGATATCAAAGAGAAGGAACGTTACATCTTTGTACTGCACTTATTTTCTACAACTTCAAATAACCCTCACTGTGCACCGAGAGTCCTTTATTATCAGAACGGATTACTCCTATTTTTGATACATGTCCAAGCTGTTTTACCATATGGTGGAATGCACCCCAGCGCGTACACAAGTCATACGAAAAGCACTAGTGAATTCCTTTAAGGCAGTTCTGCTTCAGTTCTTCACCTTACATTGGGGGTCATTTCGAGTTGATCGATCGCTGGCTAGTTTTAGCAGCCGCGCAAACGCTATGCCGCCGCCCACTGAGGAGTGTATTTTAGCTTAGCAGAAGTGCGAACGCATGTGCAGCCGAGCGCTGCAAAAAAAGTTTGTGCAGTTTCAGAGTAGCTCTGAACATACTCAGCGCTTGCGATCACTTCAGCCTATTCATGTCCATATTTGACATCATACACCCGCCCAGCGAACGCCCAGCCACGCCTGCGTTTTTTCAGACATGCCTGCGTTTCTGCAAACACTTCCTGAAAACGATCAGTTGACAGCCAGAAACGCCCCCTTCCTGTCAATCTTCTTGCGGCCGTCAGTGCGACTGAAACTTTGCTACAACCTGTGCACAACCACAACGGCTTTGTACCCGTACGCGTGCGCATTGCAGCCCATACGCATGCGCAGAAATGCAGATTTTTAGCCTGATCATTTCGCTGCGAACAACGGCAGCTAGCGATCAACTCGGAATGACCCCCGTTATCTCAAATCTTGTCTCTTCCTGTTAACATACACATCTGGAGATAGGAAAATGGGAAGCTGTATTTCACAGTAGTTTAATTATATACACCATATGTATGTTGTGTGTGTGCTATAAATGTTAATATGGCTATATAGTTTCTTCATGAGGTTACCATGGTTATACCCTGACATGTCAGCGCAGAGTGTGAAAACCAGTCAATAGAGGTAAAAATAACGAGATATAACAAATATTGACAATCAGACTCTTCTGAATTGAATCTAAGCAGAAAATTGAAAGCGGAATCTCCAGGAAATATATATACATATAAAATATACATCTGATTAAAGCTTTGCAAATCCTGACATATAAACAGAACGTTGGGTGATAAACATCTGACATTTCTCCTATTTCAATATCAACGCCTTGCTTTGTTTTACTGAGAGGTGTTACCCAAACATGTCCCAATTTAGCCATTAACCCAATAACCTTTGAGTCCACAGGATGACAAAATCATCAGAGACACATCTCCCAATGAAACACTGTTTATTATCTCAGCATCATCAGTGACAAAGAGGTGGCCAACTCTCGAGTAACCAAAACATCAAATAGTTCATGTAAAATAAAATGTGTTCATAGCATCAAAAGAATATCCTATATATAATTATAATCACAGTTCTTGCTCTAGCTTTGTGAGTTCACTCATACAGTAGCCCTGCTAGAATGCAAGCTCTTGAGATCAGGGCCCTCTCTCCCATTGTGGTGTCTAGGTAATTATGTAATCAGCAGATTATAATTATGCATATACAGTTTGTAAAGTTGTAAATTGGTTGGTCATACTCCTTTCAAACTGAAGAACCTGAGTCCAACCTGGGTTATTATTGAACACGGTTTCAAACCATGTCACAAATACTGAAACCGTGTTCACACTGCAGGTTGGACCCAGTTTATTGCTGGGTTGACAAAACTGCCTGATCTGCAAGTGCAGCTGATCCTCATCGCTGGTTCTTTTAGCGTGACCTGGGTCGGATAACCCGGGTTGTGCCTTAACACTGCAGCCCATACTTGCCTACCTTGCTGCCCCCTCCTCCGGGAAGAGGCAGCATTGTAGGTGCATGGGGGCGGGCCCTGGTGGCATGATTTGCCATCCGAGGGGCGTGACGACGGGGAAGTGGGCAGTCCGGGGGGCGTGACATCACGATCGCGTCATCGTGGCTTTGCCCCCAGCTATACAGCGGCGGCACTGTATAGCAGGGGAGGAGCTACGATGACGCGATTCAGCAAGAATTGCGTCATTGGATCCCCTCGGCCGCCCACTTGTTCTCTGCTGTGGGTGGCCGAGGGGGGGGTGGAGAGCCTGACAGGGAAAATGGGAGGCTTGCCCACCCTTCCGGGGGGCGGGAGTGCCACCCGATTAGTGGGGAGCCTCCCGGCCATTCCGGGAGGGTAGGCAAGTATGCTGCAGCCTTCCCAGGTCAGTCCTGGGTTTGACCCTGGTTGCAACACAGGTAGCAGATCCAGAACACACAACTCAGGCAGACCTTTTTGCAGTAAGACAGGACCCTGGTTACCCCGGCAATATCCAGGGTCAGTAGCTTGGTGTGAAAGGAGAATTACTGTCTTGTATAATTACTCTTGTACAGTGCTATGCAATCCTTGTGGCAATATACAAAAAAGTGTCAGATCCTGAGTTTGTAGTGTACCCAGAACTGGGACCACAGGGAAAGACAGACTTACGCTAGAGTGAATGAGACTTGGAGAGTGAATGAAACTTCTCCTCATTCAGTATAGCCAATATGGATTACAAAGGAAGAGAGTAAAACTAGATTTGTCAAGTATTCCACCTGGCTGTGGCAGATATACTGTAATAACCTGGAATAAATGAATGCTATGGATATACTGTAGGATGGTTCAGTCTGCAACACACTAGAACATATGAGTCTACACAATGGTACTGTAGCTGTAGAACTTGAAATAGTAACACCTTTAAATGAACACAGATTACTGGTAGTGAAGGAGAGTGCATGCACAAAGCTACAGATGTGACCATGCAGGGCCGGCTCCAGGCCTACTAGCACCCTGAGCGAGAAAATGTAAAAGCGCCCCCCCCCCCCCCCCCATGCGCGCGCCGAAGGCGCGCGCGCTCCCGGAAAAGTGGGTGTGGCCTCTGGAAAAGTGGGCGTGGACTCGTAACTTCATATCATCAAACTGTAAAAATATTTTCACACAATTAGCAGCCTTACACATAGCCACAGTAGTGTTCCTTACACACAATGTCTCCAGTATAGTGCCAGATACACATAATGTGCAGTGCCAGATAGACATGACATGCCTCCCAGCAGTGCCAGATAGACATGACATGCCTCCCAGCAGTGCCAGCTACACATGACATGCCCCGCAGCAGTGCCAGCTACACATGACATGCCCCGCAGCAGTGCCAGCTACACATGACATGCCCCCCAGTAGTGCCAGCTACACAGGATAGTGTTCACTTTTTAGGGCATGGTGCTGATCACAGGGAGGGCACATTTTTAAGTTAGGAGGGCAAAATGATGTACATACTGCTTGTTGTTCCCACACCTATATGTCAAAGCATGGACAGTGCGCGCCGAAGGCGCGCAGCAAAAATTAATGGGAGTTACTTCGTGGGGAAGGTACGTGGCCACATAATAGTGGCAATTTGCATTACACCACACAGTAGTGCAGCTAATACACACTGCACCAGGTAGAACCTCCTATACACTTTGCGCCAGGCACAGCACTGAGACACATTGCCTAGCCACAGACGCCTAGCGGGAACACTACATGACATGCCCCCCAGCAGTGCCAGCTACACGTGACATGCCCCCCAGCAGTGCCAGCTACATAAATGGCCACACAGTGCCAGATATGCACCCACAGTTCAGATACATAAATGCCCCCAAAGTGCCAGATACATAAGTGCCTCCACAGTGCAGATATGCCCCCCACAGTGCCAGATACATGATGCCCCCGCAGTGCCAGATACATAAGTGCCCACACAGTGCCAGATATAAAAATGCCCACACAGTGCCAGATATGTCCCCACTGTGCCATATATAAAAATGCCCGCACAGTGCCAGATATGCCACCACAGGGCCAGATACATAAATCCCCCCAGTGCCAGATACATAAATGCCCACATATTGCCAGATGCATAAGTGCCCACACAGTGCCAGATGCATTATTGCCCCCCACAGTGTCAGATACATTAATGCCCCCAGTGCCAGATATGCCCCCACAGTGCCATATACATAATGCCCCCACAGTGCAGATATGCCCCCACAGTGCCAGAAACATAATGCCCCCACAGTGCAGCTATGCCCCCACAGTGCCAGATATATAATGCCCCCACAGTGCAGATATGCCCCCACAGTGCCAGATATATAATGCCCCCACAGTGCAGATATGCCCCCACAGTGCCAGATACATAATGCCCCCACAGTGCAGATATGCCCCCACAGTGCCAGAAACATAATGCCCCCACAGTGCAGCTATGCCCCCACAGTGCCAGATATATAATGCCCCCACAGTGCAGATATGCCCCCACAGTGCCAGATACATAATGCCCCCACAGTGCAGATATGCCCCCACAGTGCAAGAAACAATGCCCCCACAGTGCAGCTATGCCCCCACAGTGCCAGATATATAATGCCCCCACAGTGCAGATATGCCCCCACAGTGCCAGATATATAATGCCCCCACAGTGCAGATATGCCCCCACAGTGCCAGATATATAATGCCCCCACAGTGCAGATATGCCCCCACAGTGCAAGAAACAATGCCCCCACAGTGCAGCTATGCCCCCACAGTGCCAGATATATAATGCCCCCACAGTGCAGATATGCCCCCACAGTGCCAGATATATAATGCCCCCACAGTGCAGATATGCCCCCACAGTGCAAGAATCAATGCCCCCACAGTGCAGCTATGCCCCCACAGTGCCAGATATATAATGCCCCCACAGTGCAGATATGCCCCCACAGTGCCAGATATATAATGCCCCCACAGTGCAGATATGCCCCCACAGTGCCAGATATATAATGCCCCCACAGTGCAGATATGCCCCCACATGAATAAACATAATGCCCCCACAGTGCCAGATATATAATGCCCCCACAGTGCAGATTTTAACTTACATGGCATTGTCACTGCGGACTGCGGTGCTGGGAGCCGGGAGGGGGAGTACTGCTGTGGGCCCAGGCAGGCAGGCAGGCGGGCGGGCGGCTGGACGGATGAACGATTCCGTCTGCGCTGCGCGGCGCCGGCGTCTAACGTCAGACGCCGGCGCCGCACAGCGCGCTGCGCGCACACACACACAGTTTGAAGGCTGGCTCCAGGCAGGAATATGGCGGCCGCAGCGTGCGGCGCCCTAAAAGAGTGGCGCCCCGCGCGGCCGCTCCAGTCGAACATGCCTGGAGCCGGCCCTGTGACCATGTGATCAGCAGACAATCCATACATTACAGAAATCATTTCCCTCATCCTGGGGAAAAAAAAATAGGAGTCCCCTCATTTCATATATATGCACATTGTGGGCCTAATTCTGAGCAGGACCCATGGTGGTCATTCCGAGTTGTTCGCTAGCTGCAATCGTTCGCTGTGCAGCGATGAGGCAAAAAAACGGCACTTCTGCGCATGCGCATGCGTATGCGGCGCAATGCGCATGCGCGACGTACTATTACAAAGAACGATGTAGTTTCACACAGGGTCGAGCAAAGCTTTTCAGTCGCACTGCTGGCTGCAGAGTGATTGACAGGAAGAGGGCGTTTTTGGGTGTCAACTGACCGCTTTCAGGAAGTGTTGAAAAAAACGCAGGCGTGCCAGGAAAAATGCAGGCGTGGCTGGGCGAACGCAGGGCGTGTTTGTGACGTCAAAACAGGAACTGAACAGGCTGAAGTGGTCGCAAGCGCTGAGTAGGTCTGGAGCTCCTCTGAAACTGCACAAAAAAACTTTGCTGCCGCTCTGCAATCCTTTCGTTCGCACTTCTGCTAAGCTAAAATACACTCCCCAATGGGAGGCAGCATAGCGTTTGCACTGCTGCTAAAACAGCTAGCGAGCGATCAACTCGGAATGACCACCCATATGCGAGCGCCTTACCATACAGCATTGGCAGTCTGCTTATGCTAATGCAGTATCCACCCAGCCATTATCATTAGTATTGATTGCACACCCAGGACACTCCCATGGTATTGATCATTTCCGTATTTCTGCATGGTTGCTGCCCAGTAACCGCCTGGGAAAAGTCCATTTGTTGGAGAACGGATGGATTAGTTTGTTTGCACTTTCAGGCTCTGTATGTGTATGTGTGTGTATGCATGATACGGGATTTGCGCAGTCATGACCTTTCTCAATGGCACATGTGCAATTTCCAGATATCCGCGAGATAGGGCATCATTTGGAGTTGCGTCCAATTTAGAATCAGGCCGTGTATGTGTTTCATTCAAGATGGTGAAAACTATCTTGAATTGCAATTGAGGTGCATGGGATGAGTTGAAAATGTAGTGGGTTTTCCTGGGCAGTGGCAGTGGGATGGCTTAGCACATGCACAAAACTGCTTGGTCTTTATGAGTGTGTTATGGGAGTATTGTGGGCCTGTTGCTGATAGAGATTACCTCTCATATTAGAGCCTAAGGGCCAAATTCAGCATGAGTTGTAGTTTTGCAAGAAATCGCAAAGCTACAACTCCGTTCTTTAGCATGCAGGGGGGGGTGGGCACCCAGCACAGGGCATGGCCGCCCCGTATGCCACGTCCTTACCCCCTGCTAAAACTGGAGTGCATCTCCCCCCCCAGTGGGGACTTAGATTGCGATAGTGTGCAATCGCAATCTGAGTCCTTGCGCATGCGCGCATTGGAGCATCGCAGAGGTGCGGAAATCACCAAATAGTGATTACTGTACTTTAGCAAGCGTAGCTGAATTAGGCTGTATAATCGGACAGAGAAATTGCACCTGCCACAGGGTTGGTGCACAGTTCCATTATTTGACCCATGGTGCATCTAAAGACCCACTACTTGGTATTGCAGCTCTACAGAAGCTGACAGTGGGCATATCAGCCCAATTGGATGCACATATGTAAACCAGGGAGGGGCTTTGCAGCAGGATTTGCGTAAATTCACAGACTGGCGACCAGCAAAGTATATTGACATTGACGCAGCTGCATTTGACTCAGAATCAGCCCTTGGATATATTAATTTATGACAAAATGTACTGAAAATTAATAAGGATTGGTTTTTTAATAAATAACTTTTTGTATTATTATTATTATTATTATTATTATTGTGTTGTTGTTGTTGTTGTTATTCATATTAATTTACTTTTAATACATTTACATACATTAAGTGGGTCCATCTTCTAAACTAAATTACTTTTGGTAACACTTGTTAACACTTTAGGCAACATTTGGTAACACTTTAGTTAGCACTAACACTTTAGGCAACACCTTAGGTAACACTTTGTAACACTTTAAGTAACACTTGGTAACACTTTAGGTAGCACTTGGTAACACTTTAGGCCACACTTCAGGTAGCACCTGGTAAAACTTGAGGTAACACTTTGTAACACTTTGGGCAATACTTGGTAACACCTCAGGTAACACTTTAGGTAACACTCTAGGCAGCACTTAGTAAAACTTTAGATAACACATTGCAACATTTTAGGTAAAGTTTTGTAACACATTAGGTAACACTTGATAACACTTTTGGTAGCACTTGATAACACTTTAGGCAAAACATTGTAACACTTTAGGTAATGCTTTAGATAGCACTTGGTGAAACTTTAAGTAACACTTTGTAACACTTTAGGTAACACTTTGTAATAGTTTAGATAACACTTAGGTAACACTTGTTAACACTTTCCCTCACACAGTGGTACATGTTTAAAAAAAACAATTTGAGAAAACATCGGGACAGGGAAAACAAGGAGAGATTATCTTCCTTTTTCAGCAATAATACAAAACAAACAATTGTGTGAAGTAATGGTGGTAGTAAAAGTAACTGTGTGTGGTGAGGTGGGCTACGGCTAGATTTTCCCCAAGTGTCAAAATTCCTTCTACTGCCACTGGCAATGAATGAAAAAATATTGATTCTCTCCATTTCCTGTAAATAGAATCTGGGAATAATATATACATGTCAACCTGTCAAATTTGGCATAGTGTAGCTCTATTCTGCTATAGATCCAAAGTATTCTTCCACAAAGTGTAAAGTGGAACTTGACTGTAATTGTTCCTTGATGAACAATGAAATGAAGCATACAGTAAAAGTACTAAATGCTTGACTGGGAAAGAGTATAATATACAAATGCTAATAAAACAATTATGCTAATAAAATTTGCTAAAAGCTTTAAAACATAGTCCAAATGAAAATAATATGCACGCCCGAAGTAAATACATCACTGCCAATCCTGCGAGTGTTCCGCCTCAATAAATAACAATACAATAAACAACACCATGTCTTTCTGCAAGGGTTTTACACTAATGGAAGGCATTTTTTTGTCTCGGAAAAGTTAATCTTATACATATTAAAGAGAGATGTGCCAGATGTTAGTGCATAGAAGGGACTCCAAGCTAAGTATTAATTTGGGCCTGAGTAAATATTTGGATAAGAGATATCCATTCATCTATACACAAGGCATTCAATTCCAAAAGCAGTGAGGGCTGTTAGCCAAGCTACTGTGAAATATTTGTATTCACACTGTATATGTTAGAGAGATTTGTAGAGGAGCAATAAGATAGATTTAGAGGATGTTAGTGGAGGTTTACGAAGTAGAATCCGCTTAGTCTGCAGGTCGTTCAGTGCTGGTTCTGTCTTGTTTTCCACCTTTCCAGTCATTTACAGATGTTGATTTTTAGTTATGTCAACAACTATCCTTTCTCTCTCTATCGCCATCTCTTTCTCTCCCTCCCCATCTATCTCTTTATTTCTAATGTCACTATATAAAGGCACATTTTAACATAGTATATAAACAATAAGCTACTTATCTATTGCAAATGTTGTTTCCTTTGTAACATCAAGTGTTTTTTGCAGACATAGGGGGTCATTCTGACCCGATCGCACGCTGCAGTTTTTCGCAGCAGTGCGATCGGGTTAGAACTGCGCATGCCAGATGGCCGAAGGCCGTCGGGCCGCTACGATCGCCTCTGCCTCATTGACAGGCAGAGGCGGTCGCTGGGCGGGGGGGGGGGGCGGAATGGTGGCGTTTGGCAATGCAGGCATGGCCGGACCGAACGGGTGCAGGCTGCAGCGGCTGCGTGACGTCACACGCAGCCGCTGCGGGCCGGGGAGCGATAAGTAGCTCCCGGCCAGCATGCTAAAGCTGCGCTGGTCGGGAGCTACTCTTGAAGGGCAAAGGCATCGCTGCTGTGCGATGTCTTTGCACTTCTGCAGGGGGGGCCGGCACTGACATGCGGGGCGGGATAGCCCTGTGCTGGGCGTCCCCTCGCATGTCAGTGTGAATGATCGTAGCTGTGCTAAATTTAGCACAGCTACGATCATCTCGTAATGACCCCCTAAGGGGGTCATTCCGACCCGATCGCTCGCTGCAATGTATCGCAGCACAGAGATCGGGTCGGAATTGCGCATGCGCCGGCGCATGCCGGATGGCTGAGGGCCATCGTTCAGTAGCGATCGCCTCTGCCTGATTGACAAGCAGAGGTGGCCGCAGGGCGGGAGGGGGTTGGACGGCGGCATTAAGGGGGCGTGGACCGGGCAACGCAGGCGTGGCCGGACCATTGGGGGGGTGGGCCGCGGCGGCTGCGTGACGTCTCATGCAGCCGCTGCGGCCAGTGGCAGCGACGATTAACTCCCTGCCAGCCACAGGAGCTGCACTGGCCAGGAGTTACTCCTGAAATACAAAGGCATCGCCGCTATGCGATGCTTTTGTATTTGTGCGGGGGGGGGGGGATAACATGCGGGGCGGACTAGCCCTGTGCTGGGCATCCCCCCTCATATCAGGGAAGATGATCGTAGATGTGCTAAATTTAGCACAGCTACGATCAACTCGGAATGACCCCCTAAGTGTAGGATAGTGCTGCAAGATGACAGTGATTACACCATAAGGGAGGAAATGCTTTCCCCTTGTGATGGGAGTAGTTGGTGTCCACAGGTGGGTGGACAACTCCTCAGTATGGGGCTAAATGATTGGTTGTGCAGCCTTTTGACGCCTTATGGTCTTAGCCGCAGAATAACGCAGGGACGTACCTCCAAACTGCTATATTTACTAATAAGCGGTTTGGAGGGTGCTTTGAAACCAAATAGAAGTGGCCAGAGGAAGTCAAATGGACAAACCACCAGCAAAATGAAAGCTCATAGTAAAAAGCTCCCTCCCCTCATACTGTTGTAACATAAAACTGGATGGCATCGGGATCCCGGCGTTTGGGATGTCTGCGGTCAGAATACTGATAGCGTCATCCCAACGAGCAGGATCTCGACACCTACTAGGTAAGTATTCTAAGGCTAACCCGCAACCCCCGTAACCCTAACACTCCACCCTCTCAGCCTGACCCTAACCATCCCTCCCCCTGCAGCCTAACCCTCCCCCGGTGGTGCCTAAACCTAACCACCCCCTTCGTGCAGCCTAACCCTAAACCTCCATATTGGTGCCTTACCCTAACTCTCCCTCCCCGCAGCCTAACCCTCCTCCCACAGCCTAATCCTAACATCCCCCCACCCTGTGGCCTAACCCTAAGTAGCCGCGGCATACTTACATTCGGAATGCTTGCAGTCGGGATTCAAGTTCTGCCATTGTGATCAATGTTGGGATTCCAGAGTCGGTATTCTGAGCAGTGTCGGGATTCTGGCATCAGTATTCCAACTGCCGGCATCCTGAACGCCGGGATCCTGACCGGGTCCCCATAAAATGATATTCTAGAAGTTACTCCCCAACATAGAATGAGTTATTGGCTGGGAGACCACCCAATTTATAGACAACAAGCCAATCAGGAGCAGTCTCTTTCAAAACATTAACGTATAAAAGAAAATGTCAGTCATTTTTTGTCATTGTTTACAAGACATTTTTTTTTTCAATTATTATATGTCTCTTTAAAGCATTGATTGCCAAATATGACTCATAGGGTGGTCTTCAGTTTGCCGACTGTCGGGATCCCGGTGCACAGTATACCGGCGCCGGAATCCCAACAGCCGGCATACCAACACTTTTTCTCCCTCTTGGGGGTCCACAACCCCCCTGGAGGGAGAATAGATAGCGTGGCGCGTGTAGCACGTCACGGTGCCTGTAGCGTGGCGAGTGCAGTGAGCCCACAAGGGGCTCATTTGCACTCGCCTAGCTGTCGGTATGCCGGCGGTCAGGATTCCGGCGCAGGTATGCTGGCCGCCGGGAGCCCGGCCGCCGGCATACTCTACTACACCTGACTCATACTTTATGTATACTACATTTCTGCTGATCTGCTATTTACATCAAATTATTAGGTCATAGTATTATGTAATTTGATTTTTTTTCTTAATTATTTATTAATATAAAAAAAATAATCTGTCTTTTCTGTATATTGCATTGTGATAAATTAAAAAAAAATGAAATTAAAAATTTCTGTAATCTGCTGTGATATCTAGCTGAAACAATATTTACGTACATGGTTACAAAGATTTCCCTTGAGTAATAAATGTTTGTTATTAACCTGCGGAGTCAAATGCAAAGGATGAAGAAAGGAGACAATTTCGGGTTATGCAGGAAAAGATCAAAAGAATATCTGTGCGTTATTTTGCCTGCAATAAAGTGTTTGGAAAGCATCTGTATGTCTCATGATATAGCCCATAACATGAGATTAAATGGCTACGTTAAGCACATGCCTTCATTGAGAAATCAATCTGGACAATTCCCCTGGTAATCGCCATCCCATTCATACATAATGCTGCCACATTTCTTATTCTAAAGCTATTTAAGAAATATAAAATACCGACATTTTTCTGCAATAATGCTGATTGCTTTTTTTTTGCAGACATTAATCGGTTGTGATTGGTTATAAAAATACTGTTTTTTTTAAATAAAAAGATTTACTATGTGCTGTGCGGTTAGAATAAAAATTCTAGTTATACGGATAATTATTTCTGCAGGTGCTTTCTAAATACTGCTACATACTGTATACTGTTTAGTTCATCGGTCTACATTAGGCTCTTGTCTCTGCAAAGAAGAGTCAGAGGATCATGCACAAGTGATGGCAAAATACATATGATGTTTGGCCTGTCAGAGTATAAGCACCTGGGCAAACCATGGCGCAATGCATGTGGGGTAAATGCAATTATAGGGAAAATACTGCCAGCTGCCATGGGGGGAGGATACTCAGCACGAACCGCCATGGAGGAGGACACTTAGAACCAAGCGACATGGGGGGAGGACACTCAGCACCAATCACCATCGGAGAGGACACTCAGCACCAAACGACATGGAGGGAGGACTCTCAGCACCAACTGCCATGGGGGGAAGACACTCAGCACTAACCACCATGAGGGAATACTCTCAGCACCAACTGCGATGGGGGGAAGACACTCAGCACTAACTACTTATTGCGGGAGGACAATCCACATCAACTGCCTTGGGGGAAGGACACTCAGCACCAACTGACATGGGGGGAGCACACTAAGCACCAACCGCCATGGGGGGAGCACACTAAGCACCAACCGCCATGGGGGAGAACACTCAGTATCAACCACCTTGGGAAAGGACATTTAGCACCAACAGCCATGAGGGGAGGAAACTCAGCACCAAGCACCATGGGGGTGGACACTCGGCACCAACTGCCATGGGGAAAGGACACTCAGCACCAAGCACCATGGGGGTGGACACTCGGCCCCAACTGCCATGGGGAAAGGACACTCAGCACCATGGGGGGAGGACACTCAGCACCATGGGGGGAGCACACTCAGCACCAACCGTTATGGGGTTAGGACACTCAGCACCAACTGTCATGTTGTGCAGGATGCTCAGCACCAGGCGTAATGGGGGGGGTCACTCAGCACCATGTGAGAGGACACTCATCAATAACCGTCATGGGGGAGGACACTGCGTATACTGCCATAGGGAGAAGGACACTCAGCACCAACTGCCGTGGGGGAAGGACACTTAGTACCAACCACCATGGGGGAGTACACTCAGCACCAACCACCATGGGGTAGGACACTCAGCACCATGGGAGTGGACACTCAGCAATAACCGTCATGGGGGAGGACACTGCATCAACTGCCATAGGGAGAAGGACGCTCAGCACCAACTGCCATGGGGGAAGGATACTAAGTACCAACCACCAAGGGGGAGTACACTTAGCACCAACTGCCATGGGGAAAGGACACTCAGCACCATGGGGGGAGGACACTCAGCACCATGGGGGGAGCACACTCAGCACCAACCGTCATGGGGTTAGGACACTCAGCACCAACTGTCATGTTGTGCAGGATGCTCAGCACCAGGCGTAATGGGGGGGGGGGGGGCACTCAGCACCATGTGAGAGGACACTCATCAATAACCGTCATGGGGGAGGACACTGCGTATACTGCCATAGGGAGAAGGACACTCAGCACCAACTGCCGTGGGGGAAGGACACTAAGTACCAACCACCATGGGGGAGTACACTCAGCACCAACCACCATGGGGTAGGACACTCAGCACCATGGGAGTGGACACTCAGCAATAACCGTCATGGGGGAGGACACTGCATCAACTGCCATAGGGAGAAGGACGCTCAGCACCAACTGCCATGGGGAAAGGATACTAAGTACCAACCACCAAGGGGGAGTACACTAAGCACCAACTGCCATGGGGGGAGGACACTCACAGTTTAGTCTTATAATATTCCCACCTATCATCACGATCTGGTTACTGCCCCTAATTCATCCACCACTAGCTTCAACACCATGGGAATAATGAAGAGATTGCCTGTGTTTGGACTGTATTGCTGTGTTTGTGGATTGGTGACTAGAAACTGCGCTTCCATCACCTGTGTACGCTGTACCTGCAAATAATCACATCTTTCTGATGATTGTATATCCACATGTCTATTTTTACATCTACAGAAAAAAACAGCTGTATTTGCAACAATCTGCTTGTGAGATTTAAAAGAACCTACTAGGACGACCAATCATCACAGATGGCTTTGATCAATGTTTTTCAAACAGCAATATAGAGATGTGCGGTGGGCACTTTTCGTGTTTTGTGTTTTGGTTTTGGTTCTGGTTCCATGCTCGTGTTTTGGATCTGGATTGGTTTTGCCAAAACCATCCTTTCGTGTTTTGGTTTTGGTTATGGATCTGGATGATTTTTTTTTAAACATAAAAACAGCTAAAATCACAGAATTTGGGGGTAATTTTGATCCTACGGTATTATCAACCTCAATAACATTCATTTCCACCCATTTCCAGTCTATTCTGAACACCTCACACCTCACAATATTGGCCCTCATTCCGAGTTGTTCGCTCGGTAAAAATCTTCGCATCGCAGCGATTTTCCGCTTAATGCGCATGCGCAATGTTCGCACTGCGACTGCGCCAAGTAAATTTGCTATGCACTTAGGAATTTTACTCACGGCTTTTTCATCGGTCTGGCGATCGTAATGTGATTGACAGGAAATGGGTGTTACTGGGCGGAAACAGGCCGTTTTATGGGCGTGTGGGAAAAAACGCTACCGTTTCCGGAAAAAACGCAGGAGTGGCCGGAGAAACGGAGGAGTGTCTGGGCGAACGCTGGGAGTGTTTGTGACGTCAAACCAGGAACGACAAGCACTGAACTGATCGCAGATGCCGAGTAAGTCTGAAGCTACTCAGAAACTGCTACGAGGTGTGTAATCGCAATATTGCGAATACATCGTTCGCATTTTTAAGATGCTAAGATTCACTCCCAGTAGGCGGCGGCTTAGCGTGAGCAACTCTGCTAAAATCGCCTTGCGAGCGACCAACTCGGAATGAGGGCCATTGTTTTTAGGCCAAAAGGTTGCACCGAGGTGGCTGTATGACTAAGCTAAGTGACACAAGTGGGCGGTACAAACACTTGGCCCATCTAGGAGTGGCACTGCAGTGGCAGACAGGATGGCAGATTTATAAAATAGGCCCCAAACAGCACATGATGCAAAGAAGAAAAAGAGGTGCAATGAGGTAGCTGGATGGCTAAGCTAAGCGACACAAGTGTGCAGCAAAAACACCTGGCCCATCTAGGAGTGGCACTGCAGTGGCAGACAGGATGGCACTTAAAAAACGAGTCCCCAAACAGCACATCATGCAAAGAAGTAAAAGAGGTACAATGAAGTAGCTGTATGACTAAGCTAAGGGACACAAGTGTGTGGCACAAACACCTGGCCCATCTAGGAGTGGCACTGCAGTGGCAGACAGGATGGCACTTAAAAAAAAAATAGGCCCCAAACAGCACATCATGCAAAGAAGTAAAAGAGGTGCAATGAGGTAGCTGGATGACTAAGCTGAGCGACACAAGTGGCCTGCACAAACACCTGGCCCATCTAGGAGTGGCACTGCAGTGGCAGACAGGATGGCACTTAAAAAAAAATAGTCACCAAACAGCACATCATGCAAAGAAGTAAAAGAGGTGCAATGAGGTAGCTGTATGGCTCTGCTAAGTGGCACAAGTGTGCGGCACATACACCTGGCCCATCTAGGGTTGGCACTGCAGTCCCACTGCACTGGGACTGCAGTGCAGTGGGATCTGGGGTCATTCTGAGTTGATCGATAGCTGCCGTTGTTCGCTGCGTAGCGATCAGTGAAAAAAACGGCTAATCTGCGCATGCGTATGCACCGCATTGCGCACGCGCGTTGTATGGGTACGAAGTCCTTTGTGGTTTTGCACTGGTTCTAGCGACAATTCCAATCACACAGCCGATCGCAAGGAGATTGACAGGAAGAGGGCGTTTCTGGGTGTCAACTGACCGTTTTCTGGGAGTGTTTGGAAAAAAGCAGGCGTGGCCGGGCGTTTGCTCGGCGGGTATCTGACGTCATTACCGTGTCACTCGTTGCATCAATCATCGCACAAGATAAGTAACTACAGGGCTGGTCTTGTTTTGCACAAAATGTGTTTGCAGGCGTTCTGCTGCACAGGCGTTCGCACTCCTGCAAAGCAAAAATACACTCCCCCGTGGGCGGCGACTATGCGTTTGCATGGCTGCTAAAAACTGCTAGCGAGCTATCAACTCGGAATGAGGGCCTAATAGCGGATACCGGACGCATGTCTACCACCAACATAGCTGTCAAGGCCTCAGTTATCCGCCTTGCAACAGGATGACTGCTGTCATATTTCATCTTCCTCGCAAAGGACTGTTGGACAGTCATTTGCTTAGTTGAAGTAGTACAAGTGTTCTTCCGAATTCCCCTCTGGGATGACGATCGACTCCCAGCAGCAACAACAGCAGTGGCAGCAGTAGGAGGAAGGGGTTCTTCATCTTTCCCTATTTTATCCTTAAAATTTTTGTTCTCCATTATTTTTCTAGAGTTATATAACAAAATGCAGCAAAGGAGATCATACCTCTACACTGGATTTATATGGCAGTACCACTGGACATATATACGGCAGTACCACTGGACATATACGGCATTATCAATGGAATTATACGGCAGTACCACTGGACTTATACAGCAGCACAGGGACACCACCACTGTACTGATGCAGGACAACACAGCACCACTGCAATGGACTGGACTTATACAGCAGTACTGGACATATGGCAGCAGAGGCCACCACCACTGTGACTGGACTGATGCAGCACCTTAACCCCGAAATCTGCCCCTGCATATATTAATACTGTACATTTAGGCGGTGTAGAAATTTGTAATGCCAAGAATAGCGGCGATAAGAAATTACAATTATCGGGTCTAACACCTGATAACTGCTAAATATGCCCCTTGGAGTTCTGACCCAACAGGTTGCACCTCTCTGCTCTAGAACAATCATTTCTCCTTCGCATCAGAAACCTTTGTGCCATGAAATCCTTGTGCGGCGTATAAGCACATCAGCCTTTGCCATACATTAAAACAGATGAAAAGAAGCTGCACAAACCTATTTCGTTTTATCGTTCTTGATTAAATACTAGTTCTTCTTGTAAGGCCACAGCCCGGCTGTGGATGGAAGCGTGTAGGTATGGAGATGAGCTGATTATCATGGGCTGTGACTGACAATGAGAAATATCAGCCAAAACAGGAACCAGAGAATGAGTCCAAGTTCTTAATACATGCACATAGTGAAAACTTCCCATCTGTACTAAAATCAATTCAGCACATTAATAAACATACAGCACAATGTCTGCCATTAATATAAAACTACATTTTATAAGACAGAAACCCCATGTAGACAACTAAAACAAGAGAGGCTTCTGTTCAGTGCATGCCGTATCTTGACAGCCCACGTTAACAGGTCATACGTTGCTACATGTACATTTGCGGCAGGGTTCCTTTATCTCTGACTGATGTGTCTGTTCATGTAGATATTGTAAGACAGACATTTTTTGGTGGATCCTCCTGGATATTAGTCTTTAAGATGTCACATTTCCCGATAATATCTGGGGGGGGGGGGGGGGGGGGAATAAAAACTTAAAAAAAAACCTGTTTAGCATAAGGTGTTATTAAGAATTCCCGGAGAAAAAGAAAACTCAAAGACTAAAGAAGAGGACATCAATGGGCTGTCAGTCTCTCTCGAAGAACAGTTATAATCCTTGCTCTGGAGAGGGAGACTCTATTAGTCTTTCATGTCTGAAATGAACAGTTAAATGCCCCAAGATGAAAGTGAAATGGAACTAGCTACCTCTTTATAGATAGGAGCTTAGGGTCATCGGTGACCTTACATCGGCACGCTTCACCTTGCACATTCGTATCAGCGGAGGGTCACGAATGAGCTATACTGTCACCTTCTCTGCTAAATTGTCCCTGCATGGGTATGAATAAGTAAATATCTTCGGTGTAGATAAAAGATGAAAAAGTCACTCAATAAATCCGGCCTCCTCGTGTGAAAGAAGAGGAAAAGAATGATTGATGAAAAAAAATGTGCAGGAGCTATTTGACTTGGGGAAGCTGGTAATTTATTCCAATGAAAAATAAATTAGAGCATTAGAAATAAGTACAACAATGATTTAACGCCATCCAGCATGTAGCTTAGAAGGGTATGTATATTTCACAAGTGAACGGGATGCTTTGGAAGAAAAAGATGGTAACATTTCTCTACGTTAGTCTTATGTAATTATAAGTTCAATACCAAGTGATACGGTAAATAGCAGATTAATTGCATCCCTATGCATTTTCACTTCCATTTCTTTTGATAGCAGCAGCCGCCTTACAAGACTTCTAAGAATTATTTCCCTCATGATTTTTTGGCTTAACACTCTTCCACACAGTACTGGTTGTTCACTTTACCTATCACTTGTACTGGGACATTGAACAGGCAAATGAGACAGCTGCCTCAGCCACCACAAGGTTTACCAATGCTGCTATCAGGTAGAGATGTGCGGCGGACACTTTTCGGGTTTTGTGTTTTGGTTGTGGATCTGGACCTCCGTTCGTGTTTTGGATCTAGTTTGGTTTTGTCAAAACCACCCTTTCGGGTTTGGAAAAAAAAACCATAAAAACAGAATTTGGGGGTATTTCTGATCCTACGGCACCCCTATATTTTCACAACACCTCTGTAATTTTACAGCATAACAAAACGGGGCCAGCACCCTTTTGTATTCACAGCACCACTGTATTTTTATAGCATACAGGACAGGGCTAGTGTACATTTATTTTCACAGTACCCCTGTATTTTTACAGCATACAAGACAGGGCCAGTGTACATTTATTTTCACAACACCCCTGTATTTTTAAAGCACACAGTACAGTGCCAGCACCCCTGTATTTTCACAGCACCCGTGTAATTTTCCAGCATACAAGACAGGGCCGCACCCCTTTATATTAACATTACCCCTGTATTTTTACAGCATACAGGGCAGGGCCAGTGTACATTTATTTTCACTGCACCCCTGAATTTTTACAGCATACAAGACAGGGCCAGTGTACATTTATTTACACTGCACCCCTGCATTTTTACAGCATACAAGACAGGGCCAGTGTACATTTATTTTCAGTGCACCCCTGAATTTTTACAGCATACAAGACAGGGACAGTGAACATTTATTTTAACTGCACCCCTGAATTTTTACAGCATACAAGACAGGGACAGTGAACATTTATTTACACTGCACCCCTGAATTTTTATAGCATACAAGACAGGGACAGTAAACATTTATTTACACTGCACCCCTGAATTGTTACAGCATACAAGACAGGGCCAGTGTATATTTATTTTCACTGCACCCCTGGATTTTTACAGCATTCAAGACAGGGACAGTGAACATTTATTTTCACTGCACCCCTGGATTTTTACAGCATTCAAGACAGGGCCAGCACCCCTGTATTTTCACAGTATACAGGAGGACAGTGCCCCTGTACAGCACAGTGACAGCAAGGACAGCAACACCCATGTACAGCTGCAGCACCCCTAACATCACAGGGACACCACAGTGACAGAATAGCACCCCTAGAGAGCACACCCTGGAGGGCACACCCTGACCCGCCACCCACAGAGAGAGACAGAGGTCTGTCTCCCTCACTCTCCAAGTCCAGAGTGAAAATGGCGGCAATGTGCGGCTCTTTATATGGAATCCAAAACCTGGGAGAATCTGACAGCGGGATGCTGATATTTTGCCTCGTTCTGGGATCTGAGTCTAGCAGAAAGTCCTAGCCGGACTCTATTTTCAGGCATTGGTAGAACTAGATCTACAATGAGAAGCTTTAACACATCAGCTGGACTTGAACAGTCCCCATAAAAAGTATTAAGCCTTGGAGAGAGTTAGTGTTCTAAATGTAATTTTAAAGATTGTGCTAAATAAATTACAGTAGCTGATTGGTTGCTTTGGGCAACTTCTCTACTTTATCTCTTTCCCAGGCTCCTACTGACTCTGATATGAGAAATTATAATGATGAAGGACCCTTTCCCAATTAATATTTATTCATTGTGTAATGACATGCGTGCATGCCAAGTTGTCTGCGGAAGTGGCGTGTGAACCGCAAAATGGACTGCATCGCAGGGGACTCGCTGCCTCACTGCTGGGATTCCAACAGACGGGATTCCGCTGTCGGTAAACCATACCGATTCCCCCCTCTCCTCTATAATACATATCAATGTGAGCTAGTGAAATCTGTCACTTTCAGCCCCCCTCTGTCCGTTTAGTCAGTGGCGTAAGTTCGTCTCAGTTGCCCGGAGGCAAGATAAATATTGGTGCCCCCCATTTCCTATAGTAAGATAAATATATGTATGTATGTGTGCGGATTATATGTGTGTGTGTGTGTGTGTGTGTGTGTGTGTGTGTGTGTGTGTGTATGTGTGTGTGTGTGTGTATGTGTGTGTGTGTGTGTTGGGATCCGGTCTGAAGATCGACAGTGTCTAGGTCGACAATGTTTAGGTCGACCACTATAGGTCGACAGTCACTAGGTCGACATGGATGGAAGGTCGACAGGGTTTCTAGGTCGACATGTGCTAGGTCGACAGGTCTAAATGTCGACATGAGTTTTTCAAATTTTTTTTCTTTGTTTGAATTTTTTCATACTTAACGATCCACGTGGACTACGATTGGAACGGTAAAGTGTGCCGAGCGAAGCGGTAGCGGAGCGAAGGCACCATGCCCGAAGCATGGCGAGTGAAGCGAGCCATGCGAGGGGACGCGGAGCACTAATTTGGGATCCCGGTCACTCTACGAAGAAAACGACACCAAAAAAAAAAAAATCCTCATGTCGACCTTTAGACCTGTCGACCTAGCACATGTCGACCTAGAAACCCTGTCGACCTTCCATCCATGTCGACCTATAGTGGTCGACCTAAACATTGTCGACCTAGACACTGTCGATTTGATGAACCACACCCGTGTGTGTTTGGGTGTGTATGGAGTGTTCTGAAAAAAAAATGTATATACTGTATTTTTACATTTAATTGTCTTTTATTTTAATTCACACATTTCTTAGCAGTCATACCCAGGATTAGAACCCATGACCTGTTACACTAACAGCAGACACTTTACTAATGGAGTTATTTGCTCCTGTATAGGAAGCATGAGAGTTCTAACTATATGTAATTGTCAGAGAAGTATCTTCATATAGTTAAAAGTCTCATATTTCCTATACAGGAGCAAATGGCTTCATCAGTAAGGTGCCTGCTTCCAGTGTAATAGGTTGTGGTTTCTAATCCTGGGTGTGACACTTGTAAAATGTGTATATTCAGTATAATAAAGAGGGTATGATTTGCAGCTATCAATTAACTTCATTCAATTCAATGGTGTCACAGAATGGGAGGAGAGGTGCCCCCTTCAGAGCAGGAGCCTGGCGGCAGATGACTCCGTTGCCTCCCAGAGTTCTGCCTCTGCGTCTAGTCCAGCCACATGCCCCATGGTATCACCTCCAATTTACCTTCTTCATAGAGAGACATTTTTCTATGCAGATTCTGTGGTACCCTTGCTGCGTCTTTTTCATAGCAGCTGTGTGAGATGATGCAAAAGCTGGAGGAGGCATCTTAAGTAAAAAGACGCTCACAGGCAGCTTGTGTGATCCACTGTCATGTCTGAAGATGCTGCATCGGATCATCTCCTTGAACATCGGACATCTCAGGATGTCTGGAAAAATCATGCTACCGGGGGCCAGTAAAGCTAAATGTTAGGCATACTTGCTGAATTTTTGGCTGCCCCATCTGGGAGGGGGCAGACAGCTCAGCGTTATGGAGGGCGTGGCGCGGCAGATGTGGGCAGGTTTGGGGGCATGACTGTGCGCACGTATCATTGGAGCCCCGCCCCCACTATACCACATGTAATATGCCACTACCATCATGGTGCTAGGGCTTTTCACAGGTCTGGAGTAGGTTGAAGCTAGCTAGGTACAGATCAGAGGTTAGGCTGTAGGGGAAGGGTTAGGTTAATGCTGCGGGGAGGGAGGGTTAGGGTTAGGCTGCAGAGGGACAGTTAGGGTTAGACTGCAGAGGGGAGGGTTAGGTTTAGGCTGCCGGGAGGAAGGAATAGGGTCGGGCTGCCAGTGGACTGGGAGGATTAGGATAAGGCTGTGAACAGGGAGGATTAGGGAAAGGGTAAGGATTATGTTCCCTTACCTCGGCGCACCTGCCGTCATTTCAAGCAGTCAAGATCCCAGTGTTGGTATTCTAAATGCCGCCATCCTAATTGCCAGTCTCCCATACCCAACCCCATATAATAACAATTATCAAATGCAATAATAACAAATTATCTCTTTGTTAATGGTTTTATACTGTGGCTTATTTTCTACTGCAAAAGCAACAAAGTTGAGGTTCTGGTTTTTATTAAGGGGTTCTTCTATTGCAATGTGAAAGCCAGGTACATTAAATATGTGAGATAAGTTAAATGGTGAGTCACCCCAAGGAAACAGGTAAGTTATTGTGGTGTCTTTCAAGAAGATTTTTTTTCCTTAATCTCCAAAACTCACATTCAAAGTATCAGGTTCTAAGATTACGTTAAATCATTCAACATTCATCAACATGTATTTAATACATTTAATACATTTCTGATGACAAATAAATTAGTTTATTTTACAGGAATACTGGTGTTCGAGCTGTCTGGATAGTATATTAAGCAACTCTCAAGATACTAAGAACAACACTGTAACACTTCAGAGAATTGGTTACTGGAGATAAAGGGGCACATGTAATAGGGGGGCAGATGTATTATCCTGGAGAAGGCATAAAGAAGTGATAAACCAGTGATATGTGCAAGGTGATAAAGGCACCAGCCAATCAGCTCCAATATGTAAATTAACAGTTAGGATCTGATTGGCTGGTGCCTTTATCACCTTGCACATATCACTGCTTTATCACTTCCTTATGCCTTCTCCAGGTGAATACATCTGCCCCACAGTCTGAGTTTGCCGGAAGGTGCAGAACGTTTTTTTAAAGCATCAATCATTTGCAAGGCATGATTTTACCTTGTAAATGATTGCCACTTTAAGGAAACCTCCGAGATCAGCCGGCATCCCACACCTCCGGCAAACTCGGACCCTATTACTTATGCTCCATTATTTCATTGGGGGTAATTCAGAGTTGATCGCAGCAGCAAATTTGTTGGCAGTTGGTCAAAACCATGGGGGTCATTCCGACCTGTTCGCACGCATTGGTTCTTCGCTGTGGTGCGAACGGGTCGGAAATGCACATGCGTGTCGATCGCATTGCGCACGCGAATCGTCGCCGGGCAACAACGCCACCAGCGAGAAATGTGATCACAGCGGCGATCGCAAGAAGATGGACAGGCGGGAGGCGTTACGGGGTGGATATTCACCGTTTTCCAGGCCTGGTGAGTCCAATGCTTGAAACTTTTTACTTGAAACTTTTTTAGCATAGCAGGGCTGCAAAAGCGATCGCAGCCCTGCTATGCTATAATACACTCACCCATAGGCGGCGTCAGGTTGATTGCACGAGCAGCAAAAATCACCCAAATCTAACGTTCTCTGCAAATATTATATCTGCCCCCACCCCCCCTGCAGTGCACTTCGTCGCAGCCATGCGATCAGGTCGGAACTGCGCATGCGCTGCACCCGCATTGCGCAGGCACCTAGTTTCCTGCAGAACAAGACAAGGGTCAGACTTACTTACCCTGTGCGACGGATCCAGCGACGAAGGTCCCAGGATTGATGTCAGACATCTGCCCTCCAAACGCCTGGACACGCCTGCGTTCGGATCTCTGCGCCCAGAAAACAGTGAGTATGCGCCCTGGAACGCCTCACCGCTGTCAATCTTCTTGCAATCACGCTAGTGATCACTTTCTTCTCTCTTCTGGTCATTGCGGGCACCGCGCATGCGCAGTTCCGAACCGTTCGCACCGCAGCGAAGAACCGCTGAGTGCGAACGGGTTGGAATGACCCCCATTATCACCACCTGCGCGGGTTGGGGTGCGAGCTGAAATGGTGGCGCCATCAGCAATTGCACCCAAATTGAGCTACAATTGAATAGGGCCTTGGTTGGAATCAAACCCATTAACTCAGTGCTGCGAGGCAGCAATGCTTATCACTGCACAACTGTGTAAAATACTTTTACTCACATACAAGGCTATTAACCAAACTGCACCAACATACATCTCTTCACTCATCTCAAAATATCTCCCTACCCGACCTCTCCGCTCTGCACAAGATCTACGTCTCTCATCCACACGCATTACTTGTTCACACTCAAAATTACAGGACTTTATCCAGGCTTCACCCACTCTGTGGAATGCCCTCCCACGCACAGTAAGACTCGCCTCTAGTCTCCAAACCTTTAAATGTTCCCTGAAAACTCACCTCTTCAGACAAGCCTATCATTCCAGACCCACCCACATAACCTTCAGTGCTTCCCTATCTAATTACATCCTCTGTAGAGTATTCATAACATCACATATCTTGTCTTTCTTTAGTCTCACACCCTCCTGACACTTGGATAACTTTGTGGGGTATCATCATACAACCCATTAAGAACCTAGCAATCTGGTGGACCATTATGCAATAGGTAGCATCTATCCTTGTGTATCTATGCCTATTTCCCTATAGATTGTAAGCTTGCGAGCAGGGCCTTCCTACCTCTATGTCTGTCTGTTTTTACCCAGTTTTGTTCTATTACTGTTGTTCTAATTGTAAAGCGCAACGGAATATGCTGCGCTATATAAGAAACTGTTAATAAATAAATAAATAACTGTACTGTCCTTATTGGGTTTAAAAACAGGAAGAAAAGTTACTCTTGATTCTGATATATAGACCTTAGTAATATAATAAGAAAAGAAAAGAAAAAAAAATACAATAGTTTCATCCACACAATAGGGCGTAATCAAGGGAAGTATTATATATAGACAAGATAAAATTATATGCTGCATTTTTCTCATTTGTAAATTACCATTATAGTGGCCCTCATTCCGAGTTGATCGCTCGTTGCTGTTTTTCGCAGCGCAGCGATCAAGTGAAAAAGCGGCAATTCTGCGCATGCGCATGGTACGCAGCGCGCATGCGTTAAGTACTTTCACACAAAACTTTGTAGTTTTACCCGAGCTCGAGCAACGTTTTTCAGTCGCTCGAGTGTTCGTAGTATGATTGACAGGAAGTGGGTGTTTCTGGGCGGCAACTCAGCGTTTTCAGGGAGTGTGCTAAAAAACGCAGGCGTGCCAGGCAAAAACGCAGGAGTGGCTGGAGAAACGGGGGAGTGGCTGGCCAAACGCAGGGCGTGTTTGTGACGTCAAACCAGGAACTAAACTGACTGCATTCATCGCAAGATAGGAGTAGGTCTGGAGCTACTCAGAAACGGCATGACATTTTTACTGTGCAGTTCTGCTAATCTTTCGTTCGCACTTCTGCTAAGCTAAGATACACTCCCAGAGGGCGGCGGCTTAGCGTTTACACTGCTGCTAAAATCAGCTAGCGAGCGAACAACTCGGAATGAGGGCCAGTGTCCAAAGAACAAGAAATTGCCTTGCTTTACACACACACACATATATGTATATATACATCTCCAACTCCGGCACACCACGAACACATATAAATGTAATACGCCCAGTGCCTTCCTCATTACAACCAGCACGGCTGCACGCAATACACTCCTCCACTGACGGCACTCAAAGGCTTTTCCAAAAAAACGACACAAGTCGGCTGTCTGTCTAGATTTGGTGCTGCCTCATGCTCACAGACAACCGACTTGTGTCGTTTTTTTGGAAAAGCCTTTGAGTGCCGCCAGTGGAGGAGTATATATATATATATATATATATATATATACAGTATATATATATATGTCAGGTAGGTGGCATGGCGGTTGAGTCCAGCTGTGCCGGGGGGCGACATTTAGCAATTTAGGGGTGCCAAAATTAAATTATATCTTGACCTCCCAGCCTAAAATTGTTGTGGTGTCCCTGTTGGTGTCAGAATTTAATGCCCATAAAGATAGGCTTACCACACTACACCTTTAAACCGGAACGCTCATGGATTACACAGGTTCTGTGGCTAATTAAAACCAGGTGAAATGCAGTCTTGAGTCAGTCAGTAATTCATTGGTTTAGTATGGTAAGGCTACATAAAGGGGCTACAGACACTTGACATCCTTCTCTTGTGTCTCACTGTATCTAGGCTCTCTTGTAATAACTAACTTGAAGATGCATAGCTATATTTGTGCTTCCCTGTAGAATTCAATGGGGTTTTTAATCGTTAATCTGCAATGTCTTGCAAATTAACAGCAATGACCATGTAATAATCTGTGTCACCTCTTTCCTACTTAGGGGAAAATAATTGTGGAAATGGGAACCGTCTTTCTACAAGTGATGAAGCTGTTGGCTTCTTGAAATGACACCTTAACACTATCTCATTTGTTAATGAGCAGTGTCTTCAATCCCTGGGCAATTTAATTCTCTGAACAAAGAACGCAACGAACGTCCACAGTGGGGCTTGTATTGTTATTAATGCTGGTAGAAAACACATGCATTAAGCAGACCTTTTTTGTGAGTGTTTGCTTCAAAACACTCAATAAATTATTTAGTTTGCAAAATGCCACTCTGAGCTGGTTGGGTTAATTGAATGGAATAATTTATGGTAAAAGCTACCAAAAAAGATCAATGCAGATGGCATAAGGAAATGATTGAGTTTCAGCAAGGACAATTTGATTGTTATCCCTCATTATAATAATGTTGAAGGGAGCAGGCACCATCGTTGGTTGGAGAGAAAAAAAAATCAATATTTGATGAGAGCAGAGACTATGAATTTTAACTGAAGGTAGAAATACTAGTTAATAATTAATTGGATTTCAAACATCAAGCAAAAACTGTTTTGTTTATATCTAATCGTTACTGTCATTTGCTCCCTGATTAAAGTATGCTTTTTTTTTGTTGTTTCTTTTCTTTTAAAGAGTATTCCTTTAAGCTATGTTGATTCTGTGTTTGTTGCCTGATTAATTTGTGTCTGGTTTGTATCACATTTAGCAGTTGAGTGATGTAGCAAGCTTTATTACTCATTGATTCCAGAAACCTGTTAGGGAAAGCCTACAAACATACATACAAACATACAATTTAGAAAATGTGTAGTTTTTTCTGCTTAGACCAGGCATTCCCAACCCATCCTCAATGCACACTATGGGGTAAATTTACTGAGGTGGGAGTATTTTAGTACTGGTGATGTTGCCCATAGCAACCAATCAGATTCTATCTATTATCTTCTAAAAGCAGCTAGATCAATGTTAAGTAGAATCTGATTTGTTACAATGGGAAACATCACCAGTTCTAAAAAAAACCTCTCACCTTAGTAAATTTATCCTTGACAGTGCAGGTTTTAGTGATATCCAGATGATTAAATCAGAATAACTGCGGTACTAATTATGTCACCTGTGCTCAAGCATGGATATCGCTAAAACCTGGACTGTCAGTGTGCCGTGAGGACCGAGACTGGGAATGCCTGGCTTAAACTAGATTTGGTGGTGCCTCGTGCCAGAAAGAGACTTGGTGCCTCCTGCCACCCCCCATACTTAAAATAGAGATACAGTGCACCAAAGGCACGCATCAAAAATATAGGGGTGTGGCTTCATGGGTAAGGGGCATGGTCACATAATAGAACCAATTCACATAACACCACACAGTAGTACCCCTTATACACAATATGCCAGGTAGAACACCTTATACACATTACGCCAGATAGAGCACCTTATACACATTATGCCAGGTAGAGCACCTTATACACATTATGCCAGGTAGAGCACCTTATACACACTATGCCAGGTAGAGCACCTTATACACATTATGCCAGGTAGAGCACCTTACACACATTATGCCAGGTAAAGCACTGTATGCACATTACACCAGGTAGAACACCTAATACACTTTACGCCAGGTAGAGCACCTTATACACATTATGCAAGGGAGAGCACTTTATACACAATACGCCTGGTAGAGCACCTTATACACATTATGGCAGGTAGAGCCCATTATACACATTATGCCACGTAGACCTAGTTCGAAACTTAATTTTATATTTATATGTTGTACGTAAGCAGACTTTTATAATAATTCAGCACAAAGAGGGCCTGATGTTTGACTGTAGATGTTCCCACTTTGTGTGCATGGAAATAAATGCATATATTATAGATGTGTGGTTCGGGTCTCCATAAATCCGAAACCATACGAATTTTGTGGTTCTGAACTCAACCAAATCCTGGTCTGGATCTCCCGAGGAGATCCAATTTGAACTGAGTCCCCTTTTGAATCTTCCCGCAGTTCGATATTCATATTTTAAATCCAAACTTTGGGTTTTGGATTACAAAAATTACATGATATTGGCTGTTTTATCAATATTTGTGACATTTATCAATGATTATTGATTATTTTTTAACCGAATCAGAACTAAAGCACCTTGCGGGTGGTTTTGTCACAACCAAAACAAAGACAATGATGAAATAGATCCAAAACCAAAACACGGGGGTTTGGCACAATTCTAGCGTATATTCACCCGTACGCAGAGCTATACCATGGAAAGCTTATAATGGGAGGCCGCAGTGTCTATGCAGCCATTGTGATTGATGTAAACATACTGAACATGTCAACATCCTAAATGCCGACTTTCAGACCATGTTGAAATTATACCATACCCATTCTTATACCACACCCAAATGGCAGAAATGCCAAAAGGGGTAATGGGGGGAGGGTGGAGTAATAAGACTAGTAAATCTTAAAAATATCTTTTTTTAAATGATGGGCTGAGTCTCAGATAATCCCTAATAAAATCATGTAACACCGTTCCAATCCGGGTCAGACCCGGGATTTGCGCCATTTCCAGTACACTGCATTGCCGACCTGGGATATTCCCGGTCGGCACCGTTCACACTGCTGAAGGGCGCAGTGTCTTTTAAGGCCGGTGTTTGGAGATAACATCATCTCCAAGCACAGGTAAACCCATTGATTGGAACCCCTACATCATTCTGGGGGTATGCCCAGCACTCCAGCAGCTGCTGGGTTGCCCCCAGCCTCCGTCTGTGCAATGAATAGACGACGCACTCATGAGCGGGGCACCCATTCTTTTTTTCACCCTTGCACTGCTGCTGTCTGCATAACAGGGCAGGCAGTAGTGGAGACTGTGTGCGCTGTGACCCTCAATCTCCTGACCCACCACAGGATGCTGTGGTTGGGAGGTATAGGCTCTCCCATTGCTGTAAACGGGTTCCGGGTCGGACAACCCGGGTTACCCATTTATACTGCCCCTCAACACGGGTTCTACCTGTCTTCAACCCTGGTAGATTCCCGGGTTGGATTGCTGAGTCAAAGGACCCGGGTTATTTTTTTTGGTGCTGTTTAAACTGAGGCCGACCCGGGTCGACCTGGCAATAGGGCCGGATTAACAATGGGGCAGATGGAGCTGCAGCTCCAAGCCCCCCGCTGAAAATAGGCCCACAGGCTCCCCTAGATAGTGATTACAGAAAAAAACATTTTTCTCCTGTATCTGCCAGACTACCATTCGACTCCAGTCACGGGCAGCCAAGGCTCTGCCTATTACTTCTCAAGCCACCAGCAACTGTGCACAATTGCCACCTCCTCCTCTTCACCCCACCCACCTATGCTATCAGCCGGCCTAATACCCGAGTTCGAAATAAGCTCCACCCCCAGACCACGATAAGCTCCGCCACCTTGTCTGTCAGCAGCTGTGCCCATTATAAGCTCCGCTCCCTGGTCCATCCACTATTGACTGAAGCCACACGCCCTGGCCGTGTTAAACTCTGCCCACTGTACAGTATGCTGAAGTGTCCCCCCGGGGTCATCGGAAGTCCTGCTGAGCCTGATCCAGCCACCACTCCTGCCCTTTCAGTGATTAAATATGCCAGCAGATAGTAGCATGAGGTGTTCTGCAGCTGCTGCCCATCGTGCTTATAATATACACTATAATTTAGCTGGTTGCAGATCTTCCCTAATGCCTTTTATAACAACAGCGCTGACCATACTAATAAATGTCCATTGCACTGGTCACAAGTGCCACTTACCGTATTGTCTCTTTACCATTGTTTTCAAGTCTGTCCTTGTTTGTCAGTGTTTTTTATGTGCTGTGTTTTCCCCACCATCTTATTTAAAAGAAGACAGGCTATACCATGTGGAGTAGTGTGACTATGTGGCACTACTGTGTGACACAATGCGTATAAGGGCTCTACTGTGCAGTGTAACAGGACTAACGGACTCTCTATGCGGTGTCATGTGAATGATGGACACTACTGTGTGACGTAATGTGCCTCTACTTTGCAATGTGAATTGGTACTATTGTCTGATCATGCCCCTGCCCTATGAGATGACATCCCTATATGAAATATGGCCGGGGGCACCAATAAACTTTCTGGCCCAGCACCAAAATGTCTAATTATGGCTCTGATGGTCACTGATGCTCTCTGTAGTATACAGTGGTCACTGAAGCAGTCTGTAGTATACAGTGGTCACCGAAGCAGTCTGTAGTATACAGTGGTCACTGATGCAGTCTGTAGTATACAGTGGTCACTGATGCACTCTGTAATATACAGTGGTCACTGATGCTCTCTGTAGTATACAGTGGTCACTGATGCTCTCTGTAATATACAGTGGTCACTGATGCTCTCTTTAGTATACATTGGTCACTGATGCACTCTGTAATATACAGTGGTCACTGATGCTCTCTTTAGTAGACAGTGCTCACTGATGCTCTCTGTAGTATACAGTGGTCACTGATGCTCTCTTTAGTAGACAGTGGTCGCTGATGCACTCTGTAGTATACAGTGGTCACTGATGCACTCTAGTATACAGTGGTCAATGATGCGCTCTGTAGTATACAGTGGTCAATGATGCACTCCGTAGTATACAGTGTTCACTGATGCTTTCTGTAGTATACAGTGGTCACTGATGCACTCTGCAGTATACAGTGGTCACAGATGCTTTCTGTAGTATACAGTGGTCACTGATGCACTCTGCAGTATACAGTGGTCACTGATGCTTTCTGTAGTATACAGTATTCACTGATGCACTCTGTAGTATACAGTGGTCACTGATGCACTCTGTAGTATACAGTATTCACTGATGCAGTCTGTAGTATACAGTGGTCACTGATGCACTCCGTAGTATACAGTGGTCACTGATGCACTCTGTAGTATACAGTGTTCACTGATGCACTCTGTAATATACGGTGGTCGCTGATGCTCTCTGTAATATACAGTGGTCACTGATGCTTTCTGTAGTATATGGGGGCCACTGATGCGCTATGTAATATATATGCCATCCAATACAGTATATCTAATATATTCTGTGTAATGAGAAGCAGCTAATAAGCACAATGGTTTTAAGCAACTAATCCAGAATCTTCCTTTTAATTCAAATTGTGCCTGTTAAAGCCTATGTTTGAAGACCCCTATTGTTCTATAGAGACATCATGTAGCTGCAGCCATGCTGGTGCTGTAATGAGTCTCTTGCTGATGGTTGTGCTCACTTACTCAGCAGGAGAGCATAGCCATCCTTCGCTGCTCCTTCTGTGTGGTCTCCTGTAATGGCAAATATAAATCAGCACCCGCTACTGATGTGAGCTGGCCATGTTGGGTACTCAGCTTCTAGTTGCGTGGTGGGAGAGTTGGAGGACACCACTAAACACATGGGGATGGGGCCCTTCGACAGCTGAACTTCATAAAAAAATATATGCAATTGCTCGGTGGTTGGTGGCAGACGCTGGGAGGGTGGGAGGAGGGCTTGAGGTGGTCTGAGAGAGGAGGACAAATGCAGCAGCACACAATAGGTCCTTCATAAGATTCAGCTCCAGGCCCAAGTGGACATTAATCTGGCACTGCCCGGCAATAACCCGGGATTTCAACTTGGTGTAAAATGGGTATAAGTAACAAATAAAATCAACGGACAAGGGTCAGATCCAATGACCCAAGCACTGCTGAGAGCCTGCTCTACTGAGGAGCAAAGACCAAAAATAGGGCTCAGCAGAATACTGAATTTTACTGTATTTATTATGTTACTGTTTTTGGTTTTTGTTTTTTTTAGTCTTTTTTTATTCATTATTTTCTTTAGAAGGAATTAAAAAAACAATTGCCTGTCATGGGGGAAGGAGAAACACGCTGTTGGTTAATTCATGCCGTGTATCTGTACTTGACTAGATACAAAGATGCCCCAGGCAACTTACAGAACAAAAACCACTGCTTGAATAATCAGAACAGTTCTGTACAGTGTTGAGCAGGTGAATGGCAGATAAAATATAATTTTGTGTAGTGAAAGAAAATGCTGTATTGATTGGTTATGGATTTTTGGTAAATGTGCTCTTTTTGATGCTTTCTGAGTTTAAATCTAGGTTCAAATGTAAACATTCAACAGAACTTAATTAAAAGTTTGAATCTCTGTATGATGTAATGATAGTACTTTATACTCAGAGTCTCTGGGCAGCGCATGTAACCTCGCAGTAGTGGAACCACAGTCATAAAATTACTTAATTATGCTTTAGAGTGCATTTATACTGCCATATATGTCCAGTGATACTGCCGTATAAATCCAGTGTTACTGCCGTATATGTGCAGTGGTACCGCCATATAATTCCAGTGATACTGCCGTATATGTCCAGTGGTACTGCCGTGTAAATCCAGTGGTACTGCCGTATAAATCCAGTCCAGTGATACTGCCGTATATGTCCAGTGGTACTGCCGTATATGTCCAGTGGTGCTGCCGTATATGTCCAGTGATACTGCCATATAAGTCCAGTGATACTGTTATATATGTACAGTGGTACTGCCATATAATTCCAGTGATACTGCCGTATATGCCCAGTGGTACTGCTGTGTAAATCCAGTGGTACTGCCATATAAATCCAGTCCAGTGATACTGCCGTATATGTCCAGTGATACTGCCGTATATGTCCAGTGGTACTGGCGTATAAATCCAGTCCAGTGATACTGCCGTATATGTCCAGTGATACTGCCGTATATGTCCAGTGGTACTGCCATATAATTCCAGTGATACTGCCGTATATGCCCAGTGGTACTGCCGTGTAAATCCAGTGGTACTGCCGTATAAATCCAGTCCAGTGATACTGCTGTATATGTCCAGTGGTACTGCCGTATAAATCCAGTGGTAATGGTGTATAAATCCAGTCCAGTGATACTGCCATATAAAACCAGTGGTACTGCCATATAAATCCAGTGGTACTGGCGTATAAATCCAGTACAGTAATACTGCCGTAAATGTCCAGTGATACTGCCGTATATGTTCAGTGGTACTGCCGTATATGTCCAGTGGTACTGCCGTATAAATCCAGTCCAGTGGTACTGCCGTAAATTTTCAGTGGTACTGCGATATAATTCCAGTGATACTGCAGTATATATATACCCTGTTGCAAAGCGGATTACTGAGGCCATAACAACTATGCTGGTGTTAGACTTGTCACTTAGCTCAGTCATACAGCTACCTCTTTTACTTCTTTGCATGATGTGCTGTTTGGGGACTATGTTTTTTATTTGAGTACCATCCTGTCTGCCACTGCAGTGCCACTCCTAGATGGGCCAGGTGTTTGTGCCACACACTTGTGCCGCTTAGCTTAGTCATACAGCCACCTCATTGCACCACTTTTACTACTTTGCATGATATGCTGTTTGGGGACTAGTTTTTTTTAAGTGCCATCCTGTCTGCCATTGCAGTGCCACTCCTAGATGGGCCAGATGTTTGTGCCGCACACTTGTGTTGCTTAGCTTAGTCATCCAACTACCTCATTGCACCTCTTTTTCTTCTTTGCATCATGTGCTGTTTGGGGCCTATTTTTTAAATCTGCCATCGTGACTGCCACTGCAGTGCCACTCCTTAATGGGCCAGGTGTTTGTGCTGTCTACTTGTGTCACTTAGCTTAGTCATAAAGCCACTTCAGTGCAACCTTTTGGCCTAAAAATAATATTGTGAGGTGTGAGGTTTTCAGAATAAACTGTAAATTAGTGAAAATAAATGTTATTGAGGTTAATCATACCGTAGGATCAAATTTACCCCCAAATTCTGTGATTTTAGCTAGTTTTTATGTTTTTTTCAAAAATCATCCAGATTCAAAACCAAATCCAAAACACGAAAGGGTGGTTTTGGCAAAACCAATCCATATTCAAAACCCGAGCATAGAACCAGAACCAAAACCAAAACACAAAACACGAAAAGTGCCTGCCGCACATAACTGGAAAAAGGGGTTATGGCGCTTCATGCCATTAATAAACAGGGTTACAAATGTATTGACTGCTGTGGTAACTTGTTTGGTACCAGAACAAATTGACAACTACTGCTGCATTCTGGGAAAGGTGCATAAATTGACCCCATAATCTGATAAACTGAGTTTAAGTAGCAGATGTTGTGCTTCTCTCGCTATCATTTATTAGCGTTGGGCTGAGGTTAGGGTTATACTGCTGCTAGGGTTAGGGTTATGGTTAGGCTTAGGGTATGGTGAGTGCTACAATCAGTTGAAAAGCTATGTCAACATGCCGACTGTTGATATTCAAAATGTTGACATTGTGGCAGTGTTGACATTATAACAAATGACAAATGACCATTTTCTCCCAAACTGGAAAACAGACAGAAATGGACGTTCAGACAAATTGTTTAAATCCATTTGATATACCCAATTTATCAGAACGACAATTTTTGCCTGTTTTCTGGCTTTTGGACCGAAATAGTTGATTTGTCATTTGCTCCCATACATTACCAAATTTTCAATCCAACCAGAAGGATTGGACAGATAATCTTATAGTGTGTATCCAGAGTAAGTTTCTTTTCTCCATTGCCATCTATACTCAATTTAGAGAGAGTTTGGCTGTAAATAAAGATATAAAAGTTATAGAAGGAGGGTTAGGGTGTACTCAAGTCTGCAGAATGGCTTTTATGCTCTACCACACTGGGATCCAACAACAATCTCCTACCCCCTTTGTAATTCTGGAATGACTGGGAATGATTCAAAATATAGGGCCTAATTCTGAGTTGATCGCAGCAGCAATTTTGTTAGCAGTTGGGCAAAACCATGTGCACTACAGGAGGGGCAGATATAACATGTGCAGAGAGAGTTAGATTTGGGTGGAGTGTATTCAAACTGAAATCTAAATTGCAGTGTAAAAATAAAGCAGCCAGTATTTACACTGCACAGAAACAAAATAACCCACCCAAATCTAACTCTCTCTGTAAATGTTATATCTGCCCCCCCCCCCCCCCCCTGCAGTGCACATGGTTTTGCCCATTTGCTAACAAACTTGCTGCTGCGATCAACTCAGAATTACCCCCATAGTGTACTAATCAAGAAACTTCTGTGCGGGGAAAGGTATGCTCTTTGTAGGATGTTTAAGAACATTTCCATATACATTGTGGAGGGAAGTAATTTACAAGCTCTGATATGTGCCTCTAGCAAACCATCTACTACAAAGTAGGACATTTTGGAAGCCAGGAAGTCAAACCCTTGGAAGCACATGAATGGTCTAGGAGATTGGGAAATTGTCCATAGGCATAAGAGATTGGCTCTTGGGGCTGCTGCTACATAGTGTTGACCGTAGTCTGACAATCAGTTTCTTAAGAGGCTCTTATAGTGGTGCTAATGTTATGCTGGGGCTGGGGGAATGCCATACAGTAGACCAGACAGCCTATATCTCAAACGTATCCATAGCTTCCTGGAACATAAGAGGCTTTAAGTGACTTTAATCACCCGCATGCCAATGCTACTAATTCCACCAACATGCCATAGGGTAAAAAGGTAAGATACTTGCCCATCCTGGAAATCAGGATTAGAAATAAATAGCTATAGTGATTTATGAGCATTTGAATTATGTTTGTGTCTAAGTATGTGCCAAAGATTCATAGACCAAAATAAGGGATTGTCACATAAAGACATAAACATTTCTTTATTATGGAGGTGTAGGAAGCTGGTAAGATATGGACAGAAATAATAATTTAAACAGATTTCTGGTGTTGCGTAAATCATCAGCTCTGCTGCATATGCAGCGCAATGTGAGATTTCCCCTTCTTTCACCCTGAGAAGGGTTGTGATAGTCTGGTACTCTAACTGCAGACATCACATGACATTTTTTAACTTGTGATAGCCATTCTGGAAAACTCAGAGGGAATATATCTGAGCACTAACAAGCCAGTCCTGCTCTGTGGAAGATGAATTCTAAGTGGAGCGTTTAATGTAATGGGTCATCACAGGTGTTAATGGGAGAGGCACAAGGATGAGAGTAGAAGGAAAAAGCTTGAAGGGGGTAGCGAGCATGGACATGATGGAGGAAATAAATATGACTGGGAAAGGGGATTCTGCCGATGGGTGGGAGAGATATGTAGAGGAGGAATGCACAGTGAGATTGAAAGAACAGCTTAATGCTTAGAATTCTATTAACAAGCACTGTTACCCCCACTGTAACCACCAAAAGGGGTGAACATTTTGCATACCAAATTAAAATGGTCACAGGATGACTCTGTGAGCAGAAGGACCAATCAGAATGTACAGTGACTGACTGGAGCTAATACATTGACCACACAGCCATGGGTTATACAACAAAGATCCATGGAGAAGTCCTTGCAGTGAGGAAGGAGGGGTGGAGGGGTGGAAGGAAGCTAATCATCTTAAGTTTTTCTTGGGTTCCTTCTTGGTGCTCCTGTTTACTCCCACACGCCGACAGCATACTAGTAGAGTACCTGGATGTAACTATACCGTATACTCCTTAGCACAATTTGACATTAATTTCAGGAAAACAAAATGTCTGCCAAGACAGCCAATCCATTTACTAACTTTTTTTTTCAGAAGTAACAGAACATCCTCTATTTTTAACTATTAGAGCTACACATTGAGAATTAATCCCATCACCTGTCAATAGAAAACTTGCACTGTTTGCTACCAAGAAGTTCACATTTAAGGTCATCTCTACAAAAACATTTATTTGCCAGCTTTCCAATGTCACCTTTCTGTGCCGCTTGGCCAGAGAAAGAGTTTCTTATGACAAAATCATTCATGTACAGGGGATAAGGTTTGCTATTGTCTTTGAAAGTGAGGGAGGGTGATTAGATTGAAATGTCCAGAGGAACAGTAGTAATTTTTTGGGTCTATTTTCTATGGTCCGCGTTTTTGCCATGTTAATAAACATATGTTATTATTGCTATTTGCAGAGAACATCACAGTGGCTGCAAAATAATACCCCTTTCACATCGCACAAATAACCCGGTATCGACACGGCATATTGCCGTGTCGAACCGGGTCAGTGTGCGATGTGAAAGGTCCTTTGACGATTTAGCGGGTCACCTGACCCGGTAATTCAACCCGGTAAAAAAGAAGGGTTTTACCCGGGTTGATTACCGGGTCAGGTGCGGTGTGAATGGGAGCCGTGTCGATGCGACACGGTTCCCATTCACAGCATAGGGAAAGGCGGCGCAGGAGATGAGCTCATCTCCCGGCGCCGCCTCCACCCCCGCCCCTGCTGCTGCTGCTCCCTCTGCTGCTATGGCAACCGACCCGGTATATTGCCGGGTCAGAAAGCCAGCAGCGGAGCGCAAATGCCGGATCCCACCCGGTAAGTACACGTTTGTCTTACCGGGTAGGATCCGGCATTTGCGGTCTGAATGCGGTATTATACAGATAGCATAAACAACTGCAATTTATTGTAAAGGGCATCAGTGATTGCTTATAATACAGAGAGCATCAGTAACCACCATGAAAAACAGAGAGCATCAGTGACTGCCATATAATACAGAGAGCATCAGTGACTGCCATGTAATATAGAGAGCATCAGTGACCACAATATAAAACAGACAGCATCAGTGATTGCCATACAATACGGAGAGGATCAGTGACCACCATATAATACAGAGAGCATCAGTGACCACCATATAATATAGAGAGCATCACTGATCACAATATAATACAGAGAGCACAAGTGACCATTATATAATACAGAGAGCATCAGTGACCGCCAAGTAATGCAGAGACCATCAGTGACTGCCATATAATACAGAGCATCAGTGACTGCCATATAATACAGAGAGTACAAGTGACTGTCATATAATACAGAGAGCATCAGTGACTGCCATGTAATACAGAGAGCATCAGTGACCACAATATAAAAAAAGAGCATCAGATAATTCCATTCATATACATAAACCCTGTAATCACATCTCAGGTGGGAAAAAAACATAATTTGACCCAATGAATCGTTAATCCCATTGGCGTTTCTATAATGGGTGCAATGGGTGCGGTGCACACGGGCCCCTGGGGGGACCCATGCCGCACCCATTGCACCCATTTTAACACTTACTTTTCCGGAGTCCAGCACCGGGACCTGCAATCGCAGCGGAAATCCCCACCAAAATGGCCGCCTCGCATGCGCAGTAGCCAAATTGGTCTCCGGATCATGGCGGGTGCCATATTTCCAGAGAACTGCGCATGCGCAGTAGACTCTGGCACAATGACAGAATCTACAGCGCCGTACAGAGGAGGGGGCCCACCCGGAGGGGCACACGGTCCCCCTCCTCTGTAGAAATGCCCCTGATTAATCCCCTCTCGTATTCTTCATATTACCTACCGTGAACTATACCAAACCGTACCTCCCTCCTCCTATACCCTAACTTACTTGTTAGATATCTCACGGGTTCTTCTAGTTGGAGCCACACAGCATTCAGGAAGTAGCAGTCTTTCAAGCAGGACCTGCTGGGGTTACTAATAATGACAAAAGGAGCCCATGCAGCAGATGGCCCCAGGAGGGGATTATTATATGAAAACCAAGCTCCCACTCCCAGCCCACTCACCGCCACTCCCCACGATCGTGGATGCCACTCAATTTCCCCTACAGGCACCCCAACCATCTGTCACCTGGTGTACTTGGCCTGCCTATGCCCCCCAGCTGCATCCATGTGTATATGCACCATCATAAATCTATTATATATAGCAGTTTTAAAGGAAGAAGCAACTTGACTTAAAGCTGAGGCGAGGATGACACCAAAACAAAAGGCATGCTAGATTTGATAAAAGAGCCGGCAGGCACTAGGACCCGCCGCTGCTCTAACAGAAAGTCCGTGTGGTAACCAATGGGGATGCTGGAGCCTCCCCTGCTCACACTGCAACCTACCTCCCCTACTGCCAGCCAGCCAGAGTCCAGCCCAGGCGCGGGGTTCAAATGCCAGCATCGAGTAAGACTGTTACTTATGACGGCGCAGAATGCTTCATTAGCCCTCACTGCACCGCACAATAATCCCAGCACTTCCTACTCCACTTCCTTTACCACCATGCTAGGTGCAGCTTTGAGAAGGCGGCCCGTGTGATTGTGACAGGGCTGTCCTGCAGAAGTCTTATGCTGCTTGTTGGAGATTCATCTGGCTGATTCTGCTAATCAAAGATGGACAGTTTGTGTCCTGCAGTCTGAGTCTCAGTGCAGTGCCCAAAACAAGGTATGCTGCACCTGCCACCACCAACTAAAAACTATAATAATTATATTGTGCTGGGGTGCCTTCCAGGCTCCCATAACTAGTGGAACAGGTGACAAACATTTCAAGGCCCAATCAGCCTTTTCATCAGGGTGAAACATTGGCAAGAAACCAGGATGCGCTCCTACAGCCAATCATTACCTGATGGCGTATTCTGTGAGGCCACGCCCCCTGTGATACCACACCCCTTATCTGGGAGCATGAGTGCCTTAGGTGCATGTAACTATAACTATTACCGCTCCTCTATCATGGTGCCCCCCCCCCCCCTTTCATTTTCTTCACCCCTGAGTGACACTAGAAGAAGGAAAGAGCATAAGGTCTGTTTTGGACATGCTGACACAGGTGCTTTAGAAACTTCTGGAAATTGGGAAGAGATGATTGGTCACAGAATACATGAGAACGACAGAGGTCAGGGGAGGGGAGGTAGATTTGGGTGTTATGTCCAGAGAGGTGACAAAAGTATTGTACTGACTTAGATGCCAAAAGTAAAAAAAGAAGACATGGAAACATGAATATTTTCATCTAAAATATACCTAGTATTGATATGACATTCAATATCCTTGATAGGTGATTTTGTTCAATGGATAACTCAACGCAAACCAATTCACGTTTCAATCTTCTCTCCATACGGTTTCCCCACCCTCATCTCTCATTTAATGAAACATTCCGTACAGTCTCTAAACCTGTACAATCCTTAATTTACATACACCATCTCCCTCCTATGTCACATCAAAGGGTTTCACAGTATAATAGAATAAACCGCTGAATTGAGTAAATCACTCAAACCTTGGAATTGTCAATAGAAAGGTTGTTCAAAATGCATGGAAATGATTAATTTCACTCTTTGGATTAGTCACTATTGCTTTATTAAAGGAGTTTTTTTTTAGCAATCTATTTCACATCATTACATTTAATACAGTATTTTGCTTGAGAAGTTTTTTTTACACTATTTTGCAGTCACAAAAATATTATAATAATTGTAAAAAAGCAATTGGTTCATAGTCATTCATATGCTGTATAAAATCAGATGACTTTGCATAAATATGTCAATGTCAGCACTTTAAATACTGTACGTTTTACAATAAAGAATATGAGGTAGGTAACTGTGGAAGGAAAACGTCAAAAGTTATAGCTTTCATATTGGCTATTGATGGTTCCTTTCATAAAACAGCTGACCTGCGAATTAATATGATTGGTGGGGTGATGGTTTTATTGTATTTTACACGTTTATTTTGCTGTTAAGTTTTCGTTTTTGGGGGGCTGATTCAAAACTGAAAGCAAAGTAGAAAAAAAGAGCAACTTTGCACCCAGACACCCTGTTGCAATACAAGGGTAGAAAATATATTCATTTTATTGCATGTAGGGTAAATAATTTTGGTCCCTAGGGGACCCTAGCGCGGTCCCCGAGTCTACAACGCATGTGCAGATCTCCGCAGATCTCCGGGCGGCCATTTTCCCGGTGATTTTTCGACTGTGCATGCGCAAAACACCAGGAAAATGTCTCTGCACCATTTTCCCAGTTATTTCGGCAGTGCTGCTGCTGTGCCGCGGAAGGTAAGTATTAAAAATAATGAGTATAGGGTGTGCGGTGTGGGCCCCCCTGGACACTGGGGGCCCATGTGCTCCGCACACTGCACATTTTATAAATACGCAAGTGGAAAAAAGGTCAATGTAGAGTAGCCAGGCTTAGATATGTCCCCAATATGATTCTTAGGAGGAGTAACTTTGTTCAGGGTTTTTTAGGGCCAATTTATCATTTTATATAATTAGCACTGTACAATTATCACTAGTGATAACTATGTTTTAAATTCGTTGTGAGTTTAAAAAACCTTTCGGAGGCATCCATCACGCCTCATTAACTAAACTATCAATTCCGAAAGGCTTCTTTTTGTGGAGACTGCCTTTCAGAATTGTGATACTTTTCCCCCCACAGTTGCTGTCTGTAAACAAACACACACACACACACACACACACACACCCTGTTTAGAGTTGCAGTCCCCCGCCGGCACCGGTGTCTGTCTCCCCTAATACCCCCCCAAACCTACCACTTTCTGTAGACAACCCCCAACCCCCCAAATGGACTGATACAAAGTTCACTGGGTCAGCCCAGCTGGAAGTAATGGCAAGGTGAGTGCTGCACCACCAAGTTCAATGGGCCGATAATTAATTTATGTAAAAGTACAGTAGGTAAAAATGTTCATCTTCACCTGCTTTTTTATAAATTATGTGGTGATGTATAGACCCCTGAATAAGGTAGAAATAGCAGCCCTGTCACATTCAAGAGTAATGAGATAGGTCGAAGGCACGTACAGATGGTTAAGAAGTATGATGAAAAAAATGGTTACCAGTTGCGTAAATTACAGTAAGAAGAGTAGCCTAGGATTGGTGGCAAAACATAGGCTACGCATTTTGTTGTGGTAATCCCCAGGGTCAATGCAGTGAAATGTGTTAGTTGTATAAGTGTGTGACAATGAACCGGTCAGGTGGACTTTGGATACAGAAACATAGAAACATGGAATTTGATAGCAGATAAGAACCACTTGGCCCATCTAGTCTGTACATGCACACGCAAACACTAAGGTTCTTTTTTTCTTTACAGGAGCTAATTAAACCTATTAGTATATTTTTGGAATGTGGGAAGTAGCCATAGTACCCGGAGGAAACCCATGCAAGCACGGGAGATTATACAAACTCCACACAGTTATGGCCGTGGTGGGAATATACAGTGGGGATTGAAAGTTTGGGCACCCCAGGCAAAAATTCATTTTAATGTGCAAAAAGAAGCAAAGGAAAGATGGAAAAATCTCCAAAAGGCATCTAATTACAGATTAGACATTCTTATAACATGTTAAAAAAAGTTTGATTTTATTTCCATCATTTACACTTTCAAAAGAACAGAAAACAAAAAATGGCGTCTTCAAAAGTTTAGGCACCCTGCAGAGTTAATACCTTGTACTGCCCACTTTGGACAGCTGAGACCTGGCAGTGTCATGGATTGTTCTCAATCATCATCTGGAAAGACCAGGTGATGTCAATCTCAAAGGTTTTAAAAGCCAAGACTCATCTGACCTTGCTCCAACAATCAGCACCATGGATTCTTCTATGATTTTTTGTCTGGGGTGTCCAAACTTTCAATCCCCACTGTATATACCATGTTTTTGATGACAAGACCAGCCCTAGGATTCCATTGATATAGTCACTGCAATGACTCTTTGTTAAATAAACCTTTAGAGTTTCCATTCAGACTAGTGCAGGTTACTCCTCTTATCGCTGGGTAATCTACTGGAATTGGTAACCATTCTTATTGTTAATCCTGCAACCACATGGTTGGACCTTTCAGTTTTACTGTCCATTAGTTACCTTGATTCAGTCCATGTTTTTCCTTTTTAAAACATGGCATGTTTAATCTGTACCAATATAAAATATTAATCAGTATGCTCTCTTCTATTCCATTTGTGCCCACTCAGTTTTGAAATTGGCACTATCCTTTAGAACAGCTGCTCCCCCACGCCCTCTGGTAGAGCAATTCAAGGGTCATTTATACTCTTTTTTTGTGTCTCGTACAGTCCCGAAGATGTATGATGCAAAGGATGTGTTTAACATATAAATACATTGATTCTTTATATTTCACTGGACAACTGTAACCTTTGCATGTGAATTTTCAAACTTCACAATATATGGCCTTCATTCTGTGCTACATGACCTTCAACTCAAACAACCTCCGGCCATATTCTCAGATCAGAGTCTCTTATGCTGTTCAAGTTAATGTCATTTTCAAAGTATAGCCAGATGTGTTTGCAAGACATTGCTGAACACATAAGTCAAAAGAACTTTGATTGTATTTACAGATATAATCCTATGCTTTTATTTTCCATAAAAAATATAATAGAAAAAATGAAACAGAACTGGTTTTATATTTTTTTGCTTTTTGTTTTTACAGAATAATCCAAGACTTGTCGGACATGAAGTTTACCTTTTTACAATTTGATATTGTTAGGAAAATCCTATGCAATTTATATCAGACCTCTAGAGCACTGGTGAGTATCTTCTGTCTAAAACAGCCACTCATTGTTTCCTTTGTGTATTACATACACACCGGAACTTAGAATGCTACCAGGTCTTAAACCTCAAGTAGTAGGGGCTGATATAATTGACAGGAGATCGCAAGATATTGCTGGAGTAGTAATGTTCAGGTTGCAGCAATATTGCAAGAAGTACTAACATAAAGCACTAGGAGTGTTCAGGACACTGGAAGTGGTAGTTGCTAGGATTTCACAAGGAGGCAATATGCAGACAGTGGATGTGGGTTTTAACCATTGGAGTAGTACAAACCCAGAACAGAAGCACAATACTAAGGCATTGGGGATATTCAGATGAGAAGTGAATACACAGATCTGCACCTCCACTTGGATTGCAGTAGCATTGGTTAAGACAATGACTCCTTGCTGTTCACAAAAGATATCCACAACAAAGGAGATATACACAGCCACAAGAATCTAGAAACTATCACCATCAGTGTGGAGCAGGGCTGGCTGCCTTTTAACAAGAACATGAGCCAATCAAGCAAGAGCCAGACAGACCAGCCCCTAATAACATAAACAGATGCAGCTGAATAGATGTACGTACCAAGGCCGCCCAGAGTGCCAGTTGACTAGCAACCGTCGACACCATCATCCATTGCGATCAGCATGACATACCATCCTGATCACCTGCCAACAACTGGGACCAGCTTCAGAAATTAGCTGTAGTGACGCCTCATAATAGATATAGTATATAGCAGATCTCTTATATTTTTGCCCTTCACCAGTCAAGGAAAACTTAAAGGAGAACTCTGGCCAAAGCGAAAAAAAATTCTATAAAAACCTCATGCTTCCTACTTATTGCTGGCCTCTTTTATTTTTTTCTGTTTGTTATATTAACATTATCCTTTATTTATATGTTACTACAATTGGCCTGCAGCGCCTTACAAAATATATGAGCATAAATAGTGCAAACAAACAAAAAAAAGACAGCACAAAACATAGGGATACAAGCTATACAAATATTGCTGAGTATAATCATCATTGAAATAACTGGAGGTTATAAGTTCCCCTTAAAAGGAAATTTAAAGGGAGACTAGAAAGGGGTCAAGAACAAACCTTTTGGGGGCACCAACTGATAACAGAAGAGGGGAAGAATTGGAGTCATGAGAAAAGACAGATACAGTGGCAGGAGAGATGGGACAGCTGGGAGAGTGGCAGTATCATGCAAATTAAGAGAGTGAAGGATTTGCAGGAAGAGAGGGTGGTACGCAGTATCAAAAGCAACAGAGAGGTCAAGGAGAATAAGCAAAGCGCAGTGGCCCTTGAATTTGGCAGCGAGAAGGTAATTATTGACTTTCGTGAGGGCAGATTCTGTAAAGTGGAGAAGATGAAAGCCAGACTGAAGTGGGTCAAGCAGTGAGTGGGAAGAAAGAAAAGTGTAGACAATAAGTTTGAGTTGAGAAGCTTGTAGACAAAGATCGGGTGGCAATTAGACAAAGTGTGATGGTCCAAATAGGGATTTAAATAATGGAAAAGACTAGGTCATGCTTGAAAATAGAAGTAATTGTCTTTAACTAGAGAGAGAAAGGGTGAATGAGATGAGTAAGATAGGAACAGGCAATGGGAGAGAAGAATTGGAGGGAGATAGTATCAATGGGAAATGGGGATGGTAGGGAGAAAAGGTGCAGGGCTATTTGTCTCCAGAAACTGGGGAGAGGTTGTCAGGGTTGGCAGGATGGGGTGTGGTATTGAAAGCCGACAGTAACTAGGTCGACAATGTCTAGGTCGACCACTATTGGTCGACAGTAACTAGACCGACAGGGTGTCTAGGTCGACAGGGTCTTTAGGTCGACATGTTCTAGGTCGACAGGTCAAAAGGTCGACATGAGTTTTTAATTTTATTTTGGTGTCGTTTTCTTCGTAGAGTGACGGGAACCCCAATTAGTGCACTGCGTCCCCTCGCATGGCTCGCTTCGCTCGCCATGCTTCAGGCATGGTGCCTTTGCTTTGCTCGGCACAGATTACCATTCCAATCGTAGTCCACGTGGATCGTTAAGTATGAAAAGGTTCAAAAAAAGAAAAAATAAGATTTTACTCACCGGTAAATCTATTTCTCGTAGTCCGTAGTGGATGCTGGGAACTCCGTAAGGACCATGGGGAATAGACGGGCTCCGCAGGAGACTGGGCACTCTAAAAGAAAGATTAGGTACTATCTGGTGTGCACTGGCTCCTCCCACTATGACCCTCCTCCAGACCTCAGTTAGGATACTGTGCCCGGAAGAGCTGACACAATAAGGAAGGATTTTGAATCCCGGGTAAGACTCATACCAGCCACACCAATCACACCGTATAACTCGTGATACTACACCCAGTTAACAGTATGAAATTTAACTGAGCCTCTCAACAGATGGCTCAACAATAACCCTTAGTTAGGCAATAACTACATACAAGTATTGCAGACAATCCGCACTTGGGATGGGCGCCCAGCATCCACTACGGACTACGAGAAATAGATTTACCGGTGAGTAAAATCTTATTTTCTCTGACGTCCTAGTGGATGCTGGGAACTCCGTAAGGACCATGGGGATTATACCAAAGCTCCCAAACGGGCGGGAGAGTGCGGATGACTCTGCAGCACCGAATGAGAGAACTCAAGGTCCTCCTCAGCCAGGGTATCAATTTTGTAGAATTTAGCAAACGTGTTTGCCCCTGACCAAGTTGCAGCTCGGCAAAATTGTAAAGCCGAGACCCCTCGGGCAGCCGCCCAAGATGAGCCCACTTTCCTCGTGGAATGGGCTTTTACAGATTTAGGATGCGGCAATCCAGCCGCAGAATGCTCCAGCTGAATTGTGCTACAAATTCAGCGAGCAATAGTCTGCTTAGAAGCAGGAGCACCTATTTTGTTGGGTGCCTACAGGATAAAAAGCGAGTCAGTTTTCCTGACTCCAGCCGTCCTGGAAATATACATTTTTAAGGCCCTGACTACGTCCAGTAACTTGGAATCTTCCAAGTCCATAGTAGCCGCAGGCACTACAATAGGTTGGTTCAAGTGAAAAGCTGATACCACCTTAGGGAGAAACTAGGGACGAGTCCTCAATTCTGCCCTATCCATATGGAAAATCAGATAAGGGCTTTTACATGACAAAGCCGCCAATTCTGACACACGCCTGGCCGAAGCCAAGGCCAATAACATGACCACTTTCCACGTGAGATATTTCAAATCCACAGTTTTAAGTGGCTCAAACCAATGTGATTTTAAGAAACTCAACACCACGTTGAGATCCCAAGGTGCCACAGGAGGCACAAAAGGGGGCTGAATATGTAGCACTCCCTTTACAAATGTCTGAACTCCAGGCAGTGAAGCCAGTTCTTTCTGGAAGAAAATCGACAGAGCCGAAATCTGGACCTTAATGGAACCCAATTTTAGGCCCATAGTCACCCCTGACTGTAGGAAGTGCAGAAAACGACCCAGCTGAAATTCCTCTGTCTTCCTGGCCTCACACCACGCAACATATTTTCGCCAAATACGGTGATAATGGTTTGCGGTTACTTCTTTCCTGGCTTTTATCAGCGTAGGAATGACTTCTTCCGGAATGCCCTTTTCCTTTAGGATCCGGAATTCAACCGCCATGCCGTCAAACGCAGCAACGGTAAGTCTTGGAACAGACAGGGCCCCTGCTGTAGCAGATCCTGTCTGAGCGGTAGAGGCCATGGGTCCTCTGATATCATTTCTTGAAGTTCTGGGTACCAAGCTCTTCTTGGCCCATCCGGAACCACGAGTATTGTTCTTACTCCTCGTTTTCTTATTATTCTCAGTACCTTTGGTATGAGAGGCAGAGGAGGGAATACATAAACCGACTGGTACACCCACGGTGTCACTAGAGCGTCCACAGCTATTGCCTGAGGGTCCCTTGACCTGGCGCAATATCTAGTTTTTTGTTTAGGCGGGACGCCATCATGTCCACCTGTGGCCTTTCCCAACGGTTTACCAACAGTTGGAAGACTTCTGGATGAAGTCCCCACTCTCCCGGGTGTAGGTCGTGTCTGCTGAGGAAGTCTGCTTCCCAGTTGTCCACTCCCGGAATGAACACTGCTGACAGTGCTAAGACGTGATTTTCCGCCCATCGGAGAATCCTTGTGGCTTCTGCCATCGCCATCCTGCTTCTTGTGCCGCCCTATCGGTTTACATGGGCAACTGCCGTGATGTTGTCTGATTGGATCAGTACCGGCTGGTTTTGAAGCAGAGGCCTTGCCAGACTTAGGGCATTGTAAATGGCCCTCAGTTCCAGAATATTTATGTGTAGGGACGACTCCTGACTTGACCAAAGTCCTTGGAAATTTCTTCCCTGTGTGACTGCCCCCCAGCCTCGAAGGCTGGCATCCGTGGTTACCAGGACCCAGTCCTGTATGCCGAATCTGCGGCCCTCTTGAAGATGAGCACTCTGCAGCCACCACAGTAGAGATACCCTGGTCCTTGGAGACAGGGTTATCAGCCGATGCATCTGAAGATGCGATCCCGACCACTTGTCCAAGAGGTCCCACTGAAAGGTTCTTGCATGGAACCTACCGAATGGAATTTTGCTTCGTAAGAAGTTACCATTTTTCCCAGGACTCGTGTGCAGTGATGCACCGATACCTGTTTTGGTTTCAGGAGGTCTCTGACTAGAGATGACAGCTCCATGGCTTTCTCCTGCGGGAGAAACACTTTTTTCTGTTCTGTGTCCAGAACCATCCCCAGGAACAGTAGGCGTGTGGTAGGAACCAGCTGTGACTTTGGAATGTATAGAATCCATCCGTGCTGTTGTAGCACTTCCCGAGATAGTGCTACTCCGACCAACAACTACTCCTTGGACCTCGCCTTTATAAGGAGATCGTCCAAGTACGGGATAATTAAAACTCCCTTTTTTCGAAGGAGTATCATCATTTCTGCCATTACCTTGGTAAAGACCCTCGGTGCCGTGGACAGTCCAAACGGCAGTGTTTGGAATTGGTAATGGCAATCCTGTACCACAAATCTGAGGTACTCCTGGTGAGGATGGTAAATGGGGACATGTAGGTAAGCATCCTTGATGTCCAGGGATACCATGTAATCCCCCTCCTCCAGGCTTGCAATAACCGCCCTGAGCGATTCCATCTTGAACTTGAATTTTTTTATGCATGTGTTCAAGGATTTCAAATTTAAAATGGGTCTCACCGAACCGTCCGGTTTCGGTACCACAAACAGTGTGGAATAGTAACCCCGTCCTTGTTGAAGTAGGGGCACCTTGACTATCACCTGCTGGGAATACAGCTTGTGAATTGCCTCTAGCACAGCCTCCCTGCCTGAGGGAGTTGTCGGCAAGGCAGATTTGAGGAAACGGCGGGGGGGAGACGCCTCGAATTCCAGCTTGTACCCCTGAGATACTACTTGAAGGATCCAGGGATCCACCTGTGAGCGAGCCCACTGATCGCTGACATTTTTGAGGCGGGTCCCCACCGTACCTGGCTACGCCTGTGGAGCCCCCGCGTCATGCGGTGGACTCAGAGGAAGCGGGGGAAGAATTTTGATTCTGGGAACTGGCTGACTGGTGCAGCTTTTTCCCTCTTCCCTCGTCTCTGTGCAGAAAGGAAGCGCCTTTGACCTGCTTGCTTTTCTGAAGCCGAAAGGACTGTACCTGATAATACAGTGCTTTCTTAGGCTGTGAGGAAACCTGAGGTAAAAATTTTTCTTCCCAGCTGTTGCTGTGGATACGAGGTCCCAGAGAGCATCCCCAAACAATTCCTCACCCTTATAAGGCTCTATGTGCCTTTTAAAGTCAGCATCACCTGTCCAGTGTCGGGTCTCTAATACCCTCCTGACAGAATGGACATTGCATTAATTCTGGATGCCAGCCGGCAAAATATCCCTCTGTGCATCCCTCATATATAAGACGACGTCTTATGTTCGCAAAATAGTATCCCTGTTTGACAGGGTTACAGACCACGCTGCAGCAGCACTATCTGCAGGTCTCAGTCTAGTACCTGAGTGTGTAAATACAGACTTCAGGATAGCCTCCTGCTTTTTATCCGCAGGTACCTTCAAAGTGGCCGTATCCTAAGACGGCAGTGCCACCTTTTTTGACAAACGTGTGAGCGCCTTATCCACCCTAGGGGATATCTCCCAGCGTAACTTATCCTCTGGCGGGAAAGGGTACGCCATCAGTAACTTTTTAGATATTACCAGTTTCTTATCGGGGGAACCCACGCTTTTTCACACTTCATTCACTCATTTGATGGGGGAACAAAACACTGCCTGCTTTTTCTCCCCAAACATAAAACCCTTTTTTAGTGGTACTTGGGTTAATGTCAGAAATGTGTAACACATTTTTTATTGCCGGGATCATGTAACGGATGTTCCTAGTGGATTGTGTATATGTCTCAACCTCGTCGACACTGGAGTCAGACTCCGTGTCGACATCTATGTCTGCCATCTGAGGGAGCGGGCGTTTTTGAGCCCCTGATGGCCTTTGAGACGCCTGGGCAGGCGCGGGCTGAGAAGCCGGATGTCCCATAGCTGTTACGTCATCCAGCCTTTTATGTAAGGAGTTGACACTGTCGGTTTTTACCTTCCACCTATCCATCCACTCTGGTGTCGGCCCCACAGGGGGCGACATCACATTTATCGGCATCTGCTCTGCCATCACATAAGCCTCCTCATCAAACGTGTCGACACAGCCGTACCGACACACCGCACACACACACAGGCAATGCTCTGACTGAGGACAGGACCCCACACAGCCCTTTGGGGAGACAGAGAGAGAGTATGCCAGCACACACCAGAGCGCTATATAATTTTGGGATTAACACTATATTGAGTGAATTTTTCCCAATAGCTGCTTGTATATACAATATTGCGCCTAAATTTTGTGCCCCCCCCCCTCTCTTTTTAACCCTTTGAGCCTGAAAACTACAGGGGAGAGTCTGGGGAGCTGTCTTCCAGCTGCACTGTGAAGAGAAAATGGCACCAGTGTGCTGAGGGAGAAGCCCCGCCCTTTTTTCAACTGACTTTCTCCCGCTTTTTCTGGAATACTGGCAGGGGTAATTTTACATCTATATAGCCTCTAGGACTATATATGATGTAGATTTGCCAGCCAAGGTGTCATATATTGCCCTCAGGGCGCCCCCCCCCCCCCAGCGCCCTGCACCCTCAGTGACCAGAGTGTGAAGTGTGCATGAGGAGCAATGGCGCACAGCTGCAGTGCTGTGCGCTACCTTGGTGAAGACCGAAGTCTTCTGCCGCCGATTTTCCGGACCTCTTCTTGCTTCTGGCTCTGTAAGGGGGACGGCGGCGCGGCTCCGGGAACGAACACCAAGGCCAGTTCCATGCGGTCGATCCCTCTGGAGCTAATGGTGTCCAGTAGCCTAAGAAGCCCAAGCTAGCTGCAAGCAGGTAGGTTCGCTTCTTCTCCCCTTAGTCCCTCGATGCAGTGAGCCTGTTGCCAGCAGGTCTCACTGTAAAATAAAAAACCTAAAATAAACTTTCTTTCTAGGAGCTCAGGAGAGCCCCTAGTGTGCATCCAGCTCGGCCGGGCACAGAAATCTAACTGAGGTCTGGAGGAGGGTCATAGTGGGAGGAGCCAGTGCACACCAGATAGTACCTAATCTTTCTTTTAGAGTGCCCAGTCTCCTGCGGAGCCCGTCTATTCCCCATGGTCCTTACGGAGTTCCCAGCATCCACTAGGACGTTAGAGAAAAATGTGAAAAACTCATGTCTACCTTTTGACCTGTCGACCTAGAACATGTCGACCTAGACACCCTGTCGACATAGTTACTGTCGACCAATAGTGGTCGACCTAGACATTGTCGGCCTAGTTACTGTCAACTTTCAGTCCGGATCCCAGCAGGATGTGGGGGGGGGGGGGGGGGATGGAGAGAGGCTGAATAGGAGGAGGCTGTTTTGGAAGGGAGTGGAAGGGAGAGAGTACGGCAATGAGGTCCTAGTAGCAGGAGATGTCCTGACAGATTCAGTATTAACAGGGGGCAGTGCTGGGACATGAAGGTAGCCAAGAGACGATTAGGGTTGAGTTAAGGACTAAGCTGAGTTAAGAGTTTTGAAATAAGATGGTTTGGAAAAGTAAAGGGCAGCACTGTAAGAGGAGAGCATTCATTGGTAATGGAAGAAGTCTGCAGGGGTGCACAATTTCCTCCAGCGTTACTCTGCAGCTCGAGAAGACTTTTTTTTTTTTAAACCTGAAGCTGCAAACCATGAATTTCAATCAGCATTCAAAACTTTAGTCTGAGGTCTATTTTAACTCAAATAACTAGCTCTCTCATTATGCCATGCTCTTGTGATTGGAATTTCTTTGTTCAGCTGAAGACTTCGGCCCTCATTCCGAGTTGATCGGTCGCAAGGCGAATTTAGCAGAGTTACACACGCTAAGCCGCCGCCTACTGGGAGTGAATCTTAGCTTCTTAAAATTGCGACCGATGTATTCGCAATATTGCGATTACTAACTACTTAGCAGTTTCAGAGTAGCTCCAGACTTACTCTGCCTGTGCGATCATTTCAGTGCTTGTCGTTCCTGGTTGACGTCACAAACACACCCAGCGTTCGCCCAGGCACTCCCACCGTTTCTCCGGCCACTCCTGCGTTTTTTCCGGAAACGGTAGCGTTTTCAGCCACACGCCCCTGAAACGCCGTGTTTCCGCCCAGTAACACCCATTTCCTGTCAATCACATTACGATCGCCGGAGCGAAGAAAAAGCCGTGAGTAAAAATACTTTCTTCATAGTAAAGTTACTTGGCGCAGTCGCAGTGCGAACATTGCGCATGCGTACTAAGCGGATTTTCACTGCGATGCGATGAAAAATACCGAGCGAACAACTCAGAATGAGGGCCTTCATGCAGGCATCGATCAAGCTAAAGGGTTCTGCACAGGCAACTGGTCCTGATAATGTAAAGGTAGTAAGAAACTGTTACAGCTTGTGTGTTCAGGACTGTTAGAAACATAAAAATGGATAGATGGTGCAGCTGGAAAACGGGGTAAGAACAAGTTAATAATTAGACTTTTACACATTGTATGAAAAAATCACATTATCTTGTCTGCAGAAAATACACAGTTGTTTGGTGAATGCAAACACTTACCAGTACAGGCTTATATGCCAGCCTCCCTTTGGGATAGTCAGACATAGGGCCCAATTTAATAATGAGAGAAAAGAAGAGTTATGGTAGACTTACCATTGTTAACTCTTTGCGAGGTACACTGGGTTCCACAGGAAAACATTGGGGTGTAGAGTGGATCTTGATGCAGAGGCACCAACAGGCTAAAGCTTTAGACTGTTCCAGGATGCATTGGGGCCTCCTCTGTAATCCCGCCTCCGGGCACTGTGAGCTCAGTTTCGTTAACTGTTGGTGCAGGTAAGAGAGAAGGCAGATGTTAGTCACATAAAACCACATTCTCACGACAGGAGAAGGGACCAGTGGCTAATGCCATACAAACCCAGAGAAGCTAGGTGCGTCAGGGTGGGCGCCCTGTGAAACCCAGTGTACCTCACAGAAAGAGTTAACAATGGTAAGTCTACCATAACTCTCCTTTTCTGCAGAAGTGTACACTGTGTTCCACAGTAAAACATTGGGGATATCTTAAAGCAGTTTCTCAGGGGAAGGGACGCGCCTTGGCAGGTTTGAGAACCCAGCGTCCAAAGGAAGCATCCTGGGAGGCGGAAGTATCAAAGGCACATAATCTAATGAACGTGTTCATTGAGGACCACGTAGCTGCCTTGCACAATTGTTCTGCGGACCCGCCACGGCGAGCCGCCCAATGAGGTCTGACAGACTGAGTAGAATGAGCTTTAAAAGCAGCAGGAGCTGGGAGACCAGCTTGTGCCTAATCTTCTGACCTCCTGATAGAGGCAGTCCTCTCCACATATATACGGAGAGCCCTTAAGACATCCAAAGACCGCTCTTTGGGGGACAAATCCGAAAAGATAAAGGCCGGGACCACAATCTCTTGGTTAAGGTGAAAAGATGACACCAACCTAGGTAAATAACCTGGGCAATTTCTAAGAACTACCCAGTGATGATGTAATATTAGAAAGGGTGGACAACAGGACAAAGCGCCTAGGTCCAACACTCTTCTAACAGAGGCAATAGCCAACAGAAACAGGACCCTGGCTGTGAGCCATTTAAAGTCCACTTACTAAAGAGGTTCAAATGGAGACTCTTGCAGGGCATTCAGGACAACAGACAGATCCCACGATGGGACATAAGGAGGCTGAATCCTTAACACATCTTGAGTGAATGTATGAAAGTCAGGTGGAGACACAATTTTTCTCTGAAACCACACCAACAAGGCAGATATGTGAACCTTCAGGTTTCGGGACTAGAAACAGGGTCGAGTAATAACCACTGCCCTTTGGGACACAGGTACCGGCACTACCACTCCTGTATCCAGGAGAGAACTCACAACCTTCTGCAGAGCTTGCGCCTTTAGTGGATCCGAAGGGATGACGTGGTGCAAAACTGGCCACGACGCTGAAAGAAAAAATTAAATAAAAAAAAAGTATACTTACCATCCCCGTTCCTGATCCAGACCGCTGCAGACCCCTCCGCCGGCGGCGCCGCTCTTCTCCTCTCCTCTCTTCGATCTATGGGAGAGACGTTATTACGTCTCTCCCATAGAACAGCATAGACACTAGAGGTCAATTATGACCCCTAGTATCTGTTCCACTATGCTGTGCGGTGCGCGATGACGTCATCGCGCATCGCACAGCAAAGGTCCTCTACATGAAGGGAAAATAGACCGTAGCGTCTAGTTTCCCTTCATGGAGAGGACCTTTGCTGTGCGGTGCGCGATGACGTCATCGCGCACCGCACAACTAAGGTCCTCTCAATGAAGGGAAACTAGACGCAACGCGTCTGGTTCCCTTTAAAGCGGGGGGGCACAGCAGGGCACTGCGGGGGCACAGTGGCGGATCTTGCCCTGGTGCGGCGCCCTCCGGAAGGCGGCGCCCCGGGCAAAAGTACCGCTTGCCCGTGGCAAGAACCGCCACTGAATATACTCATGCGGGGTATTGCCTTCCTAATTGATGTACAAGGGACTTGACAAAAGTATAGGATCACAAGTAACTACAAAAAGTGCTAGAATTTGTAGCGACCAGTCATATTCAAACGGTTGTTTTTGTAAGTATACTTTAGAAAGTGAAAGCAAGTGTCTGTTATTGTGGGTAACCAGGATTATTATGTGCAATTACCTAAGCCTCAAATGTCTCCTTACAGTATATATTTTATGTTTTCTTTTTTGGTTTTATATAAATGGTAATTGTAATAATTATTCGATACATGTGTTAGTCTGCTGCTGTCTTTAAAGTCACTAACGTCATGCCGTTTGCTTCAGTATGCATGCAGTAAACATTTCACTAGCCACCCCAGCTGCAAACAGAGGGTCTGACAGCTGCACAGCTGGAATAGGTGCCTGTCTCCCAGTGAGACAGCCACCAAGGTGGTCTCTGGTGTCCTGAAAATGACATATTTGAACTTAAGGATGCACTTTCAGACTCTTATTTCCTAACACTTTAGTGCTCACTGAGTCATACCACCCACCTGCTCGGCTGCCACCTACTCTGCTGCTTTCCATATACTATATTATAGTTATGGGTTAAGAACATGGAAAAACGCAAATGAGTTGTACAGAGAAAGATAACAACTTGGGATGGGTTGCCTGTCGTTTAGAAACAGACGGGCATCTCCTGCAGTTTTGGGGTGCAAAACGCTGCATTAACTAAGCACCAAATGTGATTCTATTTTTTCCACTCACAGTCAATGCTCATCAGTCTATGAGAGCCAGGACCACTCACAGGACCACTCACTGAGCTGTGAAAAAACGTTAGCGTGCGATCAGGTCGGAATGACCCCCTGTGTCCCATACAATATATCCCTTATATCTGTAGATCCATAGTCCATCTTTCTATCTCCTGCTTATTGAACCATGTTGAATCCTTGGCTCTTACCTTTCTTCAAAGGACAAAAGGAAAACAAAGTAACATATTTCAAATGTATATAATCCCGCTTTGTTAATAAAATACAAATGTACGAATCTGAGACCACAGCGCGGCGTAGAAAGCCGTAACCCTAGAATGAACAACATGCAAACAAGAACGGATGATTGACAACAGCGTTATTTTAAATGCCGGTTTTCACATCTCTCGGTAGACACTTTGATTATGACACAGTGTTGCTGGCAAAGGGACTTGTCACTCACACAAAGAGAAAAACTCGACATGAAATAAACATGCTGGCAAAATAAACATAATACACTTGACCTGTGTGTAACTATACAAAAGCTACACGTGTGTCAGGAAGGTAAAAAGAAACATTTTATAAACTGGAGATTATTTTTGAAAGTATAAAAATACCCAGCTGTAACACATTTGCACACACTTATCTGTCAATGTTATGTATACACAAGAGTGTGGCCAGAGACTGGGTTTTAGAAATACCCCTTTTGTAGGACTGTGCGTTCAGCTGGAAGCTGGGCTATAGAGAGCTTGGTGGGACCACTGGCGTTTCTACAATGGGTGCAGTGTGTGTAGTGCACACAGGCTCCTGAGTCCAGAGGGGGCCCCCACCGCACACACTGCACCCATTTTTAAAATACTCACCCCTCCGAAGTCCAGCGCCGGCATCCGCAGTACACGGAGTTCTGTGCATGCGCAGTAGAGAAATCTCAGGGAAAATGGCCACTGCGCCATTTTCCCGGAGATCTGCGCATGCGCAGTAGAGTCTGAGCCCTCTAGTGCTCACACTCTACAGCACTCCAGGCAGAGAGGAGGGGGCCAGACGGAGGAGGCTGAACACGGGCCTCCTCCTCTCTTAAAACACCCCTGGGTGGGGCCATGTAATAAAGTGGGTGTGGCCTAATCACAGAGGTGTGGCCACGACGCCTTTAAAAAAACTTTGTTAACAAAGTACTTGTCACGATCCGGGTATCTGGACGCCATTACTTACCCTTCAGATGCCTCCTAAGGCTGGCTCAGCGTTCCAGGACCGGATCCCGCTGTTCCTGAGTTTCCACATGCAGAATGTCAGAGTGGTGATTTCATCAGCCGCGGCCTCCGCTGTGCCCGCGTGGTTAAATGTGCGCTTGTCAGTCTGGCGTCTCCTGTCTCCTGTGGCCGGCGTCGCCATTACTGTTTCAATTCTCACATGGATTACAAACCAAACTTCCCTCCAAGTGTCTGCATGGGCGCAGCCATCTTGGATTTTGTCATCTGAGCATTTCCACCAATCTGCTGTCTGTATTGTTGATTTGCATAATTGCCTAGCCAACCCCTTCCTTGCTGCAGGTATAAGTAAGCTGTGCCTGAGCAAGGAAGGCGTCAGTGCTTTGGTTGTCTAACCTAGTTCCAGTTTGTCTCTCTCCTGTGGTTGTCTTCCAGGTTCCAGCTCCTGTCTCCAGACTTCTGCTATAGAGACCCGCACCAGCATTCCATCTGCGGTGTAGCCTGACTCTCCGATCCATTCTGGACTCACCTGTTTACAGTTACATCAATCACCTGCTTCCAGCCCAGCTTCCAGCAGTGTACAGCTTCTCTTAAAGGGCCGGTGTCCTTTCTGCAGTTTACCACTCTCCACCGGTAATATTATTTCACCGCTCTCAAACTCCAAACTTCATCAATCACCTGCTTCCAGCCCAGCTTCCAGCAGTGTACAGCTTCTCTTAAAGGGCCGGTGTCCTTTCTGCAGTTTACCACTCTCCACCGGTATTATTATTTCACCGCTCTCAAACTCCAAACTTCATTATTATTTCATCGTTCTCAAGTTCGTTTATTATTGAACTGGTTCCAGCCAGTATCCACTCCGTACCAACAACAGTCTGGTTCCAGCCAGTATCCACAGCAGCCGTTTTATCATCAGCAACCCAGCCTTTCCTGGAACACCAGCTGGTACGATCCTGGGTTCTCTCCATTGCTACAGTCAGGCCTGGTAAGGACTTTCCAACTAGAAGATTATTAGAACTGTCTCACTCTACCAGTGCCTGTGGCCCTTGCCTCCCTGTAGTACCCAGGAATTGTATTTATCCTCTGTTGACTTTTATGTTTCCTTTACTGCTGCTGTGTTACGGAGTTTGTCATAATAAACATCATTGACTTTTATCCTGGTTGTCGTGGTCACGCCTTCGGGCAGTTATTCTACATGTTACTTACATGTCTAGGGGTCTGATACAACCTCCCAGGTTCCGGTACATCTCAGCCCCTACAACTGAGGCTGCCTCCCGTCAGCTCAGGCCCTCAGTTGTGACAGTAAGCACTGACCTAATGAATCCAGCCGGAGACGAGGATCAAGCGGCCAGGCCAATGCAAGAACTGGCAGCCCGACTTGAACATCAGGAGGCTGCACAGGGCCACATCATCCGCTGTCTCCAGGATCTCTCTACACGGCTGGATGGGATTCAAACGACCCTCCGTGGACCTGGCACGTCCGGTGCGTCCACTACAGTGACACCAGCTGTAACCCCACCCACCTTACCCATTTCCAGTCCACATCTTCATCTTCCAACGCCAGCAAAATTTGATGGATCTCCAAGGTTCTGCAGGGGATTTCTCAATCAATGTGAAATCCACTTTGAGCTTCTACCTGGCAATTTCTTCAGTGACCGTACCAAAATTGCCTATATCATCTCCCTTCTCAGTGGCTCAGCCCTTGACTGGGCATCACCTTTATGGGAGAAGTCTGATCCCCTGCTATCCTCCTATACTGACTTTGTAGCTACATTCAGGCGCATCTTCGACGAGCCAGGCCGGATAACATCTGCTTCATCTGAGATTCTCCGTTTACGCCAGGGAACACGTACTGTGGGACAGTATCTTATACAGTTTAAAATCCTGGCATCCGAACTGGCATGGAACGACGAGGCCCTGTATGCTGCATTCTGGCATGGCTTATCAGAACGCATCAAGGATGAGTTAGCTACCAGAGACTTGCCCTCTAAGTTGGATGAGCTAATTTCTCTTTGCACGAAGGTTGATCTACGTTTCAGAGAGAGAGCAACTGAGCGAGGAAGATCATCTACTCCTAAATCTTCTGCTCCTCCTCCTCGTCAACCATCTCCATCCAAGGATGAGCCTATGCAAATTAGTCGTTCCCGTCTATCTCCCGCTGAGCGCCGAAGACGTCTCTCTGAGTCTCTCTGTCTCTACTGTGCAGCTCCGTCGCACACTATCAATGCCTGTCCCAAACGTCCGGGAAACTCCAGATCCTAGCTCGCCAAGGAGAGGGCCGGCTAGGAGTAATGATCTCCTCTCCATCTCCTCATGACTGTAACCTCCCAGTGTCGCTCCAAATTGCTCAACGTTACAGGAACGTCATTGCCCTCCTTGATTCCGGAGCAGCTGGGAATTTCATAACCGAAGCTTATGTTAAACGGTGGTCCCTACCCACCGAGAGACTGTCCTCGTCCATCTCTTTGACTGCCGTGGATGGCAGCAAGATTTTTGACGCAGTCATTTCCTTAAGGACTCTTCCAGTTCGTCTGAGAGTGGGAGTTCTTCATTCTGAGTATATTTCTTTTTTAGTGATTCCAAGAGCCACACATCCAGTGGTTTTAGGCCTTCCATGGCTCCGTCTCCACAACCCATCAATTGACTGGACGACTACGCAAATACTGGCATGGGGTCCCTCCTGTGCTGAGACTTGTTTAGCCAAAGTTCTTCCTGTTTGTTCTTCCTTCCCCAGGTCATCTGATGTTCCGCCTCCTCCATATCAAGACTTCACGGACGTGTTCAGTAAAGCCTCTGCTGATATCCTTCCTCCTCATAGAGAATGGGACTGCCCAATCGACCTCATTCCAGGGAAGGTTCCACCGCGAGGTCGAACTTATCCGTTGTCTCTGCCTGAAACACACTCCATGGAAGAGTACATCAAAGAGAACCTGGCGAAGGGTTTCATCCGACCATCTTCTTCTCCAGCCGGTGCAGGCTTCTTCTTCGTTAAGAAGAAAGACGGTGGTCTGCGTCCGTGCATCGACTACAGAGGTCTGAACGACATTACCGTCAAGAACCGATACCCTTTATCCCTGATTACCGAGCTCTTTGATAGAGTTAGTGGTGCAACTATTTTCACAAAGCTGGACTTGAGGGGTGCCTACAATCTCATCCGAATCCGTGAGGGTGACGAGTGGAAGACCGCCTTTAACACCCGTGACGGACATTATGAGTACCTCATCATGCCCTTCGGATTGAGCAACGCTCCAGCAGTCTTCCAGCACTTCGTGAATGAGATTTTCAGGGACATCTTGTACCGCCATGTCGTGGTTTATCTAGACGACATCCTCATCTTTGCTAATAATCTCGAAGATCATCGTTTCTGGGTAAAAGAGGTTCTTTCCCGTCTCCGTGTCAATCACCTCTATTGTAAATTGGAGAAGTGTGTGTTTGAAGTTAAAACCATTCCGTTTCTAGGTTACATTGTGTCCGGTTCCGGACTAGAGATGGATCCTGAGAAACTCCAAGCAATCCAGAATTGGCCTATACCCTTAAGCCTCAAAGGGGTCCAGAGGTTCTTAGGGTTCGCCAATTATTATAGAAAATTTATACGAGACTTTTCCACCATTGTGGCGCCTATCACTGCATTAACCAAGAAAGGTGCTAATCCGTCCAAGTGGTCCGAGGAAGCTACACAGGCCTTTCACCTTCTGAAGCAACGGTTCATCTCTGCACCAGTTCTGAAACAGCCCGACACCGACTCTCCTTTTATCTTAGAGGTAGATGCCTCCTCCGTTGGAGTAGGAGCAGTGTTATCCCAGAGGGCCAAAGATGGACATCTACATCCTTGCAGTTTCTTCTCCCGGAAGTTCTCCCCAGCTGAGCGCAACTATGCCATTGGCGATCAGGAGTTGCTAGCCATCAAGCTCGCTCTGGAGGAGTGGAGATACTTGTTGGAGGGAGCTTCCCACTCAATCACCATACTTACCGACCACAAAAATCTTTTATATCTCAAAGGCGCACAATGTCTGAATCCTCGTCAGGCCAGATGGGCACTTTTCTTCTCTAGGTTTGACTTTAAACTCCAGTTCTGTCCGGGTTCTCAGAATCGTAAGGCCGATGCCCTTTCCCGCTCATGGGAGCAAGAAAATGAGTCCGAGTCTGCAGACAAGCATCCTATTATTAATCCGTTGGCATTCTCCACGGTAGGGATGGACTCTACGCCTCCACCAGGGAAAAGTTTTGTTAAGCCAGTTCTAAGGAAGAAGCTCATGCATTGGGCCCATGCTTCCCGTTTTGCTGGACATACAGGCATTCAGAAAACCCTTGAATTTATTTCTAGGTCCTACTGGTGGCCAACTCTAAAGAAGGACGTTATGGAATTTATTGCCTCCTGCCCAAAGTGTGCCCAACACAAAGTCTCCCGCCAGTCGCCTGCGGGGCAACTGGTTCCATTATCTGTTCCCCGTCGACCTTGGACCCATTTGTCGATGGACTTTGTTTCCGATCTACCTATCTGCAACAAGTTTAATACCATCTGGGTGGTAGTTGACCGGTTCACCAAGATGGCACATTTCATCCCTCTCACCGGTCTTCCGTCAGCTTCCAAGTTGGCTCAAGTGTTTATACAAGAGATCTTCCGACTTCACGGTCTTCCTGAAGAGATCATCTCGGATCGTGGAGTACAATTTGTAGCCAAATTTTGGCGAAGTTTGTGTCAAGCCCTCCAAGTCAAGTTAAAGTTTTCCACGGCTTACCATCCTCAGACCAATGGTCAAACCGAGAGGGTGAATCAGGACTTGGAGGCCTTCCTCCGTATATATGTGTCTTCCTCTCAAGATGACTGGGTTCAACTCCTTCCTTGGGCCGAGTTCAGCCACAACAATCAATACCATTCCTCATCTTCTTCTACACCATTCTTCATTAATTATGGATTCCACCCTAAAGTCCCAGAATTCCAACCGCTTCCCGCAACTTCTGTTCCAGCAGTGGATGTCACCTTGCGTCAGTTTTCAAATAACTGGAGGAACGTCCGCGCAGCCCTGCTTAAAGCCTCATTCAGGTATAAGAAGTTTGCCGATAGAAAGCGTAGAGCGGTTCCTGCCCTCAAGGTGGGTGATCGTGTGTGGCTGTCCACGAAGAATTTGAGGTTGAGAGTTCCCAGCATGAAATTTGCACCTCGCTACATCGGACCCTTCAAGATTGAACAAGTCATCAATCCTGTTGCCTACAGGTTACAGTTACCATCCTTCTTGAAAATACCCAGGACATTTCATGTTTCTTTGTTGAAACCGCTGATCCTGAATCGGTTTCATTCCGCACTTCCTCCAGCTCCCAAAGTTCAGACTCAACGGGGAGTCGAGTACGAGGTGGCCAAGATTTTGGACTCACGTTTCCGTTACGGTCAGTTACAATACCTCATTGACTGGAAGGGCTATGGTCCTGAAGAACGCTCTTGGACCAATGCCTCAGACGTCCATGCTCCTGCCTTGGTCCGAAATTTCCACGCAAAGTTTCCTTTAAAGCCTAAGAAGTGTCCTGGGGCCACTCCTAAAGGGGGGGGTGCTGTCACGATCCGGGTATCTGGACGCCATTACTTACCCTTCAGATGCCTCCTAAGGCTGGCTCAGCGTTCCAGGACCGGATCCCGCTGTTCCTGAGTTTCCACATGCAGAATGTCAGAGTGGTGATTTCATCAGCCGCGGCCTCCGCTGTGCCCGCGTGGTTAAATGTGCGCTTGTCAGTCTGGCGTCTCCTGTCTCCTGTGGCCGGCGTCGCCATTACTGTTTCAATTCTCACATGGATTACAAACCAAACTTCCCTCCAAGTGTCTGCATGGGCGCAGCCATCTTGGATTTTGTCATCTGAGCATTTCCACCAATCTGCTGTCTGTATTGTTGATTTGCATAATTGCCTAGCCAACCCCTTCCTTGCTGCAGGTATAAGTAAGCTGTGCCTGAGCAAGGAAGGCGTCAGTGCTTTGGTTGTCTAACCTAGTTCCAGTTTGTCTCTCTCCTGTGGTTGTCTTCCAGGTTCCAGCTCCTGTCTCCAGACTTCTGCTATAGAGACCCGCACCAGCATTCCATCTGCGGTGTAGCCTGACTCTCCGATCCATTCTGGACTCACCTGTTTCCAGTCACATCAATCACCTGCTTCCAGCCCAGCTTCCAGCAGTGTACAGCTTCTCTTAAAGGGCCGGTGTCCTTTCTGCAGTTTACCACTCTCCACCGGTAATATTATTTCACCGCTCTCAAACTCCAAACTTCATCAATCACCTGCTTCCAGCCCAGCTTCCAGCAGTGTACAGCTTCTCTTAAAGGGCCGGTGTCCTTTCTGCAGTTTACCACTCTCCACCGGTATTATTATTTCACCGCTCTCAAACTCCAAACTTCATTATTATTTCATCGTTCTCAAGTTCGTTTATTATTGAACTGGTTCCAGCCAGTATCCACTCCGTACCAACAACAGTCTGGTTCCAGCCAGTATCCACAGCAGCCGTTTTATCATCAGCAACCCAGCCTTTCCTGGAACACCAGCTGGTACGATCCTGGGTTCTCTCCATTGCTACAGTCAGGCCTGGTAAGGACTTTCCAACTAGAAGATTATTAGAACTGTCTCACTCTACCAGTGCCTGTGGCCCTTGCCACCCTGTAGTACCCAGGAATTGTATTTATCCTCTGTTGACTTTTATGTTTCCTTTACTGCTGCTGTGTTACGGAGTTTGTCATAATAAACATCATTGACTTTTATCCTGGTTGTCGTGGTCACGCCTTCGGGCAGTTATTCTACATGTTACTTACATGTCTAGGGGTCTGATACAACCTCCCAGGTTCCGTTACATCTCAGCCCCTACAACTGAGGCTGCCTCCCGTCAGCTCAGGCCCTCAGTTGTGACAGTACTGTGGTCGACTTGGGGCCAGGGCCCATGTACTATTTTAGGACACTGGAATATTTCAGGTGGTCTCACCAATCCACGCTCACTATCTGACTGTGGGTCTGATTCCTGTTTGTAAGTAAAGCAAAAAAAAAAAAAGTAAGTAACATTGTGCCTGGAACAAACCATGTTGCCATGCAAGGGGATCCCATACATTTATATTGAATCTGTGCATGGTAAATACGGTCTGCTTTTGCATGTAGCCCACACATTTTAGACAGTATTATTTTTACACTGCAATTTAGATTTTGGTTTGAACACACCCCACCCAAATATAACTCTCTCTCTCTCTGCACATGTTACACCTTCCCCACCTGCAGTGCAGCATGGTTTTGCCCAATTACGCAGTTACTTTTTTGCTTTACTTACAAACATGAATCAGGCCCTGTATATAGACGTACCCCAATTATAAGGGATGTGTATAACACAAGTGTATAACACTTATGCATTGGTTATGGTCAGGGTCGGATTGGCCCACAGGGGAACAGGGGAAACCACTGGTGGGCCCCACTGCCTGTGGCCCCCCCCTCCTCCTCTAGGGATCAGGTTCCAGACTCTATCCTAGTGCACTTGAATTATGCATTATACATATATTACATTATACTTCACAAGAATTTGGTTTATTATACATTTAACAAAGGGGCACAGAACATGTACTCTGTAAGGGTTAGCCAAACCTCTGTGGTGTCTGACCACGCCCCCACTGCAGCCTGGCCACACCCTCAAGCATGGGCCGCTACAACAGAATTCCCACGGTGGGCTCCTCAGCCCCCAGTCCGACATTGCTTATGGTAATATATTATGATTCATGAATACCCCTGTCACATAGAGACTAATACTGTCATGTAAAATGACCCAGTGCCCAGAGTGTTCTAACATTATTGATTACTACGTTTCTGTAATATTAAACTAGATGAAATGCCCCTAAATGCAGCATACTGATGTTCTGCAGTATACTGTAGTGTCCAACACTTGTTTATAAAGAGAAATGTTATTTAAAATATGCACATTATAACCTCTTCCCCTTCAATTACTTTCACAAAATGTACTTGTAATGGAAGACTAATGGTATAGAATTACTCTGCAGAGCTCTTAATGCAAAAGACAAAGATGAGATTTTTCCGGTAATAACAGATCCTGGGACAACCTTCAGATATTTGAAAATAAAATCGTTGTTTAAAGAACCTCATTTGCAATCCATGGCGCTATGTATGAAATAATGTAATGTTTCATTGGGGGCATAAAAAAATTAGGGAATGTTTCACTAAGTATTTGCAGTTTCGTTTACTCAGATGAACAAGACTTATTTTGGGAGGCACTTGATATCCCGGCTGTCGGGTTTCTGGCGTTCTGCATACTGGTGCCGGGATCCCGACCGCTGGGATAACGACAACTTTTCTCCCTCTTGGGGTGTCCACGACAATAGCGTGGCGTGCGTAGAGCGTCACTGTGCCCGCACCGTGGCGAGCACAGCGAGCCCACAAGAGGCTCTTTTGCGCTCGCGCCGCTGCCGGCATTCAGGCGGTCGGGATCCTGAGTGCCGGTAAAACGTAGTACACCCCTTATTTTAAATGGTGATTACAACTTTATTAAATATGTTAATACAATGAGGCAGGGGAAGAACTGTTTACGAATTTTATGCCCAGGCCCAAGATTGTTTGTAGGCCCTAAGCCAGGCAAGGAGACAGAGGAATACCCCCCCTAAGAAGAGTGCTCTAACAGCTGTAGTCAGGGCAGCTGAGCGACGTCTCAGCTGTCCAATTGCTGTCCGGCTCAGCAAGCCTGCGGCTCAGTCATTGGCGCGCCGCAAGCTGAACTGAAGGAGGAGGGATTCTTAGATAAATATATATATCCCATCTGGATACTTGCGTTATATGGTTCGAGACGCCTAGCTCAGCTTCGACGTTCCGCTACAGGTAGCAATTCCTGTGCTTGCATATGTTTTCCTGAATTATATGACTTGCATACACATTCACTTATAGGGGCAGATTCAATTAGCCACCATCTTGCATTGCACTTTTTTTTTTTTTAATGAAATATGGTAGGCAGAGTGTTGGCTGATCTACAGACTGCGTGCAGGATCTGCCTTTCGGAGTTAACATGCATAAACCACCAGGACCTCTTCTCCATTTAGGATTAGTAGTTTTGTCACAAAGGAACTTGCATAAATCGCAAGTTAAGATGCATATTTTAAGAAAAAGGTATATCAAATTGAAGCTTAAGCATAACGATGTCTGACGCCACAGTATTGGATACACTGTGCGCCACATGTTACAGGATTTTTGTAATATGCAAGTTCCCTCAAAAAATGTTGGGTTCTCTATTTGAAATATTCAAGGAAATAGTACTTTCAATTGTGCAAAATTCACACAAATATTTGCATAAAAGAAGCATAACACTAGCAAAAAAAGTAGCATAATATTACAGGTTGAGTATCCTTTATCCAAAATGCTTGGGACCAGAGGTATTTTGGATATCAGATTTTTCCATATTTTGGAATAATTGCATAACATAATGAGATATCATGGTGATGGGACCTAAGTCTAAGCACAGAATGCATTTATGTTTCATATACACCTTATACACACAGCCTGAAGGTTATTTTAGCCAATATTTTTTATAACTTTGTGTATTAAACAAAGTGTGTATACATTCACACAATTCATTTATGTTTCATATACACCTTATACACACAGCCTGAAGGTCATTTAATACATTATTTGTAATAACTTTGTGTATTAAACAAAGTTTGTGTACATTGAGCCATCAAAAAACAAAGGTTTCACTATCTCAGTCTCACTCCAAAAAGTCCGTATTTCGGAATATTCCGTATTTCGGAATATTTGGATATGGGATACTCAACCTGTAGTGGAAAAGTAGCAAAGAGCATGCAGACCAGGGCCGGATTAACACATACTATATATATATATCTAAGAATCCCTCCTCCTTCAGTGGACTAAAAAACTAATAAAAAAAAAATATATATATATATATATATATATATATATATATTTTTTTTTTTTTTTATTATTAGTTATTTAGTCCATGGGGGCCCCCTGCACTTTAGTACCCCAGGCCTCCCGGGGCCTTAATCCAGCTCTGCATGTGGGAGATACAGTAGATGTTGGTATCTGGGGGAAAGAACCTGAACCAGAGTGCCCCTGCGCAGATTGCAAGTGAGGAAAAGAGACGAGGGACCCAAAGCAGGCCAATGTAGACAAGTGGACTTCTGAATGATGAATACCCAGCAGAACCCAATTAAAGAGTTCTTTGGTTGAAAATTGGAGTGACCACTCGGAGGTCACCCCATGGGAGCCAGGTAATGATATGTTTCTTTTTGTACTCAGCCCCAACTCTTAGTAGCCAGCCTCAGCCCCCAGCCCTAAGGTTTAATAGTCTAGTGCAGTGGTTACCATTCTTTTTTGCATCATAGTGCCCTAGAGCACAGGTTCTCAAACTCGGTCCTCAGGACCCCACACAGTGCATGTTTTGCAGGTCTCCTGACAGAATTGCAAGTGAAATAATACGCTCCACCTGTGGACCTTTTAAAATGTGTCAGTGAGTAATTAATACACCTGTGCACTTGCTGGGTTACCTGCAAAACATGCTCTGTGTGGGGTCCTGAGGACCGAGTTTGAGAACCCCTGCCCTAGAGTATCAGAATTTTATTCATGGAACCCCTAGGCCAGAACTGAGAAATTCAGAAATTGTGTTTTTATGTCATCCGTAGGTTCAGATATGTGGTGAAGAACAGGATTTGTTTCTGTTTGTCCACATCGTTCATGATTGGAAGCCACAAGCACTGGTTTTTGCCTGTTACATTGGTTATGAATAGTTTGAACTAATTCTGGACCACCAACCCAGGGCACTCCAGCAAGAACTCCAAGGCACCACAGGGTGGGATCCACTAGTATAGTAAGAGAACAGTTGAAAATGTATTCTACTATTTCATATTAATGATTTATTACATACTGTACTGTTCGTCTTATAGTCTGTTGTACTACATTGTGATTGTCTTGTGCAGCGGTAAGCACTTAGCGTAGAAAGTTTAGTTCTGGATAAGGTGGTACACCATTCCTAGATGAGGAGTAGAATGTGCAGCATAGAGGTTAGTTGTGCCAGCAGGGTAAGACTTGGGTAGGTGGCATACCATACCAGGTTGTTGAGGAGAGAGAGGAAGTAGCCTCTGCGGGAGCATAGATTTCTCTCATCCATGCGGGGTAATTATTGTGAAACAATACTGCTCTTAGTAGTCAATTCTATAGCGATTTCTTTGTATGCGTCCTCGTACTTTAGAGGGTGAAACAATATCTCCAAACGTGTGTATATGTCATTGAATCAAATAATGGCTTTAGTAAAAATGGTATTTATTAAAACAAAAAGTTTACATGCAGGGAAGATGAAAAAAGTATATCACCTAAATGACACCTTACGCCATTGAGAATGCCACTCAGGCAGTGGTCCCCAGAACATGCAGTGGTAATAGTCACAGGCTCTCCAACCAACGCATTTCAACTGCTCAACAGTCTTTTTAAAGGCAGGAGAGGCGCTGACAAGAAGAAATATTTATAGCCTTACTCATGGTATGACTTCCGATTGTGGGTACCATGTGGACCTCACTTCCGGTATGGCGTTTTCTGCCAACCGGCTTCACAGGCGATATAACACCCACTTCAGCACGCCACCCTCTTTGAGTGAAATCTGCAGGAGCATAGATTTCTCTCATCCATACAGGGGAATCATTGTGAAACAAAACTGCAACTCTAAAGACCTCCTGCTCTTGGTAACTATCATGGTTCTTTTTTTAAGATAATTCTGTTTTACTCTACAGTTACCCGCCTGAGACAACTGGTCCATTAGTAATTTTCCTGTTTAGAACAGTAAGTGGTAAGTTCTATGCACATTGGCGTTATAGACAGACTCGTCTCTAGTGTGTGAGTCCGCACATGGATAAAAGAAGGGTATCTGAGGTACTGTTGTCGGTGATGACCTTCTACTCACTCCAGTTGCAGGGTCCCCCCAGTTGATAGGTTTTTCCTGTCTTGCTTTGGGAAGGGTGGCATGTATTCATCTGGGTTTTTTATCTAAGGGATGTGACGGATCTGGCTCCAGGACTGATCACCAGGAACAACATTCATGCTGAGAGTAGGCAGAAAAGGTAAGTGCATTTTTCTTGCCCCCGTACTGCAGCCCTGGAGAGGTCATCAGCCATCAGGCAGCCCTGGAGAGGTCATCAGCCATCAGGCAGCCCTGGAGAGGTCATCAGCCATCAGGCAGCCCTGGAGAGGTCATCAGGCAGTGCTGGAGAGGTCATCAGGCAGCGCTGGAGAGGCCATCAGGCAGCACTAAAGAGGTCATCAGCCATCGCTGGAGAAGTCATCAGGCAGCGCTGGAGAGGTCATCAGGCAGCGCTGGAGAGGCCATCAGGCAGCACTAGAGAGGTCATCAGCCATCGCTGGAGAAGTCATCAGGCAGCACTGGAGAGGAAGGCTATTAGTTACTACTGCGATCATGAAGGAGGTACATAGGAGGTCAAGCAGCTGCACTAAGTACAAACAGGAAGCTCATAGCCTTCAACAGTGTTCTAGCCTGTGTCAGGTCTATCTCATTCATAATTTACATACAATTACTGTACTCTCCATACATATTCCCTTCCAGTTCTGTTTTTCCAGTCAAGTGTAAGATGCCACCAAATCTGCATACAGATATTTGCATAATCATTATTGATACAGAAATGCGTGTCTGCACATCCATCTCTATGACCCTTACTGCACGCTATCTCGTTATACATTACCCACAATTATCAGCACAGAACAAGCATTGTACTAAAATCCCTGAACATTAAACTTATTATTAAGGGGGGGATTTAGTTAGAATTTAGGTAATTTACAGGGTGTGAAAAAATGTGGTGGCCTCAGGCTTTAACGCCTGGGGCTCTTCAGTTAGAGCCCTTTTTTCTCTCCCGGTAAATGACCCTGTTATTGGGCTATGAATTCGGGATATGTTCCCAGGACCTATGGGGTAAATTTACTAAGGTGGGAGATTTTTAGAACTGGTGATGTTGCCCATAGCAACCCATCAGATTATATCTATTATCTGCTAGAAGTAGCTAGATAAATGGTAAGTAGAATCTGATTGGTTGCCATGGGCAACATCACCAGTTCTAAAAATCCCCCACCTTAGTAAATTTACCCCTATGTGTTAACATGGTTCAGGCGCCCGATAACAGGCTATTGATCGGGGATTTATTTTGGGGCCTGCTCAGTCCCCAAAAGAAATCCCTGGTAACTGCACCCTGTGGGGCTAATTGAATAGTTTTTGCGCCTAAATGAATTCCTCCTTAATTGGCCAGTGAATGAACATATTCAGGTTCAATGCATACAACCTTGGATTAGATTTGTTGACTATATTTTATTAATGTAAGTCATATTATTCATTCACTGGAATTGTGTATTTATTGCTGGCTTTATGTGTTCCTTCACTGTTTTACTTCAATCTTTAAACCACATTTTTTCAAATATTTTATACCGTAGTACATATAGGAATCCTGAAGGTACATATCTCACAAATAAATTATTTTGTATCTTCTACATTCTTCTAATTCAGACCTGATCGCTGAGCTGCTAAAATTGTAGTCCTGCGATCAGATAGTCGCCGCCCAAGGGGAGTGTATATTCGTGATGCAAGTGTGCGATTGAATGTGTACGTCAGTGGACAGCTGCAAATCCATTCGCACCTCACGGACCATTGAATGTTTTTTCCACTGTGTGCAGTCTGTGCGCAGCCCGGAACTTACTCCTACAGTGCAATCAGAACAGGCTGATCGGGGTCGGAGCTGACGTCACACACCCTCCATGAAAACGCTTGGGAACACCTGCGTTTTTCCGGACACTCCAAGAAAACGGTCAGTTGCCACCCACAAACAGCCTCTCCTGTCAATCAGTATGTGAATGACTGTGCGATTGAAATTTTCGCACCAGCCTGTCGCTGACCAGCGATACCTGTTGTTGTTTGCCGACGTGTGTGAGCATTACGGTGCATACGCATGCTCAGTCTATTACTGATCGCCCGCACAGCAGTGATCAGGTCCGAATCACCCAAAATGTCCCCTTCAATAAGACAATTCCCTTATCCGTCCATTCCCAGGACAATTCACCCTATAATGAAAAGTTAATAATGACATCAGTAGAATATACTGAGTAGAAAATACTCAAAAATGTCACACCTGATCTACTCCAGTTGGATTTTACACATTGAAAGTGATGCTGAAATGTGATTCTCCTTCTATTGGTGTCCATGACACCCATAGAGGGAGAATATGTGTGGAGAGCGTGCCCGCAGCACGGCGAGTGCAACCAGGGCCGGTTCTAAGACTTGTGGCGCCCCGGGCAAAATATGGGGGCGTGGCTTCAATTGGGGGCGTGGTCACGGCGCTGAAAGAAAAATAAATAAATAAATAAAAAGTATACTTACCATCCCCGTTCCTGATCCAGACCTCCTCCGCCGGCGGCGCCGCTCTTCTCCTCTCTTCTCTTCTCTTTGATCTATGGGAGAGACGTTATTACGTCTCTCCCATAGAACAGCATAGACACTAGAGGTCAATTATGACCCCTAGTATCTGTGCCACTATGCTGTGCGGTGCGCGATGATGTCATCGTGCATCGCACAGCAAAGGTCCTCTACACGAAGGGAAACTAGACCGTAGCGTCTAGTTTCCCTTCATGGAGAAGACCTTTGCTGTGCGGTGCGCGATGACGTCATCGCGCACCGCACAACTAAGGTCCTCTCAATGAAGGGAAACTAGACGCTACGCGTCTGGTTCCCTTCAAAGCGGGGGGGCACAGCAGGGCACTGCGGGGGGCACAGTGGCGGATCTTGCCCTGGTGCGGCGCCCTCCGGATGGCGCCGGCGCCCTCCGGAAGGCGGCGCCCTGGGCAAAAGTACCGCTTGCCCGTGGCAAGAACCGCCACTGAGTGCAACGAGCCCACAAAGGCTTACTAGAGCTCACTCCGCTGCTGGCATACTGGTGGCTGATGTCGGTATACTTGGATGCCGCTGTCTGTATACTGATGGCTGGCATCCCAGCCATCAATAATTTGGGTCTGGGACTCCAGGTCGACACCAATTGGTTGACACACCTTAGGTCGACATGGACAAAAGGTCGACATGAGTTGTTGTTTTTTTAAATGTGTCATTTTCTTCGTAGAGTGACCGGGAACCCCAATTAGTGCACGGCGTCCCCTCGCATGGCTCGCGAGCTTCGGCAAGGTGCCTTGCTCTACTACCGCTTTGCTCAGCACAGATTACCATTCCAATCATAGTCCACGTGGATCGTAAAGTATGAAAAGGTTCAATAAAGAAAAAAATCGTGAAAAACTCATGTCGGCCTTTTTCCATGTTGACCTTTTGTCCATGTCGACCTAAGGCAGTGACGTGCGGTGGGGTGAGGCAGGTGAGGCAGAGCTTTTCCTGTCATACTTACGTTTAAACCAGAGTTTTGACTGAATAAAGTACAGGTTGAGTATCCCATATCCAAATATTCCGAAATACGGAATATTCCAAAATACGGACTTTTTTGAATGAGAGTGAAATAGTGAAACCTTTGTTTTCTGATGGCTCAATGTACACAAACTTTGTTTAATACACACAGTTATTAAAAATATTGTATTAAATGACCTTCAGGCTGTGTGTATAAGGTGTATATGAAACATAAATGCCTTCTGTGCTTAGACTTTGGTCCCATCATTATGATATCTCATTATGGTATACAATTATTCCAAAATACGGAAAAATCCGATATCTAAAATACGTCTGGTCCCAAGCATTTTGGATAAGGGATACTCAACCTGTATATGAAAAATATTAATAATTTGTTTGAAATATCTTCTTTGCATTATTCTAATAATATATATAACCCAAACTCTGGAGTAAAAAGTCTATGGCAGGTGAAGCAGTGCCTTTCCACACCAGTGGCGTGCGGTGAGGTCAGTGGATGGTGAGGCACTGGCTGGTGTGTGTACAAAATGTGTAGGGGTCGCCGTGGGTGCGGTGCTAAGTTAATGGACGAGCTATACAACAAAATAGTCATGGTGTTGTGTGTGTAACCAGGGGTGGATTGGGATGGAAAACCAGCCTGGGAAATGGATGGAAGCAGCCCTAATGGGGGCGGGGTCTGATGAGGGGTGGGGTCTGTCAAGAGGGTGGGATCCCTTCTTATAGGGCCGAATTCTGACTTGTACACAGTTTCGGCCTTTGCTGCAGTTGCATTTGTGACTTTATACTAATACTGTTACAATGCACTTCCCTGGTGTACACCCATGTGTCTGAATATGTAAGGATTGAGACTCCCACTGTCAGTGTCTACAGATGCTGACACACTGATGGTTTCACCTTCCAATAATTTGTGTCCCTTGCTACCCCACATGCAGTCGCCGGGTGGTAGTGCGGAGGATAGTGGGGGTAGGGACAGTGCAAGCCACAGCCATCGGGTGGTGTAGCAGGGAGGCGCAGTGTAAGCCACTGCTGCCAGGTGGTGGTGGGGGTGGGGGGGGCAGGGGACACAGTGCAAGCCACAGCCTTTTCATGCCGGGACGAAAGAAGATACATGTGACTGCTGCTAGGTCCTAGTGCCTGCCGACTGCTGTGGTGATGGCTTCCCTTCCTTATTGGGGCAGTGCAAAGAGGGAGGACTGTGGCACCTCTAAGCCGGCCTACTGTAGTTTTGATATATGGTGTGTGTGTGTGTGTGTGTGTGGGGGGGGGGGGGGGACAGGATGATGGTAGTAGTGAGTAGAAGGTGGCTATAGAACATGATAGGGGTAGTGGTGGTGGAGAGCAGGGGCAGGATGGGAGTAATGGGGCAGAAGGCAGGATGAGTGAAGTATTAAGGAGCAAGGGCCAGGATAGGTGTTGTAGTGGCCAGCAGGGGGCAGGATGGGAGTAGTGGTGGGCTGCAGGGGACATGAAGGAGTGGATCAGACTTACTCTTAACGCTGCAGTCTGTCATCCCACTCTTCTGCATTCACCAGCTGTACGCGGGGAGCTGGTGGGACGGTATTCAAAGCAGGCGGTGGTTATCTGACTGCAGTCTGATGCCGTCGTGCCTGTGCTGCTGGGGCCTGGGGTCACCTCCTGTCTGCTGCTACCGGGTCCCGGACGCTCTGTCACCCTCCTTGGACAGCACTGCTACTAACTGCAGCCTCACACAAAACAGGAAGATGGCCGGGTAAGTAAGCTCCGACGTCCCCCTCCTCCTGCTCCTATTCGCTCTGTATAAGATCACGGAGGCTCCAGACAGCAGCCACACTGGATGGGTCAACCTGGAGACAGGCAATGGAGGCTAAGGGCAGGGGCACCAACAAGCCATCCAGGTTAGGAGGCATAGTGAGGTAAACACAGGTGCCTGGGGGGACGACATAGTGATGTGGAACATAGTGCACAGAGGTGCCTGGAGGGGACATAGTGATGTGCACACAGGGGTCTGGGGGTGCATTTATAGTGATGTGCACACCGGGGCCTGGGGGGGAGGGGTCAATAGTGATGTGCACAGTGGGTCCTTAGGGGGAGTCAATAGTGATGTGCACACAGGGGTCTGTGGGGGCAATAGTGATGTGCACACAGGGGTCTGGGGGGGGCAATAGTGGTGTCCACACAGGGGTCTGGGGGGGGCAATAGTGGTGTGCACACAGGGGCCTGGGGGGTCAATAGTGATGTGCACAGTGGGGCCTGGGGGGGCAATAGTGATGTGCACACAGGGGCCTGGGGGGGGGGGGCAATAGTGGTGTGCACATAGGGGCCTGGGAGGAGTGACGTAAAAACTGGAAGGAAGCAGGTCAGTGGCACAACCCAACAGATAGTACAGATAGGAGTTCAGCACAGGAGGTGCAGCACAACAGAGATCAGGGTCCTCTACCTGCAGAATGCTGAATGGGGACGCCTCCGTTGATGCCTCCGTTGACCTCCCCGCTGTCAGGTCTGAGCTGCCACGCTGTTCTGTTTAGACAGCAAGCAGGCGGCCAGTGCTGAATCAATCACTGCCAGCGCCGTCTCCACTCCTCATCGACATTTGCGGCTCCCGCTCCACCTACTGCAACGTCACTACATCCAGGCACCAATCACCTGGGATCAGCACTGCAGCACATACCCGCCCAGCAGGCTTGCGTACACACGACTGCTGTATGCCATCAGGTAATCACAGCACCGCAGAGCAGGGTCGTCTGACAATTAGGAGGATCCGCTTTCATTGACTCCGGCAGTTACGCCACTCCAGTTGCAGCTGACACTGTGGCGTTCTCCCTCCCTGTACAGCACTGACAGTGACTGGATACAGTCACTGTCAGTGCTGAATCTGCTGCCCAATCACATCGGCTTCAGTGACATATGGGCTGAAAGCACGTCCCTGCACTGAGGCACTTCTATAGGTGCCGCTTACACTGTTATTTGTAATAGGCTTTTACAGCCCTCTGCTTGGCCCCGCCCCCTGTCAGCCCCTGCTTCCGTCAATTTATAATTGGCAGCGAGAGGCACAGTTCACGGTGCCTCCTAAAACAAATTAAAGGGTATTTAAACGGAAAAAAATTATTACATTAATATAAGAAGATACTTATGACACAGAATATGTGTCATAAGTATCTTCTTTGTTTTAATTCAATCATTAATGACAGGGGAGGCACTGCCTCCCCTGCCTTCCCTGGCTGCACGTCCCTGTTCCACACATCTCTAATCAAAACTCACCAGATTTCCAGGAGTTTATACTCAGGGGCGGATCCAGAAGAAAATGATAGGGGGGGCACCATGGAAGGGGCAAGTACATTTGCGTGCGGCTTCGGTACATGGTGCAGTGTTCAGGGGGCAGCGTTTGAGGGACAGGGGGCAGCGTGTGAGGGTCAAGGTCCAGGGGGCAGTGTGTGAGGTGCTGGGTACAGGGGGCAGTGTGTGAGGGGCAGCGTAATAATGCCCACAGTAATAATGTCCCCCAGTAGTTTGCCCCCAGTAGATGCCCCCCCAGTAATAATGGCCCCCAGTAGTTTGCCCCCAGTAGATGCCCCCCAGTAATAATGGCCCCCAGTAGTTTGCCCCCAGTAGATGCCCCCCAGTAGCTACCCCCAGTAGTAATTCCCCAATAGATGACCCCCCCAGTAGTAATGCCCCCAGTAGATGCCCCTCAGTAATAATGCCCCCAGTAGTAATGCTCCCCCAGCCGTAATGCCCCTTGTTGATGCCCCCCCCCCAGTAGTAATGCCCCAATAGATGACCCCCCAGTAATAATGCCCCCCCTGCAGTAATGCCCCTTGTTGATGCCCCCCAGTAGTAATGTCCCCCCGTAATTTGGTCCCAGTAGATGCCCCCGCTGCACTAAGAAAGATAGAAAACTACACATACTTACCGAGCCCCTTTCCCGCTTCCAGACCTCCTCCTGGCGTCCTCTCCTCAGCACTATGAGAGAGACGTCATGACTGACGTCTGTCCCATAGCGCACGCCGCACAGTGACAGCGCCGGAAGCCGGAGCTCAGTACTGAGCTCCTGCCTCCAGCTGCCGCTGTGCAGGGAGACGGGCGCCCGCTGGTAAAACAATCTCAGCGTGCGCCCGTCATCTCCCTGTGCGGCGGCGGCAGGGGACGGACTGATGGAGAACGGCCACAAATGACCCCTGGATCCGCCACTGTTTATACTGCTGCACCTGTGTATAATGTCCAGATGTACCCTTTGGCTCATATATTGCATGGAATTCTGGCTCTGGGGTTAGCCAGTGCCTCCTGAGCCATTTAGCTCACCGCACGTCCCTGACCTAAGGTGTGTCGACCAATTGGTGTCAACCTAAGGTGTGTCAACCTTTTTGTTGTTGACCTGGAGTCTGAATACCCAGTAATTCATACCGAGCCCCCGGGGAACATGGTGGGCACCAGAGACCGCTCATGTGCAGAAGACTCTAGCACAGTGCCAGAGCCTATTGCGCCACAGACAGATGGGGGCCCACATGGAGTCTGCACATGGGCTCCCTGCTCTCTTAAACCACCCCTGACTGATGTTTGATGTTTGAGGTGCGCCATTCCGCAAGGTCCGTCATTCGCATAATGAAAACTGGTCAAATGTATCAATTTAAAACATGAATGTCTTGTTATGTACGAGCAAGCTGAATATAGCTGAACGGGAGTGAGCTTGGTCAAATCTGGTCAACTTGCTTGAATTTACCTGGATCTGTTTAAATTTATCTGTAGTACATTTTGGGGGTCATTCCGAGTTGCTCGCTCGGTGCCGATTTTTCGCTATGCTGCGATTTGTTGCAAATTGCGCATGCGCAAGGCACGCAGTGCCCATGCGCTTAGTTATTTAACTAAAAACTTAGCAGATTTGCTGTGGATCCTGCGGCGCTTTTTAGTCTCACTTTTGATCAGTGAATGAGTGACAGGAAAGGGGCGTTTCTGGGTGGTAACTGAGCGTTTTCCGGGAGTGTGCGAAAAAACGCAGGCGTGTCAGGTAAAAACGCAGGAGTGGCTGGAGAAACGGGGAAGTGGCTGGCGTATTTGTGACGTCAAACCAGGAACTAAACGGACTGAGCTGATCGCAATCTAAGAGTAGGTCTGGAGCTACTCAGAAACTGCAAAGAATTATCTATTAGCAGTTCTGCTAATCTTTCGTTCGCAATTCTGCTAAGCTAAGATACACTCCCAGAGGGCGGCGGCCTAGCGTGTGCAATGCTGCTAAAATCTGCTAGCGAACGAACAACTCGGAATGAGGGCCTTTGAGTATTTTTTTTTTCATAGTTATTCAACAAACCAGTGAGAGAAGCAGTTTGCGCGCCATAGGCAATTTCAATAGGCTATTTGTTAAATGTTTATTCATAAAGACAAGTCCGCTGAACTCTTACTTACCCTGTTGAGACGAACACTTTCATGTCATCTCACAATAATATTACTTTACCAGACAAGACTATCAAAATGAGGAACTGTTTTTACATCCCTTTGTTTATAGACACTTGCTGCAGAAATCTGTCATTGTGTTTTATGGTGGTCTGTATAGTTTGTGGTCTCCATTCCGTTATATACTTACTTTTCACACAAAAAAATACATTGATGTCAGTCTGCAAAACATCGACTTGTCAAAACAAAGAAGTAGATAAAACATTTGTGATTCATAGATCTTAAAGTACAACAGACCCCTCAAAATACTTTATGATGTTGGCAAAAAGGGATTACTACCTTGTATCAATGTCTGCAAAGCTTAGTTTACTGCGGAGAGTATTCAGAAGTTGCTCTGTGACTGATGGCATATTTCTGTATATTACTGTCCCACATCCCATCACTGAGTTGGAACAAAAAATAAACTTTATTTACAAAACAAAAACACAGTTATACGATTATGGGAGGTATCCTATTATCCATGATCAGGGGCGATGCGGGCCACCTCCTCTCTGGCAGGTAGTAGACTCTGGCATAAAGTCTGTACATGTACAGGTCTCCGGGAACATGGCGCCAGCACCTTGTTCCCAGGGACACCTGCAGTGCGCATGCGCAAATCACTCGGAATTGGCAGTGGTGGGCATTTTCCAAGTGATTTTTGCCAGCACTGCAGGGTCGCCGCTGCGGGACTCTGGAGAGGTAAGTATACTCTATGGGTGCACTGTGTGCAGTGTGGGGCCCGTGTGCACTGTACACACTGCACCCATTATAGAAACGTCTATGTCCACGATCCATTTTCACCTGGTGAAAATGGCATGCTATTGCAATTAATGACCGGTGGTCATTATCGCTGTATCTTATTAAAAGCTGTTTCCATTGGACGAAAACAGACCCGCGATCGCACGATAACACATGGGACCGGGAAATAGCGGTAACTGCAGGCATCAGGGGGAGGAGCGCATCACATCAGGGCTAATAGGATAAGCCCTTGGCGCTCGGAGGCGTAACTAAGGCAGGGCGAGCGGGGCATGTGCCCTGGGTGCTGTGGAGACCCGGCAGAGGGGGGGGGGGCGCTACCACCCAGGTCGTGTATGCGCAGTATTACCCAGCGCCGGTGGCAGTGTGTTTTTTATTTAACCATAGTGTACATACTAGTACTGTATCGGCGGCGGTGGTATGCCATCCCTGCTTCCTGAATTGTACAGAGGACTGATATGTTCTGTTAATAAATGAGTAAGGTATTATCCACCTACTAACAGAGGCATTCTGTGCCATGTTATATCAGATTGATGTCACTTATCTGTGGTCAAAATGAAATGAACCATCTCTGCCACTAGCAGTAATCACCCTATATTGAGTATATATCAGAACTGGTGATAGCACAGGTTATAGGTATTGTGATTCAGGTCACTAATGGCCTGTTACACCAATTTTACACTCTCACTAAAATATAATGTTAGATCAAATATACCAACCAGTCATCTGTGGCCACAATAGGTTTATGGTTTCATGTGTCTCCTAATAGTAATATATAACATATGCAGACCAACTTTGCATGCCCATATAAGTTACAGTAACGGGTAACTTAATATTGAAACCCCATTTAGTTGTTGTAGTACTGGTTATAAAAAGAATTTCAGTTGGGTACAGGTATAGATTTAAGAGCAGTGTAATGTAACACAACTATAATAATTGATACATTTATTATATCTGTCTTATTAAATATCCAGTGTCAAGTAAACATTTCTTATTTATTTCTTAGACCTTGTATGAGAACACTGGTTATAGAGAGTAAGATATAAATGTAATCTCAGGAACAGCGTGATATGATACAAATGTAGCACTAGATTACTCGGGTATCAATTTCTGTCAGTGTAACATTATATCTAAGCACAGGATTGTGTGCCAGTGTTAGCTATGACATCATACAACACAGGTTCCATAAACGGAGGTTCTCATTTGTTGTTACATGACGTCTGCTTATACCAGCTTGTTGAGGCATATTATTGGAACATATGCTGTCTGTTATCTGTAAATGTTGCATCTACACACCATAAAATAGGTAACCCTGCATGTTTAGCCACAGAGGCGAGTCTGTACCCTCCTGCTATTCAGATATGTACTGCCACTTATATGCGGTACACTTTCAGATATGTACTGCCACATATATGCGGTATACTTTCAGATATGTACTGCCACTTATATGCGGTACACTTACCCACTATGACATTGTCCCCCTCCTTCCCTCTGGAATGTGCAGACCCTACACGGGTTGGGTAGAATATTCCGGCGGCCGGGATGCCAGCGGTCAGAATACAGGCCACGGCATCCCCTGCATATATTGTTTAAAAATACATTTTGTGATCAATGGGCACGATTCAATTTGATAACAGTTGAATAATGCCAGGAATTAGCTCCCGGGGCTATTCAATAATGTGCCCTGTGACGCCAAATGACATGATTTCTTCTCACACCCCCGGAAACAGCGTCGCACAGGGTATTTAAGTCGGAGAATGCTGATTCTCCCGACAAAATACCCTGTTTAGTCCGGGAGAACGGACATTCTCTGACTTACCACTGCGCTGTATTGAATAGCCCCAGGAGCTAATTCTCACCGCCATTCAACTGTCATCAAATTGAACCGTGCCCAATGTGTACATATACATGACAATATTACATTGCACTAATGTCCTTGTAATATTAGTTCCGCTGAGCAATAGCAGATATCCATGTGAACAAAGGCACGGGCAAACGTGTGTGTGTGTGTGTGTGTGTGTGTGTGTGTGTGTGTGTGTGTGTGTGTGTGTTAAAATATAATTTGTTTAAGCAAGGATTGCTGTAGGAGTAACATAAGGCACGCACAGTCTTTTTGAAGGGTTTCTGGGGGTGCGAAGTCTCTTAAGATTGGCTGTTTTTGTTTACTACGCAGAGAACTCCCCACCCTGATAGATGCCCGTACCACTGCTGTCAGCAGCACGAGTATGTACAGGGTGCTAGGGGGGCATGATATAGCTGGGGAAGTCAGTGGGTGTAAATGTGTAAGTGGACGTCTGGAGTAGGATGGCAGCTTTCTCCAAAGGAGGCTCATTCAGCTGCTATTACATTTATATATTATTGCCATTATTGTGTCACATTGGTACATATTTATACAGGTGACTTACCTGAGGTATTTTGCCAGAGCTGGTCTGCATCTTGTAATGGTACCAGCTGTGTGGCAGTATTACTGTGTATATAAAACTAAGACTTTTGCTCTCTGCACTAACAATAATATACTGCACATCTGTGTGTATGTAGTAAATAAAACATTGGGGATTTGGTCATATTTTGATCAAAATATTTCAGCTTGCAGCCCATCATCAAGGGAGCCCAATTTCCTGCAAGTTTCTGTTCTACACTAGCGTATATGCCCAGCACACCATTACATTGCAGTTACATGTTCTCCCCTCCCAGATACAGAGGGGAGCATCTATACAGGGCTGGCTAGTGAGCCGCACCCAGCTAGGCCTTTTATAGCCGTGACTGAAAGCTGCCATGATAGCACTAGGCCTGTGCTTGGTTACACCAATTGTGTGCATGGTACCAGCTGCATGGCAGTATTAATGCCATATATGTACAGATGTGTCCTGTTGTGGCGCTGCTGACTATAGCAACACTCTGTAGCTGGATCGTGATGCAAACGCATTGTTGTATGCCACGTTTGAAGTAAATGGGAGTCAGGCGCATGCGCGTGCCGGCTCCTATTTAAGTCTATAGCATAGTGGAAGCATGTGATCACATGCGCCCGCTATGCTGCGCTGTCCCAAGAATAGCAGGACACATCTGTACACAAAAAAAGTTTTGCTGTCGGTGCTAACAATAATATTATGCAAATCTGTGTGCATGTATAAAATAAAACAGAGGGTATTTTGTCATATTTTGATCAAAACATTTAAGCTTGCAGCCCAACGTCAAGGGACCCCAATTTTCTGCAAGGCCCTACCCTAGCTTATATGTCCAGCCTACCACTATATTGCAGTAGGCAGATCTCCTGGGACGTAGCCGGGGTGGGTCAGGTGGTAAACGGAGCATTTCCAGAGACGTAGCCGAGGTCAGGGCAGGCGGCAGACAGTGTATAGTGAGGGATGCACTGGATGTTGGAACAGGCAGCTGATGCAACAGGAACAAGATGCTTTAAGGATTGCAGATGTTTCTATTTCCCGCTAGTGCATGTCTAGGGTATAATATCTGATTGCATTGGCACATTATGGTACGTTTCTCTCCATACAGGGCATACAAATTGAATGTTGTCAAATAGCCCCTGGTCCATGGCAGGAATTGGTTGTGTGAAAATTTCACTGTGGGGCACAGGAATATTCTGATTATCTAGATCCATGGCGTTCTTGAGCACTGTGAGTGGGGATGCTGTTTTTCCACTCTCTACCTCTTCCCAGTTAATAGAAGAGAAGAAGGGGTGTTTTCGCACGTCGCCATTTACCCCAAGCCGGAGGAACTGGTCCTTACACAGGAGGTTGGATAAAAAGTCCTTTGTTACTCCAGTAAGGCCTTCGTATGATGGTTCCTCTGCAATGATCATTGCTGCTATCTCTGACACGGATTCTCCAGGGAAAGGCTCCGATCCTGTAGCGAGCATATATAATATAACCCCTAATGCGAACCAGTCCACACCTGCACTGTATGGCTGGCGGGTTATCATTTCTGGAGCAAAATAGCCAGGTGTCCCGCAAATACCTGCATTATCAATTACTCCATACACATTCATTAGGGCTAGACCAAAGTCTGTGATCTTCACATGGCCGTCTGCGGTCAGCAGAACATTTTCCAGTTTGATGTCTCTGTGAATTATTCCTTTAGAATGCATGAACTGTAATCCACAAACCAATTCCGCCGCTATAAATTTTATTGTGGGAAGGTCCATCTCTGATGTCTGAAGAAAATCGAACAGATCTCCTCCACTAGCCAGTTCCATTACACAGTATAGATAACGATGTGTTTGGAAGACTGCATATCCATGAGTAAGGAAATTGCTCTGATGTGCCAGCTGAAGGACCCGAAACTCGACCAAGCTGCCCTCGTTCTCTGTTAGGGCTGTCTTCTTTAAGATCTTAATTGCCACTCTTTCCCTGCGAAGAGCGTCTGTTGCCAGCAGCACTTTTCCGTAGCCTCCCTCTCCAAGTATTGAGTGGAAAGTGAATTTGTCCACTGTTAAGGGGGCAGTATCGGTGTTTTGTTGGCTGGTGGGCGTAGCGCCTGGTCGGCCTCTTCTAAATGCTGTTATGAATTGATCTTTTTTATTTTTTAGAAATGCTGCAATTCTGTCCCAGTTTCTTCGTGATCCCTTCCTAGTGATCTTTTTCGCTGAAAGGGAAACCGGGCCTGCCATATGGCTGCACCCTTCCCCTGGATCTTCAGTAATGTCAGCGTTTCTCCTGTCACGCCAAAATCTGGGACATCGGTTACATGCTTTTATGAATTGATCCTGTTTCTTTTCCAGAAATGCTGCCAGCATGTTCCATCCTCTCTGTAATCGTGCAACAAATCTCCTCACCTTTCTGGCTGCTGAGTTGGTCCGGCCTGCCTGCTTTCCTCTGCGGTTCTTTTTTCCTCGGCACTTCTTTCTTTTCTGCCTCTTGTCTCTGGATCTCCATGCTTTCTCTCGTATTTTTTTTCTCCTATTCGTTCCCATGTTTTGTCATCCGACAGGAACAGGGCCCTTTAGAGAATATAACGCAAGATGTGTCTTCAGTCTAGAGCATCTGAAGACTGGAACTCAGGGGCTTCAGCAGCTGTAGAAGTAGCTGCGTGATGTCAGCAGTGACTGTGATGTCAGCAGTGACTGTGATGTCACAATTGTGCAGCTGAGCCTAGTCCTAAACATCTTCTACATTGTATGGCAGTTGATGTATAAGAAGGTTTCTTCCTGTCCAAACTTTAAATTGTGTAAGATATGTAGAAAGTGTCTTAATTCTACCTATGTAAAATGTACCTTCCCATTTTAAGACATCAAAATTTATATTTTATAAGAAATATGACATTTGTGAGGAGGGATTAGACTGTATTGCGGTCATATCAGACCAGAGAAGCGTGTAACACAGTCTAATTATTGGAGAATCTACGTGTTTATACCACGTATACCCATTATCCCCAACAATTTCCCTTTTCAATTCAAGCACCTCAAAAATAATTGATAATAATGATAGCTATTTTTTTTACTAAGTAACTTAGGGTCAGATTTATTAAGCTCAGTGAAGTGATAAAGTGGAAGGTGATAAAGTACCAGCCAATCAGATCATTACTGCCATGTCACAGGCTGGGTTTGAAAAATGACAGTTAGGAGCTGACTGGCTGGTCCATTATCACCTTCCACTTTATCACTTTACCAAGCTTAATAAATCTGCCCCTAATCTCAACTGGTGGCAGGAGTATTACCATGCAGTCACTTCTATATCCCCATTGCCACCATTATTAAGAACAATCACATTTAAGGTGGTTTCCAATTATTTGTAGGCATGTGTAACTGTATGAAAGAGCCAAGAGATGGTGAAGAGCATTAGCATCAGTACAGAGTTTGTTGCGAAGGGAGAGATTGTGTGTGTCATGTGTCAGCAAAACGTTTACTAGAAAAAAGGGGGGGGCAGCCATTATTCATCTTGCCCTGGGCTACAAAAACCCTAGTTACGCCTCTGCCGGTGATACAATTACCCCCCGTTATTGACCGCGGGTAGTTGAATACCTCCCTGTGTGTGTATGTATGTATCATACTTACCTAACTGACATTTCTCCGCTCCGGGAGAAGGACTTTCATATACCAGTAAATGAAGAGACAAACGCTCCTGTGTTTTCTGTTAACGTTTCAGTTTTTTAACGTTTGTCAGAACAATTTGTGCAATTTACAAAACATACCTTTATACCTTCCCCAGTTCCCTCTCTGCGTCCCCGGCGCAGCAGCCAGGCGGGTCCGGATGACATCACCTGCTACGTGTGCAGCGCGCTCCTTGCCCCGTCATGGCGCCAGTTACCTTAGAAACATACATACAAAACATTAAATCACCATAAAAAACAAACAAATGAGGCAGAACAATAAAAACGTATTCAAGCCTAGGGACACATTATCTTAAGCCACCCAAAAGAATTTAGAAGAAGCACTAAAGCTCTAACCGATATAGATCACTGTTATTATTATATATAGTGTTGGAAACAGCCTATAAGAAACAGTGTAGACCCAGATGTTCATTTAACCCCGAAGGGACCAAGGTATTAAGACAATGGATCCATCTAGCCTCTCTGTGCAAAAGTGCTTAATTTCTGTCACCACCCCTAATGGCAGGTTGTTGATCAATGATTGTGTACCTAAGAGATGCTAAATTATGTTTGTGTATTTTGAAGTGTCAGGCTACTGGTTGTGCCTCCTGATCACCCTCCAGGGCAGCCCGGATGGCTGATCTGTGCATCGCCATTCTCTCCCGGAACTGTCTGGAGGTTTTACCAATATAGTAAAGCCCACATGGGCACCTTATAAAATAGATAACATGTGTGCTGGTGCAGGTAAGTATTTTATCTATCTTGATAAATTTTCCAGTATGCGGATGTGAGAACCCGGGGCCTCTTTCCAATGCATGGGCTGCACATTGTGCAGCCCACACATCTATAGCAACCTGGTTTTCTCAATAAAAATGTCACAGGTGGTACTGGTTTACATCCTGATATGTCATTATGAACCAACAAATCCATAAGATTTCTATTGCGTATATAATATGGTAATAAAGAATTAGTTTTGAACATAGGTAGATCTTTATCTGAGGTTATAATCGACCAACTTTGTTTGGTTACTTTATTAATATCCTTACTGATAGAACTATATTTTTGTACAAATGGAATTTTATGTTTAAGGGAACTTTCTTTAGTAAGGTCTCCTCCCTGTTCATACTCAGTACCTTTTTCTTAGTAGCCATCAAATTAGACCAATCATAACCCCTTGCCTTAACGTCTAGGCAGGGCCATTTTGGTAATTTCCATATCAGTCATATCCAAATCATCTGAAATACGGTGTATCCTTAAGAATTGAGAATACGGCAGGCTATATTTGGTCGCAGGAGGATGGAAGTTAGATGCCTGCAGTACAGTGTTCTTGTCGGTAGGTTTCTTATATAAGTTAGTGTGTATCATACCATCTAATATCGAAATTTCTACATCCAAATAATTGACTCTAGTCTTACTAACTGCAGCAGTGAATTTTTATTCTCATCAACCCTATTAATATCTTCCAAAAGTTGATTAAGGGCAATTTCGGTGCCCTGCTAAATCAAAAATAAATCATCTATATATCTAACAAAGAAGATGATATTTTTGGACACCTCTCTATCTGAAAAAAATATATCCTTCTCCACCTCGAACATAAAACAGTTAGCGAACGCTGGGGAAACACAACTTCCCATTGCACAACCCTAACACTGTTCAAACCACTTATTGTCAAATAAAAAAATAATTTCTGACTAATTTTAGTTGTAATAGTTGAATAAAAAATGTTACATCAGGACCATTATATACCGGAGAACTAGACAAAAGTCTCCTAGCAGCCTCTACACCCCTCCCATGGGGGATGTTGGTGTAGAGGCTGACCACATCTAGTGTACACAATAGTCATCTAGTTGGTAATATGGATAATGCATTCATTTTATTTATTAAGCTAGTAGTGTCTTTTAAATACGTAGATTGTGCTTGAATTACTGGTTGGAAGTAATGGTCCCGAAATTGTAAGACCTTATAGAAAACAGAGTCCCGTGCAGAAATGATAGGCCTTCCCGGCAGATTCAGGGGATCATTGTGTATCTTTGGAATTGTATAGAAGACCGGTGCCACCGGATAATCCTGTATCAACGCATTTTGGACCTGAGCGGAAATGATATTAACACAAACAGCTGATTCTAACAGTGTTCTGAGTTCTTTATTATATTTCTCCGTTCCCCCGGAAGCTGTCTATACACCGCAGTATCAAAAAGTTGTCGAAATGCCTCCTTTTTGTAGTCGACAAGATCCTGTATTATAATGCCCCCTCCTTTATCCGCTGAATTAATTACAATATATGGGTCCCTGCTTAGCGCAGCTAGGGCATCTCTTTCCCCTTTTGTTAGATTATCCTTAGACAGAGGTCAGGGCCGAAACTAGGATTTTCGTCACCCGGGGCAAGGCAATAGTTTGCGCCCCCCCCAAAAAAAAAAAAACACAGCAGTAAAACAAACTCTGTCAGTCTAAAATAGATTACCAGGAAATTTGAAAAAAGGAGATACTATTGAACAATATTCCCCTATGTGCATCAAATGCCCTACAGTATGCGTCACATGCCCTGCCAGCGTGTTCAACTACATGCTCCTCTGTGTGTCTCCATACATTGCACTATATCATAACACTTCATCACTGCACTACATTCTCCTATCCACTGCACTACATCACTATACTACATCCCCTACACGCTGAACAACATCACTACACTACACGCCCCTATGCTCTGCACTACATATCCTACATGCTACACTACATCACTACACTACATCCCCTTATATGCTACACCACATCAGTGCACTACATGCCCCTATATACTGCAATACATTACTACACTACATACCCTATATGATACACTACATCACTACACTACATCCTCTTATATGCTACACCACATCAGTGCACTACATGCCCCTATATACTGCAATACATTACTACACTACATACCCTATATCGTACACTACATCCCCCTATAAGCTACACCTTATCCCCCCATGTGGGAGGCAAATGTGGGAGCTTGATACTGCTAACTGAGAACGGGTTTACTACGATATGCCGGCGGTCGGGCTCCCAGCGACCAGCATACCGGCGCCGGGAGCCTGACCGCTTGCTTACCAACAGTGTGGCGAGCGCAAATGAGACCCTTGCGGGCTCGCTGCGCTCGCCACGCTACGGGCTCGGTGGCGTGCTATGCGCACCACGCTATTTTATTCTCCCTCCAGGGGAATCGTGGACCCCCACGAGGGAGAATAAGTGTCGGTATGCCGGCTGTCGGGATCCCGGTGCCGGTATACTGAGCGCCGGGATCCCGTCAGTCGGCATACTGAAGACCACCCGCGAGAACACAGTGCGCTTCTATAGCTTGTACAGTGCACTGCATGCTAGTCGCAGCACTGCATGGCAAAGAAGAGAGTTTAAGACAGTAGCCGGCATAGAAGAGATCCCAGGTACTGTAGCTCACCTGCACAGCATTGGAGCCAGCTGTGGGCAGACAGGTGGGTCAGAGACATTGCCCTGGGAGCTGTCTGGTGCCTCACTGGAGCAGCACAGCACTGCCCGTTAAAAAAAAAAAAACCCTGTTCCTCTGTAACTCCTTGGCACCCCCTCAAATCCTGCACCCAGGGCACATGCCCCCTTAGCCAGTCGTCCCCCCCCCCTTCCCTAGTTACGGCCCTGCAGAGGTAACTTTTTTGGGAGTCCCATAATCTTAGAGTCTAATACTCTTGCAAAGCACTTCAATGAAGCATTGTTTGTGTTCGGATCAAAGCGTGAGGGTTTCTTTAACTTTTTAGGGACAGCCAATGTCTCAAATACTAGAGGCTGGGTCCCAAAAAATTCCTTAAGATGCAGGCATCTATTGACTTTGTGGGAATCTATTTTCCACTCGAACTCATCAAATTTCTGGGCAGGAATGAACGAAAGTCCTTTATTAAGAAGAGACAATCTTTAGTCTTTAGTTTTATTATTCCTCCATTTGTTTAACTCCATTCGCTTATATACCTAAAAAAAAGTTTTGCCTCCTTTACACACTGACTGGGCCATTTTCTCCTCATCTTGTGCCTTTGCACATCTGATTACCTTCTTAGTCTCCTTCTGTCTAACAAGATATATCTCTTTGTCTTCGTTATCTTTTTTTTTTCTTATTATTTTTCCTAAAATCCATCTTTTTTGCTTTCACAATATTTGCTAATTCTTTCGCAAACCACATTGGCTTCCGTTTCCTTGTGTTTTTCCTAACACTTTTGATACAAAGGTCTGTTGCCTTTATTATAGAGATGTGCGGGTTTGGTTTTACTCAGAATTACTTGGATCTCAAAACGGCATCTTATTGGCTCACGGATGTCATGTGTTTTGGATAGCCAAAAAGAAAAATCCAGAAAACCGAACCCGCTCATCTCTACTTTAATATTGCATTTTTTTATGTTTCCCGCCTCTTTTGCGCTGCTTACAAGTTCCTACACATTTTCCCATCCCTACAAAATCAGCCTTCCTAAAATCCAACACCTTTGTTTTTGTATGGAATGAGTCGGTCTCTGTCTTTATGCTGTTCATGCAAGTAAGTTAATTGATAGCCACCGCTATCCCTTCATCAGTGACACCCTCTTTATTATAGAAACACATTTAACAAGTGTCACACCCAGGATTAGAACCCACACCCTATTACACTGGAAGCAGACCCCTACTGATTAAGCTATTTGCTACTGTATAGAAAGTCTGAGAATTCTATATTATAACTATATGAATTTACTTCTCTGACAATTACATGTAACTTCATATAGTTAGAATTCTTATGCTTCCTATACAGGAGCAAATAACTCAATCAGTAAGGTGCCTGTTTCCATTGTGATAGGTCATGGGTTCTAATCCTGGGTGTGACACTTGAAAAATAATTGTCAGAGAAATGCTGTAAGCAGCATTGTGACTGAGCAGATCTATGTAGTGTGTGGCTGCACACTACATACTGTAGCTATTCCTAGTCACAATGGTTTTGAACTGACAATTCTAAATAGCTTCATAGAGTTAGAATATACAACCTTGCTCCTCAGGAGCAAATAGCTCTATTAGTATTGTGTCTGCCTTCAGTGTAACAGGTTTAGGGTTCTAATCCTGGGTGTGACTGCTAAGAAATGTGTGCGTTAAAATAAATGACAATGAAATATATGTACATTTTCCCGGTGATTCATGCATGCACAGTAGGAAAATCACTGGGAAAATGTCCGCCACGCCATTTTCCCGATAATTTGCGCATGCACTCTAGGATATGGGACAGCGCTAGGGTGCCCAGAGCTGTACAGCGCTGCCGGCAAGAGAGGAGGGGGCCCAGACGGAGCCTGCACACGGGCATCCTCCTCTCTAGAAACGCCCCTGCTCCCATGTAGTTGCACTTTCACCCTACTACTCCTCACCCTCTGCTCATATGCTTACACCTTACTACTCCTCACCCCCTGCTCTCACACTGTCACCCTATTACTCCTTACCCCATGCTCTCACACTGTCACTCTATTATCCACACCCCATGCTCTAAAACTGTTTCCAGCGGGCCCAAGGCTTGGAGGGGGGGGGGGGGAGGTTGGGCGAGTCTGCAGCATCTCCCCGTCACTTTGAATACCTGAGGTTGGGGGATGGGTTCGGGATCAAGTGGCTGTAGCATCTCACTAGGGAAGGGCAACAGGTTACTGGCGGGAGGGAAGGTGCGGGGGTCCTGCTTCTGCTACATACCTGGCTGATCCAACAGGGGAGGGGAATTTGGGTGCGTATCTCCTGTGGCTGAACTCCCGTGGCTGCAGCATCTCCCTAGGGTCACAAGGGGGGTAGGTGGAGGAGGTGCAGTGCTGAACAATGTTTTATAGTGAACTCGGCGGAAGTGGTGGATCCGTGGCTGCAGCTGTATCTCCCAAGCTGCCCCCACTGGGGAACACTCTGCATCGGGCAAGGAGACAGGTAGTGATGGAGGGAAGGAGAGGGGAACAGATGGATGGACGGACGGATGAACCCAGGCGGGACTGTGTGATGCAGTTATCTGTGGCTTCTCTGCTGCCAGCATGTCCATAGGGTAGATACTAGAACCAAGTGAGCTAAAGGACCTTTGACATCAGGGGGAGGAGCTAGGATGGCGGGATAGTTCATTCACTATCCACGCAACCAACTACTCTCTTTAGTAACCAGGTGGAGAGTGAAGCAGAGCGAGCCACCGAGCCCGAAGCATGGCGAGCACAGCAAGCCCGCTGGGGTACATTTCGGGTGCCCTGTTCGGCCCTAGCTCCTCCCTCTGGTGACGTCAGAGGTCCTTTCTCCAATTTGGTTTTAGACATAACAATCAACATAGTGTGGCGCAGCAGCACGACCATATCACAGACTGACTTGTTGCTAAATGTGGACCTACAGGGCTCCCATAGCCCTGTAGGTCACAGTGTGTGGATGCCTGGATCACGTGACTGCCGCTGCTGCAGTGCCAACAGTGACAGTCGGATCGTAACCACATGAAACACAGGACCACCAAGGCCCTTCTTGTGGTCTGTGGTGGCCCAACTGGGTAACAGTTGCCCGATGGGCACATGGCACTCTGCCCCCTGGCCAGCCCGCCACTGCCGCACGTCACTGACCCTAACAACCTGCTGTAGTTTTAAATATATGATGCGAATGGCTAAAATACTGTCTGTAAAGGCCTGCGGATTATGTACGCCCTATATAAGTAACTGTTAAGATCAGGGGCTCATGTATCAGTCATCAGGTTTTAGACCCAATAATTGTAATTTCTTATGACCACTATTTGCGTCAATCAGAAATTAACATTCACCTGAAAGTATCAAAAAACAAATGCAGGGACAGTGGTTCCGAAAAGAATCTGTCCCTGTGATGTGTCACAAGTGATTACATTTGCGGTTCTGTTTTGTGCCTCCGCAGAGCTGCTGCACTGCACGGACTGCTTACCATACATATGCAGTAGCCATTGCTGGGGAGGGTTCTGGGGGAAACCTCTCTTGATAAGTTAGTCAATTTTAGTTTAGTCAACCTGATAGTTTTGCAGCCCCCATAGAAGCCTGTGAGGGTTACTGTCGGAAATGGAGCAGAGGTGCTTTCAGAGATGCCGTAGCTTAGAGTGTACAAATGATGGAGGTGAGTATTTAAGACTAGGCGCTTCATCGCGTCCTACGGGCGCTCTTCACACCGTCGAAAGGGGCTACGCCCCCTTAACCCCTGCATGCCTTGCTGGGGTTCAATATTTGAATGAGTATTACCTGCATTCCTAGGTTTGTTAGTGGTTAAATATTGCACGACGAAAGGGCTTCAGATGGTGAAGGGGGTGTAGGCCCTTGCGACGGCGTTAACGGTGCCTGCAGGGCACGATGTACAGAATGGTGCGGGGCGGGGGGGGGGGGGGGGGGCGCGGATGAGGCAGGGAGTACGTAGATGCTGCGGGTGGAGGGGGGGGGCGGTGGATGCAGGTGGGAAGGGGGGGTTGCAGGCCTATAACTATGTGATTGTATGTGTAACAATATATAGGACACGGATAAGGATGCATGTGGTATAGACATACCGGCATGAAGAGGTATATGGTGTCATTAGACACAGAGGGGAGTGCTGGTACAATGCGGAACAGAGGCAGCTGTGTCCTCTCTCTACACCGTCTGATCCTTCAGGTGTAGCAACGCGGACATGTTGCGCACGCAATGTCTCCACGCGGCCACAGGTGCACCAGTCCCCTCTGCATGCGCTATGTGCGCGCCCCCCTCAGGTGCAGTAGGAGGAGGGTGCGCAGGCTGGAGCTGCTCCCAGGGCCAATGGCCATGGGCAGCGCGATCATCTGCTTGGTGCTGGGTTTGCGCCCTGCGCTTGCTGAGTGAGGGATAGGGAGGAGGCGGCAGAGCGGAGCATCACCAATATACCGGTGACTACGGTGAGCACCGCAGGGGGTTACGGCTCCTGTCCTCCTGGTGAGGGTTTGTCAGGGAGGTATCAAGGAGCCGGTGGTATGGACCCTGTATGGGACGCAGGGGGGTAGGGAGGGGACACAGAGACGCAGGGCCATAGGGAGGGGATACAGAGACGCTGGGAGGTAGGAAAGGGATTGAGAGACGCAGAGCGGTAGGGAGGGGATAGAGAGAGGCGTGGCGGTAAGGAGGGGATACAGAGACGCAGGGCAGTAGGGAGGGGATACAGAGACGCTAGGCGGAAGGGAGGGGATACAGAGACGCGGGGCGGTAGGGAGGGGATAGAGAGAGGCAGGGCGGTAGGGAGGGGATAGAAAGACGCGGAGCGGTAGGGAGGGGATAAAGAGACGCAGAGCGGTAGGGAGGGGATAGAGAGAGGCGGGGCGGTAGGGAAGGGATACAGAGATGCAGGGCGGTAGGGAGGGGATAGAAAGACGCGGGGCAGTAGGGAGGGGATAGAGAGACGCGGGGTGGTAGGGAGGGGACAGAGAGACGCGGTAGGGAGTGGATAGAGAGACGCGAGGCGGTAGGGAGGGGACAGACGCGGGCGGTAGGGATGGGACAGAGAGGCGGGGCGGTAGGGAGGGGACAGACAGATGCGGGCGGTAGGGAGGGGACAGAGAGACGCGGGCAGTAGGGAGGGGACATAGAGACGCGGGCGGTAGAGAGGGGACAGAGAGACGCGGTAGGGAGGGGACAGAGAGACGCGGTAGGGAGGGGATAGAGAGATGCAGAGCGGTAGGGAGGGGATAGAGAGACGCGGGGCGGTAGGGAGGGGATAGAGAGACGCGGGGCGGTAGGGAGGGGATAGAGAGACGCGGGGCGGTAGGGAGGGGATAGAGAGACGCAGGGCGGTAGGGAGGGGATAGAGAGACGCGGGGCGGTAGGGAGGGGATAGAGAGACGCGGGGCGGTAGGGAGGGGATACAGAGACGCGGGGCGGTAGGGAGGGGATAGAGAGATGCAGGGCGGTAGGGAGGGGATAGAGAGACGCAGGGCGGTAGGGAGGGGATAGAGAGAAGCGGGGCGGTAGGGTGGGGATAAGGAGGTGTAGGGAGGAGGGAATACAGAGACATGGGGCGGTAGGGAGGGGATACAGAGACATGGGGCAGTAGGGAGGGGATACAGAGACGCAGGGCGGTAGGGAGGGGATACAGAGACGCAGGGCGGTAGGGAGGGGATACAGAGACGCAGGGCGGTAGGGAGGGGATACAGAGACGCAGGGCGGTAGGGAGGGGATACAGAGACGCAGGGCGGTAGGGAGGGGATACAGAGACGCGGGGCGGTAGGGAGGGGAAAGAGACGCGGGGCGTTAGGGAGGGGATAGAGAGACGCGGAGTGGTAGGGTGGGGATACAGAGGCGTAGGAGGAGGGGATACAGAGACATGGGGCGGTAGGGAGGGGATACAGAGACATGGGGCGGTAGGGAGGGGATACAGAGACGCGGGGCGGTAGGGAGGGGAAAGAGAGACGCGGGGTGGTAGGGAGGGGAAAGAGAGACGCGGGGCGGTAGGGAGGGGAAAGAGAAACGCGGGGCGGTAGGGAGGGGACAGAGAGACGCGGGCGGTACGGAGGGGACAGAGAGACGCGGGGTGGTAGGGAGGGGATAGAGAGACGCGGGGCGGTAGGGAGGGGATAGAGGGACGCGGGGCGGTAGGGAGGGGACAGAGACGCGGGGCATAGGGAGGAGGGGAAACAGACGTAGGGCGGTAGGAAGTGGATACTGAGACGTGGGGTGGTAGGAAGTGGATACTGAGACGTGGGCGGTAGGGAGGGGACAGAGAGAGGTGGGGCGGTAGGGAGGGGACAGAGAGACGCGGGGCGGTAGGGAGGGGAAAGAGAGACGCGGGGCTTTAGGGAGGGGATAGAGAGACGCGGGGTGGTAGGGAGGGAAAAGAGAGACGCGGGGCGGTAGGGAGGGGATAGAGGGACGCGGGGCGGTAGGGAGGGGACAGAGACGCGGGGCATAGGGAGGAGGGGAAACAGACGCGGGGCGGTAGGAAGTGGATACTGAGACGTGGGGTGGTAGGGAGGGGAAAGAGAGACGCGGGGCGGTAGGGAGGGGATAGAGAGACGCGGGGCGGTAGGGAGGGGACAGAGAGACGCGGGGCGGTAGGGAGGGGACAGAGAGGTGGGGCGGTAGGGAGGGGCCAGAGAGACGCTGGGCGGTAGGGAGGGGACAGAGAGGTGGGGCGGTAGGGAGGGGACAGAGAGATGTGGGCCGGTAGGGAGGGGATAGAGACACGCGGGGCGGTAGGGAGGGTCCCCAGTGAGGAAGCTGATGAAGAAAGGGGGGAAGTAGTGGAGGGGGTGGACTTGTGTAAAGTGGCGACCAGACATAGATACAGTGGCTAGGATGGTTGGAGGGACTCACCGTTGGGGCTGTGGGTGGCTGCTGCAGGCTGTGAAATAGTTTAGTATCCAGAGGCGTCACCAGGTGTGGGAGAGCAGTCTGTACTATGACATTTCCTCCCCCGCCCCCCCCCTCGCACGGCAAAACGGGGGCGTGGCCTAAAGTAAAAGGGGGCGTGGCCTCATGGGTATGTTCTCTCTCGCTCCGGGGGTGTTTCCAGCTTGCCTGTAGATGCTGGCAGCCCCCGGAGACTGGAGTGTGTGTGCCGGCTGTGTGACAGGAGGTGAGTGCTGCAGGAGATGACGTCACTGCAGCACTCGGCTTCTGTCACAGCAGGAGAGCGGACAGCTGGATGTGTGCGGAGGAGGCGGCGGGTCTGTGTACGCGGGGCAGGGAGGGCTATGAAGCCTTCTCCTGCGCCACCCTCCTAATGTCTATGCCTGTGGCAGCAGCTGTTGTTGTTCGGCCGGCGCCGTGGCCGGGGAGTCAGAGTTGCTGGGGGGGGGGGGTAAGGGGTGTGAGATGGACAGGCAGCAGGAGCAGAGACTTGCTGCACATGTGGTGGGCGGGCTCTGTGACTCCGCCCACCGCTGTGACTCCGCCCAGCGTTACGGCCAGGCACAGAATCACAGACTTGGGCTAATATATAGGAGATAAGTGTATTTTTGTCATTAACAATAATAATATATTGGGTGGAATTCAATTAAACTCACTATTGAATATCGCCGGGAATGAGTGCCCAGAGCTATTCAATTAGTCACTTTGCACCCAGTAATTAAGTCGGTAGATGCAGGTTACCATGCCTAAAGAATGCTGTTTAGTTGCGGAAAATGACATTCTCTGACTTAAGTGCCGTGCGTGATACTGTTAGCCGGGGCAGTAAGCCCACACTCACACTGCAGCACTTGTTTTGTCGGTTTCCTGCTCGCAACTCAGGAGGGTGTGAGCAGAAAGCCACGGCTAGTTGAATAACCCCCGGTACTATGCAATAGCGCATTTCATTGAATTTCCCACCATTTAGACATGTAGGGGTCTACAGTACCTCAGCCACCCCTGCTCGCCCCAGTCTCTCCCATTCCCAGGTGGCACCTTTCCAGCCCACTCTCTGCTGCCCACCCCTTACAATCCACCTCCTCCCTCCCACTGCCTGCCCCCCCCCCCCCCCCCCCCCACTTCCCACTCTCCACCTCTTCTCTCCTCCTGCCGTTCTTTGCCCTTCTCACAGCCCAATCTCCGACCCTCCCATCCCATTACTAATACCTACAAGCCTCCATTCACAATGATATTTACGGTCAAATTATTGTGCATGGCGCACGCAGTGATGGACGCAACGCGCATGGTACATGTTAGGTCACAAGCGCACAAGTGTGATTAGCTAATTACAATCAGGGAAGGATTTTAAATATATAGACAGTGTCGGACTAGGGCATGTAGGGCCCACCGGGTAATGCTCTGGTAGGGGCCCATGTTTAAGGATGTGGCCAGTCTCTAGAGGGGGTGTGCCAAGCCACCACATTGGTTTGCCTAACCATTTTGCAAGCGTTGGTCCCCTAGATAAATATATACAGTAAATACTGTAGTGCATGCAAGATAATGTACTAGATTAGTAACAGCACAGTCTGGAACCTGATCCCTAGAGGAGGAGGTGGGGCCCCAGGCAGTAGGGCCCACCGGTGGTTTCCCCTGTACCCCTGTGGGCCAGTCCAACCCTGTATATAGATTTAATAAACAGACTCCTTAATCAGACTAATGAACTATAATATGATGAAATGAAGGTTATGATTTGTTATTCTAGTTACACTTTACACACCTCTACCATTAGTTGAAAGATCTGGGTGGACAGAGAATTTAAAACATTCTCCAAATTAGTCTTCCACCTGCACAAAACTGTATAAAATACAAAAGCTAATGCCTTGGGCTATTAATTTTAATCCCTACAAAAAAAAAAAACCCCATACAAGCATAGCGGTCCTACCTGCATGTACTGTTTAATTGCAGCTCATAAATGTTCTGCAGTATAATGCCGCTCTGGCTCTACAGCTCAGCTGTCATTACAGAGGGGGCATTTCACTAATTGCTAATGTCACTGAAGCATTCTTGAATTGTGCTCAAGGACAGTGTGGTGAGAATGGCACTCTGCAAGGCCACGGCTCAGCGCGGAGCTTCAGTGAATAGATTGCAGCCAGCACGTTTCTTCATAGATTGTACACAAAGTAAACAAAATCATACTAGATAAATGAAGCCTACATTTGAAGACGAGTATGAGTCTGCACAGAAGGGAGGGGGAGACGGCTCGTCAGAATCAATCTTGAAGGTACAGAAATCCAGGATGCATTATGGCCCTGTCACAGTTTTTAGAAGTCGATTCAGACTTTTTAAGAAGCACCTACACTATGGCCCTCATTCCGAGTTGTTCGCTCGCTAGCTGCTTTTAGCAGCATTGCACACGCTAAGCCGCCGCCCCCTGGGAGTGTATCTTAGCTTAGCAGAATTGCGAACGAAAGATTTGCAGAATTGCGAATAGAATTTCTTAGCAGTTTCTGAGTAGCTCCAGACTTACTCAACAATTGCGATCAGTTCAGTCAGTTTCGTTCCTGGTTTGACGTCACAAACACACCCAGCGTTCGCCCAGACACTCCCCCGTTTCATCAGACACTCCCGCGTTTTTCCCAGAAACGCCAGCGTTTTTTCACACACGCCCGGAAAATGGCCAGTTTCCGCCCAGAAACACCCACTTCCTGTCAATCACACTACGGCAGAGGTTCTCAAACTTGGTCCTCGGGGGCACACACAGTGCATGTTTTGCAGGTAACCCAGCAGGTGCACAGGTGTATTAATTACTCACTGACACATTTTAAAAGGTCCACAGGTGGAGCTAATTATTTCACTTGTGATTCTGTGAGGAGACCTGCAAAACATGCACTGTGTGGCAGTGCCAGATTAAGGTCCAAATGGGCCTGGAGCTGAAATTTCAAAAGGGCCTATTATGCGCTGCTGCTGGGGGTGTGACTAATGATGTGGGGGCAGTGCCGTAACTAGGCATTTTGGCGCTGTGTGCAAGAAACGACAGTGGCGCCCCCCCCCCTCCATGTAAGATAGGGGCAGTGCGCGCCGTAGGCGCGCTTCAAATTTATAGGGGCGTGGCTTTACGGGGAAGGGGCGTGGCCACAAAATAATAGCAATTCATACTACGCTGCACAGTAGCGCCACTACACCAGGTAGAGCCCCTTTTATACATTACAGCAGACAGCGTCCCCCTTTTTACACATTACAGCAGCCAGTCCCCCTTTTTACACATTGCGGCAGCCAGGCCCCCTTTTTACACATTGCGTCAGCCAGTCCCCCTTTGTACACATTGCGGCAGCCAGTCCCCCTTTTTACACATTGCGGCAGCCAGGACCCCTTTTTACACATTGCGGCAGCCAGGCCCCCTTTTTACACATTGCGGCAGCCAGGCCCCCTTTTTACACATTGCGGCAGCCAGGACCCCTTTTTACACATTGCGGCAGCCAGGCCCCCTCTTTACACATTGCGGCAGCCAGGCCCCCTCTTTACACATTGCGGCAGCCAGGCCCCCTTTTTACACATTGCGGCAGGCAGTCCCCTTTTTACACATTGCGGCAGACGGTGTCCCCCTGAGAGAGAGAGAGAGAGAGAGAGATACCTTCTCCCCGCTGACAGGCTCCTCGTGCTGGCAGCTCCCTCGGTGCAGGCAGGTGAGAAGGAGGAGGAGGGAGGGGGAGCAGGGAGCCGCAGCAGCGCTATGTCATTGGTAGTAAGCGCCGCTGCAGCATCCCCCTCTTCTTCCGTATTGGCTGCCTGGCGCTGCTGTGGATGCTGGGATAAAGGAACCGCATCCCAGCATCCACAGCAGCGCCGGGCAGCCAATACAGAAGGAGAGGGGGATGCTGCAGCGGCGCTTACTACCAATGAAATAGCGCTGCTGCGGCTCCCTGCTCCCCCTCCCTCCTCCTCCTTGTCCGCTGCCCGGCGCACACAGCAGAGGCGGCATGTAATGAGTCAATTTGACTCATTACATGCCGCTGGCCGTGCGCCCTCAGGGCAACTGCGCTGTGTGCCAAGCCCACTTTGCACACACGTATTTACGGCCCTGTGTGGGGGAATGACCAGTGGTGTGGGGGAGTGGTCTGCGTAAATGGGCGTGATGTGAACAAAATTAAGAAAAAGGTGCCTACCTATAAAGGTGAGAAGTCCGCCAGTGAAAAGGCATCCTCCTTGCGGCATCCGCTCCAGGAGACTTCCAGGGCCGCTCCCTGAGTTCCCGGCCAATGACGTCCCTCCCCCCAGTGCGCGTGTTGTCATGACAACACTCCACGCTGGACGGGAGCATGTGGGGTCCATGCAGGGTGCTTTTTTCAAGGCTCTATGCTGTTTGTTCTACAGCATAGAGCCCTAAAAAAAGCGCCCTGTGCGGCACTGAAACGTTGGCAAGCTATGCCCTAATTGCATTTTTGCCACACTAAAGCACTATTTTTTTCACCAAGTCCACTGAGTGCCGCATGGTTCTTATACATCGTGAGGAGGGAAGTGACAGCCCCACTCCAGAGCAGACATCTTTTGTCTGCTTTGAGAAAGTTGCTTGAGTGGCACCGAAACGTAAGCCACATGACTTTGATGTAATGATACTTTTCCACTAAAGATTTTCTACATCTACTTGGAGTGCCGCAGTTTATTCGACACATTACACATTAACTGCTCAGTGATGGCACCCTGCATATAAGGATTCCAGCAAAGAGTGCTAGTTCATTCACATGGACTAATATATATATCTGCTCCGGTGCCCTCAGTATGAATGGTATACACAAACACTGTTCCCCCGTTGCTAGGGTAAACAAACAGCGGCACTCCAGAGGCTTAATGAAAAAAGTCAAAACTGTATTTAAATAATTTGTAAAAAATGCACCACCGACGTTTCAGGGTTTACACGCCCCTTCTCCAAGGTGACATACAACAAGACTATAGTGAGAAGCTTACCTTAAGTAAGTAGGAATTACTGCCACCAGCACACGGTGAGTCGAGCGCCACATCTCCGTCCGCCGGCTATGACATGATCACCTCCGCGCCGTCCGTTGCCTAGCGACAGGGTACATCTGGGGGAACAGCGTCAGGGCAACGGGGGAACAGTGTTTGTGTGTGTGTGTGTGTGTGTGTGTGTGTGTTTATATATATATATATATATATATATACACACACACTCACACACACCACCACATACAGTACACTCACAAGTGCAAACTACACACACATAAAGTACACCCCCCCACATATACAGACAAACAGTACACACTATACACACACAGTATACACACACAGTACACCCCCACAAAGTACACACACACACACACACACACACACACACACACATAGATAGATATATACACACAGTACACACTACACACACACACACACACACACACATATATATATATAGATATATACACACAGTACACACTACACACACACATACATATAGTATACATACATTCAGCACACATACAGTACACACACATACTGTATACAGTACACACGTACAGTATACACAATGTACAGTACACACACAGTATACACACACACAGTACACGCACATGGAGTAGACACACACACCACACATGCTGTACACACACACTGTTGATTCCATTAAACAAGAAGCCATTAAACTTACCAGGCTTCCTGCATCAGCAGCAGCTCCCCGAAAAGTCTGGGGGCGGAGCTTGGGCCTGTAAGTGACAGGCTCAGGGCCCTGAGTGAAGGAGAGACTGGAGGGGAGGGGCGGCTACCACACTGCCTGCACGGATCTCAGGTGAGTGCTGGAGCCAGAGGAGGAGATGCACGGGAGAGAGCATGGGCGCTGGCAGTCTGTGACAGGAAAGAGATTATTCCTGTCACTGCTGTCACTCCTGTGGGCCTATTTGCAATGGGGGGCCTGGAGCTGCAGCTCCATCCGCCCCATTGTTAATCCGGCCATGCTGTGTGGGCCCCCAAGGACCGAGTTTGAGAACCTCTGCACTACGAACACCAGAATGATGAAAAATCCTTGTTATGCCGTGAGTAAAATACCTAACTTTTGTGTAAAATAACTAACAGCATGCGCTCTGCAAACCTTGCGCATGCGCAGTAAGCGACTAATTGCAATATAGCGAAAATCGGCAACGAGCAAACAACTCAGAATGACCACCTATGTGCTTAATTTTACACCAATGGATCCAATTTTATGGATTTTCAGAATAAAATGTCGATGTCAGCAGTGGTAAAATAGAGTAGGTCAGCAGTCAGGGCCACAACTAGGGTGTGGGAGTGATGCCACTGCCTGGGGCACAAGGCCAAAGGGGCGGTACTGTCACTGCCCTGGTGGTACATGTATCTGGAATGGCATGCTGCAGCATGGAGAGCCGCCCGGCACACCCATCGCTCAGCTACCTGGACCAAACCTGCTCTTCATGACGTCACATGTACAAGAGGAAGGGGGCTGGCCCAGAGCTTCATGACGTCACATGTACAGGAGGAAGGGGGGCTGGCCCAGAGCTTCATGACGTCACATGTACAGGAGGAAGGGGGGCTGGCCCAGAGCTTCATGACGTCACATGTACAGGAGGAAGGGGGGCTGGCCCAGAGCTTCATGACGTCACATGTACAGGAGGAAGGGGGGCTGGCCCAGAGCTTCATGACGTCACATGTACAGGAGGAAGGGGGGCTGGCCCAGAGCTTCATGACGTCACATGTACAGGAGGAAGGGGGGCTGGCCCAGAGCTTCATGACGTCACATGTACAGGAGGAAGGGGAGCTGGCCCAGAGAGTATTAGTGCGCTCCTGCTGCACTGCTCGGTGGAAACCTTGGTGATTGCTTATCAGGAGTATGAATGTGCCCACTTATGTACTCACATGCAAAATATAGATTCTCCTGCTAAAATGAGATCCTCGGTTTGGAAAAGGCACATTTCAGGGGCATCTCTGTGCTCTAAATTACAATTTAAAAATGTGCGCTTATTGCTTTGAGCATAATACAGTACACTCTCATGTTGTGTACTTGATATCTATAAAATAGATACTTAAGCTACCGTACATATCAGTTTCATAGGCGTGCGCAGGGGGGGTGCCTGGTGCGCACAGGCACCCCCTAATGTCTGTCACCCCCTCACACCTGCTGTTGCTACAGTATCAGCGATCGCAGAGTATGCTCATTTCTGTCCTCCTGCCCATTGCGCCCGCCACCCCCTCCGCTCAGTCTGGCTGTCATTCATTTGTATGGTGCAGCATCACTGATGTAATCCTACTCCCAGTTCCTCTAACCTGTGGGATGTGTTGTGATGATGTCATGCCGCGTGCATGCCCGCTCATGCTCCCACCCATGCTCTCTCTCTCCTCATCATGTGCCAATGCCACAGAATACAGCGTTCATCTTGGAGGAGGACAAGTTCAAATTCAATATCAATATATATTTCGAGAGATTAGGATATAATCTATGGTAATAAAATATAAAAATGTAACATATATTAAACAGATTTTATATATATATATATATATATATATATATATATCTGTGCATCAATTCTCTATATTATTTAGTTTGCATTGAGTGCCAATATGTGGTGGTAGACACGCCTGATAGGTGATGTTAGACATGCCCAATAGGCGGTGCTAAACATGCCCTTCTGATTGTGCACCCCCTAATAAAATGTCCTGCGCACGCCTATGATCAGTTTGCAAGTTGACAATATCCCTTATTTACAGCTGCTGCTGGCTGGTAGCCTACCCTACCTAGGGCATACTTGCCTACTCTCCCGGAATGGCCAGGAGGCTCCCGGAAGGGTGGGCAAGCCTCCCGTTTTCCCTGTCAGGCTCTCCACTCCCCCCCTCTGCGACCCACAGCAGAGAACAAGTGGGCAGCCGAGGGGATCCGATGACGCAATTTGCGCTGAATCGCGCCATCGTAGCTCTGCCCCTAGCTATACAGTGCCTAATTTCTCGCCACTGTATAGCGTGGGGCAGAGCCACGATGACGAGATTGTGAGGTCACGCCCCCTGGACTGCCCACTTCCCCCGTCGCCACGCTCCTCATGCCGCCAGCCCTGCCCCCATGCACCTACAATGCTGCCTCCTCCCGGAGGAGGGGACAGCAAGGTAGGCAAGTATGACCTAGGGTGAGTTGAGTAGAAGTACACAGGCGCTGGGTATTATCCCTTTGTCTGTTTTTCTCACAGCCTGCTGACTGCTAGCAAGTACATTGCGCAAAACAGCATTTTAGTAACATTTTTCACACTTATTTATCTCCCATGTGGAGCTTCCATATTGGTCTCCTCCAGCTCTACATGCCCTAAGTGTAACTTATACCCCTTTTCCACTAGCTTTTTTAAACACGGGTAAATGCGCGGGGGCGCGCATTTACCCGTGTTTTTCCCTAGTGGGAAAGGGTTCCCCGGCAAATTCCCGGATCAAGTGATCCGGGAATCCTACCCGGGTAGCTAGCCTGGTTGAACACGTGTTCAACCCGGCTAGCTGTCTAGTGTGAACGGGTGCCGTGTCGAGGCGACACGGCTCCCGTTCACAGTGTATAGGGAGGGTGGCGCTGGGAGATCGTGTGATCTCCCAGCGCCGCCCCTGCCGCATCACTAGCGCATCACCAACCCGGCAATTGCCGGGTTGGTGAATGCTATCTGCAGGGGGCTGTAGCACGGTGTCAGGCGACACGGCTGCAACCCGTGCTACACTAGTGGAAAAGGGGTATTAGAGGCGTCTGATAACTAGCAGTTGTTGTTGGAGTGCTCTCTTATATGTTGTAAACTTGCGAGCAGGGCCTTCCTACCTCATACCTCCCAACATGACCCTCTCCATGAGGGACAGAATGCTCTGCTCCTGGACTTTTCTCTTAATTTATGACTACCATCACCTCTGCTGAAACACCTTTCTTATCCAGTTCACTTGTTCAGCACAGGTGCCCGCAATCATACATTAAGAGAAAAGTCCAGAAGCAGAGCATTGTGTCCCTCCTGGATAGGGTCATGTTGGGAGGTATGCTACCTCTATGACTGTTTGTTTATTACTCAGTTTTGTTTTATTATTGTGTCCAATTCTAAATCGCAACGGAATTTGCTGCGCTATAGAAGAAACTGTTAACATATTTATTTATTATTTATTTATTAATACTGGCAATCAATGCGTAATTTTTCAGAACTCAACAAGATAAAGCCATTCACCCTTCAGTGGGCAGTTTGGCGGTATTTCCAGATGGCCAGAGAATGATAGAAGTGTGTATTATTATTATTATTATCATTTATTTATATGGCGCCACAAGGGTTCCGCAGCGCCCAATTACAGAGTACATATGCACATAATCAAAACAGTGACTTACAGTTGAAATCAATTTTGGACAAGTACAGGGTAACTAAGCATAACTACACCAGTAAATGACAGAGATAAGTTCCAGGTGGCCCAAAAACTGATTTGGGCAGTTGAGAATTATTAAAGAAGAAAAGGGTGAGCACATGAGGGAAGAGGGCCCTACTCGTGAGAGCTTACATTCTAGGGGTAGGGGTAGACAGACAGGGGTGACACAGATGGGGTACATAGAGAGCATGGAACAGGGGGTTAGGATGAGATTTGGCTGGGTTTGGTAAAGAAATGGGTCTTGAGAGCCCGTTTGAAGTTTTGTAGAGAGGTGGAGAGTCTGAGGGGGAGAGGTAAAGAATTCCAAAGGAAGGGAGCAGCACGTGAAAAATCTTGGAGATAGGAGTGGGAGGAAGTAATCAGGAGACAGGAGAGGCGGCGTGCATTAGCAGAGCGAAGAGGACGGGTGGGAGAGTAAAGGGAGATAAGGTCAGAGATGTAAATGGGAGAGGATTGGGTGAGAGCTTTGTAAGTGAGAGTGAGAAGTTTGAATTGGATTCTGAAGGGGAAGGGAAGCCAGTGAAGGGCTAGTAGGAGAGGGGTGTAGGAAATTATTTTTAGCAATCATTGCTATTGTCAGAAAAACAATTTAGAAAAATTAAACGTGGACCATACTTCTGTGGATGTCCTTATTTTTGGAAATGTTTTCCTTCTGTGGGGGTTGAGATGTTATTGTATAATGTATCACACACTAGCTGCTTCTTTCTGTCTTATATACAGATGGAGCCATGCTAGTTGTGGCTCCGTCTGTGCCCACTGAAAATTGTGTTTCATTCCTGATATGAGATGGAATGCGAGATGAGATAATACTTCAAAACTATTCCAAGGAACAATCACTTTATCCCATAATTGGAAGCTAAATTTTGCACATTTACAAAGTTGAAATCCACTTCAAACCACAGCACAGAGCAGAATGAATGGATGTAGTTATCAAGTCAGCTCCGAATGTTGAAGCAACAGCAGAATATAAAGCTTATATTGCTGAAACCTCGCACCTCTGTGAGATGGCCTTGTTTGGCCGTGTAATTCTATTCCGCCTCAACTAAGTTCGCTTATCTCTGCGTGTAAGTGATAGAACTTTTTTATGGAGAGGTTTTGCTCTGTCAATAGAGTTTCTGCTCATAGTTAATCTCTCTTATAAGCGCTCAAAGGAATTTCTTGTACTGGAGCAGAAATGAGCATTATTCACAGTCACAATTGCTGCATGATTTAACATTAAATGTTTCAAACAAACTATGCGCTTTTTATATCACATTGATCTTTTATGTAGCAGCAGAACTATGGGGCTGACTTTGAGTTGAAAGCAAAGCAAAAATGAGCAGGTATCTGTGCACTGGACAAACCATATCGCAATGTAAAGGGTGCAAATACATTTATTACCACTCCGTGTAGGGTAGGGATGCCAGATTTTCCAGAATTGTACCGGATTCTAATTCTGTTCTCCAGCATCCCAAATATATGGCATCCAAATGTCCCAATTTCGTGGGCAAGGGTGGCTGGAGGGGTGGCCGCGGACACTATTACTGAAGGTGCAGCTGTGGCTGTTTCCACAATGCAGACGGAAGCTCTGCAGAGGCTGCACAGGAGCATAGTGTGTTCCTGCATGTGCTCAAGTGACACATTCCCATGGTCCCCAGTTTCGGACCACATGGTATGATGTCACCAGTGGCCAGCCATCTTTAATTTCCCCTTATCTTTGTTCACTGGCAGTCTGGAATTGTATTTCAGTGTTGGCCTAGGTCCTGCAGAAAAGAGATTGTAATTGGTCAGCGATTAGCAACCAGCTCCCTCAAAATAAACTCCTAGCATGAATATAAATATCTCCCCGAGCAGTTCTTGGACAGCACACTTGTGACTTGTGTAAGCACCCTGTGGGTTTTGGGTGCTGGGGAAATGTATCTTTGGGGTTCCCTACATGTTCTTACCAGTGACGGTGCGGTGAGGTGAATGCATGCTTGCCAACCTGGCTGCCCCCTCTTCCACGAAGGGGAATAGGGGGCTTGGCCAACAGGTGCTGGGCTACCGGGGGTGTGGTTGTGTGGTTGGCTGGAAGGTGGGCATGCAGTGCCAAGGAAACAGGCACAGTGGAGCTGGGGGCAGGGCTATGGTAACACAATTAAGCACAAATCGCCTCATCAGCCCTCCGCACTGCCCACTTCCAGTAAATGCTGAAGGGGGGTCCAAGCTAGATCCGAGACACTTGTCTGGCTTTCCAGGGAGAGGGCAGGAGAGTAACCCGATTTTTGGGGGCTTCCTGGCCATTCCGGGAGGGTAGACAAGTCTGGGGGAATGGGGTGTCTAAATGTTGGGAGCCTGTCTCACCCCATACTCAGTTTTACTCTCCCCTCTCTACACTAAGCTACAGTGTCCATTGAGCCTCCTACCTGCATTCCTGTGTCTTTGCTGCTGCTGACTGAGCTCTGGCTACAATGCACTTCCTGGTCACATGACACATCCAAGTGTCCATCAGTATACAAGGCCCACCCCCACACTCAGAGGTATGCCTCTATTAGCAACCTTCCTGTGCAATTTTATTGCCCATAGTGTGGCCCCGCCCCAAGCTCTGCAAAGCAGTGTCTGAATATAGATCTGAGAAAGAGCTGTTGCTGCCTCATCTCTCATCTCCCTGCAGCTCCAGGGATCTCCACAAAGCTGGTGAGTGTTAGCTATAAAAAGGATTACAATAAACTAAGAATATGTTTATGTTAAAAATATCTTCTTAGTATTATTCTAATAATTTTTAAAAAAAATTCTGCAATTTGACAGGGAGCATGACGGGGAGGCTCTGCCTGCCTACCCTGGCTGCCCGTCCTTAGTTCTTACATTATGGCTAATGATCTGTGGCCTGTGCTGGGACCAAATGACTCTTATATTCTTATTCAAAGTTTGCTTAAACGTTTTCTACGTTTTTTTTCTCTTTATAATCATCAGGCCCTGTTGGTGTGTCAGGTCACTACGTGCAAAGTACATGGTGCTCAGACCACATGCTGGGTAACTTTATTTCCATGAAAGGAAACAATTCTCAATGTAGTAACCTGTGTTTTGGGGGCAGATGTAATGGCAGTATATTCCTGTGATATTCCTCAGACAGGGGCAGGTAACTCACCCTCTCCAAGTTTATGGTCCTGTAACTAGTATTCACTGGTAGGAAATTGGCTGTTCTGCCTGGGGCACAGGCTATCCCCATATTATAAAAGCACAGTACCATTCCTGTACCAAGGGTAATAGCTGAAGTGTGAGAGGGTGTGGGTGCAGTGCCTGCTGCCATGCAGGTGTAGTCTCACTGCTTACCTTGCGCCACACTCTCACCTTCAGGTCACAGAAACCTCAACAGAATTGGATTCTTCACTGGAATCTGGACACGGTGATCCCCTTCCAGAAACTGACGACGGACGAGCTAGGAAGGAAAGGAAAACAATGAAGGCGTATCAACTCTTTCCCAAAGGAAAAGAGGATACTGCAGAGGTGGAGGCGACCTTCACCGGTTAGGTGAAAATCATCATCGGCATAAAGCCTCAGCCACCCAACTCTCTCCTAAGCAGCACTCACATGCTGAGGTGTAGCTGGACCTTGCACGGCAAGCAAGGTCCACTGAACCAGCGCTCAGGGGACTGATGGACACAGACAGACACAGAAGATGCTCACCATTGCCACTCTTGTAATCGGATCTTCTCCGCTTACAGGTCCCTGTAAGGAAGCAAAAAGAAACAACAGCCGTGCAAGGCCAGGAACTAACCTAGTGTGGGTCCGCTACACTAGCTACATGAACAGAGCCCTCAAACTAGATCAGGTGCATGTGGAGCTGGCCAGCCCTTTTCTATTCCTGGCTGCTATAACTAAGTGTGTGGAGCTGGACCTCTCCTCCACACAGGAGAAAATCTTACTTTACGGGGGCTCAGGCCCTGCCTAGCTGAGGGCATACACCAGTGATCTGGGTCTACTACCCAGATCACTTTATCACTTGCGGACACAAGCTCTCTGCCCCCCTAGCATGGGCAGTGTAAGTGACCTTGGCCTAATGCCCAGATCACTCTTATTAACCCGGGGGGGCTCTATTTGTACTGGGCCTAGTGCCCCATAATTATCCACAGGCCTGAGGCCAGACAATTGCCCACGGACCTAGCAAACGGCTAACCTAAGACAGTCTGGATGACCTGAGTCTAATGCCCAGAGTCACCGTATTCCCTAATGGACCACACTTTAACTAGGGCCTAATGCCCTCTACCGTGGTCACAGGCCTAATGCCTGAAAATGCCCCACGGGCCTAGTGCCCGCCTACTAATGCCTAATCCCTGGTCGTCTAGGGAGGGGGTGTGGATGACAGGTGCCCTCACCAGGGCCTACCTGTCTGTTGGGATAGGCACCACGAGGGAGCTTCGTTAGCTCTTTCCCTTCCACCCCTGTTGGGGTCTCCGGTCTGCGCCTTTACTCTTCTGCCGCTGGCCCATCCTGGCCAGCAGCGCCGCCGTCACCTCTCCGCATCCAGCCACTGCTGGACATCTTCTTTCTGGACACCGGCATCTTCTGGTCTCTTCCGCAGCCTCAGGAATTCCCTCCGCGGCGTCCTCTTCACTCCGGCGCCAGCCGACTCTTCACTGCATTTCAGCGCGGCTGACTTCTTCCTGGCCCTGGTAGCGTCTGACCTCACTCACCAGGGGCGGGGCCAGGTGTGGCGTGGCAAGCGCTGATTGGCTCACCGCAGCCGCTTCCCATTGGCTGCCGATCCGTGAGCCGTGATTGGCTCATGGAGGACGCCAAGTTTAAAATGCTGTTTCCCCTCCATTACCCGTCGCCACTGAATGACCAGTATCGGGAACCAATAGATGGTCCCAGCTCCGAACACCCGCCTATGCTGCTGCTCTTCCAGCGCTGAGGACAGACACACTGCCCCAGCACTGAAGGCCACTTTGTCTCACAGGGGGCACAGATCCCCTGCAAGCTTCCACTCGCCCAGCGCTGGGAGCGGGCACACTCTCCCAGTGCCGGAACACATTTCTGCAGAAGAATGTAATATATTTTCACTGGACTGCACTTAGATTACTAGCTCTTCAGGCCAGCGAATCACATTTTGGCCAGATTTAGTTGATGTGTTGAAACTTGTTTTATAATGTATTATAATTTGTTTCCTATTGGAAGCTGCCAAAACCCACGTCAGGTGCCTTTCCACTTTAACTAGATTATAATTATTTTACGTTTGACTATACTGGCTAGTAACCATCTGATTTTGGCTACAACGGAATCATTTAGCCGGGGTCTTCTCCCACATATTACAGGCCAGTGCTGTATGTCAGCCATTATAGCTCCTGTTGCTGTGCATTGGTGAGTGTGTGAAAGGAGATATATGAGATGCAGAGAGGAATTCAATTGTGGGCATATGTTGCGAATAGCAGATGCCATGGCATTTAAATGCTGGTAATGGCACCGCATCTTGCACTTCCATTCCGGACAAATCTCAAATTCGAACAAAGTTGCTTGCAACCTTAAGTGGGTGCGAGCAGTTTTGTATGCGATTAGACTGTAGTAACGTGCAGCTGTTGCTGTGCCAGGTTCTGCCAGGTGAAGACATCCGCCTGTAATTGCATTCCATTCATAATCTGAAACACTGAATCATTCTAGTTGTTAATGATACATATCATAGGTGCCGATTTATATTTTTGCGGGTGGGTGTTTGGCGGGAGGCGGCAGCGGGAATGAACGGGCGGCTGCGGCAGTGACTAATGCCCATTACACATTATGCAACACACCATAATGCCCATTACACGTTATGCAACACACCGTAATGCCCATTACACATTATGCCACACACCGTAATGCCCATTACACATTATGCCACACACCGTAATGCCCATTACACATTATGCCACACACCGTAATGCCTATTACACATTATGCCACACACCGTAATGCCCATTACACATTATGCCACACACCGTAATGCCCATTACACATTATGCCACACACCATAATGCCCATTACACATTATGCCACACACCGTAATGCCCATTACACATTATGCCACACACCATAATGCCCATTACACAATATGCCATACACCGTAATGCCTATTACACAATATGCTACACACCGTAACACCCATTATGCATTATGCCACATACTGTAAGGCCAATTACATATTATGATACACACAGTTATGGCCATGACACCATTTTATGCCCACACACAATAATGCCACTTACATTGCTAGGGGTCTCCTGTACGTTGCCAGGGGTTTCATGTGCGTTGCTAGGGGTATCCTGTGCATTGCCAGGGGTTTCATGCGAGTTGCTAGGGGTCTCCTGTGCATTGCCAGGGGTTTCATGCGCTTTGCTAGGGGTCTGCTGTGCGCTGCCAGGGGATTCCTGCGTGTTGCCAGGTATCTCCTGGCCGCTGCCCCAGTAAAGTTAGGGAGGGTGGGTGTGGGCATCAGTGGTTACTGCTAGCCCCCTCAGTAGAATGAGATGCGCTGGGGGCTGCAGAAGCGCTTCTGTATTATAACAGTGTAAAAAAACACCCTCTTAAAATGCCCACCGCCCAGGAGACTGGCGCTGGAGGTCAAATGTGACCTCTAGCGGCGGCCATTTTTGGTTGTTTTTTTACATTGCTATGGTGCAGAAGCGCTTCCGCAGCCCCCAGCACGCTTCAATCTACTGCGGGGGCAGTGGTGGCTAGCTCTACTGGGGCAGCGGATGGTCACGTGGGTACTCCTAGTGGTCCATGGGTGCTCGGGCCCATACAAAACGTTGCAGGGTAGGGGGCGCTGTTGGTAGCACTTGTTAATTATCTGTTTTAATTACTTTCACTTGCATCATTCCCCCTTTTTGAAGCCCAGCATCTCCTGACCACCACTGTCTCCTACCCTGACCCCTTCTGTCGCTAATACCAATACAATATTCATGAACTCAACTTGAGATTTCTTTGTTATCATGGTCACACTGTCATTTATTACATTTCAAGATGCTGACATACCTGAGATTCAAACCCATGGACTGTGGCATTGCAGTGTGTTCATTGAGCTATCTGCCCTGCATAGAAAGAAACTCTAAGTCAGAGAATTCTAACTATTTGAAGCTCACCTTGTACTTTGTGAAAAATGATTAGCATTGTATCTCAGCAGATCTATGTAGTGTGTGGCTGCAAGAGATTGGATGTGTGGCTGCACACTACTTAGATCTGCTCAGCTGTAATGCTGATTATTATTATTTTTACCAGTAGCTTCATATAGTGTTCATAACTTTTTAAGCAGGATCAAATAACTCAATGAGTAGGGTGTTTGATTAGAATTCAACTGGTCATAGGTTTGAATCCAGGGTATGGCAGTATATTGAAAAGTGTTATTTAGTAAAAGGTATTGTAACAGAATAACAATGAGCTCTCAAGTTAAGTGCACAAATGTGGTGTAAAGAGGATTTGTGTACAAATCAATTTTCATGCAATGGTCTATAGGTGTGTGTGTTATTTATATATATATATATATATATATATATATATATAAAACACAAAAATATCCTTATCTTGCGCTCGTAGAACCAGCAGCACTACAGGCGAGACCTCTGTTGCCAGATTTCAAATATACATAGGGTAGAAAAAACAGATCCTGAGCACGCTCTGTTAGATGTATAGATGTAGCGGAAGTCCTTCCAAGTAGGTATATCTTATACTATGGATAATTGAATTTCTTGGGTTCCTGCAGTGGATAACCCCTCACAAGAAAGTCACCCAAACAAATGGCCCAAGGCCAATTAGAATAAAAATATTTAATGCAAAGAAATTCATAAAAGTCTTTAGCATGAGAATTTTACAACAGGTTATACATAGATTTTGATAACTCTGACAGCAGAGACATCCAGTAGGTAGATGTATGAACTCCCTCACCTTAGCAAGGTGTGCGCTTGGCAAAGGGAGTAATTTTCCTATCTGGAATACTGACTAATGACTGATAAATCCAACGCGTTTCGTCAGTTTGACTTCATCAGGGGTAACAAAAAAAAATGTTTGTGTTGAAACACCTATAAACTCTATAATTCTGCATAAAGAGTATAATGATCAACCTTTATATAATTAAACTCATTGCATAAAAAAGAGGTAATATCCCTTTAAAAATTGACTTCATGGTCAGACTTTACTGAGTCCGCCTGGAAACTGAACATATGGATTAGTTCGGTACACTTGGTTAAAATGCCTATTACTTTTAAAAGTATAATAGTGTATCAACTGGTATATCCAGAAACAGAGTCAAAAATTGCTATAAGCACTGGAACTCCCACATAGGACCCACAGTTGTATCCAGAGGATTTCTCAACCTGCAACCATGTGTGTAGGAGTTTCAGAATATATATATTCTAAGTTCTGCTTTATTAGCTCAACGTTTCGGGTCTGGTACTTTACGGCGGGTACTAGACCCGAAACGTTGAGCTTATAAAGCAGAACTGTTTTCACTTCACATCAGTCTTGGAGTGCTGCCATCTTGTCTGGTATATCGGATTCATCTCCTGGAGGACACCTAAGCACTTTAACCCAGTTTGGAACAAAGGCAAGTGCCGGACCAAACCCTGTTATATATGCGCCCTTTGTCCCTATTGGAAAAATGGGGCGGGGCACCAATTTTCTCTCTGGCATAAGGCACCAAAAAGCTTCTTACGGCTCTGATGTCCCTCTCTAATTTAAATCTTTCTACACTTTTTAAATGTATTTGTGTATTACTCCCAACTAAGAATCAGCTCCTATACGTGATTACAAACCATAAAGAAATGATTTATAACAGAGGAAAACTTAGTATGGATATTGCCAAGCAGACTGTTTCAGTTTAAAGCATCACAAAGATCACTGATTTACAATGAGTCACTGTAGGATCAATAAATATGATATTTCAAGCTCTTAAAACAGACTAATGCAATCAAGCATCAGTTCCGCAGTTTTAAAACTCATGTTTGTAATAAGAGCATTATTCCGAGAACTCAAAGCATGAATTTAACTTTTTTTTTTGTTCTGCACATGGATTTAAAATACGATAAACTTCCATTTAAAATCTTTTGGGATATCAGCTAGAAATAGAACCTGGCGCCAAATTATTTCAGATAATTGTATATAACAGAATAAAAGTGTGATGTGAAAGGAAAAGAGGCAAACAGCCAAATTCCAGTTACCACTTAGAATAAAAGTTTTCAGCTATTATGGAATGTGCTGTGTTGTTTATATTACTGAATACAAATGACACACATAAAAATATATTAGACATGCCAAGTACTGAACAAATGTCACATTTTCGGATCATTTTGGACTTACATTCTATCTAAGCATAGTTTCATTACTTTATTCCAGATGATAAATGTAAATCATCTAGACTCCTAGACCACCCAGTGGAAGTATTACCACCAAAAGAAGTGATTCAGTTAGCTGTGATGGGCCGCCAAACATCCTGCCTATCACTGTGCTAAACTTAATTATACTTCCTATGCACCTCCACAGAGTGCGAGAAAAAACTAGTGACTGGTTGTTATTTGAAGCTCTGATATGGCACGTGGCAGTCAAACTACTAACTGAATAACTTCCAGGAAGGTCTAAAGTTATAACATCCATTCTACCATACTTGCTTACCCTCCTTTATTCTGCGGGAGACTCCCTGAAATAGTGACAATCTCCCTGACTCCCTGCATAGTCCATCAATCTCCTTAATTGCACCTTATACCCATTATGCAGCTGTTACATTGTTGCGGGACAAAATAAATCAGAGATACATACATTCAAATGGGATTATCAGTGTCATTTCCCTACATTGGTTATAAGGCACAATGATCTTTATGGCTACATGCATTTTAAATAAGTTTTCTCGTGGCCACTTACAGTATATGGAACCACTTGTAAAACACAATACACAAACAAATCCTACAAAATATCAGTGTCTTTTCTTCAACAAGTTGATTTTATTAACTTTCGGGCTCATTTACATTTGGATGCAGTCATTTTTATGACAAGCCTCTCAGATGTAGCAGTACATGTCCGCGCTGATAGGTGTTACTTTCACAATCAATGCTTTTTCAAAAGTAAGCAAGTATGATGTAAACCCTGGCAGTTACTCAGTTCAGAGTAAATGATGGTTGATTGTAGAAAAAAAAAAGTCCTGCCTTTGTATTGGTCTGAGCCTTTAACAAGTGAACCTTGCCTTTCCTGATTAGCTGGCTTTTTGTAGAACAATTTATAGCATCTTAAGAGTCATCATTGGGTATCTCTCTAGCTCCAAGGTGATGCTCAGAGCTGGTTCTTTCTGCCCTATAATTAAAAATATATATCAGTCTTGTTCAACTTTTTCTAGAAATAAGAGACACATTTATGGACCCACAAAGTGGATGGTATAAGACTGGACCACTGGGATGCTGGGATGGGCCCTAATGCATGAGGATCCCTACCTGCAGGGCCGTTTCTAGGGCCAGGTGGGCCATGCGGGTCATGCAATTGCACTGGTCGTCTGTGGCACAGTGTCCCTGAGGCAGTATTTCACACAGTCTTGCCATCCAAATGGAACACTGCTTAAAATGTCCCTCTCAAAATGGCCAACGCCTCAGAGGAGGCAGTTGTGGCGGATGCTAGAGAACCAGCAGTTTACACCTCTAGTAAGGTGTAAAGAGAGGTACCTGGAAGTGCCAGGACTGCTGACCCGTGGAGAAAGATGCTGGCACCTGCAGTTACCAAGTGGCCACATCCAAGCAACCGTTGGCACCAAACAGGGAGTAGCATGAAACTCCTGACAATGAGCAGGTAGTTTAAAAGTTTGTGCTGCCTTACTGTGTGGTATAATTTATAAGGGGCATTACTGTGTGGGACACTGGGCTAGATGCATCATCGCTTGGAGAGTGATAAAATGGTGAAAGAAAAAGTGCCAGCAAATCAGGGCCTAACTGCCATGTCAAAGACACCTTTCTTTTCTCAAATCAAGCACATAAATAAAGGTTGTGACAATAATGGCGCTATGTCAATGTTTCATCATATATATATATATATATATATATATATATATATATATATATATATATATACTTAGCACATGTTCTACACAGGATCTCCGATTCTTGAATCCTCATACAAGTGCAGATTCCAATGGATATATGTGAATAAAACAGAAAACAAGAAACAAAATGTGTAAAAACGTCTCTGTTCCTTATTTTTGACAAGGATAGATTTCCCAGTGATATAGCAGGCGGAAAGTGGTGATATCTCCTCCACCAGAAATCTTGTCAGATGTGAATCTCCAAATAGCAGCGGGAATTACACCACGTGACACTCACAAAGCAATAAATGCTTACGGTTGCTTACATGTAAGCCAGTGTTATGCAGGCATATAAAGGATTCTTTTCCCCTTTTCCTTTTTGCTCTTTAGATTTCCACAGCCATATAATAACAGCAAATATCCGTGGAATTTAAAAGCAAAGAATATTTTAATGACTAAAAACAAGGGATAATACAGCCGCAGTGACAGAATCAGACATCATATGGGCATAAAGTATAGGTTGTTAATACAACATACAGGATATAATAGAATCCCGGGACTTACTCCTGAATATGCTGCCCCAGTAAGTGGTTCTCCGATCTGTCACTGCCTTGTCACCTATCCCAACGCGTTTTGATGCTCTAGGCGACTTTTTCAAGGATGGGTGACTGTCCTCTGGCTCAGGTATTTTTTACCTGATGGCCGGAAGTTACTGACCGGAAGTTCCCGGCCTTGCGCAATTAATAAAACACAATTTTCTTTTGGTTAAACATCTAAATATACATAGGTTCCTAAAATAATTATAGGCGCCATATAAATGAACGTAAAAACATCAATATTATCCATTTATTTCATGTAAAACTCAGCATATAACCACCGGGCCGGAAGTGACATTTTTGTTAATATGGTGTCAGGGGCATAACTGTTGGGCATAATATGGTGTAAGGGGCATTACTGTGCTTGGTATAATATGGTGAAAGGGCACTATTGTGTGGGGCATAATAAGGTGTAAGAGGTACTTAATGTTATAAGGGGCATTACGGTGTGTGGCATAATGTGTAAAGGGCATTATGTTGCATTGCATAATGTGTAAGGGGCATTACAGTGAGGTACATAATGTGTAAGGGCATTACAGTGAGGTACATAATGTGTAAGGGGCATTACAGTGAGGTACATAATGTGTAAGGGGCATTACAGTGAGGTACATAATGTGTAAGAGCATTACTATAAGGAGAAAAATTACAAATAATGTCAGGGTTTTTCTTTTCTTGTGGTAGCCAATGTCTGGGGGTGCAGGGTGCAAAACAGTGGTGTAAGTTAGTTGTTTTCTGCAAGGCCACACACCTTACAGGTTGGCTATGCCTCATTTATTGGCACGCGCAAATGTTTCTCAGTGTGCTACATTTTTAAAATGTCCTGGGGGCCACAGATTTTTACTGTTGGCACTGGGAGCTATATTGTCGGAAAATACCCCTTGCTACCTGACCTCTTCCCCCACTACATAAATCTAGACTTTAGTCCCAAAGCAAACATTGGTATGCGTTCCTTATACAGAACAGCAGAATAGGGATGGAGAGGTCTAAAGGCAAACATAGGTATATGCTATTTAAGAGCTTACCATACCCCCTCCATTAATGTGCCATCATGGGCCTGCTATAATTGCTCCACCTGGGGAGTCTTTTATATCCCAGTCTGTCACCAAAAGGGTAAAATACAATATGGAGTGCAGGATCATGTAAGTATTAAAACACGCATAGCCAGGCCCGGCGACAGGGGGAGTCAAAGGGGGCACCTGTCCCGGGCCCCAACGTTCTGAGGGGCCCCAAGGTCCAGCGGCAGCATGGCATGGATTTAAATAATTACATAGCTCACTGCATCGTGCCGGCCGCAGCCATGCCCGTTGGGTAGCTAAAACTTCCTAGTGGCAAACCCCCCACTGCCCACCACCAGGCCAGCTGTCCAGCAATCCGGCAGCCAGTCCCCGTGTGCACTGATGTCATGACACTGCGTCTTCCTCCCCTCCTCTCCTACCCGCTCGCCATGTCTGCTGTGAGGAGCAGCCAAGCAGGAGTGGGACTGCGACTAGGAAGACTGCCAGCCCAGTGCGCAGACACACTGAGATAGGCTGGCAGCTTGTTGTGGGGACCCTGAGCCTTGTCTAGATAGCGGTGCGGTAGCTGTGTGTGGATGGTAAGTGTGCGCCCCCGGTTCTACAGGAGTTTGGGGATTTGTGTTTGGTTGCATATCAGATCAGTGAAGAAGTCTGTGGTGGCTGGTGCAGCTCAGCACAGACAGTGCAAGACTGCCTGGCCATTACAGTGAGTGTGAAATGTTTTTCTATGCATCTATTGGCACAGACAGGGAGGAATGTGTGGGTGTGAGGTCAAGGGGGGTTGGGTGGGGGGCCTGCGGAAATATCAGTGTACCGGGCCCCAAGATTTCTTTTGCCGGCCCTGCGCATTGCAAAAATGAAATTACCAAAACACATCCACAGGGATATTGGCACGTACACTGTAACGAACCTGACTACCTTCAGATACAGCAAAACAGCTGGTCATGTACTGTGAGCTCTTCCATCATTTACAGATAAATATTAAATACACAATTTCTCTGCCACCACAAAGGATTATTATGGAGACTTTATATTGTCCGAGCAAATATTAATATTTCATACTTAATTACACATAGGTATGTAGCATGGGCCTCACATATGCTCACACGTTCAGAAAGAACCACAGAGAATAGGCTAGATTCAATTTGTTTAATCTGAAAAATATTTCCAAGGCTCAGTTGCAAAAACACTTAAGGAGGGTACACACGGAGCGATTTTTAATTAATTTGTAAGCAATCTGACTAGATTGCTTAGAAATTAAACACACATCACTCCGTGTGTAGGGTGCCGGCGACAATGATGTGCGGCCCCGCGCTTAGCTATAGCCGGTTCTAGATTGGCTTGCATGCATACTCAATCTAGTTATGCCCTTTTCACATCGCACAAATAACCCGGTATCGACACGGCAATATGTGCGATGTGAAAGGTCCTTTGGTGAATTAGCGGGTCGCCTGACCCGGTAATTCAACTCGGTAAAAAAGAAGGGTTATTACCGGGTTGAATACCGGGTCAGGCGCAGTGTGAATGGGAGCCGTTCCGATGCGACACGGCTCCCATTCACAGCATAGGCAGAGGCGGCGCAGGAGATGAGCTCATCTCCCGGCGCCGCCTCCACCCCCGCCCCTGCTGCTGCTGCGCCCCCCGCTGCTATGGAAACCGACCCGGTATATTGCCGGGTCGGAAAGCCAGCAAAGGAGCGCAAATGCCGGATCCCACCCGGTAAGGACACGTTTCTCTTACCGGGTGGGATCCAGCATTTGCGATCTGAAACCAGCATGAGATTGCTCACTTCACCGCTGGGTGAAGTGAGCGTGCATCCGCCCCTCCCACTCCTCGTTCAGCACACATTGCGCTGTGTGCTGAGCAGGGGGGGGGGGGATGTGTGTTGAGTGTTCTGTGATAGATCGCTCAGCACACATCTCTCCCATGTGTACCCCCCCCTTTAGTGAAATGACATACATGTTAAAAATGCAAATTCGTTTCAGGAATAAATGAAAAGGAATAACTTTCATAAATCCAGAACACTTTTGACGGAGGTCTTGGGAGATTTCACAAGAATATGAGGTGTGGTGCGGCCCCAGCATGTGGCTGCATCCCAAGGAATGAACACTCATTCTTGGGAGACAATTCTTTTTATGGATACACAACTTTCTTTGTTCCTCTTAAGCAGGTTCTGTTATCACTGGTGATAACAGATGTTAATTAGCAGAGTAAAAAGACAAGCTATAATAAACAGGCCCTTAAATTGTTTAAGAAATATATGTGCAAATAAATGATACAAGTCTGGAACTGAAACATCCTGGACCTGATTCTGCAGCTATGCTGATATTCATGCAAATGGTCACTGTTTTTCATCTACGCAATTGTCTAAGTCGCGCAGCACATGCATACCACGGCATTAGCGTACAAAGTCGCATGACCACTTAAGATGCCCAGTCTAACAAATGTATTGGCCGTTCCTGGTTGGTGACTGGGATGTTGCTATTCAGATGCACAGTAATGTAATGTGTTATAGGAATGTAATGGGCTTGCTGCTAAAGTGGTTGTGAACTTTGGGGGTCACTCTGACCTGATCGCACACTGCAGTTTATGGCAGTGGTGCGATCGAATCAGAACTGCTCATGCACCGGCGCCGCAGTGTGCCGGCGCATGCCAGACGGCCGTGGGGCCGCTATGATCGCCTCTGCCTGATTGACAGGCAGAGGTGGCTGCTGGGCAGGAGGGGGCGGAACGGCGGTGTTTTCGTGGGCGCGGTCCGGCCAACGCAGACGTGGCCTGACCGAATGGGGGCGGGCCGCAGCGGCTGCATGATGTCACACGCAGCTGCTGCGGGCCGGGGAGCGATGAGTAGCTCCCGGCCAGCACGCTAAAGCTGCGCTGGTCGGGAGCTACTCTTGAAGTGCAAAGGCATCGCTGCTGTGTGATGCCTTTGCACTTCTGCGGGGGGCGGCACTGACATGCGGGGTGGGATAGCCTTGTGCTGGGCGTCCCCCCGCATGTCAGTTGTGAATGACCGTAGCTGTGCTAAATTTAGCACAGCTACGATCATCTCGGAATGACCTCCTTTGATGCTTAATCACGATAGTCTGATTGCCCCTTGTATGTGGCTGGTACAAGTTTAGATCGTACGGCTGATGGTTGCATCCAACGTTGACTCCTACCTGGGTGGAGGAGGGGGACTGCTACTGGCTGTGCTGCCTGGTCCCTGCCACCTGGTCCCCACTGCCGCCTGGATCCCAGCACCAGCACATCGTAGCTGACAGGCGCCGGAACCAGCACATGCACACTGGGCCTAATTCAGAGTTGTTCGCAGCAGCAAATTTGTTAGCAGTTGGGCAAAACCATGTGCACTGCAGGGGGGGGCAGATATAACATGTGCAGAGAGATTTAGATTTGGGTAGGGTGTGTTCAACCTGAAATCTAAATTGCAGTATAAAAATAAAGCAGCCAGTATTTAACCTGTACAGAAACAATATAACCCACCCAAATCTAACTCTCTCTGCACATGTTATATCTGCCTCCCCTGCAGTGCACATGGTTTTGCCCAACTGCTAACATATTTGCTGCTGCTATCAAATCTGAATTACCCCCACTGTCGGCAGTGGGACTGCACATGTGCAATACCTCGGCTGCTATGGACTGCATTGGCTGCAGCACATTGAAGCCGGCTAGGTCTACCTGAAATGCAGGCAGTGGCTTCCCATAAAAAGTAGAGATGTGCCCTGGACACTTTTCGGGTTTTGGGGGTCATTCCGAGTTGATCGCTCGCTAGCTACTTTTTGCAGCCGTGCAAGTGCCTAGTCGCTGCCCACAGGGGAGTGTATTTTCGCTTTGCAAGTGTGTGAACGCCTCTACAGCCGAGCACTACAAAAATAGCTTGTGCAGTTTCTGAGTAGGTCTGAACTTACTCAGCCGCTGCGATCACTTCAGCCTGCCAGGTCCCGGAATTGACGTCAGACACCCGCCCTGCAAACGCTTGGACACGCCTGCGTTTTTCCAACCACTCACTGAAAACAGTCAGTTGACACCCATAAACACCTTCTTCCTGTCAATCTTCTTGAGATCGGCTGTGCGAATGGATTCTTCTTTAAATCCTTCGCCCAGCAACAATCTGCTTTGCACCCGTGCGACGTGCCTACTCATGCGCAGTAGTGACCTGATCTCTGCGCTGCAAAAACGTCAGCGTGCAATCAGGTCGGAATGACCCCCTTTGTGTTTTGGTTTTGTATCTGGACCTCCTTTTCGTGTTTTGGATCTGGATTGGTTTTGCCAAAACCACCCTTCTGGGTTTTGGATCTAGATTTTTTTTGAAAAAAATCTTCAAAACAGCTAACATAACAGAATTTGGGGGTATTTTTCTTCCTACATTATTATGAACCTCAATAACATTCATTTCCACTCATTTCCAGTCAATTTTGGCCACCTCACACCTCACAATATTGTTCACCAACATAGGCCAAAGGCTGGCTGGCTAAACTAAGCAACAGAGCAGCTGCACAAACACACGGCAGTTATTTCTGTTTAAATTGTTTTACAAATTAGTACTATATTAGCAATAACCAATCAAACCAACTCACAAGTACTATCAATAGAAAACAATCAAACATAGAAATTTCCTGAGAATCGTGTGTACAGTATCATTGCTCTAAAGTAGTTACCAAACAGCAAAGACAAAAAAAATGAAACCATGTTTAAAATAGCAACAGCAGACATTGATGCCCCTACACAAGTGCACATGGCCTCAGCACATGCCTAATCTTAGTGCCCAGTCTGTACCTCCCTCCTGGAGGTCCTGAGGGCGCTCTCTGCCCATGTTAAGCCCAGATTAAACAGCCATTTTGTTGAGCAGCTCCCCAAATTCTCCCCAATCACAAAAAACAGCATTCCGTACCTGCGTAGTACAGTGCTGAATACTTTTGGACACACAGTTAAATATTGACCAGGTTACAGTGCTGGTCAAATACAGTGCTGGTCAGACACAGTGCGGGTTACAGTGCAGGTTGGATACAAAGCGGGTTGGATACAATGCAGGTTACAGTGTGGGTCAGATACAGTGCAGGTGGATACAAGGCAGGTCGGATACAGTGTAGGTGGAATTCATTGTGGGTTGTAAATAGTGCAGATAGCACACAGTGCGTGTCAGATACAGTGCAGGTAGGAGTATGGGTTGGATATAGTGCGCGTTGGCTACAGAGCAAGATCGGATACAGTGCAGGTCGGAAACAGTGCAGGATTAAAGTTCGGGTCAGATAAAGTGCAGGTCAGAGGGTGGGTTGGATACAGTGTAGGCTACAGTGCAGGTTGGATACAGTGCATGTCGCATACAGTGAGGGTTGGCTACAGTGCAAGGTCAGATACAGTGACCGTCAGATACAGTACGGGTCGCATACAGTGTGAGTTGTATATACTGTGGATCAGATACAGTGTGGGCCAGATATAGTGCAGGTTACAGTGCAGATCAAATACAATGTGGGTCAGATAAAGTGCAGGTCAGAGTGTGGGTTGGATACAGTGTTGGTTGGATACAGTGTGGGTTGGATACAGTGTAGGCTACAGTGCAGGTTGGATACAGTGCATGTCACATACAGTGAGGGTTGGCTACAGTACAAGGTCAGATACAGTGCGCGTCGGATACAGTGCAAGATACAGTGCAGGTCACATACAGTACGGGTCGCATACACTGTGAGTTGTATATATTGTGAGTCAGATACAGTGTGGCCCGGATATAGTGCAGGTTACAGTGCAGATGAAATACAATGTGGGTTGGATACAGCACAGGTCAGACACAGTGTGGGTTGGATACAGTGCAGGTCGGATACAGTGTGGGCTGAATACGGTGTGGGTTGGATACAGTGCAGGTCAAATACAGTGTGGGTTGGATACAGTGCGGGTCAAATACAATGTGGGTCGGATGCAGTGCAGGTCGGATACAGCACAGGTTTCAGTGTAGGTCAAATACAGTGTGGGTTTCAGTGTAGCTCAAATATAACGTGGGTCGGATACAGTGTGGGTCAGATACAGAACGGGTTAAAGTGCAGGTCGGATACAGTGCAGGTTAGATACAACAATATTGTACTTACTGTGACAGAGGGTCTTCAGTGCAGGGTTGTCAGCGGTGTCTTCAGTGTGGTGGTGCCAGCAGTTTCGGCAGTGCAGGGGTGCCAGCGGTGTCCTTAGAATGGTAGTGCCGGCAGTGCAGGGGTGTCAGCGGTGTCCTCAGTGCAGGAGTGCTGGCAGAGTCCTCAGTGCAGGGGTGCCAGCAGTGTCGGCAATATGGGAGTGCTGGATGTGTCCTCAGTACAGGGGTGCCAGTAGTGTCGGCAGTGCTGGAGATGTCCTCAGTGCAGGGGTGCTGGCAGAGTCCTCAGTGCAGGGGTGCCGGCAGTGTTAGCAGTGTGGGAGTGCTGGAAGTGTTCTCAGTACAGGGGTGCCGGCAATGTTGGCAGTGCTGGAGGTGTCCTCAGTGCAGGGATGTCGGCAGTGTCAGCAGTGTGGGAGTGATGGAAGTGTCCTCAGAACAGGGGTGTCGGCAGTGCGGGAGATGTCCTCATTGCAGGAGTGCCGGCAGTGTTGGCAATTTGGGAGTGCTGAAGGTGTCCTCAGTGCAGGGGTGCTGGCAGTGTCGGCAGTGTGGGAGTGCTGGAGGTGTCCTCGGTGCAGGGGTGCAGGCAGTGTCGGCAGTGTTGGAGTGCCAGAAGTATCTTCAGTACAGGGGAGCAGGGGTGTCGGCAGTGCAGGCAGTGCGGGGGTGTTGGCAGTGAAGGAGTGTCGGCAGTGCGGGCAGCAGTGTCAGCAGTGCGGGGTCGGCAATGCGGGTGGCGGCACTGTTAGCGCTGTGGGGGCATCTATCTTGGCTATTGTAGCCTATGGGGACATGCTGATTGGCTGAGAGCCGTGACAGACAGCTCTTTCAGCCAATAAGCGGTCCTGCACAGGTTACTATGGAGACTGACGTCCGAGGCAAAACCTCAGGGTTCGACAGCGGGATCCTGAGGTTTTGCCTTGATTGGGGATCCGGGGCGGTCAGGGAGATCCGAACTGTGGCTCAGATCGCCCCAGATCCCCTAGGTTCGGGGGGGGTTCGGTTCTCTGAGAACCAAACCCGCTCATCCCTAATAGAAAGCCAGTTCTCTGCTAATCGCAGCCCAGTCTGGCAGTCCCAGAAGAGGGAAATGCCTCCCAATGGTGCTGCCTATTTTGCGAATGACTGGCAGGTAGAACTTCCAATAGGTCACGGACTGCATCTGGCTCACTGACATGAGCTGAGGTGGCAGATGTTTCTGGGGGAAGCTGCAGTCCTGCAGCACATAGGTAAAATCCACCACTGGTCGCGTGTATAGAAGTGAGCGTCTCAGTCCTTGCACATTCAGATGAAGAGAAGGGCTTGTTTAGATATTAGCATAAAGTCACAGATGCGACTGCGGCAAAAGACGGACTCACGGATGCTGCTCAGAATCAGCCCCATATATGTGCATTTGTGTAAATACATATGGATTACCACATACATATGTGGAAGGACTGTGGACCTAATTCAGATCTTATCGTAGCAGCAAATTTGATAGCTAATAGGCAAAACCACGTGCACTGCAGGTGGGGCAGATGTAACATGTGCAGAGAGAGTTAGATTTGGGTGGGTTATATTGTTTCTGTGCAGGGTAAATACTGGCTGCTTTATTTTTACACTGCAATTTAGATTTGCTTGAACACACCACACCCAAATCTAACTCTCTCTGCACATGTTATATCTGCCCACCCTGCAGTGCACATGGTTTTGCCCAACTGCTAACATCAGATCTGAATTAGGCCCTGTGTCCCAGGGGCACCCATCTAGCATTGCTGCTCCACATCCTAAAGGAATGGTACGCAGAGACGTTGGTCATCTATTCAACATGCATGGCCATTATAGATGGGAGAGTTGCTTATGAAGACATTTCTATTGGGTCTATGCTCAGCATATCACTCTGTTTTAGGCCCTCATTCCGAGTTGATCGCTCGCTAGCTACTTTTAGCAGCCATGCAAACGCATTGTCGCCGCCCACGGGGGGAGTGTATTTTCCATTTGCAAGTGTGCGATCGCCTGTGCAGCCGAGCGACACAAACATATTTTGTGCAAAACAAGACCAGCCCTGTAGTTACTTATCCTGTGCGATGATTCTAGCGACGGAGGTCCCGGAATTGACGTCAGATACCCGCCCTGCAAACGCCTGGACACACCTTTGTTTGCCCAACCACTCCCAGAAAATGGTCAGTTGACACCCATAAATGCCCTCTTCCTGTAAAATCTCCTTGCGATCGGCTGTGCGAATGGATTCGTCGCTAGAAGCATTGCACAGCAATGATGGTATTTGTACCTGTACGACGCGCGTGCGTATTGCGGTGCATACGCATGTGCAGTTTTGCCGTTTTTTTACCTGATCGCTGTGCTGCGAAAATCGGCAGCGAGCGATCAACTCGGAATGACCCCCTTAGTTAGACATGAAAGGACAAAGAATACTAAATAAAAAAAAAGGGGGAGAGGGAGTCAACGCTCCAAACCTTCACAGTCTTCCCTTATGTAGAAACGACGCTGCTGTAATATTAGAACTTTCAATAATTTCATTTTTTCTTTTCAAATTTGAACACATATACAAAAAAAAGATGTCATTCAGTTGGTTCCATTGCAGTCATTTTGTGAGCAGTTAATCGTTGTTAAATAGTAGGTAATTTTCTACCCAATGCTTATTATTATCAGCCACTGAGTTAGTACACCCTTTGTTTAACAACTAAGCTGTCAATGCATAGAAAATCTATTCCATGCACATCACAGCGAGATATGGAGTCCGTGTTTGCATTTACATGCAATTTATAACCAAAAAACTCAAACTGAATTTTTTCCAGCAAAAATAGCTCATGAGACCACTTAAATGTGAACACTTGCTGTAAACAAAGCACAAAGCAAATTAGATATTTCAGTGAATAGTAAGTTCCCCTGGAGAAAACCTGACATGCACAGTTTAAAATTCCCTCTAATCAGAACCAGAATGGAATACTTGTATATAATTATTTCCATTAATTCCCGTATCTGTGAAACTGATTCTGATCCTTTAAGACATGTCATTTGCAAACACTGAAAATCCATTGTGGGTTTATCATTTCTTTTCTCTTTTTGCTGTTCTTGTTGGATACATCATTCATACAGCATTGCTAATATTGATAGGATTGTTTAAAAGATGAACTAAACCATTTTAATTTAAATAGAGGAGTCTGGTTTACATCCCAGAGCTGCGAGAAGCCAGGAAACAGCAACAGAAAGCTGAGACTTTAGCATCATGGCCCTCATTCCGAGTTGTTCGCTCGCAAGCTGCTTTTAGCAGCTTTGCACACGCTAAGCCGCCGCCTACTTGGAGTGAATCTTAGCTTATCAAAATTGCGAACAAAAGATTAGCAAAATTGCGTATAGACACTTCTTAGCAGTTTCTGAGTAGCTCCACACTTACTCGGCATCTGCGATCAGTTCAGTCAGTTTCGTTCCTGGTTTGACGTCACAAACACACCCAGCGTTCGCCCAGACACTCCTCCGTGTCTCCAGCCACTCCCGCGTTTTTCCCAGAAACTGTAGCGTTTTTTCGCACACACCCATAAAACGGTCAGTTTCCACCCAGAAACACCCACTTCCTGTCAATCACATTACGATCACCAGAACGAAGAAAAAACCTCGTAATGCCGTGAGTAAAATACCTAACTGCATAGCAAATTTACTTGGCGCAGTCGCACTGCGGACATTGCGCATGCGCATTAGCGACTAATCGCTCCGTTGCGAGAAAAATATAAGGAGCGAACAACTCGGAATGACCCCCCATATTCACAGAAGGAGAAGTGGCAGAGAAAAAGATAGGCACTGCCAAAAGTGGGTTTACAGCTACACCCAGGGGCGTAGCCAGAACTTTGTGGGCCCAATGGCAACATTATGAAGGGGCCCCCGTCCCAATGCTTCTAGAGAGACCCTTCTCTGCAGCAGTTGTTAATTTTATTCACTATAATGGTGCCCTAGTTCATTTTCTGGACCTTAGTAGAGCCTTATTTAATGTTATGCCCCAAAGTAGTGCCCTAGTTTCTTTTATGAATCGCAGTAGTGCTTAAGTTCACCCTATGTCACATTTCAGAGCTGCCAGTACACATTATGCCGCACAGTACCCCCAATTCACATTATGATATTTAGGGGTCTATTTACTAAGCCTTGGATGGAGATAAAATCCATGGAGATAAAATTCCAGCCAATCGGCTCCTAACTGCCATGTCACAAGCTGTGTTTGAAAAATGACAGGAGCTGATTGGCTGGTACTTTATCTCCATCCAAGGCTTAGTAAATAGATCCCATAGTGCTCCCCGTTCATATTGTGCCTCATTACAGTGCCCTGGTTCATATTATATAACATTATAATGCCCTCCAGTTCACTTTATACCACACTACAATGAGCAGGTCCAGGGACATACCTAGGTATATTGCAGGCCCCAAGGAAAAATTTGAAAGGACCCCTACGTACCACCCAATGGCGAGAAATGTATATACAGTAACACATGTAACTTTGACAGGGAAGGTGGGCCCCTCTCAGCTCTGGGCCCTATAGCAGCTGCACTGCCTGCACCTATGGTAGCTACGCCCTTGGTCACACCACACTTGCCTACCTGACCCTTTCCATGAGGGAGAAAATGCTCTGTTCCTGGACTTTCCTGGTAATGTATGATTGCCATCACCTGTGGTGAGCTAGGGGGTAATTCCAAGTTGATCGCAGCAGGATTTTTGATAGCAACTGGGCAAAACCATGTGCACTGCAGGGGAGGCAGATATAACATGTGCAGAGAGAGTTCGATTTGGGTGGGGTGTGTTCAATCTGCAATCTAATTTGCAGTGTAAAAATAAAGCAGTCAGTATTTACCCTGCACAGAAATAAAATAATCCACCCAAATCTAACTCTCTCTGCACATGTTATATCTGCCTCCCCTGCAGTGCACATGGTTTTGCCCAGTTGCTATCAAAAATCCTGCTGCGATCAACTCAGAATTACCCCCCTAGTTAATTGATAAGAAAGGTGTTTCACCACAGGTGATGGCAATCATACATTACCAGGAAAGTCCAGGAACAGAGCATTTTCTCCCTCATGGAGAGGGTCAGGTAGGCAAGTGTGGGTCACACCCATGTGGAAACAAGTGTCTGCAAGTCTGCTGAGCTTGCTAGGGACAGTGAGGCACACAGCAATAGTGGATGGTGTTTTATATCGGTAGTTCATTGGCTGGTGTGTACACCCGATATGTCTGTGAATGACACCGTTCAATGACATATTAGGTCAGCCCTGCAGAACAGCCAATGAATCCTGCAGGTATATCGGCATGTCTGGCAGACATACAGTATCAATCGGCAGGGGCGTTTTTACAGAGGAGGGGGCCCGTGTGCACCTTCGGGTGTGCTCCCTCCTCTGCACGGCGCTGTAGACTCCGGCATTGTGCCAGAGTCTACTGCGCATGCACAGGTCTCCGGAAACATGGTGCCCGCCATAATCCAGAGACCAATTTGGCTACTGCGCATGCGTGGCGGCCATTTTGGCTACGATTTCTGGATCGGTCACAGCTACCGGCACTGGACTCTGGAAAGGTAAGTATTAAAATGGGTGCGGTGTGGCCCCCCCTGGACCCAGGGTCCCGTGTGCACGCACCCATTGCACCCATTATAGAAACGCCAATGTCAATCGGCCAATTACAAGCAAGGCTGCAAGTCTGGTGAACAAGGATGCCAATCTATCAGGAAGTGCTAATAGGGTGTTAGAGCTAGTTGCAAGACTGTCAAAGATGGGTGTAGCCCCAGAGGGGAGTCTGCCATAGCTAGAAATTAATTTCCTGTACAAGTTGCCTGAGAAGCAAGGGGAATATAGGGCCTTCCCAGAGGAAAAGAGAGAGCATCGTACCATACCATAGATTACTCTTACTGCTGCTGGCCAGCGTCACTGGGGACCTGGGCATCACTCGGCTGCCTTTCAACTTTGGTTTTAATCAATAGCCATAAAGTAGTTTTTATCACTGCGATTTACATTGATTAAGAATTTTAATTTACAGAGGGGACCCATAGTGTACAGCAGGCATTCCGTCCTCGTGGCACACTAACAGTGCAGGTTTTGGTGATATCCAGGCTTAAGCATAGATGATTAAATCAAAAGAACTGAGGTACTAATTAAGTCATCTGCGTTCAAGCATGGATATCACTAAATCCTGGACTGTTAGTGTGCCTTGACGACGGAGGTTGGGAATACCTGGTGTAGAGGCTTAAAAAGAGTGTAAGCCAGTGGTTCCCAAACTTTTGTGAGTCACGGCACCCTGGAGTGTCAGATTTTTTTTTCACGGCACCCCTAGGCCACAAGTTTCTTATTGAGAAATTTAGAAAAAAATATTAGATTAAGTAAATTATGTTTATATGTCATCCGTAGGGTCAGTTATGTGGTGAGGGACAAGATTTCCTTCTGTTTGTCCACATATTTTATAACTGGAAGCCATCAGCACTGGTTTTGCCTATTAAATTGACAATAAATAGTTTGAATTGGTCCTTGACCACCAACCTGAGGCACCCCTGTAAGTGTCCCGCGGCACCCCAGGGTGCCACGGCACACAGTTTGGGAACCACTGGTGTAAGCTCTACAAGGCCAGTCACAACTCATAAAAAAGCACAATAGGTTAAAAAAAATATATATATCCTCAGAAACCTCAAACTCTGCTCCATTGTTATTTTCTTCAGATCATGCATTGTTTTAAAAGACAGAGATTCCCTTGAATATATAAACAAGCGGGCCCGGTTCTCAGAGAACCAAGCCCACCTGAATTTCCGGGTTCCAAGAAGCTCGGATTTGCCCATCTGCCTCGGTTCCCAAAATGAGGCAAAACGCCATCCTCCCGTTGTCGTATCTCATGGGTTTTGGATTCAGCACCAATTTCAAAGTCCAATTAAAGTCAATGGACTGACTGCTGATTGGCTGATAGCGCCATCTCTCTCGACCCTCAGCCAGCAAGAGCTTCCCCAAAAATTTCAATGGGCACAGCAGGGCAGAGTCCATGGAAGATGACAGCTATCCCATTCACTGCCAACACTGCCGGAACCCACGCACAAAGCACACCACCGCAACCCCTACATTGCCGGCACCCTGAACTGAGGATACCACAAATCTCTGTTTTTTATGGTTACGAAGGGAGCTGCTCAACAAAAATGCTGATTGACCTGGGCTTTATATGGGCATAGAGTACCAGTCATTAGTGGTTCCCCAGGAGTGAGGTCCATATTGGGCACTTAGAATAGTGTGTTGGAGGCATGTGCGCTTGTGTTGTGGGAATCCACCTCTGCTATTTTACACATGGTTTAGGGCAGAGGCAGAGCCGGCCTTAGGCATATGCAAACTAGGCAAATGCCTAGGGCATTTGGTATGCTTAGGGGCACCAGCAGCTTCTGCTGATTAAAATGATATGCGGCATGCCTATATTCTGTGTGTGACTGCGGCTGTATCTGCATACAAAATGCTACGTTGCATGTATTCCTGGAAATCACTGCAATGTAGCATTTTGTATATGCAGATACAGCCGCAGTCGCACACAGAATATAGGCATGCTGCATATCATTTTAATCAGCAGAAGCTGCTTGTGCATCCTAGCCACATAGTAATGCAAATAAGATGCATTTTCATAAACAAAATGCGCCCGACGTTAGCAGAGCTGCCAGCTGACTCATGCCAGGCATGTCCTGCAGAACTAGCGGCGGTGCTAGGGGGCACCAGCCAAAATCATGCCTAGGGCATCATATTGGTTAGGGCCGGCACTGAGCAGAGGTAGCCCTACGTCCAGGTTTTAAGTATATCCGTGCTTGGCCACGGGTGACTTCCTGTAGTTAGCACCTCAATTAATTTGATTTAATCATCTGTGCTGAGTTATGGATAGACCTAAAACGTGAACCGTTGGGTTGCTTTGAGGACCGTGTTTGAGAACCTCTGGTTTAGTTTTTTTTTTTTTTTTTGCTGTTTGTTAACTACTTCTACTATAATCCACACAGGATTCTTAGTAAATTAGTAAAAAGCAAGTTGGTTTGATAGGTTATTGCTAATTAATACATTACTAATTTGCAATACATTTTAAACATAAATAACTGCTGTGTTTCTGTGCTTATTTTAGCCAGCCTGCCTTTGGGCAATATTGGTGAACAAGATGGTGAGCTGTGAGGTGGTCAAAATTGACTGGAAATGAATGTTATTGAGGTTAAAATACTGTAGGAACAAAAAAAGGCCCACATTACGTGATTTTAGATGTTTTTATCTATTAAAAAAAAAATACAGGTGCAAAACCACAACAAAAACATGAGGTGGTTTTGGCAAAACCAAACACAAAATAAAAACCTGAAAACGAAAAAGAACCAAAACAAGCAAAAATGGGCCGGTGCACATCTCTATACTTGAATGTGATGGAAACGTGAAAAAAAAATCTTATTTTCTGATTCTGTCTGCTAGTCAGGTTTTCAATATAGTGCTTTATATTTATATTTAATTACTAAATCTCCTCCGGCTCACCTAAACCAGAACGTGAGCCTGGAGCCGCGTGGGGATGCCAGGTGCCCACTAAGGTTGTATTACCAGCGTCCGCTGGCACCTTCCCCGGCCCTCAGCGGCAGCCGGAGCTCACTCCTGAGCCCTAACTTCCAGCTGTGCGGCACTATGGGAGAGATGTCTTGCCAGGCAGAAGTCAGCAGTCCGGAAGCAGGAGCGGGGCTGGTGAGTATTTTTTTTTTGAGGGGGGATTTGTGTGTGTTTGTATGTGTGTGTGTGTGTGTGTGTGTGTGTGTGTGTGTGTGTGTGTGTGTGTGTGTGTAAGCAGTGCTACTAGGGGTATCTCTACTGGGGGCATCTCTACATGGAGCATCTCTACTAGGGGCATCTCTACTGAGGGCATCTCTATTGGGGCATCTCTATTGGGGCATCTCTACTATGGGCATCTCTACAGGGGGCTTCTCTACAGGGGGCAGCTCTACTGGGGGCAGCTCTACTGAGGGCACATCTACTGGAGGCAAATCTAAAGGGGGCATCTCTACTGAGGGCATAATTACAGGGGGCATAAACACGTGGGCATTACCAATGGGGGCATATCTACTGGGGCAATACTGCATGGGGCATTACCACTTGGGGCACTTAATAAGGGGCATCACTACTGGGGACATAAGGGGCACTACTACTAGGGCATTGTATAAGGGGTACCAATACTATGGGCTCTACATAAGGGCACTTCAACTGTGTGCACTACCACTACAGTGGGAATTGCAAAAGGGGCACTACTACTGAGCGCATTGTATAACATAGTAACATAGTTTCTGAGGTTGAAAAAAGACAATTTGTCCATCGAGTTCAACCTAATTGTGGTCTCCTATGCTGTATTATTTTAGGACTAATTTTGTTTATTGCTGATGTTGGCCGTTGTGCTTGTTCCTCTTTTATAATAACTATGGTGCGTGACTACGCACCATAACCCTGTATATCATAATCCATTAGGTACTTATCTAGCCCATTCTTAAAAGTGTTGACCAACTCTGCCATTACTACTCTCTCAGGCAGGGAATTCCAAACACGTATTGTCCTTACTGTGAAAAAACCTTTTTGCCGCTTTGTGCGGAATCTCCTCTCCTCTAACCTAAACGGGTGTCCATGTGTCCACTGTGTTGATCTTACCAAAAACAGGCCCCCCGCAAGCTCTGTGTATTGTCCCCTTATTTATTTGTAAATGTTGATCATGTTCCCTCTTAGTCTCCTCTTTTCCAGTGTAAACATGCCTAGCCTTGCCAGCCTTTCCTCATATTCCAGCGTCCCCATACCCTTAATAAGTTTGGTTGCCCACCTCTGTTGCTTTTCTAACTGCAGGATATCCTTTTTGTAGTATGGTGCCCAAAATTGTGCACAGAATTCAAGGTGTGGCCTCACTAGTGATTTATATAATAGGAGTATAACATTCTCGTGCCTTGCATTAATTCCCCGCTTTATGCATGCTCATACCTTATTAGCCTTCTTTGCTGCAATCCTACTTTGGGTACTGCTGCTTAGTTTGCTGTCTATGTGAATACCTAAGTCTATTTCCAGTACAGACTCCCCTAATATTATCCCATTTAGTACATAGGTGTTAATTTTGTTCTTGCTACCAAAGTGCATTACCTTACACTTGTCTGTATTGAAGCTCATTCTCCATTTTGCTGCCAATGCTTCTAGTTTGACTAAGTCGTTCTGAAGAGACTCAGCATCCACCTCCATATTTATAACCTTACGCAATTTTGTGTCGTTTGCAAAAATTGGCACCATGCTCTCTAGATCTACTGCTAGATCGTTAATGAAAATGTTGAACAATAGTGGTCCAAGTACAGACCCTTGTGGCACACCACTTAGCACTTCAGTCCAATTTGAAAAAGTTCCATTTATCACAACGTGCTGATCCCTATTATCTAACCAATTCCAGGCCCAAGTGCATATTGTGCTCCCTAGCCCTATTTCTTGTAACTTATAGATAAGTCTCATGTGTGGTACTGTGTCAAAAGCTTTAGCAAAGTCTAAAAAGATTACATCCACCTTTTTACCCTGATCAAGGTTTGCACTGTTTCATAAAAGCCAAGTAAGTTTGTTTGACATGATCTGTCCTTCACAAATCCATGTTGGTTGCTATTAATGACCTCATTGGCTTCAAGGAACTTCTGTATACTGTCCCTTAGAATACCCTCCAGTACTTTCCCCACTACAGATGTAAGACTAACTGGTCTATAATTACCAGGTTCAGCTTTACTTCCCTTTTTGAATATTGGCACTACGTCCGCTATACACCAGTCATTGGGAACCATACCTGATATAACTGAATCAGTGAAAGTCAAAAACAGCTGTCTTGCTAGTTCAGAGTGAAGCTCTATGAGAACCCTTGGGTGAATTCCATCGGGACCAGGTGACTTATTAATCTTTACATTTTTTAATCGGTCACAGACTACTGTACCTCCTCACTTAAATAAGCACTTAGTAGTGGGACATTATCTTTGTTGAGATTGTGTGTTAATCCCTGCATCTGGTCCTCTCTTGTAACTACATATGAGAAAAACTCATTTAGTTTGTCTGCTATGTCATTATCATTTTTGATTAAGACTCTCCGCTTGTCCTTTAAAGGGCCTGTACTCTCTTTCTTTAATCTTTTGCTGTTGATATATTTAAAAAAAAATTGGGATTTGATTTGCTTTCCTTTGCTACTAGTTTTTCAGTTTCTACTTTGGCCGCTCTTTGTCACGATCCGGGTATCTGGACGCCATTACTTACCCTTCAGATGCCTCCTAAGGCTGGCTCAGCGTTCCAGGACCGGATCCCGCTGTTCCTGAGTTTCCACATGCAGAATGTCAGAGTGGTGATTTCATCAGCCGCGGCCTCCGCTGTGCCCGCGTGGTTAAATGTGCGCTTGTCAGTCTGGCGTCTCCTGTCTCCTGTGGCCGGCGTCGCCATTACTGTTTCAATTCTCACATGGATTACAAACCAAACTTCCCTCCAAGTGTCTGCATGGGCGCAGCCATCTTGGATTTTGTCATCTGATTATTTCCACCAATCTGCTGTCTGTATTGTTGATTTGCATAATTGCCTAGCCAACCCCTTCCTTGCTGCAGGTATAAGTATGCTGTGCCTGAGCAAGGAAGGCGTCAGTGCTTTGGTTGTCTAACCTAGTTCCAGTTTGTCTCTCTCCTGTGGTTGTCTTCCAGGTTCCAGCTCCTGTCTCCAGACTTCTGCTATAGAGACCCGCAGCAGCATTCCATCTGCGGTGTAGCCTGACTCTCCGATCCATTCTGGACTCACCTGTTTCCAGCTACAACAATCACCTGCTTCCAGCCCAGCTTCCAGCAGTGTACAACTTCTCTTAAAGGGCCGGTGTCCTTTCTGCAGTTTACCACTCTCCACCGGTATTATTATTTCACCGCTCTCAAACAATCACCTGCTTCCAGCCCAGCTTCCAGCAGTGTATAGCTTCTCTTAAAGGGCCGGTGTCCTTTTCTGCAGTTTACCACTCTCCACCGGTATTATTATTTCACCGCTCTCAAACTCCAAACTTCATTATTATTTCATCGCTCTCAAGTTCGTTTATTATTTAACTGGTTCCAGCCAGTATCCACTCCGTACCAACAACAGTCTGGTTCCAGCCAGTATCCACAGCAGCCGTTTTACCTTCAGCAGCCCAGCCTTTCCTGGAACATCAGCTGGTACGATCCTGGGTTCTCTCCATTGCTACAGTCAGGCCTGGTAAGGACTTTCCAACAAGAAGATTATAAGAACTGTCTCACACTACCAGTGCCTGTGGCCCTTGCCACCCTGTAGTACCCAGGAATTGTATTTATCCTCTGTTGACTTTTATGTTTCCTTTTACTGCTGCTGTGTTACGGAGTTTGTCATAATAAACATCATTGACTTTTATCCTGGTTGTCGTGGTCACGCCTTCGGGCAGTTATTCTACATGTTACTTACATGTCTAGGGGTCTGATACAACCTCCCAGGTTCCGTTACATCTCAGCCCCTACAACTGAGGCTGCCTCCCGTCAGCTCAGGCCCTCAGTTGTGACAGTAAGCACTGACCTTATGAATCCAGCCGGAGACCAGGATCAAGCGGCCAGGCCGATGCAAGAACTGGCAGCCCGACTTGAACATCAGGAGGCTGCACAGGGCCTCATCATCTGCTGTCTCCAGGATCTCTCTACACGGCTGGATGGGATTCAAACGACCCTCCGTGGACCTGGCACGTCCGGTGCGTCCACTACAGTGACACCAGCTGTAACCCCACCCACCTTACCCATTTCCAGTCCACATCTTCATCTTCCAACGCCAGCAAAATTTGATGGATCTCCAAGGTTCTGCAGGGGATTTCTCAATCAATGTGAAATCCACTTTGAGCTTCTACCTGGCAATTTCTTCAGTGACCGTACCAAAATTGCCTATATCATCTCCCTTCTCAGTGGCTCAGCCCTTGACTGGGCATCACCTTTATGGGAGAAGTCTGATCCCCTGCTATCCTCCTATACTGACTTTGTAGCTTCATTCAGGCGCATCTTCGACGAGCCAGGCCGGATAACATCTGCTTCATCTGAGATTCTCCGTTTACGCCAGGGAACACGTACTGTGGGACAGTATCTTATACAGTTTAAAATCCTGGCATCCGAACTGGCATGGAACGACGAGGCCCTGTATGCTGCATTCTGGCATGGCTTATCAGAACGCATCAAGGATGAGTTAGCTACCAGAGACTTGCCCTCTAAGTTGGATGAGCTAATTTCTCTTTGCACGAAGGTTGATCTACGTTTCAGAGAGAGAGCAACCGAGCGAGGAAGATCATCTACTCCTAAATCTTCTGCTCCTCCTCCTCGTCAACCATCTCCATCCAAGGATGAGCCTATGCAAATTAGTCGTTCCCGTCTATCTCCCGCTGAGCGCCGAAGACGTCTCTCTGAGTCTCTCTGTCTCTACTGTGCAGCTCCGTCGCACACTATCAATGCCTGTCCCAAACGTCCGGGAAACTCCAGATCCTAGCTCGCCAAGGAGAGGGCCGGCTAGGAGTAATGATCTCCTCTCCATCTCCTCATGACTGTAACCTCCCAGTGTCGCTCCAAATTGCTCAACGTTACAGGAACGTCATTGCCCTCCTTGATTCCGGAGCAGCTGGGAATTTCATAACCAAAGCTTATGTTAAACGGTGGTCCCTACCCACCGAGAGACTGTCCTCGTCCATCTCTTTGACTGCCGTGGATGGCAGCAAGATTTTTGACGCAGTCATTTCCTTAAGGACTCTTCCAGTTCGTCTGAGAGTGGGAGTTCTTCATTCTGAGTATATTTCTTTTTTAGTGATTCCAAGAGCCACACATCCAGTGGTTTTAGGCCTTCCATGGCTCCGTCTCCACAACCCATCAATTGACTGGACGACTACGCAAATACTGGCATGGGGTCCCTCCTGTGCTGAGACTTGTTTAGCCAAAGTTCTTCCTGTTTGTTCTTCCTTCCCCAGGTCATCTGATGTTCCGCCTCCTCCATATCAAGACTTCACGGACGTGTTCAGTAAAGCCTCTGCTGATATCCTTCCTCCTCATAGAGAATGGGACTGCCCAATCGACCTCATTCCAGGGAAGGTTCCACCGCGAGGCCGAACTTATCCGTTGTCTCTGCCTGAGACACACTCCATGGAAGAGTACATCAAAGAGAACCTGGCGAAGGGTTTCATCCGACCATCTTCTTCTCCAGCCGGCGCAGGCTTCTTCTTCGTTAAGAAGAAAGACGGTGGTCTGCGTCCGTGCATCGACTACAGAGGTCTGAACGACATTACCGTCAAGAACCGATACCCTTTACCCCTGATTACCGAGCTCTTTGATAGAGTTAGTGGTGCAACTATTTTCACAAAGCTGGACTTGAGGGGTGCCTACAATCTCATCCGAATCCGTGAGGGTGACGAGTGGAAGACCGCCTTTAACACCCGTGACGGACATTATGAGTACCTCGTCATGCCCTTCGGATTGAGCAACGCTCCAGCAGTCTTCCAGCACTTCGTGAATGAGATTTTCAGGGACATCTTGTACCGCCATGTCGTGGTTTATCTAGACGACATCCTCATCTTTGCTAATAATCTCGAAGATCATCGTTTCTGGGTAAAAGAGGTTCTTTCCCGTCTCCGTGTCAATCACCTCTATTGTAAATTGGAGAAGTGTGTGTTTGAAGTTAAAACCATTCCGTTTCTAGGTTACATTGTGTCCGGTTCCGGACTAGAGATGGATCCTGAGAAACTCCAAGCAATCCAGAATTGGCCTATACCCTTAAGCCTCAATGGGGTCCAGAGGTTCTTAGGGTTCGCCAATTATTATAGAAAATTTATACGAGACTTTTCCACCATCGTGGCGCCTATCACTGCATTAACCAAGAAAGGTGCTAATCCGTCCAAGTGGTCCGAGGAAGCTACACAGGCCTTTCACCTTCTGAAGCAACGGTTCATCTCTGCACCAGTTCTGAAACAGCCTGACACCGACTCTCCTTTTATCTTAGAGGTAGATGCCTCCTCCGTTGGAGTATGAGCAGTGTTATCCCAGAGGGCCAAAGATGGACATCTACATCCTTGCAGTTTCTTCTCCCGGAAGTTCTCCCCAGCTGAGCGCAACTATGCCATTGGCGATCAGGAGTTGCTAGCCATCAAGCTCGCTCTGGAGGAGTGGAGATACCTGTTGGAGGGAGCTTCCCACTCAATCACCATACTTACTGACCACAAAAATCTTTTATATCTCAAAGGCGCACAATGTCTGAATCCTCGTCAGGCCAGATGGGCACTTTTCTTCTCTAGGTTTGACTTTAAACTCCAGTTCTGTCCGGGTTCCAGAATCGTAAGGCCGATGCCCTTTCCCGCTCATGGGAGCAAGAAAATGAATCCGAGTCTGCAGACAAGCATCCTATTATTAATCCGTTGGCATTCTCCACGGTAGGGATGGACTCTACGCCTCCACCAGGGAAAAGTTTTGTTAAGCCAGTTCTAAGGAAGAAGCTCATGCATTGGGCCCATGCTTCCCGTTTTGCTGGACATACAGGCATTCAGAAAACCCTTGAATTTATTTCTAGGTCCTACTGGTGGCCAACTCTGAAGAAGGACGTTATGGAATTTATTGCCTCCTGCCCAAAGTGTGCCCAACACAAAGTCTCCCGCCAGTCGCCTGCGGGGCAACTGGTTCCATTATCTGTTCCCCGTCGACCTTGGACCCATTTGTCGATGGACTTTGTTTCCGATCTACCTATCTGCAACAAGTTTAATACCATCTGGGTGGTAGTTGACCGGTTCACCAAGATGGCACATTTCATCCCTCTCACCGGTCTTCCGTCAGCTTCCAAGTTGGCTCAAGTGTTTATACAAGAGATCTTCCGACTTCACGGTCTTCCTGAAGAGATCATCTCGGATCGTGGAGTACAATTTGTAGCCAAATTTTGGCGAAGTTTGTGTCAAGCCCTCCAAGTCAAGTTAAAGTTTTCCACGGCTTACCATCCTCAGACCAATGGTCAAACCGAGAGGGTGAATCAGGACTTGGAGGCCTTCCTCCGTATATATGTGTCTTCCTCTCAAGATGACTGGGTTCAACTCCTTCCTTGGGCCGAGTTCAGCCACAACAATCAATACCATTCCTCATCTTCTTCTACACCATTCTTCATTAATTATGGATTCCACCCTAAAGTCCCAGAATTCCAACTGCTTCCCGCAACTTCTGTTCCAGCAGTGGATGTCACCTTGCGTCAGTTTTCAAATAACTGGAGGAACGTCCGCGCAGCCCTGCTTAAAGCCTCATTCAGGTATAAGAAGTTTGCCGATAGGAAGCGTAGAGCTGTTCCTGCTCTCAAGGTGGGTGATCGTGTGTGGCTGTCCACGAAGAATTTGAGGTTGAGAGTTCCCAGCATGAAATTTGCACCTCGCTACATCGGACCCTTCAAGATTGAACAAGTCATCAATCCTGTTGCCTACAGGTTACAGTTACCATCCTTCTTGAAAATACCCAGGACATTTCATGTTTCTTTGTTGAAACCGCTGATCCTGAATCGGTTTCATTCCGCACTTCCTCCAGCTCCCAAAGTTCAGACTCAACGGGGAGTCGAGTACGAGGTGGCCAAGATTTTGGACTCACGTTTCCGTTACGGTCAGTTACAATACCTCATTGACTGGAAGGGCTATGGTCCTGAAGAACGCTCTTGGACCAATGCCTCAGACGTCCATGCTCCTGCCTTGGTCCGAAATTTCCACGCAAAGTTTCCTTTAAAGCCTAAGAAGTGTCCTGGGGCCACTCCTAAAGGGGGGGGTGCTGTCACGATCCGGGTATCTGGACGCCATTACTTACCCTTCAGATGCCTCCTAAGGCTGGCTCAGCGTTCCAGGACCGGATCCCGCTGTTCCTGAGTTTCCACATGCAGAATGTCAGAGTGGTGATTTCATCAGCCGCGGCCTCCGCTGTGCCCGCGTGGTTAAATGTGCGCTTGTCAGTCTGGCGTCTCCTGTCTCCTGTGGCCGGCGTCGCCATTACTGTTTCAATTCTCACATGGATTACAAACCAAACTTCCCTCCAAGTGTCTGCATGGGCGCAGCCATCTTGGATTTTGTCATCTGATTATTTCCACCAATCTGCTGTCTGTATTGTTGATTTGCATAATTGCCTAGCCAACCCCTTCCTTGCTGCAGGTATAAGTATGCTGTGCCTGAGCAAGGAAGGCGTCAGTGCTTTGGTTGTCTAACCTAGTTCCAGTTTGTCTCTCTCCTGTGGTTGTCTTCCAGGTTCCAGCTCCTGTCTCCAGACTTCTGCTATAGAGACCCGCAGCAGCATTCCATCTGCGGTATAGCCTGACTCTCCGATCCATTCTGGACTCACCTGTTTCCAGCTACAACAATCACCTGCTTCCAGCCCAGCTTCCAGCAGTGTACAACTTCTCTTAAAGGGCCGGTGTCCTTTCTGCAGTTTACCACTCTCCACCGGTATTATTATTTCACCGCTCTCAAACAATCACCTGCTTCCAGCCCAGCTTCCAGCAGTGTATAGCTTCTCTTAAAGGGCCGGTGTCCTTTTCTGCAGTTTACCACTCTCCACCGGTATTATTATTTCACCGCTCTCAAACTCCAAACTTCATTATTATTTCATCGCTCTCAAGTTCGTTTATTATTTAACTGGTTCCAGCCAGTATCCACTCCGTACCAACAACAGTCTGGTTCCAGCCAGTATCCACAGCAGCCGTTTTACCTTCAGCAGCCCAGCCTTTCCTGGAACATCAGCTGGTACGATCCTGGGTTCTCTCCATTGCTACAGTCAGGCCTGGTAAGGACTTTCCAACTAGAAGATTATAAGAACTGTCTCACACTACCAGTGCCTGTGGCCCTTGCCACCCTGTAGTACCCAGGAATTGTATTTATCCTCTGTTGACTTTTATGTTTCCTTTTACTGCTGCTGTGTTACGGAGTTTGTCATAATAAACATCATTGACTTTTATCCTGGTTGTCGTGGTCACGCCTTCGGGCAGTTATTCTACATGTTACTTACATGTCTAGGGGTCTGATACAACCTCCCAGGTTCCGTTACATCTCAGCCCCTACAACTGAGGCTGCCTCCCGTCAGCTCAGGCCCTCAGTTGTGACACTCTTATTTCTTCTTTGCATATTTTGTTACAATCCTTATAGTGCTGAAATGACTCCACATTCCCGTTCAGATTTGTATTTTTTGAATGCTTACCTTTTTTGCCCATTAGTTCCTTTATCTTTTTGTTAAGCCACATTGGTTTGGAATTTTTACTCCTTTGTTTGCTGCCTGTGGGAATAAATTTGTGAATATTTTCGACTAGTAGTGATTTTAATACCTCCCATTTCGCCTTAGTATTTTTACCTTGAAACAGAATTTCCCATTCAATGTCCCTTAAAGCTTCCCTCACATGTCAAAGTTGGCTTTGCTAAAGTGTAGAGTCCTAGTTGAGCCAGTATTGGACTGCTTATGAAAACGGATATTAAATGTGACCATATTGTGGTCGCGGTTTCCCATGGGCTCCCCTACTTTAATATTTGATATCAATTACCCATTGTTAATTAATACCAGGTCTAAGATTGCATTGTACTTAGTTGGTTCCTCGATTAGTTGAACTAAGTAGTAATCATTTAGTGTGTTTAAAAACATATTACACCTAGCAGTATCACATGAATCCTTTGTCCAATTTATCTCTGGATAGTTAAAGTCTCCCATCACTATTACGTCTCCTACTCCTGCTATTTCAAACTGTTTCAGTAACATTTCCTCATTAGACATAGCAATACCAGGCGGCTTGTAGCATAGCTCCAATACTAATTTTTTTTCCCTCACCCCCGAATGCAATTTCTACCCATAACGTCTCAACAGTATTTACAGTCCCCTCTTGAATATCTTCCCGTATATCAGGTTTAAAAAATGGCTTTATATAAAGACATACCCCTCCCCCCCATTTATTTAATGTCTTTCCTGAACAGGGTATAACCCTCTAGTTTGACTGTCCAATCATGAGATTCGTCCCACCAAGTTTCAGTAATGCCTATAATTTCGTACTGTTTGCTTGCTCCAAGGATTTCTAGTTCCCCATTTTTACCTGTAAGGCTTCTAGCGTTTAAGATAAGTACTTCCCATTGTGCTAGGGACATCATTTTCTATATGCAGTAATGATGACTCATAATCGTTGTTAGTGTTTTGGTAATACCCATGTTAATACCCTTGCCGGCTGCTCTTTCCCTCCCCGCTCTCCACCCCCATTTCGTTTCTCACTGCATGACCCGTAGTTCCTAGATAAACCCTCCCCCCAGGCACCTAGTTTAAAATAGAGATGAGTGGGTTCGGTTCTCTGAGAAACTAACCCTACCGAACATCACGTCCCGAGCCCGGATCCGAGTCCGTCTTGGGACTTCCCGCCAGACTCGGAAACCAGAACGAGACAAAACGTCATCATCCCAGTGTTGGATTCTTGCGGGTTTTGGATTCCATATAAGGAGCCGCGTGTCGCTGCCATTTTCACTCCAGTCCTGGAGAGTGTAGCGAGAGGACGTGTCTCCTCAGTGTCGCTGCGGGAAAGTGGTGTGGCACGTGGGGTGGCGACCTGCTCTTATATGTCATTCCAGAGCTGTGTTGTGCTGCATCAGTCCAGTGGTGGTGTCCTGTGCTGACATAAGTCCAGTGGTGGTGTCCTTTGCTGCTATAAGTCCAGTGCTGCTGCTGTATAAGTCCAATGCAGTGGTGCTGTGTTGTGCTGCATCAGTCCAGTGGTGGTGTCCTGTGCTGCCATAAGTCCAGTGCTGCTGCCGTATAAGTCCAGGGGTACTACTGTATAAGTCCAGTCCAGTGGTGCAGCCGTATAGGTTCAGGGGTACTGCCATATAAGTCCAGGGGTACTGCCATGTAAGTCCAGGGGTACTGCCGTATAAGTTCGGGTGTACTGCCGTATAAGTCCAGTCCAGTGGTGCAGCCGTATAAGTTCAGGGGTACTGCTGTATAAGTCCAGGGGTACTGCCGTATAAGTCCAGTGGTACTGCCGTATAAGTCCAGTCCAGTGGTGCAGCCGTATAAGTTCAGGGGTACTGCCGTATAAGTCCAGTCCAGTGGTGCAGCTGTATAAGTTCAGGGGTACTGCCGTATAAGTCCAGTCCAGTAGTGCAGCCGTATAAGTTATGGGGTACTGCCACATAAGTTCAGGGGTACTGCCGTATAAGTCCAGTCCAGTAGTGCAGCCGTATAAATTCAGGGGTACTGTTGTGTAAGTTCAGGGGTACTGCTGTATAAGTCTAGTCCAGTGATGCAGCTGTATAAGTTATGTGGTACTGCCGTATAAGTCCAGTCCAGTGGTGCAGCCGTATAAGTTCAGGGTTACTGCCGTATAAGTCCAGGGGTACTGCTGTATAAGTCCAGTGGTACTGCCGTATAAGTCCAGTCCAGTGGCGCAGCCATATAAGTCCAGGGGTACTGCTGTATAAGTCCAGTGGTACTGCCATATATGTCCAGTCCAGTCATATAAGTTATGGGGTACTGGTGTATAAGTCCAGGGGTACTGCTGTATAAGTCCAATCGAGTGGTGCAGCCGTATAAGTTCAGGGGTACTGCCATATAAGTTATGGGGTACTGCTGTATAAGTCCAGTGGTACTGCCGTAAAAGTCCAGTCCAGTAGTGCAGCCGTATAAGTTCAGGGGTACTGCCATATAAGTCCAGGGGTACTGCCATATAAGTCAAGGGGTACTGCCGTATAAGTCCAGGGGTACTGCCGTATAAGTCCAGTCCAGTGGTGCAGCCATAAACGTTCAGGGGTACTGCTGTATCGGTCAAGGGGTACTGCCGTATAATTCCAGTGGTACTGCCGTATAAGTCCAGTCCAGTGGTGCAGCCGTATAAGTTCAGGGGTACTGCCGTATAAGTCCAGTGGTACTGCCGTATTAATCCAGTTCAGTGGTGCAGCCGTATAAGTTCAGATCCAAAACCAAAACAGAAAACACAAAAAGTGCCCGCCGCACATCTCCAGTTTAAAAACTCATCCAACCTTCTATGGCCTAGCTGTGAAGAGACACAATAATCATAACAGAACAGAAATAGCTAATTTAATCAAAGACAAGGACAAGGGGAGTGAGAAAAAGAGAAAAAAACAATCACATACAATATAGTAGGAAGCTAATACTTATTACAATGTGTAATAATGTATCAATGCAAAACCTCCTATGTGTAACAGTGTAACCCCAGTGGAATGTGTAATAGTTTGTCGGTGTATATTACTTGCGTGTCCAGATGAAGGATGGTCCTTCTGCAGCGCTGGTCTTTTCCCCGGCAGCGACTCTGCACAACGTTCCAGGTGCACCGGCCTAGCAGCAATCTCCTGCGGCACCGCCTCTCCCCCACTCAACACCCCACGCCTGTCAGTCAGCTACTGTTTAAGTATCTGCAGCACTGCCTGGTTCCTGCCAGCAGCTCAGTATCCCCCTCAATCACTTTCCCTTAGTGCAAGGAGCGGCAGCGATCTCCCCTGCTGCCTGCTCCCACAGCTCAGTAGCTCCCTTCCCTCGCTCACTCTCCTCTAGCACACGGAGCGGCAGCGATCTACCCTGCTGCCTGCTCCCACAGCTCAGTAGCTCCCTTCCCTCGCTCACTCTCCTCTAGCACACGGAGCGGCAGCGATCTACCCTGCTGCCTGCTCCCACAGCTCAGTAGCTCCCTTCCCTCGCTCACTCTCCTCTAGCACACGGAGCGGCAGCGATCTCCCCTGCTGCCTGCTCCCACAGCTCAGTAGCTCCCTTCCCTCGCTCACTCTCCTCTAGCACACGGAGCGGCAGCGATCTCCCCTGCTGCCTGCTCCCACAGCTCAGTAGCTCCCTTCCCTCGCTCACTCTCCTCTAGCACACGGAGCGGCAGCGATCTCCCCTGCTGCCTGCTCCCACAGCTCAGTAGCTCCCTTCCCTCGCTCACTCTCCTCTAGCACACGGAGCGGCAGCGATCTCCCCTGCTGCCTGCTCCCACAGCTCAGTAGCTCCCTTCCCTCGCTCACTCTCCTCTAGCACATGGAGCGGCAGCGATCTCCCCTGCTGCCTGCTCCCACAGCTCAGTAGCTCCCTTCCCTCGCTCACTCTCCTCTAGCACATGGAGCGGCAGCGATCTCCCCTGCTGCCTGCTCCCACAGCTCAGTAGCTCCCTTCCCTCGCTCACTCTCCTCTAGCACATGGAGCGGCAGCGATCTCCCCTGCTGCCTGCTCCCACAGCTCAGTAGCTCCCTTCCCTCGCTCACTCTCCTCTAGCACACGGAGCGGCAGCGATCTCCCCTGCTGCCTGCTCCCACAGCTCAGTAGCTCCCTTCCCTCGCTCACTCTCCTCTAGCACACGGAGCGGCAGCGATCTCCCCTGCTGCCTGCTCCCACAGCTCAGTAGCTCCCTTCCCTCGCTCACTCTCCTCTAGCACACGGAGCGGCAGCGATCTCCCCTGCTGCCTGCTCCCACAGCTCAGTAGCTCCCTTCCCTCGCTCACTCTCCTCTAGCACATGGAGCGGCAGCGATCTCCCCTGCTGCCTGCTCCCACAGCTCAGTAGCTCCCTTCCCTCGCTCACTCTCCTCTAGCACACGGAGCGGCAGCGATCTACCCTGCTGCCTGCTCCCACACCTCACACGGACTCGTTCACTTCCGGTCTCCAGTAACAGCTCCAGTGACAGCTCACGAAGGGTTAGATGCTAGGTTGCGTCTCAATGTATCAGCACTACTGCTGTGGGCATTATGTGTATTTGGGGTGCTACTACTGTGGGCTTTGTGTATAAGGGGCACTAATGTGTGTCATAACATGAATAAGGGACACTACTATGTGGTGTAATGTGAATAAGATTGTGCTACTGTGCGGCATATTTGAATTGGGGATACTATTGGATGACCACACCCCTTCCTTTTGAGACCACACCCCTTTTTTGCTGCACATACAATCCCGTTATTGCACAGGCGTGGGGGGGGGTGAGTTCCACCACCTCTGTAGGACCACTTTAAGCACCGGATAAAGTGAAGAGAGATAAAGTAACAGCCAATCAGCTCCTAATTGCCATGTTACAGTCTATGGGCAGGATTCAAATCATATTGCACATGCTATCTCCCGTCTAAAGTGATGGGAGATAGAGGAGCAATATTCAAATGTGCCCTGCTATCGCGCTGATCGCGCTCATTACAGTCTGGTTTAGGCGCGTCAAGCGCCTAAATCTGACTAAAGTAATGGGCGTGATCGTGAAGAGACCCGTTTGGGCGCCCAAACGGGTCTCTTTGCATGCATTTTAGCTCGCTACCTCCAGGGGTAGCTAGCGGAAATTAAGTTGTTGCGCCTGTTGGCAATAATATTAGAATACCGCCAGCGGGCGCGATAGGGGGCGGGAGGGAAGAACATTTGAATCCTGCCCTATGTTTGAAAAATGACAGCTAAGAGCTGATTGGTTGGTAGTTCATCTCTCTCCATTTGTATTTCCCTACAAGACTTAGTATATCTGCCTCTAAATGAACATACATGGTGGTACTGATATTAAGGCCCAACAACACATGTCTCGTGGGGTTTAGTGTCTAGGGGGGAGATTTCTAAAAACGTGGAGAGAGATAAAATGGGGAGAGACAAAGTAGCAACCAATCATCTCCTGTCACATTTCAAACACAGCCTGTAACATGGCAAGAGCTGAATGGTTGGTACTTTATTATTTCTCTAGACTTTTGATACATACGGTATCCCCGTAGGAGCATTCAGTTTCAGGCAATTATACACAGAAGTCAATCAGGGGCAGCTGGATGTATTTTACTGCCTACATGTGACTGTTTTCAGAATTAATTACATTCCGTTTATGCAACAGCTAATATGGCTTCAATTAATCGGACTCTTTCAATGCAAATTGCACTGTAATTACAGTATGTTATTTAAAAGTTGCTACAAAAGTTTGTAGAACTTTAATTGCACAGTTCCAGTGTAAAGATTCATTTTGCAAAGTTAAAGGGGAGACAAAATATAAATATTTTACCTATTTTTATATTCTTATAAAAAAAGAAAGTCATTAATGAACCAGAAAAATGCAGGGACATATTCCAAACGGCCTTATCTTTCCTTTATGGATATACACTGGAGCATTATTATTATTACTATTATTATTATTATTATTATCCTTTATTTATATGGCACAACAAGGGCTCCGCGGTGCCTAACAGCATACATGAGCAGAACAAGAAAATCTAGAGGGATAACAATAAAGTTACATAAAACAGCAAAACAGCAAACTATAACCAAGTAATAATAGCAATAATAGTTTTGTTATCAGATGAAGTATACAATTAAAAGAAATTTTTTTTATACCACAACAGTAATAATAGGGATGTAGTCATCACGTCAACATTCAAAATGTCGATACAGTCAGAAAATCGCTACATTTTCAAATTGTCGACATTTAACATGCCGACACTGACAAGCTGTTGACAGTCACAATTTCAACACATGAAATTAGGGTTAGGCTGGAATTGGGGTTAATTAGGCTAAAATATGAGTAATGACATCCTGATAGTCAACATTCATAATGTAGACATATTGAACAGGTTTACATTTTTTCAGTGCCAACATTCTGAACAGGAGATGATCTAGGCATGGGCGAGCGGGAGGGGATCTAGGCACGGGCGAGCAGGGCGGGTGCCGAGGGTGCTGCGGCCCACGGGCGTGGCCGCAGTAACCTCGCAGGCGCCCACCGCTCACTCATAGCCCGCACTCTGGCTGCAGCAAGCGCCGTGGGCAGTGTGGGCGACCGCTGCAGCCAGAGCCGCTGTAGCTGGCTCCATTTTCAGACAGACACTAGAGGTCATAAGTGACCTCTAGTGTCTGTGTGGCACTGCTATGAGAGAGACGCCATAGAGAGGAGCCGTCAGTGGCCAGAGATGGAGCCGCAGCGGCAGCAGCAGTCGGGAAGCAGGAGCGAGTATTGTTTTTGGGGGGTTTTTTTTAGTGATTGTAAGCAGCACTATAAGGGGGCATCTCTACTGGTGGCACATTTAATGGGGGCATAACTACAGGGGCATCTCTACTGAGGGCACATCTAAGGGGGCATAACTACAGGGGCATCTCTACTGGGGGCACATCTAATGGGGGCAAATCTACAGGGGGCATCTCTACTGGGGGCACAGCTAAGGGGGCATAACTACAGGGGCATCTTTACTGGGGGCACATCTACTGGAGGCATCTCTACTGGTGGCACATCTAATGGGGGCATCTCTACTGGGGGCACATCTAAGGGGGCATAACTACAAGGGCATCTCTACTGGGGGCACATCTACTGGAGGCATATCTACTGGCAGCACATCTAAGGGGGCATAACTACAGGGACATCTCTACTGGGGGCACATCTACAGAGGCATCTGTACTGGCGGCATATCTAACGGGGACATCTCTACTGGGGGGCACATCTAATGGGGACACATCTAAGGGGACATAACTACAGGGGGAATCTCTAATGAGGGTGAATCTACAGGGGGAATCTCTACTGGGGGCATAACTACAGGGGCATCTCTACTGGAGGCACATCTAAGGGGGCATAACTACAGAGGGGGCATAACTACAGGGGCATCTCTACTGGGGGCACATCTAATGGGGCAAATCTATAGGGGGCATCTCTACTGGGGGCACAGCTAATGGGGCATAACTACAGGGGGCACATATAAGGGGGCATAACTACAAAAGCACATCTACTAGGGGAAAATCTACTGGGGGCACAACTATAAGGGCCATGTCCCTTCCCTATGAAGCCATGCTCCTATTTTTTTACGCACGCCTTTGGCGTGCACTAACCCTGTTTTACCTGTTGGGCAGGGGGGGGTACATTCACCCTGGGCGCCACAAGGTCTAGAACCGGCCCTGATTCTGATTGTCAGCATTACATACTGAACCCTAAAACTATATACATGGAAGAAAATGTTCCAAATGGTACTATACATTGACCTCTTGAACCCCCCCCCCATCCTCTCCATGCGCTTCCTGATCTGCAGCACATTCAGGGGGAGATGTACCAAACTTTTCAAAGAAGACAGGTGTAGAAGTTGCCCATAACAACCAATCAGATTCTAACTTTCAGAAGGTTTGATACATCTCCCCTTAATGCTTTCATAAATGTTATGGACTCTACTATGGTAAGTTTGCAGGCAAATCATGCTAAGCGGGTTCCTAGCTGTGACCGGTGATGAGCGTTCCCCCTTTGTCATTCCCACATTTAGTATCGCAATAACAGAAAGAGAGGGGGGAGCTGGGGCGGTAAAGAGATGAACCAATATTATATCACTTGGTTAGATTCAAAGGTTTTATGTTACCATAGTCTTTGTTTCACCACAGAAACTCTGATCTTTATATGAAAGGAAGTATTTTCCTCATATATTGGTCCCACCAGGGCTGGACTAAAGCATGGGTGACAGGGGCGGTCGTCCCGGGGCCCCCACACACAGCAGTTTGAATTGGAGGAGTCTCTCGGCGAATCAGCTGTCCATTAACAGCCGCCACCGAGAGCTCCTCCATCTATAGGGAGTCGCATGTGTACGCCGTCCAGTGGAGTCCTGGCCGCGTATGCGCACTAGCTCTCTGAGAGGCTCTGAACCGCACGTGGGGGTAGGAAGGAGAAAGAAACAGAGGGCCATCCTGGGAGCAGGAGTTCCACCCTCTCCCGGCCTGTAAGTTTTGTTTCTCTGTCTATCAGGTCACTCACTTTATGTTGAGGAGAGCGACCTGCGGACGGGAGCAGAGCAGCAGCACCCGGGACACCAGGGAAGGAGGCAGAACTGCAGGTCAGTAAGGAGACAGTGAACACTGCCTTGTGGGAGGTTTATGGAGGAAGGGGGAGATGATGGAGGAAGATAGAGGATTCTGGGGGTAATTACAGGAGGGGGTAGAGACATACCCTCCAACATTTTGCACATAAAAATCAGTACAAATTAGAAAAGGGGCATGGCCACGTGTAAAGAGGGTGTGGCCATGCCCCTTTTCCTATACTTTCAATGGAAGTTTGGAGAGCCAAAAATCGGTACAGACCATAAAAAAAAGGTACTGTACCTATTAAAAAGTTACAGCTGGAGGGTATGTAGAGAGAGGACTGTAGGGGTAAGTACAGGTGGGGCTGGGTAGAGGACTGTAGAGGTAAATAGAAGATGGTAGGGGGTAGAGAGAAGAAGTTGAGGCTAGATAGAGTTGGTAGGGGGTACATGGAAGGAGGAGGTGTGTGTGTGTGTGTGTGTGCGTGCGTGCGTGCGTGCGTGCGTGTGTGTGTGTGTGTGTGTGTGTGTGTGTGTGTGTTGGGAGTGCACTCTGGCATAGTTGTAGGGGCCCCCACAACTTTGTTGCCCCTGGGCCCCCACAATCCTTAATCCGGCCCTGGGTCCCACTCTAGACATCACATATGATAAGGATTGGTTGGACAGCACAAAACAGTTTCCGATTGCATTCCTATGACTAGGCAGTCTGCCCTTCACAATTCAAGGTGCACGCCTCCTCTCTGCTCTCCGAAGATGCTCCATCAACAAGCTCACATAGGAGGTAGAGATGGAGAGATATGCAGCGTTGGACTGTGTGAAAGAGTCACTTCAGAAATCCAACCTCCTGGCACTTTAGAGTTAGAGGTTAAATGAAACTTTTCTGGTTTTCTTCTAAGGTTGTTTTGTCTCATTTATGGCATGCATTAAGCATGAGACTGACAGCCAAATGTACACTATAGCCTGAGATTTGCTGGAAAGTGATGAGATTTTGGCCATTTAGCCACAAAATATAAATTGGAAATTTTTTGTAAAGGCAAAACTTGTTGCCACTTTAAATTTTGTGACGAAGGGCCTAATTCAGATCTGATCGCAACACCAAACTTTTTCTCTAATGGCCAAAACCATGGGCCTAATTCAGACCTGATCGTAGATGTGCTAAATTTAGCACATCTATGATCAGTCACAGAGACATGCAGGGGACGCCCAGCACAGGGCAATTCCACCCTGCATGTCAGGCGGCGATGCTTTTGTATTTGAAGAGTAGCTCCCTACCAGCGCAGCTCCTATGTGCTGGCAGGAGCTACTCGTCGCTGTGAGGGTCGCAGCAGCTGCGTGAGACATCCAACAGTCCGTGCACACCTGCGTTGCCCAGACCGTGCCCCCTAAATGACGGCCAGATGCCGCTGGCCCGCCCCCTCCTACCTAGCAACCGCCTCTGCCTGTCAATCAGGCAGAGGCGATCGCAGGGCTGAGACAGCCTGATCGGCTGCTGTGTGAAAACGCACAGGACCAATCAGGTCTGAATTAGGCCCCATGTGCGCTGCAGGTGGGGCAAATGTAACATGTGCAGAGAAAGTTAGATTTGGGTGGGGTGTGTTCAAACTGAAATCTAAATTGCAGTGTAGAAATAAAGCAGCCAGTATTTACCCTGCACAGAAACAATATAACCCACCCAAATCTAACTCTCTCTGCACATGTTACATCTGCCCCACCTGCCCTAAATCCATTAAATCTCAGCACCTGACATGTATCACAGACTATCACACTTGGCTTTGGGAGGACATACGGGTTATCTGTATTACATGGAGCGTTTTTCTGTATTAGATACTCTGTTTTAAGTTGGGCAAAGTTGACTTTGAAAAATAGAAATGCAAAATTTCTAGAGATGAGCGGGTTCGGTTTTACTCGGATTTACTCGAATCTCCTTATTGGCTCTCAGATGTCACGTGTTTTGGTTAGCCAATAAGAAAAATCCGGAAAATCTGATTTTGTGATAATTCTGGCGTAAAGAATCGAGTAAATCCGAACCCGCTCATCTCTAAAAATTCTACTTTCGTTCTAAAATAAATCCTATTTTATCTATACTTATGATAAAGTTGTAATGGTTGTGTCTGCAAATGAAAATTTTGGTGGAGAAATGTACTCCTTGGCAGGGCCGCCATCAGGGGGAAACCGCCAAGGCTCCTTTCCCGAGCCCAGGCTGCGGGGAAGGGGGGGAAGGCGTGGCAGCAGTGTGCATTGCAGTGGACCGCAGGCTGCCTGAGAGGGACTGCACCATCGACATTTTGAATTTAGAGGCGGTTGAGAGCCAATTGGAGCTTGCAGACTGACAGGCAATCAGGAGCTGCCGCAGCTGCAGCTTCTGATTGGCTGACGGTCCACAAGCTCTGATTGGCTCGCAGCCGGTTCCAAAGTTGAATACCGACTGCACTATACCTCTATAGCTGCCTGCTCCAGACTCCTTCCCTACAGAGGCGTCACCAGGTGAGGTCAGGCAGAGCCCTTCCTGTTATACTCCAGTATACGCCAGAGTTTTGACTATATAAATTATATGATAAATACAAAGGGTGGTATTAAATTCTTTCCACCCCCTTCCACACCAGTTCTGTTTCTGCTGATGGGTGTGGTATTATAATTTCAGCTCGCTACCCGTGAGGTAGGGAGGCACCCAACCCTTTATGCAGCTAAACCTGATTACTATGGGCGCAATATGAACGATAATGGGGATCACTTTAGAAAGGAGATTGGGCGTGATATATAACCTGAATACCCCCCACAGAATATATTATAAATATCTTTGTATTATTCTAATAATTTTTATAGTCAAAAAGTCTGGAGTGAAATGTCTATGACAGTGGGTGTGAGGCAGAAAAATACTACATATCATTAAGTCGCTGGTCATGTTACTTGCAACCTCTCAGTGTTACTGTAGGTTAAGAACAGTGTCGACCTGGGGCATGAAGGGCCCACCGGGGGAATGCGTTGGTAGGGGCCCATACTTAGGGGTGTGGTCAGCCTACAAAGGGGGTGTGGCCAACCCCCACAGAGGCTTGAAATACACAATAGTCTTGTGCAGTGTAATGCAACATATCTACCATGTATAATACAAGTGCACAGTCTGGAACCTGATCCCTAGAGGAAGGAGTGGGGTCCACCGGTGGTTTCCCCTGTAGCCCTGTGGGCCAGTCCGACCCTGGTTAAGAAGCAACAGATTTGAGATCTACAAGATCTACAAGATAATAATTGTTTGACTAGCGTGAATTTAGACTGATCTGTGAGATTGTCTTTGAATTGGATTTTGTGGTTTACATAAAAAAAAATAGAAACCTGTGGATTATTGCTTATCGGTGTACTGTCGCAGGGCAAACGCTCAGGGCTGCAGGCGTAGATCTCAGGACCAGCTGCTTCTCCCATGGGCAGCTTTACGTGGCTTGCTCAAGTGTTAGTAGCCCCAAGCATCTTTTTGTGTTAATCCATGAAGGAAAAACTGTAAATATTGTTTACAAAGAAATTTTTGTGATCAATGTGTACAATACAAAATATACATCACAATATTAGATGCCACTACTGTCTTTGTAAATTAGTTCCGCTGAGCAATAACAGACATACACGTGAGCGAAGCCGCGTGCAAATGTTAGTGATTTATATAAAATATAATAGGAAGGGGACATCTATTCTGACTTCATTTCGATCAGCACGATCAGTGTCAGACTGGGGCATATAGGGCCCACTGGGGGAATGCAGTGGTAGGGGCCCATGTTTAGGGGTGTGGCCAGTCCACAGAGGGGGTGTGGCCTGCCACATCATTGGTTTGACTAACCATTAGAGAGTGCAACATCTGGGCCCTTTCATAAATATATACAGTAAATTCAGCTGCTGCATGCATGATAATGTACCAGATTAATAACAGATTAATAACAACAATACACCATAGTCCAGTATAAAGTGACATATGTATAATGTATAATTCAAGTGCACAGTCTGGAACCTGATCCTTAGAGCAGAAGATGGGGCCCCATGCAGTGGGGCCCACCGGTGGTTTCCCCTGTGGGCCAGTCCAAGCCTGAGCACGACCATACATGTTGATCTTTTATATACATTGATCATGTAGTCATGGTCTTGAATCTCCCCTTATCTCTTCATTCAGACCAAGCACTTTTATACAGCAGTTTTGCTGATCAAGCATTTGTGGCACTACAATAACCAGCATGTGTCCCAGTAATTGTTTAATCCTCCTTGCAAACATCCTTTTACTTTGCACAGTTTTGGACCATACCAAACTCTTGAGTATGGGAATTCACACACTTTTCTCTAACGTCCTAAGTGGATGCTGGGGACTCCGTAAGGACCATGGGGAATAGCGGCTCCGCAGGAGACTGGGCACATCTAAAGAAAGCTTTAGGACTATCTGGTGTGCACTGGCTCCTCCCCCTATGACCCTCCTCCAAGCCTCAGTTAGATCTCTGTGCCCGAACGAGAAGGGTGCACACTAGGGGCTCTCCTGAGCTTCTTAGTGAAAGTTTTAGTTTTAGGTTTTTTATTTTCAGTGAGACCTGCTGGCAACAGGCTCACTGCATCGAGGGACTAAGGGGAGAAGAAGCGAACTCACCTGCGTGCAGAGTGGATTGGGCTTCTTAGGCTACTGGACATTAGCTCCAGAGGGACGATCACAGGCCCAGCTTGGATGGGTCCCAGAGCCGCGCCGCCGGCCCCCTTACAGAGCCAGAAGGCAGAAGAGGTCCGGAAAATCGGCGGCAGAAGACGTCCTGTCTTCAACAAGGTAGCGCACAGCACTGCAGCTGTGCGCCATTGCTCTCAGCACACTTCACACTCCGGTCACTGAGGGTGCAGGGCGCTGGGGGGGGGCGCCCTGAGACGCAATAAAAACACCTTGGATGGCAAAAAAATGCATCACATATAGCTCCTGGGCTATATGGATGCATTTAACCCCTGCCAGAATACATAGAAAAACGGGAGATAAGTCCGCCGATAAGGGGGCGGAGCCTATCTCCTCAGCACACTGGCGCCATTTTCCCTCACAGCTCCGTTGGAGGGAAGCTCCCTGGCTCTCCCCTGCAGTCACTACACTACAGAAAGGGTTAAAAAAGAGAGGGGGGCACTAATTAGGCGCAGTATTAACTATACAGCAGCTATAAGGGGAAAAACACTTATATAAGGTTATCCCTGTATATATATATAGCGCTCTGGTGTGTGCTGGCAAACTCTCCCTCTGTCTCCCCAAAGGGCTAGTGGGGTCCTGTCCTCTATCAGAGCATTCCCTGTGTGTGTGCTGTATGTCGGTACTTTTGTGTCGACATGTATGAGGAGAAAAATAATGTGGAGACGGAGCAGATTGCCTGTAATAGTGATGTCACCCCCTAGGGGGTCGACACCTGAGTGGATGAACTGTTGGAAGAAATTACGTGACAGTGTCAGCTCTGTATAAAAGACAGTGGTTGACATGAGACAGCCGGCTACTCAGCTTGTGCCTGTCCAGACGTCTCATAGGCCGTCAGGGGCTCTAAAGCGCCCGTTACCTCAGATGGCAGATATAGACGCCGACACGGATACTGACTCCAGTGTCGACGGTGAAGAGACAAATGTGACTTCCAGTAGGGCCACACGTTACATGATTGAGGCAATGAAAAATGTTTTACACATTTCTGATAATACGAGTACCACCAAAAAGGGGTATTATGTTCGGTGAGGAAAAACTACCTGTAGTTTTCCTGAATCTGAGAAATTAAATGAGGTGTGTGATAATGCGTGGGTTTCCCCCGATAACAACTGATAATTTCTAAAATGTTATTGGCATTATATCCTTTCCCGCCAGAGGTTAGGGTGCGTTGGGAAACACTCCCTAGGGTGGATAAAGCGCTCACACGCTTGTAAGGGCTCTACCCTCGCCTGAGATGGCCGCCCTTAAGGATCCTGCTGATAGAAAGCAGGAGGGTATCCTAAAAGGTATTTACACATATACTGGTGTTATACTGCGACCAGCAATCGCCTCAGCCTGGATGTGCAGTGCTGGGTTGGCGTGGTCGGATTCCCTGACTGAAAATATTGATACCCTAGATAGGGACAGTATATTTTTGCCTATAGAGCATTTAAAAGATGCATTTCTATATATGCGTGATGCACAGCGGAATATTTGCCGACTGGCATCAAGTCTAAGTGCGTTGTCCATTTCTACCAGTAGAGGGTTATGGACACGTCAGTGGTCAGGTGATGCGTATTCCAAACGGCATTTGGAAGTATTGCTTTATTAAGGGGAGGAGTTATTTGGGGTCGGTCTTTCAGACCTGGTGGCCACGGCAACAGCTGGGAAATCCACGTTTGTACCCCAGGTCGCCTCTCAACATGAGAAGACGCCGTATTATCAGGCGCAGTCTTTTCGTGGACAAGCGGGCAAAAGGTTCCTCATTTCTGCCCCGGGACAGAGGGAGAGGAAAAAGGCTGCAGAAATCAGCCAGTTCCCAGGAACAGAAACCCTCTCCCGCCTCTGCCAAGCCCTCAGTATACGCTGGGGCTCTACAAGCAGAATCAGGCACGGTGGGGGGCCCGTCTCAATGAATTTCAGCGCGCAGTGGGCTCACTCGCAAGTAGACCCCTGGATCCTTCAGGTGATATCTCAGGGGTACAAATTAGAATTCGAGACGTCTCCCCCTCGCCGTTTCCTAAAGTCGGCTTTACCGATGTCTCCTTCTGACAGGGAGACAGTTTTGGAAGCCATTCACAAGCTGTATTCCCAGCAGGTGATAATCAAGATACCCCTCCTGCAACAGGGAACGGGGTATTATTCCACACTGTTGTGGTACCGAAGCCGGACGGCTCGGTGAGACCGATTCTAAATCTAAAATCTTTGAACACTTACATACAGAGGTTCAAATTCAAGATTGAGTCACTCAGAGCAGTGATTGCGAACCTGGAAGAAGGGGACTACATGATGTCTCGGGACATCAAGGATGCTTACCTTCATGTCAAAATTTACCCTTCTCACCAAGGGTACCTCAGGTTTATGGTACAGAACTGTCACTATCAGTTCAGACGCTGCCGTATGGATGGTCCACGGCACCCCGGGTCTTTACCAAGGTAATGGCCGAAATGATGATATTCCTTCGAAGGAAGGGAATTTTAGTTATCCCTTACTTGGACAATTCCCTGATAAGGGTAAGATCCAGGGAACAGTTGGAGGTCGGTGTAGCACTATCTCAGGTAGGGTTGCGGCAGCATGATTGGATTCTCAATATTCCAAAATCGCAGCTGGTTCCGACGACGTGTCTTCTGTTCCTAGGGATGATCCTGGACACAGTCCAGAAAAAGGTGTTTCTCCCGGAGGAGAAAGCCAGGGAGTTATCCGAGCTAGTCAGGAACCTCCTAAAACCGAGCCAAGTCTCAGTGCATCAATGCACAAGGGTTCTGGGTAAAATGGTGGCTTCCTACGAAGCAATCCCATTCGGCAGATTCCACGCAAGAACTTTCCAGTGGGACCTGCTGGACAAATGGTCCGGGTCGCATCTTCAGATGCATCAGCGGATAACCCTGTCACCAAGGACAAGGGTGTCCCTCCTGTGGTGGTTGCAGAGTGCTCATCTTCTAGAGGGCCGCAGATTAGGCATTCAGGACTGGGTCCTGGTGACCACGGATGCCAGCCTGCGAGGCTGGGGAGCAGTCACACAGGGAAGGAATATCCAGGGCTTATGGTCAAGCCTGGAGACATCACTTCACATAAATATCCTGAAGCTAAGGGACATTTACAATGCTCTAAGCTTAGCAAGACCTCTGCTTCAAGGTCAGCCGGTGTTGATCCAGTCGGACAACATCACGGCAGTCACCCACGTAAACAGACAGGGTGGCACAAGAAGCAGGAGGGCAATGGCAGAAGCTGCAAGGATTCTTCGCTGGGCGGAAAATCATGTGATAGCACTGTCAGCAGTATTCATTCAGAAGTCTTCCACATGATTAAAAACTCGACAGGTATTGCGCCAGGTCCAGGGACCCTCAGGCAATAAGCTGTAGACGCTCTGGTAACACCATGGGTGTACCAGTCAGGGTATGTGTTCCCTCCTCTGCCTCTCATACCCAAGGTACTGAGATTGATAAGATGGAGAGGAGTAAGCACTATATTCGTGGTTCCGGATTGGCCAAGAAGGACTTGGTAACCGGAACTTCAAGAGATGCTCACGGAGGATCCGTGGCCTCTACCTCTAAGAAGGGACCTGCTCCAGCAAGGACCCTGTCTGTTCCAAGACTTACCGCGGCTGCGTTTGACGGCATGGCGGTTGAACGCCGGATCCTGAAGGAAAAAAGGCATTCCGGATGAAGTCATCCCTATCCTGATCAAAGCCAGGAAGGATGTAACCGCAAAAACATTATCACCGCAATTGGCGAAAATATGTTGCGTGGTGCGAGGCCAGTAAGGCCCGATGGAGGAAATTCAACTGGGTCGATTCCTACATTTCCTGCAAACAGGAGTGTCTATGGGCCTGAAATTGGGGTCCATTAAGGTTCAAATTTCGGCCCTGTCAGTTTTCTTCCAAAAAGAACTAGCTTCAGTCCCTGAAGTTCAGACGTTTGTAAAAGGGGTACTGCATATACAGCCTCCTTTTGTGCCTCCAGTGGCACTTTGGGATCTCAATGTAGTTTTGGGTTCCAAAAGTCACATTGGTTTGAACCACTTAAATCTGTGGAGTTAAAATATCTCACATGGAAAGTGGTCATGCTGTTGGCCCTGGCCTGGGCCAGGCGCGTGTCAGAATTGGCGGCTTTATCCTGAAAAAGCCCTTATCTGATTTTCCATTCGGACAGGGCGGAATTGAGGACTCGTCCTCAGTTTCTCCCTAAGGTGCTTTCAGCGTTTTCACCTGAACCAACCTATTTGTGGTGCCTGCGGCTACTAGGGACTTGGAGGACTCCAAGTTGCTAGACGTTGTCAGGGCCCTGAAAATATATGTTTCCAGGACGGCTGGAGTCAGGAAATCTGACTCGCTGTTTATCCTGTATGCACCCAACAAGCTGGGTGCTCCTGCTTCTAAGCAGACTATTGCTCGTTGGATTTGTAGTACAATTCAGCTTGCACATTCTGTGGCAGGCCTGCCACAGCCAAAAATCTGTAAATGCCCACTCCACAAGGAAGGTGGGCTCATCTTGGGCGGCTGCCCGAGGGGTCTCGGCTTTACAACTTTGCCGAGCAGCTACTTGGTCAGGAGCAAATACGTTTGTAAAATTCTACAAAATTGATATCCTGGCTGAGGAGGACCTGGAGTTCTCTCATTTGGTGCTGCAGAGTCATCCGCACTCTCCCGCCCGTTTGGGAGCTTTGGTATAATCCCCATGGTCCTTACGGAGTCCCCAGCATCCACTTAGGACGTTAGAGAAAATAAGAATTTACTTACCGATAATTCTATTTCTCATAGTCCGTAGTGGATGCTGGGCGCCCATCCCAAGTGCGGATTGTCTGCAATACTTGTACATAGTTATTGTTACAAAAATCGGGTTATTATTGTTGTGAGCCATCTTTTCAGAGGCTCCGCTGTTATCATGCTGTTAACTGGGTTCAGATCACAGGTTGTACAGTGTGATTGGTGTGGCTGGTATGAGTCTTACCCGGGATTCAAAATCCTTCCTTATTGTGTACGCTCGTCCGGGCACAGTATCCTAACTGAGGCTTGGAGGAGGGTCATAGGGGGAGGAGCCAGTGCACACCAGCTAGTCCTAAAGCTTTCTTTAGATGTGCCCAGTCTCCTGCGGAGCCGCTATTCCCCATGGTCCTTACGGAGTCCCCAGCATCCACTACGGACTACGAGAAATAGATTTACCGGTGAGTAAAATCTTATTTTTTGGGCCCAAATCCCGGGATCCCGATCCCGGCATTGGCCTCCCTATCTCTTACCCATCTCACACTTATGGTGCCCATACACTTGTGAGATAATCGGTGCTAACCTTTGATTTCGACCGCACCTGTGAGAGAAATGGAAGGATTGTATGCACATTTTAGGTACCATGCGAAGTGATGTGCGGACACGCCGGTCGAATCTAATAGAATTATCGGTAAGTAAATTCTTATTTTCAGACTTCACAAAAATACATATTTGGATTTCTCTCTTTGGGGCCTATTTATGATAAAATCACCCGAATCCTCACCGTCGCGACTAACCCCCGCACCGCGGACCCCCTCCGCAAGGTAAATATACTTACCAGTACAGGGAGACAGTGATCTCTGCTTCTGCAGGGCTGCCGGGCGCCAAATCCTGTGCGCTGCTGTGACCTCCGATGCTGTAAAGTGAGCTGCCATTTTGCAGCGTGCGGTCACAGCGCAGCACATGGAGGACCCGGCAGCTGGCTCCCTGGACTAGAAGTATGGTTTTGAGGTATTTAACTTTTTGTTTTGTTTTTACAAGTGATCAGCTTGTGTGTCCATCAGACACACACAGCTGATGACCAAAGCCCGGTCCCCGCACAGCTTTCTCTGCCAGGGGTCAGAGAAAGCTGGGCAGAAATAGGGATCTTGCAGTGCTGCCCTGTGATTTTGCAGCCTGAGCTGGGTGATTATCACAGGACACACTCCAGTATTTTTGTACATTTTTTTTTTTTGTGAATTCGACCAGATCGCATTTCCTATTATATGTATTATTATTATTATTATTATTATTATTATTAGTAGTAGTATGGGGAATGCAATGTGACTTACTAAAAAAATTGACAATTAAAGGGTTTGGAGCAGTTTTTCAACAAAAACTGCTCCAAAGGCCCTTTAATACATTGGAGTGATACTAAAATAATGTGAAAAGGGTGTTAGAACACCCTTTTCCACATTATTTTAGTAAAAATAATGTTAATAAATGTGCCCCTCAAGCACTTCTTCAGTCTACATGTATTCAATACACATTCTATTATAAATAACACTTCATTACAAAATTTTAACAAATGAGAGAACCTGTGTCCAGGGACCTCTATAATTAAGTAGGTTGGGAATTCATTTCTGACATATTAGTTCAGGTTTAATGGATTTACTTTTAAAAGTTTTTTGCGGTTAAAGAGATAGTCTGGACATTAATAGCAGCTTACAGCACCTTCTATTACTGTTCTATCGAGTCAGCCTTTATTACCTGGAAAGAGATTTTAAATGGAAATTCCACAGCCCCAAGCAACATTGATTGACCAGAGACCCCACTAAGCACCCTAGCTTAATGGACACAACATATATATTACTTAAAAGGTCATTTCTGATTAGGGATGGTCAAAGCACAATTAGTACATTCTACTCTATTGTTCTGGCATGTCTTTAGACATGAATTGGTTTTGCTGTTCACGTTGAAAAAACTAAATCTCAAAATAAACCAGTTATCTTGGAAAAGCAGCATTGAAATCCTGACTCAACAGCATGTTTAGAAAACTCATCGCATATTGGGGGTCATTCCGACCCGTTCGCACGCAGTGTTTTGTCGCTGCGGTGCGAACGGGTTTGGAATGCGCATGCATGGCGGCCGCACTGCGCACGCGCGTCGTTGCCCGGCGACAGGGGTTGCCGGGTTACGATGCGGACAGCAAAGAAAGCGGTCGCAGAGGCGACCGCAAGAAGATTGACAGAAAGAAGACGTTCCTGGGCGTCACCAGACCGTTGCCTGACGTTTTCGGGGAGTGGTGAAGAAAACGCAGGCGTGTCCAGGAGAACGGAGGGCGGATGTCTGACGTCAAAGCCGCCCACAGCATCGCTGAGATCATCACACAGGGTAAGTATGTCCAGGGCTGGTCTTGTTCTGCATGATTTTTTTTAGCTTAGCAGGGCTGCACAAGCGATCGCAGCCCTGCTAAGCTAAAATACACTCCCCCTTAGGCGTGGACTAGTTGATCACATCAGCAGCAAGAAGTTGCTGGCTGCGATCAACTTGGAATGACCACCATTGGCCCTCATTCCGAGTTGATCGCTCGCTAGCTATTTTTTGCAGAGCAGCGATCAGATAGTCGCCGCCTCTAGGGGAGTGTATTTTTGCTTTGCAAGTGTACGAAAAAAAAATTGCAGTTTCTGAGTAGCTCTGGACTTACTCAGCCCTTGCAATCACTGCAGCCTGTTCGGTCCCGGAATTGATGTCAGACACCCGCCCTGCAAACGCCTGGACATGCCTGTGTTTTCCCTACCACTGCCAGAAAACGGTCAGTTGACACCCATAAACGCCCTCTTCCTGTCAATCTCCTTGCGGTCGGTTGTGCGAATGGATTTGTTGCTAGAAGCATTGCACAGCAACGATGCTGTTTGTACCCGTACGCCGCGCATGCGCATTGCGGTGCATATGCATGCGCAGTAGTAACCTGATCGCTGCACTGCGAAAAAACGGCAGCGAGCGATCAACTCGGAATGAGGCCCATTGATGGGCAATAGGCCCACTGTGGGTATTATGTGTAAGCAGCATAACTGTGGGCATTATGTGTGTAAGCGGCACTACTACTGCAGGTATTATGTGTAAGGTACACAACTACAGTGGGCATTGTGTGCGTAAGTGGCACTACTACTGTGAGCATTGTGTATAATGGGCACTACTGTGTGGTGTAATATGAATCAGGAACACTACATGCGGTATAATGTGAATAAGATTGTGCTATTGTGTAGTGTCATTTTCATTGGGCATATTGAGCTCTCACAAGTAGGGCCATCATTCCTCATGTGCTTATCCTTCTCTTAAACCATCCTCAACAGCACATAATCCTGTGGTTTACTTATGCGAGTGTTTATTTACCCTTGTCCTCAGTGGCGTAACTAGAAATTTTTCTCCCCCAAGCCAAAAAATTCTTTGGCGCCCCCCCCCCCCCCCCCACCCGCCGCATAATTGGGAGCAAGAAAGGGATAAATATGCGCGCGCCGAAGGCGCGCGCTGCAAAAAAATGGGCGTGGTTTTGTTGGAATGGGCGTGGTTTCTCATAAAGGGGCGTGGTATTGCAGGAAAAGACTACCTTATACCCCAGTTTTGCAACCTGCACGCCCAGACGTTAGCCACCACAGGAAAGAAAAATAATCCTGATTCATGCCCCTTACATTATTTGTCATTTTCCTCCTTATAGTAATGCCCAGTATACATTATGCCACATACTGCAATGGCCCTTAGACATTATGCCACACACCGTAATGCCTGTGACACATTATGCCACACACCATAATGCCCCCGACACATTATGCCACACACCGTAATGCCTGTGACACATTATGCCACACACCGTAATGCCTGTGACACATTATGCCACACACCGTAATGCCCCCGACACATTATGACAGGAATCGCAATGCCCGTTATACATTATGCTACACACTGCAATGCCCCTGATACATTATAGCACATACAATGCCTGTGACACATTGACACACACCGCAATGACCTTGAGACATTATACCACAATGCCCGTGATATAGTATACCATACACCGTAATGCCTGTGACACATACCGCAAAGCCCTGCCCGTTATACCCTATGCCACACACCGCAATGCCCGTTATGTATTATGCCACACTGCAATGACCCTGAGACATTATACCACATACCACAATGCCCGTGATATAGTATACCACACACCGTAATGCCTGACACATTATGACACACACCGCAATGTCCGTGATACATTATGCCACACACTGCAATGACCCTGAGACATTATACCACATATCACAATGCCCGCGATATAGTATACCATACACCGTAATGCCTGTGACACATTATGACACACACCGCAATGTCCGTGATACATTATGCCACACACCGTAATGCCCATTACACATTAAGTCCTACAGTAAGGCTTCTAATTACTTTTCAATTACCTTCTCGTTGTCAGGGGTTTCATGCACTGGGTGTCATGCTCGTTGCCAGGTGTTTCATGCACTGGGTGTCATGCTCGTTGTCAGGTGTTTCATGCACTGGGTGTCATGCTCGTTGCTAGGAGGTAGTCCTTGTTGCTAGGGCTGTGCTCCCAGTGCCACATATGACCCCAGTGCCAGATATTCCCCCACGGTGCCAGGTACTCACATGCCCCCGGTGCCAAATATAGCCCCCCCCATGTGCCAGGTACACATATACCCCCCCCCCCCAGTGCCACATATGCCCCCAGTGCCAGATATTCCCCCCCAGTGCCACATATGCCCCCAGTGCCAGATATTCCCCCCCGTGCCAGATATGCCGCCAGTGCCATATATTTCCCCCCAGTGCCACATAAGCCCCCAGTGCCAGATATTCCCCCAGTGCCAGATATCCCCCCTAGTGCCAGACATCCCCCCCCAGTGCCAGACATCCCCCCCCAGTGCCATATATGCCCCAGTGCCAGACATCCCCCCCCCAGTGCCAGATATCCCCCCCAGTGCCAGACATCCCCCCCCCAGTGCCATATATGCCCCAGTGCCAGACATCCCCCCCAGTGCCATATATGCCCCAGTGCCAGACATCCCCCCCAGTGCCAGACATCCCCCCCAGTGCCAGATATCCCCCCCCCCAGTGCCATATATGCACCAGTGCCAGATATCCCCCCTAGTGCCAGACATCTCCCCCCCAGTGCCATATATGCCCCAGTGCCAGACATCCCCCCCCCTGTGCCAGGTATCCCCCCCAGTGCCAGACATCCCCCCCCCAGTGCCATATATGCCCCAGTGCCAGATATCCCCTAGTGCCAGACATCTCCCCCCCAGTGCCATATATGCCCCAGTGCCAGACATCCCCCCCAGTGCCAGACATCCCCCCCCAGTGCCATATAAGCACCAGTGCCAGATATCCCCCCTAGTGCCAGACATCTCCCCCCCAGTGCCATATATGCCCCAGTGCCAGACATCCCCCCCCCCAGTGCCAGATATCCCCCCCAGTGCCAGACATCCCCCCCCAGTGCCATATATGCCCCAGTGCCAGATATCCCCCCTAGTGCCAGACATCCCCCCCCCAGTGCCATATATGCCCCAGTGCCAGACATCCCCCCCAGTGCCGCCGTCGCCGCCGCTTATTGGAGGGACACGGAGGGCACAGATCGCCTCTCCTGTGTCCCTCCTGCTGCATCATCTCCGGCGGCCGCGGGTCTAATAGGGGGAAGTGCCGTCCGTGAGCCAATTAGAGCTCACAGACGGCACTTCCCCCTATTAGACCCGCGGCCGCCGGAGATGATGCAGGAGGGACACAGGAGAGGCACACGCTGCGCCGTCCGTGTCCCTCCAACAAGCGGCGGCGGGAAGGAGAAAGCAGACTGACATGCGGGCGCTCGTCCGCATGTCAGTCTGCTGTAATCAGTGGCGCCCCCGCAGCCCCTCGCCCCCAAGCCACCGCGAGGACTGCGGGGGCAGTAGTTACGCCACTGCTTGTCCTATATTGTCTTCAACTTTAAGTCACTATTGTCCTGTTTTGATTTTTCATTTATGTACTCTGTAATTGGGCGCTGCGGATCCCATGTGGTGCGATATACTGTAAATAAAGGATAACAATAGTGTAATTTTAACGGGGCGTACTATTGTGTGGCCATGACCCTTCTTTGTAAGACCACACCCCTTTTTGCTGCGAAGCTGCACACTGTCCCTTTATAAAGTATGGGAGGGGCGCCAAAATCTATATGTGCTTTCCCAAAAAATCAAGCTATTAAGCTCAGGCCAACCCTGGCAGTATCACATCTTGGTGGAGGTCTCACTTCCATGAAGATTTTGGGTCCTAGTGCCCAACATGTTCTAGTACAAGCCATGCCAGAGGTAGCACAGGGTGTATGTCCTTCAGCAGCATGTGGGTTCTAGGACAGACTGAGGATATTCGCAGTAGGTTTGTTGGTTGTCAGATGGGTGCTACTGGCAACTGTCACCTCAGCATGTGAAAGCTTATAGGGGTCTGAGGTGCCAGTGCCGAGAATGATGATAACCCGACCCACCTACTGATTTGGCAGACTTTTCTTTGTTGTCTGTGTCTTCTTAACACATTCCATTTGACTGGTTCTCCCAGGTTTCTCTGCGTTTCAGCACCATCTGTAACATCTCAGGGTTCTGAAGGTGAGAGCATGTTGAGCCAAGTAAGGGCAGTGCTACAAAGCACCACACCCTCACACATCTTCCCGTGGGGACAGGCACAGCACATAGCACACTGACGTATTCAGAGCACTGGCCAGATGGTCTTCAGGGCTTGTTTTAAAGGGATCCGGTCTTTAGGTCAACAGTACTTAGGTCGACACTCATTAGGTCGACCAGTAAGGGTCGATATGCATTAGGTTGACACGGTCAAGGTGTACATGGAAAAATGTTGACATGAGTTTTTCACGTGTTTTTTCATTTTGTGAACTTTTTCATACTTTACGGTCCATGTGGACTATGATTGGGAATAGTAACCTGTGCCGAGCAAAGCGGTAGCGGAGCGAGGCACCTTGCCCGAAGTATGGCGAGCGAAGCGTGCCATGCAAGGGGACGCGGTGCACTAATTGGGGTTCTCCGGTCACTTTACGAAGGATAAAAAGACCAAAATTAAAAACATCTTTAATGTCGACCTTGTTCATGTCGACCTAATGACCGTGTCAACCTATGTCAGGTGTCGACCTAGTCATTGTTGACCAACAGTGGTCAGCCTAATAACTGTCGACCTAGTTACTGTTGACCCTATGATCCACACCCGTTTTAAAGAAATGTTGTTTCCTCTAACAGCCTTTGGGGGTCATTCCGACCCGTTCGCACGCAGCGGTTTGTCGCTGCGGTGCAAACGGGTCTGGAATGTGCATGCACAGTGGCCACACTGTACATGTGCGTCGTTGCCTGGCGACAGGGGTCGCCAGGTTACATCGCGTCCTACGAAGAAAGTGGTCGCAGAGCCGACCGCAAGAAGATTGACAGAAAGAAGGCGTTCCTGGGCGTCACCAGACCGTTTGGAGCTGTTTTCAAGGAGTGGTGAGGAAAACGCAGGCGTGTCCAGGAGAACGGAGGGCGGATGTCTGACGTCAAAGCCGGCTCCAGCATCGCTGAGATCGTCGCACAGGGTAAGTATGTCCAGGGCTGGTCTTGTTTTACTTGAATTTTTTTTTAGCTTAGCAGGGCTGCACAAGCGATTGCAGCCCTGCAAAGCTCAAATACACTCCCCCATAGGTGTGGACTAGTTGATCGCAGCAGCAAAAAGTTGCTGGTTGCGATCAACTCGGAATGACCACCTTTATTACGTTACAGGAGTGATATAGGGGGTCATTCTGACCCGTTTGCTCGGTGCGTTTTAATGCAGCAGAGCAAACGGGTCCCTACTGCGCATGCGTTAGCGCCGTAGTGCGCCAGCGCATGCCAGACGGCCGAAGGCCGTAGCAGGGATGCGATCGCCTCTGCCTGATTGACAGGCAGAGGAGATCGCTGGGCGGGAGGGGGCGGTAAGGCAGCGTTTGGCCGCCGTTTCATGGATGCGGTCCGGCCAATGCAGGCGTGGCTGGACTGAATGGGGACGGGCCGCAGCGCCTGGGTGATGTCACACGCAGCCGCTGCGGGCCGGGGAGCGATGAGTAGCTCCCGGCCAGCACGCTAAAGCTGCGCTGGTCGGAAGCTACACTTGAAGTGCAAAGGCATCGCCGCTGTGCGATGCCTTTGCACCTGTGCGGGGAGGGGGGGGGGCGGCACTGACATGCGGGGCGGACTAGCCCTGTGCTGGACGTCCCCCCGCATGTCAGGGAAGATGATCGTAGCTGTGCTAAATTCAGCACAGCTACGATCAACTCGGAATGACCCCCATAAGTCACTTATCGACTAACACTCCTGCAATGACCTGCATGCACACCTATATCGGGTGGCCATGGATTGTATAGGTGTGTACCCTGCTTTACACTGCAGCAACATGCATCTCATCAAGTGTGTTTCCTGCTATATACCTTTTAAAAGAAAAAAGAAAAAAACTTTATCAACATCTTAACAAAACAAATACAGTACAGTAGTTGTCAAAATAAGCATTTGAATTAGAAATATTATAACTCCCAATCCTGACATACATCTTACATGAGTCCCATCTTGGTTCTGATTCCTCAGGAATGGAACTGGTTCCCAAATATAAATGGATTTAGTAACGTGCAATTTACTGACACAACTTGAAAACACAAATTGCAGTATGTATGAAATTAGCATTGCATGTTATCACATGTGATGTTGGGGTCTTAAAACAAACCTACAGTAAATTGCAGGTTCTTAAGACAACTATTTGCTAAAAAAAACACATATGTGAATAAAACATCCAGGTTAGATTAGCTGTCTGAGGATCAGGGAACTAAACTCTTAACTAAACTAGCTCCACCCCCTCTAGCCACTCAGGCTTTTCCTATATCTCAGTTTATTTTTTTTACAAAGGGGCCTGAAGGAAGCTAAACCTGAACATCAAACAACGTAAGTGAAAGAGAACAAGAAAACAACAAGAATAACCAGAAAGGGAGAGATTGCAATGTCCCCCTGATGGATTACAATAAAAGGATTTTATGGTGAGTACATAAACAATCCAATTTCCTCATACATCCAATACAGAATGGACACTGGACTGCTGTGCCGTTCATCCAAATTGGAATTCGCTCTTCCCATCAACATTCAGACAATACCACTACGTCAGGAACCAGAAGTCGCCAGGTGATGACGGAGGTAAGTCACATCCTTTCCTGGGTGGAAACTTGGGTTCCTGACAATTCTTGCATTCACATTCCCAGGATGGAGGAATGGGAAGCAGACTTTCTCAGTCACCATGCAGTGCTTTGAAGAGAACTTTGGGTGACCACCTGGAGTTTCCCAGTGTGCTGGTACAAGACCAAGTGGCACGTGGCTCTGCTCACCTCTAGAGAACACTTCGCTACAGATCTAACAAGCAGTGAAAGTCCCTGCTACACAGCATGTCCCACAGATTTGTAGCTACCTCTCTGGTACTTTGCTCCCCAAGCTGGTGGTGATAATGACTGAGGGGAAAGAGCATAGTATCACTACATGAAAGGTCAGGGTCATACAATGGAAACCTATGACAAATCTGGGAGGGGAATAAGGCCACCGTCCTGGTACAACAGGAGAACTACTGACTCAGGTTGCAGTTAATATGTCGGCTGTTGGGATCCTGGCATTCAGGATACCAACGCTGGAATCCTGACAGCCGGCATTTTACCGTCGTTCGGAATCCCAACACACGCCCGGTGCTCCCACTCGGTTGGTGTGCGCCACCAACCGAGTGGGAATAGAACCTGTGGCGAGTGAAGCACACCAATGGGCCTGAAGCGCGGCAAGTACACGAGGGAACTCCTGGCCTCGTTGCCGGGATCCTGGAAGATGAGATGCCGGTGCTGCTCTACTGAGAGCTGGCATCCCGTCTGCTGGTATTTCATGCCGGATCCACTGACTCAACTACCTGAACCAGAGTGCGCTTTGTTGCAACTTCATAGCACATCATAATGTGTCCTTCAAAAATGACCTCTTTATGACAGGGGCATCGAGAGGGGAGGGGGGGGGGGTACAAATTACCCATGCCTAGGCTTGTTGGGTGCCACCCACTTCTGTGTGATCTTCGAATTGCTAAAATGTGTTGAAATGCAAAGATTTTTTCTCACCTCTTAATTTCTATCTAAATCCTAAAATACTGTCCCATTTTCCATGGAGTCTGAAGCCCTCTGTAGTTCATTAGTGCGTAGCTCCTGTAGATTCCATGTATCTATAAAATAACTGTGTAAGGCTGTCCTGTCACCTCAATACGTGCACAGTGGAAGTCTGGGTGCACTCCAACTGCCCCTACTGCAAAGGAGACAGGACAACCTTAGGAGTGCAGGACCGCCCACTGGAAAAAGTATGGGAGTAGGGTAGGAGGGTTGGGAAGGAGCAACAAGGGGTGGTCAGGTGGCGTCAGCCAGAGATGGGTTGGGGCCAAGCAGTTGAAAGAGACTGAGGTGACCTGGTATATGCCGGGTCCTTTATACTAGTATAACATAATCTGAGAATCAAAGGTTTTTGTGGAAGCAGGAAAGCTGTGCCGTGTGTTACCGTAAGCTTGCAAACTGAGCTACATATATTAACAGGGATAGAAGACCCTTGATTGTGTGGGTGTGCGAATGATGAACATGAGGTCATTGTCATCTCTGCCAGCGATTGATTTGAAGCGCAAGAAAACAAGCAGCTGACATTTTTTTCTCCATGGAAATAGATATTTTTGGAAGAAAGCAGCTGCACGCTGAGCTCTGAAGCTGTTAGAATACTTTTAATGAGAAGATATTCCACAATCAGCAACTTTCCAAAGAGCTGCATAGACAATCTCTTGGCCTGATCCCATCATGACATTCTGTCACTGCTTCATGACCTCCTAACAAGCCACATTTCACACACATAAACACATTTCCTTTTTGTAGAACTAATTATGCTCTTAGAGTTTACATTCCAAGAGCTTCTGATTAAAATGTTTCTCTAATATCTATATTTACTTCACGCTTAGTGATTGTGTTATCATGCCAAAATAAGACTCCATATTTCAGGGGTTTCTAAGGACAGCCAATATGTTTATTCCATAGCTATTTAAATTAGCATTTCAATATTTGACAAATGTAGACTACTGCCTCAGAACGAAAGGAGATTTTCAGACAAAAGCATTTACTGGATACATTCAATAAGCCCCTTTGTACCTACTATAAAACCATGAGGGTGCAATGACTAGGACCCTCTTCAGTAATTTAGCTACATTAGATATACTTGTTAAGGCTAGTACACATTAGCCGATCCCCACTGACGCCAATATTGGCGGCGGCGGGGGGGCCAGCACCGGCAAGTACATACACACTTGCCGATGCAGCCAGGACAGGCAGTGACGGCGGGGGAAGGACCTCCCTTGCCTGTACATGTTAACGATATTGAGTGTACACACTGGACTAGATTGTGAAAGATCTTGCTCAGCCCTTCTGAGCGAGATCTTTCACTTTCTCATCTAGTCAGGGCTGGAGCTTCCACTAGGCAGCTTCAGGCAGCTGCCTTGGGGCGCCGTGACCTGAGGGGGCGGCCTACTACAGCTGCCTGAAAAAGGTTGCACGGTCCTACCTTTCACAGCCACTGCAATCCCCCAGAACTCTTATCTTACAGTAGCCACGACTGCTAAGCTCCCGTATTGCAGCCTCCAGCTCCACCTCCACCCGGCACAGGCAGTAACTTTGACAGCTCCTGCAGTCCTGGCTGGGGGTGACATGCAGCACTGCTCTTCATTCCAGGCTCTTTCACAGACTACTCAGGGGAAGATTTATTAAGCTCGGTGAAGTGATAAAGTGGAAGGTGATAAAGGACCAGCCAATCAGATTTTAACTTCCATATCACAGGCTGGGTTTGAAAAATGACAGGACAGTTATCACCTTCGACTTTATCACTTCACCGAGCTTAATAAATCTGCCCCACAGTCCCAACTCTGTACTGTAGCATGCAGGTATGGTGGCTGCACAGTACATTCTCTGCACTGATAAGGAAAGAGGGCAAGAGCATCAGTGTGGGGGGGGGGAGGGGGGAGTTGAGCAGCAGGCATGCACACAGTCTTGGGGGATGAGCAGCACCATGCACACAGATGGTGGGGGGTATAGATCAGCAGACATTTATCAGAGTAACGGGCAGGGGGTGAGAGCAGCATGCCTTTCATCTGAAGGGTGGGTAGGGGGAAGGGGCAGTAGGCAGAAGTTTTGCCTAGGGTGCCGAGAAACCGGCCCTGCATCTAGTGTTTATGGGGCTTTAGCCCCTGTTTAGAAGCTGACTTGAATCATAGGCCCATGAATTTGTATATGTGGCAGGAGATCTAGGTCTCCCAGGACCCTAGGCGGTTACTCCATTCACTCTATTATTATCTACTATCACGAGTGCCCAAAAAAAGGGCCTTGGCACTGATCCTGTGAACCACCTTTTGACTTCCCCTGTGAATTGGTGCAGCACCTCTTGGGTCCTGAACAGTCACAGTTTTATTAGAATCAGGAAGGAGTATTTAATAATACCATTTTTTCATTGGCCTGAAGTTCTCCTTCTTAATTAAATGTGTACAGCATAACGTCATAATCTGAAGCAATAGCTATGCTGAATCGGTATAGACAGCTTGCAGTGTCCTTGATGCTGCAACTAGAGATGTGCACCGGAAATTTTTCGGGTTTTGTGTTTTGGTTTTGGGTTCGGTTCCGCGGCCGTGTTTTGGGTTCGAACGCGTTTTGGCAAAACCTCACCGAATTTTTTTTGTCGGATTCGGGTGTGTTTTGGATTCGGGTGTTTTTTTCAAAAAACCCTAAAAAACAGCTTAAATCATAGAATTTGGGGGTCATTTTGACCCCATAGTATTATTAACCTCAATAACCATAATTTCCACTCATTTTCAGTCTATTCTGAACACCTCACACCTCACAATATTATTTTTAGTCCTAAAATTTGCACTGAGGTCGCTGGATGACTAAGCTCAGCGACCCAAGTGGCCGACACAAACACCTGGCCCATCTAGGAGTGGCACTGCAGTGTCACGCAGGATGGCCCTTCCAAAAAACACTCCCCAAACAGCACATGACGCAAAGAAAAAAAGAGGCGCAATGAGGTAGCTGTGTGACTAAGCTCAGCGACCCAAGTGGCCGACACAAACACCTGGCCCATCTAGGAGTGGCACTGCAGTGTCAGGCAGGATGGCCCTTCCAAAAAATACTCCCCAAACAGCACATGACGCAAAGAAGAAAAAAAAGAGGCGCAATGAGGTAGCTGTGTGAGTAAGCTAAGCGACCCTAGTGGCCGACACAAACACCTGGCCCATCTAGGAGTGGCACTGCAGTGTCACGCAGGCTGGCCCTTCCAAAAAACACTCCCCAAACAGCACATGACGCAAAGAAAATGAAAGAAAAAAGAGGTGCAAGATGGAATTGTCCTTGGGCCCTCCCACCCACCCTTATGTTGTATAAACAGGACATGCACACTTTAGCCAACCCATCATTTCAGTGACAGGGTCTGCCACACGACTGTGACTGAAATGACGGGTTGGTTTGGACCCCCACCAAAAAAGAAGCAATTAATCTCTCCTTGCACAAACTGGCTCTACAGAGGCAAGATGTCCACCTCATCATCATCCTCCGATTCATCACCGTGTACATCCCCCTCCTCACAGATTATCAATTCGTCCCCACTGGAATCCACCATCACAGCTCCCTGTGTACTTTGTGGAGGCAATTGCTGCTGGTGAATGTCTCCATGGAGGAATTGATTATAATTCATTTTAATGAACATCATCTTCTCCACATTTTCTGGAAGTAACCTCGTACGCCGATTGCTGACAAGGTGAGCGGCGGCACTAAACACTCTTTCGGAGTACACACTTGTGGGAGGGCAACTTAGGTAGAATAAAGCCAGTTTGTGCAAGGGCCTCCAAATTGCCTCTTTTTCCTGCCAGTATACGTACGGACTGTCTGACGTGCCTACTTGGATGCGGTCACTCATATAATCCTCCACCATTCTTTCAATGGTGAGAGAATCATATGCAGTGACAGTAGACGACATGTCCGTAATCGTTGTCAGGTCCTTCAGTCCGGACCAGATGTCAGCATCAGCAGTCGCTCCAGACTGCCCTGCATCACCGCCAGCGGGTGGGCTCGGAATTCTGAGCCTTTTCCTCGCACCCCCAGTTGCGGGAGAATGTGAAGGAGGAGATGTTGACAGGTCGCGTTCCGCTTGACTTGACAATTTTCTCACCAGCAGTTCTTTGAACCCCTGCAGACTTGTGTCTGCCGGAAAGAGAGATCCAAGGTAGGTTTTAAATCTAGGATCGAGCACGGTGGCCAAAATGTAGTGCTCTGATTTCAACAGATTGACCACCCGTGAATCCTTGTTAAGCGAATTAAGGGCTCCATCCACAAGTCCCACATGCCTAGCGGAATCGCTCAGTGTTAGCTCCTCCTTCAATGTCTCCAGCTTCTTCTGCAAAAGCCTGATGAGGGGAATGACCTGACTCAGGCTGGCAGTGTCTGAACTGACTTCACGTGTGGCAAGTTCAAAAGGTTGCAGAACCTTGCACAACGTTGAAATCATTCTCCACTGCGCTTGAGACAGGTGCATTCCACCTCCTATATCGTGGTCAGTTGTATAGGCTTGAATGGCCTTTTGCTGCTCCTCCAACCTCTGAAGCATATAGAGGGTTGAATTCCATCTCGTTACCACTTCTTGCTTCAGATGATGGCAGGGCAGGTTCAGGCATTTTTGGTGTTGCTCCAGTCTTCTGTACGTGGTGCCTGTACGCCGAAAGTGTCCCGCAATTCTTCTGGCCACCGACAGCATCTCTTGCACGCCCCTCTCGTTTTTTAAATAATTCTGCACCACCAAATTCAAGGTATGTGCAAAACATGGGACGTGCTGGAATTTGCCCATATTTAATGCACACACAATATTGCTGGCGTTGTCCGATGCCACAAATCCACAGGAGAGTCCAATTGGGGTAAGCCATTCTGCGATGATCTTCCTCAGTTGCCGTAAGAGGTTTTTAGCTGTGTGCGTATTCTGGAAAGCGGTGATACAAAGCGTAGCCTGCCTAGGAAAGAGTTGGCGTTTGCGAGATGCTGCTACTGATGCCGCCGCTGCTGTTCTTGCGGCGGGAGTCAATACATCTACCCAGTGGGCTGTCACAGTCATATAGTCCTGAGTCTGCCCTGCTCCACTTGTCCACATGTCCGTGGTTAAGTGGACATTGGGTACAACTGCATTTTTTAGGACACTGGTGAGTCTTTTTCTGAGGTCTGTGTACATTTTCGGTATCGCCTGCCTAGAGAAATGGAACCTAGATGGTATTTGGTACCGGGGACACAGTACCTCAATCAAGTCTATAGTTGGCTCTGCAGTAATGATGGATACCGGAACCACGTTTCTCACCGCCCAGGATGCCAAGGCCTCAGTTATCCGCTTTGCAGCAGGATGACTGCTGTGATATTTCATCTTCCTCGCAAAGGACTGTTGGACAGTCAATTGCTTGGTGGAAGTAGTAAAAGTCGTCTTACGACTTCCCCTCTGGGATGACCATCGACTCCCAGCAGCAACAACAGCAGCGCCAGCAGCAGTAGGCGTTACACGCAAGGATGCATCGGAGGAATCCCAGGCAGGAGAGGACTCGTCAGAATTGCCAGTGACATGGCCTGCAGGACTATTGGCATTCCTGGGGAAGGAGGAAATTGACACTGAGGGAGTTGGTGGGGTGGTTTGCGTGAGCTTGGTTACAAGAGGAAGGGATTTACTGGTCAGTGGACTGCTTCCGCTGTCGCCCAAAGTTTTTGAACTTGTCACTGACTTATGATGAATGCGCTGCAGGTGACGTATAAGGGAGGATGTTCCGAGGTGGTTAACGTCCTTACCCCTACTTATTACAGCTTGACAAAGGCAACACACGGCTTGACAAATGTTGTCCGCATTTCTGTTGAAATGCTTCCACACCGAAGAGCTGATTTTTTTGGTATTCTCACCAGGCATGTCAATGGCCATATTCCTCCCATGGACAACAGGTGTCTCCCCGGGTGCCTGACTTGAACAAACCACCTCACCATCAGAATCCTCCTGGTCAATTTCCTCCCCAGCGCCAGCAACACCCATATCCTCCTCATCCTGGTGTACTTCAACACTGACATCTTCAATCTGACTATCAGGAACTGGACTGCGGGTGCTCCTTCCAGCACTTGCAGGGGGCGTGCAAATGGTGGAAGGCGCATGCTCTTCACGTCCAGTGTTGGGAAGGTCAGGCATCGCAACCGACACAATTGGACTCTCCTTGTGGATTTGTGATTTCGAAGAACGCACAGTTCTTTGCTGTGCTTTTGCCAGCTTAAGTCTTTTCATTTTTCTAGCGAGAGGCTGAGTGCTTCCATCCTCATGTGAAGCTGAACCACTAGCCATGAACATAGGCCAGGGCCTCAGCCGTTCCTTGCCACTCCGTGTGGTAAATGGCATATTGGCAAGTTTACGCTTCTCCTCCGACGATTTTATTTTAGATTTTTGAGTCCTTTTTTTACTGATATTTGGTGTTTTGGATTTTACATGCTCTGTACTATGACATTGGGCATCGGCCTTGGCAGACGACGTTGATGGCATTTCATCGTCTCGGCCATGACTAGTGGCAGCAGCTTCAGCACGAGGTGGAAGTGGATCTTGATCTTTTCCTATTTTTGGAACCTCAACATTTTTGTTCTCCATATTTTAATAGGCACAACTAAAAGGCACCTCAGGTAAACAATGGAGATGGATGGATACTAGTATACTTATGGATGACGAGTGACTGCCGACACAGAGGTAGCTACAGCCGTGGACTACCGTACTGCGTCTGCTAGTATAGACTGGATGATAATGATATAAAAAATATATATATATATATATATCACTCTTGCAGGACAGGTATATATTATATAATGACGGACCTGCTGGACACTGTCAGCAGACTCCTAAACTACTAGTATGAAGAAGATAGAAAAAAAAAACCACCACAGGTAGGTATACAATTATGGACGAGCGACTGCCGACACAGAGGAAGCTACAGCCGTGGACTACCGTACTGCGTCTGCTAGTATAAACTGGATGATAATGATATAAAATATATATATATATCACTACTGCAGGACAGGTATATATTATATAATGACGGACCTGCTGGACACTGTCAGCAGACTCCTAAACTACTAGTATGAAGAAGATAGAAGAAAAAAAAACCACCACAGGTAGGTATACAATTATGGACGAGCACTGCCGACACAGAGGTAGCTACAGCCGTGGACTAACGTACTGCGTCTGCTAGTATAGACTGGATGATAATGATATAAAAAAAATATATATATATCACTACTGCAGGACAGGTATATATTATATAATGACGGACCTGCTGGACACTGTCAGCAGACTCCTAAACTACTAGTATGAAGAAGATAGAAAAAAAAAACCCACCACAGGTAGGTATACAATTATGGACGAGCGACTGCCGACACAGAGGTAGCTACAGCCGTGGACTACCGTACTGCGTCTGCTAGTATAGACTGGATGATAATGATATAAAAAATATATATATATCACTACTGCAGGACAGGTATATATTATATAATGACGGACCTGCTGGACACTGTCAGCAGACTCCTAAACTACTAGTATGAAGAAGATAGAAAAAAAAACCCACCACAGGTAGGTATACAATTATGGACGAGCACTGCCGACACAGAGGTAGCTACAGCCGTGGACTACCGTACTGCGTCTGCTAGTATAGACTGGATGATAATGATATAAAAAATATATATATATATATATATCACTACTGCAGGACAGGTATATATTATATAATGACGGACCTGCTGGACACTGTCAGCAGACTCCTAAACTACTAGTATGAAGAAGATAGAAAAAAAAAACCACCACAGGTAGGTATACAATTATGGACGAGCGACTGCCGACACAGAGGTAGCTACAGCCGTGGACTACCGTACTGCGTCTGCTAGTATAGACTGGATGATAATGATATAAAAAATATATATATATCACTACTGCAGGACAGGTATATATTATATAATGACGGACCTGCTGGACACTGTCAGCAGACTCCTAAACTACTAGTATGAAGAAGATAGTAAAAAAAAACCCACCACAGGTAGGTATACAATTATGGACGAGCACTGCCGACACAGAGGTAGCTACAGCCGTGG